>NC_085908.1:3062047-3724095 GCF_035658355.1 Kwoniella shivajii
TGTACTTTCGTCTATCAAGGAAAAATCAGATCGTGGTGAATCAGATACATATGACCAAACTCACTTTTTTCAGCTGAGGGAACTCCCGAAAACCTCTTCCAAAACCCTGGTCTTCTTTCCTTTTCCTTCTCCTTCATATCATCTCTACTTGGACTGAAAGGTATTCCAGACACCCTTACATCCTGTTTGTTGTCAGTTTTAGCCTTACTTCTTGATCTACTTCTAGCTCTTCCTAAGATTCCACCGGATGGTAAGGGAGGTGGAGGCATCTGCTCTCCAGATGTACTCCTTGGTAGCTGCGATGTATGAGGTAGATTAGGAGATGATCGATTGACAAGTGAAATGAAAGATAAATCAGCTTCAGAGCCATTTTGCAAAACACCACTTGAAGCTAAATTGGTAGATGAAGGGTTTGAGATAGGAACGAATGATGTCGAGGGATGTCGTTTGACCAACTTGTTTCTGATTGCACTAGCTGATGTTGAACCTGACCTTGATCGAGGGAGTTGCTGTGGAGCATCTGCTAGGGCCAGTGAAGAATGTGAGCGAGATGGTAAAAGTGGCTGATGAGTCGAATACGAGGATGGTAGAGGTGAAATAGAAAGACCTGCAGCATGTGAAGGTGATAATCTAGGTGGTTGGGTGTGTGAGTGATTAGGTATGCTTATAGGCGGAGGAATGGCGGATTTCTTTCTTTGGTGTTTTGCTTGAGGTTGTTGAGGGGGTTGTGATGCCCGCGGAGGCGGCGGTGGTGATTCATCCCAATTGTCGTCCCAATCTTCTACAGGACTTTCAGCACGTTTTGATTGTACATTAGGGTCATTCTCGTCTTTCCATTTACCTTTTGATGGCTGAGAAGAAGTGTTCGCTTTTTTTGTGGGAAGAGCAAACTCGAAGTCATCATCCCAGTTTTCTTGTTGAGCTTTGAGTCGCCGACGAGACGTTGAAGGCGAATTGCTCATATCTTGAAGCATGGGGTGAGTGCCATTAGTGAGGATACGATAACCGTTGAGAAGTAGCTGTAATTGTTGACTTCAGATTGGCAGAGGGTCAGGCGACGAGTGACCAGGCTGCTTCTACTGTCTTATTGCTCCAGTGGATTTAGTTATACAGATATGATAGGATGGCAGGAATCGCCGGAAGGGAAACGGTCCTTCTGATTGCAGTCTATGAGCGTGATAGTTCTCGAGCTCGTTATTTTCGGATGTCCACCAAGAGTACTAGCTGGTAGAATACCTTTGCTTGCCTTTCGCTTGAGAGAGTTTTGTCGTTGTGCAGCCTGAGATATATGTCGAATATCCAATATTTGCAAAGTTCAAGTTTATTATTATTGTCTTTTGTTGAGGATGCTGGATTGTTTTCAGTCGCGTCTTTATGACGTGAGTATTACGTAATAGCAAGGAATGTCAACTTTTCCAAAAAGCTTCCGTTGAGATTTGAGATTTCGGCAAAGCTTTCATGTTGAAAAAAGTTCACCAAGACTTTTCTTGTTCATGCAAAATCACATAGGTATTCACGTTCAGAGCAGCATATCTCACCCAATCGTGCATCTACCATAGCCATACATCCCACCGAACTATCGAACTGCAATACCAGCATCACTAGAACGGTGACCAAGGAAGAAAGGAAAAACATACAAGATGGCCCTACCAATGCCCACTACGATGCCCTTACTAGCGCCCATATATTTACCGGGACAAGAACCTTTACCTCCCGGAACAAGTGATTGGGAAAAACAAGAGATGCAGACTGCTCTGAAATATCAGAAGTACCTGGGTATGGCAATGGAGAGTTGTCCGTTGAAAGTGACATTATCAGGTGGTGCAGGTATGTTCTTCTATCTCCTACTTCGATCCAAGTAAACAGAGTGCACAGTCATGTCACTCTCATATGAGCTCATTTCTTATTGATGTTCGTTGTGTTTCTAGGTTTCGCTTTGGGAGGATTCTTTTCCTTGATGTCAGCAACCTTCGCTTATGAAGATCCGTTATCCCGTGCATCAACTCAACTGTCAACGAGGGCGCAAACGATGTTCGTTTTCAAAGAGATGGGTAGAAATATGTGGTCAAGTGGAAAAGGTTTCGCCAAAGTTGGTGCTATATATTCTGGTGTGGAATGCTGTATTGAAGGTGTGAGTAATACTCTGTTCTCATTCAGCAAGATAATCGATGAATCTCTATTGGCGGATGGGATTAGGATGATGAATAAAAATTGATATAAAGGGACCAAAAAGACGATATTTTCTTATTGGTGCAAAGTCTCACTCATTATATCTTATATCTGATCCCTTCAAACTTCCTATACTTGGCATACTAACACCCTCTGATCGATCGCAGTACAGAGCCAAAAACGATATAACCAACGCCGTATCAGCAGGTTTCTTATCAGGTGCTATATTGGCTAGAAGTTCAGGTTTGAAAGCTGCTATTGGAGGTGGTGTCGCGTTTGCCGCTTTCTCAGGTGCTATAGATTTGTATTTGAGGAAAGAACCTTCAGAGTGAGTCATTTAGTTTGCTGCCACTGTCGCTCTCGATAGATTGCACTGTAATAAGATCTGGATCACTGATGAATCACTCGGTGGTAAACAGGGAGATCTAATTTGTCGTCAGGAACATACTGTCCCTTCCCCACTTTTGCTGTTCACTTTTCAAGAAGGTTCACGATCTCGGTTTCCAGACAGTATATCAAAACCCTGCTCAAAATACAATGTTGTACACTAAATATGCATATTAAGATATAGTGATGTAGGTATTGCATATCACATTGCATATCGAAACTTCTCGACATGGTCCCACATAAGAGGATATATATTGTATTCCAGTCTAGCTAGCCTAGAGTACCAATCAGGAAGTTGCCTCTCGTTTCAAGTTGATTTCGAACCCAAGACAAAGACAGAGGATTACTCCTTTTTCTTTTTCTTCTTCTCGATGCTTTCAAATAGATTATCAATCTCATCCTTGTTTTCTTCCTTTTTCCTCTTCTTCTCTTTAATCTTCTCGTCATCTCCATCTCGACTATCCATTGGTACTTGATTTGAGTTTGTATTTGTTGATTTTTGATGAGCGAAATGATGTTTTACTCCTACAACTTTTTCTCTCCATTCATCTGGTCTTCTAGATAACAAACTTAATTCCGCTCGTTTCATGAAATATTTAGCATATTGTGATTGTCCCAATACCACTATGTGAGGTATCAATGTCCTTGCAATTTTCTCCTGTAAAACAGCACATATGGAAGTAAGCATGTAATCAAGTATTAAGCCCGATAGTATAGAGACTGTTCGTATCCAGAAAAAAAGGAAAGCACACCTTCATATATCCGTCCGCTTTATCCCAAATTGTGTCAACTACCCTACTACCTATTCTGTCCTCTACTAATTCCTTGAAGTGTGTCATAAACAACATCAACACCTTTCTGCGATATTTTGGGGCGACAGAAGGGGAAGTAAAGACTTTATCGTATAAATGGGATGATATTGGCGATTTGGCATAAGTAATTAATGTTGGTAAAGGCTGGGCAATAAGGCTGACACGACAAGCGGACATCAGCTTCTCAGTATCTCGAAATGAAATACGATGTTAAGAAAGAAGCTCACCTTTCTATGATAGCCTCGTTAACATCTGTCATACCGATCATACCCTGTAATAACAAGCATCCTTGCATATTCGGTAATATCTCCCCGTCCGCAGCTTGAGGTTTAGCTGTTCTCCTGTTTTCCCAAGCTGATCGACGAGCGTAAGCTGCAGCTGCACCTTCTGCTTTCTTATCTACAGACTCAGGCGGAGGCGCTTCGTCCTCCTCTGGTGCAGAGGAGCCTGAAATGATTGATTGATACATCTAAATTCACAGCCAAGAGTCAGCGTTACCGTTTCGGTGATTCGTCCATATGTGTAAGCAGCTCCATAGAGGCAGGAACAGCCTTAACGTACCGAGACGACTCACTGGATATGTCTTCAATGCCATCAAACAAGGTACAAAATCAGTCTTCTGATCTTCTGGGAGCTCAAGGCATGAACAGAGCAGCTTTACATTGACTCGTCAGCTATCTGTCTATAGGCTGTCGATATAGTGTTGGACTCACCTCCAAGACAGTCTTTTGACATTGTCCCAAAACGACCGATCTGTCGACTAATGCTTGAAGTACACTAGTCCTTGCCGCTTCTACTCACGGCCTCGAGTCAGCTTTATTGCCGTGGAAGAGCATATGAGTATCATCCACTGACTGATAAGACCTCTTCCACCACTATTGCCCTTTACTTCTCCTACCAAATCCTCGATCCGCGCTTTGTCCAACCGAGATACTCCTTTAGCAACTACGAAATTTGCGTAAGGGTGTCCGGCGAGTTTACCTAATTTGCCAACGAAATATGCTTTCCAAAGAGCATTAAATATGGATGGCGGTGACAAGGTAAGTAAAGATTCGAACAACCGCGTTCCTGTTTGTGTGAGGAGTAGAGTGGAAAGATATGGCTGAGCTTCAGGAATAGATTCTGGAGATTTTTCTGAAAAGCAAGTTAGTCTAGCATCAATCAAGAGGCCGTAAAGCGATTGTGAGATGAATATCACTGAATGGTGAGAGAATCACTTACTTAGTTGACTAATCAGACCTTCTGTTATGATATCAAACAATGATCCTTCTTTCTCCACTTCTCCATCCTCCAGTTCAAACTCGAGCAATAGCTATTGAAGTAAACCAATACTTATAAGTATCAATCTCACCAAAAGTAATGACCAACTACTTACCTGAACAGTCGCACTACCGACATTGTCAACACCCATAGCTTTCCATTCAACATGACCCAGTTTTTCCATCAAGCTCTTCCTTATCACTGTTCTTAACTCTATCAAAGGGGACGGCACATCTCTTTTATGGGTTTTGGTTTTTTCTTCATCACCTAAGATGGATTTCCCCTTAACACCTTGATTATTCCTAAATTTATTTGATCTTTTAGATCTGATCAAGCCTCCCGTATTATCCTCTGAATCTGAACCCAATGCAGGTAATGATCGATTGGGTGTCAATATCAACAGTAATAGTCTTAATGGTGGTGCTGAATGTGGTGATGAGAGTAATTGTGGGAATGAAGGTAATAGAGTTTCGATGATAGTTTGGAAGAGTTCAGTCATTTTAGGTAATAGTCCTTTAGAAGAATCTTGTTTAGATTGTTGAGGCGGCCAGACGTTTTTAGCCTAGAAGAACACCATCATGACGCGATCAGTATGTATGAAATAATCTGACCCCAGATTGAAAACTTACTTCTCTATCCAAAGTGGTAGCGGCTAAAGTTAACCAAGTTTGTACCACATGACTACCGAATCTATGCCTGATCAACTCTTCCCACTTTTCTCCGAAGGCATCTCCTATCACTCTTCTTCCCCAATCATTGAGAGAAGGCAAGAGCCTTTCGAGAATGATAGAAGTTTCCGGATCGGTGGAAGTTTGCAGCTCATGAGACCGCAGTTCGGATAAAACTGAAGTGAGGAATAGTTGACGGTCTGTGAAGAGATATGTCAGCGATCCCACCCAGTTGGTATATCGAACGACAACTTGTCCGAGGAGTTAAACGCCGATGATATGAGAGGCAAGAAGCGGTGAGAAGAATTACCTTCTCGTTCTTCGCCAGCGGTATCGATACCTTCCCAATCTTTGATTTGTTCCTCCACATTTCTGAAATAAGCTTTAACATCGGGATCCAGTACGCCAAATGGAAATTCCGAGTCAGTCCTATCTCCTCTTGTCCAGTTCGCTGCACCTTCCTCCCCTTGTGGCGCAGAATCCTGATCTCCTTGTGGCTGTGGAGGAGGGATAGGTCTTCCAGCTAAAAGGGCAGCTCGAGAAGGATGCAATCCTGTTGAACTTGATGATGGTTCAGGTTCATGAATCTCGGTCATACCCATAGGAGGCACCTCCACTATTTCACCATCTCCTTTGGTTCTTCGTTTGCCTCGTTTTCGGATCTGTTCTTTTGGCATCTTGTCTCAACGTCTCAGGAAGGTGCGATAAAACAAAGTTGAATACATGAAGCACAAAATCACTCTTAACGTTATTTTTATTTTTAATCCTTTTGCAGATGGACCGGAAATCTTTGAGAGCTAAGTGTGGAGGGTAAAATGTCACGTGATGTCAGCGACCATGAGATTACCACGTGGAGTTGCTTCGACACGGTATGGAGAAGCTGTAATTGTTGATGTATATATTATGAAAGCAGATTGAGGGTGATGATGATGGTCAGAATACTGACTGAATACTACCATTGAACCTCGACTGCACGTAAGCTAAAGTAGAAGCCAGGAAAGAGGGACAAGGGCGTATTGAAAAGAGACATCTCATATGATGTCGTCCGAAACGTTTCTTGGTGAGCATTTCGGTATCATTTTCCAGCATATGTAAAACACTAATATTGTCCATGTAGACCATAAACCGTTTTTATCTGATTCGTTTGACGTGCATGCATATGCCAATGCGATATTGCAAGGAAGGTCATATAGACCAGATGATAAGATAGAAGAAGGGAGTAAAGAGAATAAGGAAAAAGGTGATGGAGACGTGGGAGCTGAATTGGCCAGACTGAATTATGGGATTGTAAGCTTCATCAATGATAACATCTATGATGATCATAAATGGCCTAGCTGACGGATATTTGGGATGCAGGAGGATGTAACGAAACAACTGAGACAAGAGGTCAGCTTCTAGATTTCATATAAAGTGCATAAGCGGCTGATTTTTCTATCGGATGAAATATAGATAACATCTTCATATCCACTACTTTTATCGCATTTAACAACGTCCTTATCACTCTCATCGCATCTTTCACCAATACAATCCTCCCTAACCTCACTATCAACTTCATTAGAAAGATTACATTCGAAAATACATACTCCATATTCTAATTTATCGTTACTGGTGTCCAGACAACGGGTTTTAGGTCTAGTTACTGATTTAACTAGAAGAGCCAGTAGGTTCGTTTTGCTGGCTAGGAGATTAGAAGGACAATTGCAGAAGATGGAAGAAAGTGAAAAAGGTAATGTTGAAGGTGAAAGAGAAAGGGAATTAGCAAAAGCAGCTTTGAGTGTAGCAGAAATAGGTAAGTGCTCGACTTGTCATCCTTTTCATCGTCATTTCACAAGATACTTGATTGTCTGACTAATGTTCATTGTAGATGCGTTATTGAGACCCCCCTCAAACGAAGAAGAAGAAGGATCAGGTATACTACAACAAATACCTTTACAGGAATTGGATTTCGTTCAAGCCCATATCCCTGTGGTCGATAAAGCTAGAGATACGATAATCCAAGAAATGGAAAGTATGGTTGTCAGTGGATTGGCAGATCTGGTAAATCATCTTATCATGTCTCATGCTATCGGTAACGACGTAGACTGATACGGCCTATGATTATAAAGAACCAATCATTATTGTCATCCTCACTACAAACAGCACATAACCTTCGGCTACTTCCTGAACTAGTTTCTAACTTGGTAGCAGACCTGAATGACGCCGTTACTTTGAGAGTGACAAAAGCGTTCGATTCCACTGCTATAGGGAAAGAAGTAGCAGCAAAAGGTCCGCTATTGGGTTCACTCATTATGATGTGCACACAGCTGATTCCAAATACTCGCACAGAAAATTCGACATCTCACAGCGCAATCAAGTTTGCGAGAGGTAACAAGCCCGCTGCTGAACCTACTAGCTCCAATACTCAATTATGGGTCACGACACTTTGGAGCAGGCTGGAAAAAGTCATAGAGGACGTAGCGAACTGCTGTATCAAGGTCAGCTGCCTCGTCTTCACTCGACCCCGGTTTAAGGAGTATGAAGCTGATTTACGAAAAGGTGTATACACTTGAAAAAGTATTGAAATTGAAAAAGGACGCCGTGACTGGAATAGAGTTTTTAGATGAAGTGATGAAGGTGAGTCAATTTAATAATCATTCAATAAGTAACGGAGACCCGAATCTGATGTACGACCGATGTAGACTTTGGACGAGAAACCTAGTTTCACCTTCTGGACCACATTAGCGAAGGCCTTCGAGGGCCAATCGAAAGATGCTATCAGGTGTAAGCTAAAATCCTGTTGTTACGGAACCCGAAGCTGATCATTCGTCGTAGCATCGCCATGGCTACAGCAAGCGCTGTCTACGGGGTATCCAAGACTACTTCGACTCTTCCATGACTTCTTTGCCAAAATCGCCGTTCATACGGATACAATTTATACAAGAGACTATCAAAGGTAAGTAACGGTTAAAATGGTATCGAACAGATGTATCCTTCACGGCTGATGATTTCCTTCTTTAGTACGGAAGCCGTCCTTGTCTTGAGATCAGTATCGATGTTTGAAACCCTATATTTATCTCGCTCAACGACAAGAATGAATGATTCTATATCAGCTGCACTCTCCTCGTATCTCTCTGCAAGGGGAAATCCGCCTGGACCTGGAGATGGTGTAAGTATAGCTAGAACAATAACGAATGAATTAGATTCAGCAAGATTTGATCCACTATTAGTAAGAACTGTAGCTAGAAACGCTGGTAAAGTACTTGATGGATTCATCAAAAGGATTGATGCTATGGTTAGTCAACCTGTTTTCACCATTTCATACGACTGATAAGTAATATCCCCATTCTCAAATACAGCTCGTGAAAGATTTCACAGCGACAAGTCTCATAGGCCCAAATGCTACTCCTGCGCAAGTCTTGAATTCTCAACTAGTAGGATGCTTGTACCATTGTTGGCTCAATATACTGTATGTGCAAAATGAGTTTGCAGGGAAAGTATGGGAAACCTTGAGTCCCTCCATCGATGTGAGTGTAACGGAGATCAAACGAGATTTTGACTAACGACGGAACATGGACTTCATACAGTCTCTGGAGACCACTTACAAACGGATTACCGATTTACTGGATTCTGCCCTTCGAAAGGAATTGTCATCTATCTTATCTCGTATACATAAGGTCGATTTCTCAAAACCGATGGATCCAATGACAATGGGCTCAGGGGGAGGTTCACCTTATATGCAAGATCTGATAGATAAACTTGGATTTGTTCGAGGTGAGATACTGGGTAGGTTGAACTTGGGTGATATGATGAAAGAATGGTATGTCAACTTAGAGCTTAATCGGCTTCGGTGCGGAAGATTTAGTAGCTGATTTGGTGTGACTATTGCTTTTAGGGTGATAGAATTGAGTCGATATATCATTAGAACTTTCTTGCTACACGCATCTATAGCTAGGCCATTAGGTGAAAGTGGCAAACTAAAGTTGACAGGAGATATGACAGAATTAGAAATGGGTGTATCAAATTTACTCAACACAGGTAGAGTTCAAGGTGCACGAGGTGGAATGAAGGTGGAAAAGATCGGTGAAGAATATTTAGCCTTACGTTCTTTCAGGTAAGTTCCCAAACCTACCAACATTTCCCTCAAATCATCGGACTTGCTATAGCTGATTAAATTTGGTAGACAACTGCTGTTCGCCGAAGATGTGGCATTGGCCAATCCAGTAGAAACAGTTCATTTACCGCCCGCAATCGTAATACACCATATAATAGTTTTATCACCTTTGAGATTACCACATGAGTTACATGGCTGGACGGAACAAGAATACGTTCTATGGATGTTCAAACATGATGAAGAGGAAGAGCAATTATCGTTAATCGAAAAAGCTGTAGAAGATCAATTATCTTCGAATTCTTCTTCGGCAAAGACGAATACTGATGGAGAAGGAGAAGAAGATTTATATGTCAGGTTGATCAGAGATGTTTTGGATCATGCGAGACATCAAGATGAGACGCCTGGTGTAGAATAGGACACCTGGGATTGGTCATGCATGCATGCATCCATGGGAGATAACGTACAATTGATATCAATGTCTTCCATTGTAGACAGCACAACCAGGAAACACGTGATATCCACGTTGTTCAATATTTTGTGATTTTTACCGAATTCGCGATATATTTGAACATGGTTTTGAACTTATTGGACGAAATGTTACCTATATCCACACCAGAATTCAGCACCATTGCTTGTCTCCTCTTGGCATTCTCAGTCTTGAGACGTGATACATTCAGCTGCATGGACTGGAGGTCAGCAACTGCCAAATCTCGTATTTTGATGAGACCACCTTCTCCTTTGACCCTGTTGAAGATATCGATATAATGTCCGCTCGAGGGAGGGGTAGAGGCTCAGCACCACCTCGAATGCGGGAAGATAGGGATGTATTAGGATACGCAAATAAGAGAGTGGCCAATCTGGGTCCACCACAAATAGCTACTTTCCCCAAGAGATCTATAAGAGGTATTGCCAGTGCAAGTGGTGTTCCCATTGGCGGAAGAGGGTTCCCTCCGAGAGGTGCTAGTGGTAGAGGGGGACCTTCAACTCATATACCTAGAGGAAGTGGAAGAGGTGGAGGAATAGGACCAAGCGCAGGAGGAGATACCTATAATGGAGACAGAAGTGGAGATGAATATAATAGACGAACAGATGTGTATAGACCAAGATATAGTCCATCATCATCACCGCAACCTCAATCTGGACCTGGACCATCAACCTCAAGGTTTTATGATGCCGAAAGAGAAAACGAAGGAAGATCATGGAACGGACCTTCTCTTTATACCCCTTCTCAGCCACGGTATCATAATTACAACTCCAACCAACACTCAAATCCAATTCCAAGTTCTAGTTTGTACCAACGACAATCCAGTCCTGACAGGTACAGCTCACATACGAACGCATGTTCTAACGTAAATGAGAATATGAACCCATATGCAAGGGAAAGAAGGTATAGTCCTTCACAGCCTACTTTAGAACATACTTGGTCACCTAAAATAAATCAACATCCTCTTCCTGCTAATTCACTACCTTCCGCATCTTCCTCGAAAATTAATGGATATCGACCTGAACCAGGACCAACGAAACCACATGATTCATCTACAGATCGTTTCCCTCCAATTGTCCTTCCACATCAAGGTTTGTCGACCCAACCTGCCCATAACAATCCCACTTCCATCAACGATACCAGGAACCTGAACGGTGAACAACATATCAATCAACATCTTGTCTTTGAATCATCACCTTCTTTACCACCTCCCACACCTACCGAATCCAATATCGATCCAGCGTTTAATCGTCCTCCGCCTTCTGGTCCTTCAAGTAGTAGGCGTTCGAGTCCACCCAAACCAAGTTGTCCGACATGGACAACGGATGGTCAAGAGCAAGCATCTGCACCATCATCAACACATCCAAATGGAACGAATCTCATCAAATTGTCAAATTCAACTAATATTACTCAACCTCCAGAAATAAAGAAAATGACATTCAAACCTAACAATCCAAATACAAAGACAATACCAGTGTCATTGAAAGATAAAGGAAAAGGAAAAGAAATGGAAGTCAAGGTCAAATTTGAACCTGGTATTCATCATTCAGCAGCAGGAAGACATCATACGCAAGATGATATGATGAATGAAAAAAATCATGACGCAGATATGGATGTTGATGTTAAACCAAATATAGAAGAGCTTGAAGAGGAAATTGAGTATATCGATGATGGGATCAAGAGATCTGGTACTTTAGCGTTCATGTAAGTCAAGTTCGATTCTACTATATCCTGATTGAATTATCGACTCTCTAAAGATCGGATCACTCATACTGACGATACACGTTGACCTTGACAATCAATAGCAAAACCGATATACCTCAATGTTGGAACAAAGACCTGTCTCAAAGGAAAGATGCTAGATTATCCTTTCGCGAAACGAAGAAGAAGGAATTATCTAATTTGGGTAGAAAGATGACTGGAACTCATTGGAGAGATGATGGAGTCGCTTTTGATTGGACGCTGCTCAACACTCGGAAGGAATCACACACTCAACCAGCTGAGAATGTTCCCATTGTGGATGCGACACGACTATTGGCCCCGGTCGGTGAAGAAAGTATACCACAAAGTAGCTCAATCTCAAAACCCAAGCAGACCTCAAGTCCCTCACAGGACGTGAAATCTTCTATCAAGATTGCCGCCTCTTCTGATTCTCCCAAGATTGATTCAATTCCGACCACACAATCCAAATCAAAACATACAGCCCATGGCACAACGATACCCTCATCCCACACGCATGCCCCTCAACACCACGACTCAGGAGTCCCTTTTTCTGAAGACCAGTTATTCACGTCGACATCAAGATCCACTGATGATGTCATACGGTATATCGTCGAATATCCCGCAGAGTTCGCCACGGCGAAGTTGCGGTACACGAATAAAGACTCATTTCAATCTTGGCTTAAAGAAAAAGAGGAGAAAGCTGCAAATCCCGATTCGAAAGGTAAGCCCACTAGGAAAGTCGACCTTATCTGGAAAACAAGACTCAATGATTTGGAAATTGTAACGACACCGTTGCCCTCATCAAACCAGCATACGGTTGAAAGATCCGATGACCCTTCCAGTTGGCCAGATAACTATTTCGAGCATAAAGACTATCTCATGTATCCCGATAACCTGGCTACTTCCGAACAACGGTTGAGTGAGCCCAAAGAGTTTGCGAAATGGACCAAAAAGGTTGAAAGGATAATGAGTGATCCAGATGAAAAAGGAAGACCTACAAGATGGGTGAAATCACTGGCAAAGAAAAAGACCTTGACTATTTTTTCACAACTAAAGACTGAAGAAGAGATCAAGAGCTACGATGGTAAACCAATCAAAATCGATTCTGCTTGTGCAGAGAAATTGTGCAACCCTGGTCCGACCACTGATTCCGCCCCGCCCCTGCAATATGGAAAAAGTCCTGTGCCGTATCAAGCTGTTGAATCAACAGCAAAGCCAAAACCAGCGGGCACACCAGTAAAATCATTTCTCTCAAAGGACTTGGATATAGGCACTTCCATTACAAAAGAAAAAAAGAAGAAAAGGGGCACAACAGTCGATTCACAAACTAAGACAGAAATCGAAGATGAAACGAGTCCGACCAAATCTGATAAACCATCGAAAAAGAAGAAGAAATCAAATCATTCAGAAACTGCCCCGCCAGCCTCATTAAATCCATTCCAAACCTCTCAAGGCAATCCTGTTCCTAAATCTACTCCATCCAATTCCATTCAGAATGGAGAATCTTCACAATCAAATAGCGTCAAACCAAATCCCACATCGCCCAAATTGGAAACGTTGAATTTTTCACTTCGTCAAAAAGTGTCAGAAATCGAGAAATGGACTCAATTATCAAGTGAATTCCCAGATCTAACAATCGCTCTAAGTGTCCAAATCACAAAAACTAGAGAGGAGATATTTGAGTTATATGATGATATAGCTGCTGAGAAGAAGAAATTGGGTATATAACAATGGGTTTTTAACGAGGTTGATGATGGTTTTGCGAATTGGGGCATTGCGTGTGTATAATGAAGAGGAAGCGAAGTCTATTCTTGTTGGACAGAGATAAATAATCCGTCGAGGAGAAGTCCGCATGTCATCAAATATCAGATATGAAACATTCTGTTCATCCACCACACAAACCGCATACAGCATTGTTTCTTCACTTCTACATGTCATGATTTCATGCATATGATATTGTTATGATTTTCAGGAATTCAGATACGAACATGATACGATGATGTATATCCTGTTTTTATCCAGCTATGAATCACGTTGATTGCTCTTACCTCGAGCCTTAACCTTTCCTCAGACTCGCTCTGAACCTATCACTTAGACTTGGTCTCTTCAACTCATCTTTATCTTCCGATGCTCGTTCATCTCTCATTTTCGAAGCTTGAACTAGTCTTTGTTCCAATAACGAAACAGCGTCAGTCTCGTAACTACCTCCAATATCATCACTACCGTGTTGTTCACCTCCACCAGGTTCGTCAGATTCGTCTAAAGTCTCATAACTTCCAGTCCTTTCGTGACCATGACCATTTCCGTGTGATCGTGTTCGGTATGATTTCTGCGAACGATAGCTGAATCTTGACATCGGTGAATTTGGTTCGTCAATTCTCTCTTCATTCGATTGTATGTGAGTCTTATTCATTCCACTTGTTCCAATCCCCAATCCGTTCAGAGATGCTGGAGGACTCGAATCACCCGCTGTGATTTGACTGATTGCCGTGGTGGGTTTCACACCGGATGAAGTAGGCAAGAAATTAGACGTCGATGTGGATCCCTTGATCGTGTTGGTGCTCAACGTTGAAGTTTTCTTCCGGAGAGTGTTTCGTGGTCTTTCAGGCGATTTGGCAGGGCTTGTCTGCTTCATGACTTTGTAATTGTGATTAAGAGGAGGTAGAGGTGGTGGAGGAGACTGTTCGATAGTTGACAGATCAAGTTTCGGAGAATGTGACGAAAAGGATTTTCTCGGTGTCATCGATTTGACTTTCGACATAAGAGACGAAACAGTTGATCCAGGTCTACTGAGGTTATTATTCGTGCCTTTGTCCCTCGAATATTTGGAAGATGAGAGCGGTGCACAACTATCTGCCATTGAAGTTGATGATCGAAGTAAACCGTTTGACCTTCTAGGCGAGTCCATACTGTAACGTCCTTGTAAAGGTGATCGGTCGAGTTGATTGACTGGTGAAGTAGGTTGCCATCTTCTTGCCCTTTCTTCTGACATTATACCATTCCTACTAGATGATAGAGAAGCTGATTCAGATCTTCTTAACCTCCCGTTATCAACCGAATGGCCGTTACCACCGGATGTAGAAGAAGTCATTCCGCTTGTACTAGCTTGAATTCGTAGTATCTTGGGAAGATCAAGCAAAATCCTTGTCATATCTCTAATATTTTGCTCGCTTGCCCTTCCAGCATCTCTCAGCAGGAAAGCAAGATTACTATATTCGTGTCGGACCTTGACTGGATCGTCGAGTTCCGCATCGATGGCTATTTGAGATGCCAGCTGCAATGCATTCCGGACGGATGAGTTTATCGTTTCAGATGTTCGGGTGGCTGAATGGAACGTCCTCATCAACTCAGGCTGAGTGCCAAGGATATCTTGACCCACCCTCGAGTCTAAAACTCGGAAAGCTTCAAACAGTAATCGACCATGTTCAGTTGATGATGAACCGAGATCGAAGTTCGCGGAAGATCTACCGCCTAGAGAAGTGCTACTCCTCATGGATCTGGGCTCTGTCGAAGGAGCTCCCCTCATGCCTAACCTTGACGCTCCACCTCGGATGAAAGGTGGACTTAGAGGTGAATCATGATCGATGCTTCTTCGATGTCGAAGAGGATCAGTAGGAGCTGAACCTGGTGGATTGTTGTACATCTCTCTGATACCTGACATTGAAGTCGCTGGTCGAGGCATATGTTCCCATCTTCTCTTCGATTCAGCTCTTTGTTCTTCCAATCGTTTGATCATTTCCAAGGGGTCTTTACTCTCTCCTCTTTCACTTCGTGCTCCTACAGCAGATACTGAGTCTCCAGGTCCCAAAGCTCCAAGTCTCGATCTCGATGACGCAGATAACAGATCTCTCTCGCTGACCAGTGTGCTCATCCCTCTTCTCCCTTCTCCCATCCTTGATTGGTAGGTCGATCTGTCGCTGGGTCCACCCAATACCGTTTCAGAGCGGAATCGTTCTCTAAGTGGTGCCCTCGGATCAAGTTCTTCGCTGGCTCGAGGTAGTCCAGAGATTGACTGACTCCAGTTACGCTTCGGGTGACCTGAAGTTTCCCCTCTAATGCCGGCCATACTGGAAGATCTCTCAAGTCCATCAACGTTATGATTACCTCTGGAAGGCGAAGGTACGGTTTCTTGCTCTCCTGACCGACGAGAGCTGGTCGAGAATCTGCTTGGTATAGGGGAGGACGAGTGGTAGTCTGAAGGAGAGTCGATGAACTGTCGCAGTCGGGACGATCGTGTAGAACCAGGTGCGTCATCTACGATACCTCCCTTTAACTTTTGAGGCGAGGGAGTAAACTAAACAACCGTCATGGCATTAACGAGATATCTGAGAAGGATGAAATCAACTTACCAGACTACTGTTATGCCTGAAATCTGAAGGTAGACCTTTCCTTTTTCTGCTCGAGCTACTTCCCCCGCTTCTTTCCCTTTCTTCGTTGCCTTTCTCAGGTGTGTCATAAGGCTTGTCTTCCCTTCGGATGGAGTCAGCCGGTGAATCAGTCAGAGCGGATAGGAGTGTCGTGGTTCTCTTTAGGCCAGAACTAGTAGTCGCCGCCATAGGTGACCCGGTCGTTCGAGAATAAGAGTCGTGTCGCCTGATCGGCTGACGAGAAGGAGTGGAATTCTTTTCGACGTCCATAGATCGCCTGCGCCGATGTATAGCAGCTTGAGCTATCCTTTCTTCGGCTTCTCTGATCTTGTCATCCAGTTCTGAGCCTTGCGACTTTGATCTCGACATGCCACTACTCTCCACTGGTTCTTCTTCCACGGATTCCTCCCTTAAGTCCCTACTAGAACTTCTGGAGTGACAACGCTCATTAAAGTAGTCGATACTGGCATTTGCGGGAGGAAGTCTTGCTGTTCTTTCAGGCGATGATAATCTTTCTCCTGGATAATTGGCCTTCTTCGTATCAAGTGGAGCAAGGGATTTGCGAATTGACGGATTTGGTTTCTCACCTAGACTGAGATTAGAAGAACGACTGCTATTTCTCGACAATCCTGTTGAGCTGCGTCTTGGGGATTGTTCCGTACTGCGATTTGCCACTGCCGATGGACTTGCAGCCAAGTTGGAAGATGAAGAGGTGGACCGTGGCGTCGATAAAGAAGGGGAATGTTTTGGTCGAAGACCGGTTTTACGAAGTTGAGGAGAATCAGGGATATTCGTTGATGAACCCGACCGAGACGATGTTCGGCGTATGAGAAGTTGCGCTGAACCAGTGGAAGATGTACGAAGGAAAGGCATAGAAGGCGGAGATTTCGGTGTCGAAGGAGAACTCTGCGAACGCGAAAAGCTGACATCAGCTCAACCATGACAACAATTACCGGAATCTAACGACGCACTCTTTCTGAAGAAGGCATCTTTCCTCTGCTATAGCCATTTACAGTTGACTTCGAAGATGCGGATCCTGCAGGAGCGATATCGCTTTCCGTCCCAGGAGGACTTGGTAGACCAGATATCCTATCGACTAGATCGTTTTCCTTTCTCGTCTCTGCTTCATCTTTTTGTTCTACATCCACATTTGGATGTTCCTCTTGTTTGACTTCAGGAGAAGTTTCAGTTGATGATTTATTTGATCCTACCCAATCTCTTCTCCCGAAGTCCAGCTTCGGACTCCCGATACCAACGTGAAGACCTGCGAATCCTGATGTCATACGTATGTGCGGAGATGAAAGAGGGGGATGATGAGGTTCGTCCGTATGATATTCGCTTGAACGACGTGGGGAAGAAGTCTCCTCTCCACCCAGATATATGGCTGAAGGAGGTCGGATACCGTCGCTCAGCGATGGTCTGGTGCTTGAGCTAGTAGGTTTGTCATATCGCTTTCTAGGACTGGAAAGATGCGAATCGAGTGATAATTGAGAAGAACTTCGAGACGGGATTGAAGGTGTTTTAGAAGGTGATGACATGTCCTTTGTCTATTTCTTCCAATTCATTCCACCGGAATAAGAAGGAGCTGAAAGTATTTCTGAACTTGCCGAGATTGCGGGAGGGGTTTTATCAACGGTAATGCCTGTAGACAAAGGAATGTCCAGTGGTGTTGTATCTGGTTGATTTTAGCGATATTTTGAATCGGTCAACGGTGTCTTCCAAACAATTCCGTAAAGCGCCGATACCTCAACAGCTCATGCTTCCTGCACGACTCTTCAGGCCTACTATCGATTAAACAATGAGGAAAGTGCAGGCAAGATGAGTGTCTGTCTGTATATCATTGTCTGTGCGAAAACATTGAAAGTCAGGATAACTCAAATGACATTATGACATGATGACATACCCCCCCCCCACGTTAAAAACAAGAGAGTAAAAGACGCGACTACTATTGAAAGCTAATCTCGATTACAAAAGTACCACGCGCGATCACTTGAATTTCGTAATCAAAAAGACAATGATCATTACAAATTGAGGGTAATGGTCTGTTCCTTGTCAAATGTAAAAGCTTGCATCTGTCTTGACTATCTCCTGCTAGGAGACATCCCATGGTTGACCCCAGACGACATGATCTCGAGCGGATCCACTAGAATCCATGACGGATCAGCTGATGTAGTCCAGCTCATCTTCTGGACTTACACTAACCGTGAACATTGTCGCGGAACTCTCCTTTCTGATGGAAAATCCTTTGACACTCACCCCTTATATCAAGTAGTGAAGGGATGCGTGAATACTAACGGCTATAGTATTCATTATTGGTGATGAGATCCATACCTATTCATCTCACTGATACATACCCACTGATGAATATTCTGTTCTTGATAGACTGACTAAACCTCCCTGAAAATTACTTCAGAAGATCAAGCAACTTGTCTCATTGATATTGAGATACCTCGTTGGAAAATGTCAGATTCACTATGGATTCCAGATTCATCACCCTTGATTTTCTACTCACCTGCAGAAGTATACTTTTCGGGTCAAAACCTAGCTTCGTGGGTGGGTAATAATGGCTCACAAGGTAATGTCACCGGAAACGTCAATGGCAGTGGAGAGACCAATACTTTTCATTCTAGTGTGGGTCATTCGGCCATTGTGTTACCTTCAATCTATGGTGAGTACGATCCTATCCCATCTTCACCATCAATGGCACACCTCAAGCAGGTCTACTCACTATTGTACCGATGATCTGCGACGAATCGAGAAACGTAAGGAAGAGACTCAGGAGACTCGAAGCTGATCATTCTTACCCTCATCAAAGCAAAATCATTCACACCTCTCTTTTCCTCGCCGGAAGGATACGATGTAACGATTCAAACTAATTCCGATGCTCCCTATCCTCTTTCATCTGGACAGAAATGGGTTGCTCCAAACGACGATTTCAATCCACAGACATTCACGTTGAATTTCCAATGTGGTAAACAAGGGGGTTGTGCAGAAGCAAACGTGGAAGGTCAAATTGACTTTTTAGGTACTTGGATCGAAACCGAATTTTCACCTGATGGGTAAGTATGTATTATGCCATGCCAACGAGAGAAAAGAAGAGTGATTGGGAAGGAATATATTGATATTCAGGTAATGAGCTAATCAATATAGTACTCTTCATTTGGTAGATCACAGATGGAATCTGTCGATTTGGATGATGCTTCACCTCTCATTCAGTATGAGGGATTCGCACCTGTGGATCAGAATAACAAGATTGTCGAAGTAGATGGTCAACTCGATTATGAGAAGACACTCAGTATGACTTCTACGCAAGGTGCAACTGCTCAAGTAACCTTTAACGGTACGTATCCTTGCCACTAGCAACCTGTTCCCTGGAATCGACCATTGCAGAATGGATACCATACCCTATTTATTTGGTCCAAACAGCTGTCCTTCACCCTATACGACGAATCCAAATACCAGTATTTCCTTTACTTACCAATCTCTCGGTTCATAACAGGCGCTTCTATTTTGTTGTACGGAGTCACCTGTCCTTCCTGTGGAGTATTTACTATCACCTTAGATGGTTCGTCTTCTCCTTCCGCAACTCTCAATTCATTCAACAACGTCACGACGCACAATACTTTACTGTTCTTCGCCACAAACTTGAATACAGCTTCAAGTCATACGATCGAGATCGAAGCTAAGGGAGGTGTGGTATTGGATAAAATCGAAGTGAGGGGTCCGAAAGGTGCTGTTGGATTTTCGTGAGTCACGCACAGCCCATGTGCATTTTCATCGTCATTTCCGGCTGCACTATATATCGATATTTCACAATCGACATCGTGAGAGAGGTGGATGAACACTGAATCTTGTCTATGTACTCAGTGGAAACGCAAATGGTTCCCCAACGTCAATGGGACCCTCGTCCTCAATCACTCCGACTAACACCAGTAACAACGGCACCAGCGGCAGCAGCCCTAATGCAAGTGGCGTTCCAGCTTCCCCTGGCGGTTCACCCAATGTTGGAGTTATCATAGGTGCTATATTGGGATCAATAGCAGGTGTCGTGAGTGTTTGCCTCTCTCCTCCTTTTGATGGCCGAACCTATCATTGGTATGACATCTCACTACCCTCTCTCTTCCTTACTCTTTCTGCCATCATATCTGACTGACAGAGCTTGGATAAACTCGTTGATAGGGATTCCTCTGGTTCTTATGCCGCAAAGTAGCTCCGAGAATGAAGAAACCAGCTGATAAGAAATTGAATCCATGGGACGAAGCTAATTTACTCCAAAATATGAAGAATGAAGAAGTTCACGTCACGACAGCTGCCAATCAAAGATATGTTTATCGTGAGTGGATAATTCACTGAAAAGTTATATCGTGCATAAGTTGACTCGAACGCTGATGGTTGTATCGAATCGTGTTCGGGATTGATAGCTGGATTGATAGCCCATTCAGATTTGAAGAAAAAGTAATATGGAATTGCGTTGTACACATATTATGGGATACCTTATCGCCTTGTTCTTGAATACAGCATAGAACGTAATCAATGTGAAAGAAGACCGCAGGTTCGCAGTCTCCATAGCTCGACGCAGCTCTCATGCATTGTATAAAACTCATAAGAGGAATTACCACCGTTCAGTCTGTCCCATACCTTGCAATATCCTTTCAATTAACGCTCGTTTCATATATTGTTCTCTTGCAAGCGATCGGATTGACTGTAAACGAAGGGAAGCTTCAGGACATGATGACGGGATGCTGTCGCACAGCGAATGTGTTACTCACCTTTAGATACCTGTCCAGATCAACTCTTTCAGCATCCAATGCTCTCGTCATGTGATATATAGTGTCTTCAATTGCGTTATCTTCCGCCACAAGGTCGATGAGTCTGCATGGATGTCAGCTTTACTTATGTCGTGAATCGGGATAACTGATTACTTCCAAGCCATCGCTTTTCCTCCTCCTCTCCCTGCCTTTTTCAAGAGACGCTATACTCACTGATTGTGCACAATGCTGATTCCGCAGATCAGCTCATCCACGCTCACTTCACCTTTGCCTTCTAATTCCGCTACTCTGTCTTCACCTGCTTTGACAACATCACCTAATTTTCTTCCTGTTGAATCGCATACTTTCTTTACAGCTTCTAATCTAGCCATCTCGTCCCTGATTGCCGGTTCTCCTGAAACCAGATCTTCCCTTCTTTCCAGCAGATGAGTACGTGTGGCTTGCAATGAATGTATCAGCGGTGGCAAAGAAGCCTGTAAGTGAGGCAAGAGGATCGAGTGAAGATGCTGTAATGATGGAGGTGGGGGTTTGGAAGGAGGTATCGGTGGAGGAGCATCTGATGATGGAAGTGGTAGTGAAGATGGTTCAGGTGATGATAAAAGGTCTACCGGTTGTCTTGCGACAGGTGGTCCAGCCTGTATGGGCCGTTGTGGCTGTGGCTGAGGTTGTGGTTGTCGGGGCTGCTGTTGAGGTTGTGGTGGATTATGGTACTGCTGAGATTGCATTTGACTTTGCTGAGAATTTGGATGTTGTGCTATAAAATGAGGTGATGTAGGATTTACACTTGGTAATTGTTGATTCCGATATGGTTGCTGCGAAGGAGGATATTGCCCATTTGTTTGAGGAGGATATCCTTGTGCTGATTCCTGTGGAAACACTGGCTGGTACCCGTTGATGTACTGATGAGGTTGATCATTTCTAGGTAGGGTGATAGGCAACTGAGGAAATCCTGTACTGTGCTGGTGTAGCGGTTGGTGTGGAGATTGAGGTATATAAGGTCGTTGTGGTATTGTTGGACCGCCGGAGCTTGATATAGGCGATTGAGGCTGAGGTGTTCTACCTGGTCGATTAGGTATAGAAGGTGAATGTGGTGTTTGTGATTGGAGTCCGGGCGGGGGTGTGTTGGAGATGGGGTAAGTTGATGATGATTGTCTTGAATGTGAGCCTGAGCCTGATCCTTGGGAGAATGGATGTGGCGGTGGAGTAGGAGCAGGTCGATATTGAGGTAGGATCTAGTCAGAAACGTCAGTTGTGTCCCTTCTTCCCGATGTCACAGTTCGGCTTACTTCCTGAGTAGGAGGTGGTCCAAAAGCAGGTCTGGCTGGAGGCGGGGGAGGTTGACTCTGAGTTGCTTGAACATTGTAATGTTGTTGAGGTTGAGATGACGGTTGAGGTCTAGATTGTATAGGCGATGAAATCTGATTTCTGGACAAGTGTGCGGGAGCAGGAGAAGATGATTCGGGCGGTTTGGCATATACAGGAGGGGTGATAGAGAATATCGATATGAGTTGATTTATGATATGATCTATTTCTTGTGTCTGATACGAGTAATGTAGTAGGGCAAGGTAATGAAATTAACCTGGTAAGCTTTCCTCCCTTATACTCTTCAGCCTGACAGAGGTGGCCCATCATATATTACAAGAAAATTGGGTTACTTACCTGATAAGACCTCCACCATTCATCTAAGATTTCTTCTCTTACTCTACCTGAAGGATCAACTTCTCTACTTTTTCTTATACCCATTTCTTTCGTCGGAGTCACAAAAGCCATTGGAGCTGATTTAGGATAATCATGAGGTACCCATAAATGTATTGGTATATGATACGTCGAACCTCTGTAATTAATGGGTAAAGTTCCGTGAAGAAGGAGTAGTAAAGCCGTTTGACCTGAATTGAATGCTATGATAGTTCGATATGACATGATAAGTATTTAATCCAATGAAGGTACGTTTAGTGATTGAAGATCAATGGGCGGGACCATAGGGTGGATTAAGTGGATTTATGATTAATGGTGTGAAAGTGAGATTATAGAATGATGGATGTAAAGAATACACGGACTCACTAAATGCATCTGTCTTTACACTCAACGTCTTCCGTTCAGATAAGATCTTGATGACTTCATTTATTATTCGATCTTTGGCGGGATAACGTCGTAAAACATTACCCAGCCATTCTCGAGTTAAATCCAGATGTGACATCTTCAATGGTGGGTTCACTTTAGACAGCGTTAAGATACTGCCCAATTGGAATTTATCTGAAGTGCTGAAATCGAATCACTAATCGTAGTCGCCAATGGCTAGTAGAAGAAATCGATGTTATGTATGGGACGGCAGTCTAATGTCACTTTAAAATCGAAGTAGAGTTGCTCATCATCATCACCATCACCATCGCTTTCATCATTTGCGTTATCGGCAGCCCGGGTAAAACGAAGCGTCAAGTGATGATGTCACCATTTATCACTCACTCTTTTTTGTGCAAATACCATTTTCTGCCTGTTCTTTTTTGATGAAAATGATCTTATTATCTGATACATCTCCTTGACAATTGTCTATACCAAATACACATATCGATACCGCAATCCCACAGGATCACGCTGCTACGACGAAGCGAAAAGAATCAATAATCTCATATTCCCTTCGACGGATTATCCTACCCTAAAATTCCCAACTAAAATGGCACATTCCTCAACCCCACTATCTTCCACGTCCTCGACCTCCACCACAATACTTTCACCTCCCACATCCATACCGTCTTCTCCTGACTTCGACGATTCCGATATCCAAGAACTGTTCTTGGTCGGAGGCCCATCACGTCCTTTATCTCGTTCCCGGAAGAAAAGAGGTGGTCAAGGGATCGGAGGAAGTGTTGTTGGAAGTATGAAACGTGGTTTGAATCCTCGCAGGGACTCTGACCAAGCGAGAGAAGATAGATTGAATGTACTTTGTGAGTCCCGCAAGCCGCAAACGTATCCTATCATTCCTTTAGACTGCGCCCAATGAAGGAAAAGATAATGCCACAGAGCTGACGTTGGCCCCAATCGATAATTTTATTAAAATGGTTACAGTGACAATAGCTGCAATATTATTTTTGGTTCTAACGACTATCTGGATTGTGAAATTGGGTAATAGAATGAACAACTATTTCAGCTGGATAGAATATCTACCGTTCTCATGGAAGGCACACAGAGAAAACAAAGAATTATGATTGCCAATTGCATCTATTCTCGTTTGGAAGGACTGAATATATACACGCTGGTCTTCCAGCTACATCAAATTGTGCTTCGGATTGATTTCATCCCTAAAACTGTTGTAATATGTATGTGTATGTGAATGATTTATGACATAATGAGATGTGTTATGATATGCTATGAAGTGTGATACTTATGCTAATTCAATAATGATTATACAACTAATTTAACTTTATTTCTTTAGTCCGAAGGACGCTTTCTTGAACGTCCCTTCTCTTCTAGGTCTTTCTCTATCATATGACCGATCAGTATTGGAATTTCCAAATGACCTTTCTCTCCTGGGGGCACCTCGATCAGGGAACCTTTCTGCTCTTGGTTTATCCCCTCGGTCGGATGCGCCAAAGGAAAAGCTTTCTCTTCTGGGTTTCTCTTCTCGGACTGAGTTGTTCTCGAACGACCGTCCACTTTCATGTGCACCGTCTTCACTCAAGTGTCTCCCATGGGATCTTCCACTGTTGAACTTGTCCCCCCCGAAAGCTCGGTCTTCTCTAGGTTTGCTTCGGAATGAATCACTTGGCGGGCGATCAGCGAAGGAACCTCGTCCGAATGGTTGGTCTGATCTCGGCTTCCTGTCGGCATATTCCCTTCCAAGGTTTCCCTCACTACCTCTATCAAGACTGTCGTATTTCCTAGGTCTTTCCCCATCGTATGGTCTGCCGTTTCCTTCGGAATCCCTACTTTTTCGTTGAAGATACGGAGCACCTCTATCCCCACCGAAAGATCTCGGTCTTTCATTTCTCTCTGTTCCTTCACCTCTATACCTATCTCTGCCTGTATCGGGGTTTGAACTCTCCATCTTTCTCGGTCTTGACAGTGACTCAGTTTCTATATCTTGCCATTCATTCACTTCTACCAATCTCTCCCTTTCTGCTCCATGTCGTTCAACGTCTCTGGGGCGTTGCACTTCATTCGACCTTGTGTATCCTTTCCTTGAAGATTTGATCTCACCCGACCAAACGTCCATTATCACTTGCATCTTGTTTTGCATATCTCTATATTCAGCAGATTGAACACCTAATTTCTCAATTGCCAAAATGACATTTTTAGCAAAATCAATCAGATCCTCCAAAACTCTTTTTTTACTATCTTTGATTTCCAACGTGTCGGGTGTATGATCAATTAACATCTTTTCTTCACCTGAAACTCTGAACCTATCTGACCTAGTTGATCCAGGATAGATACTCAAGAGTCTTTCACCACCAAAATGATTTATGATATTCAGGATCTGTTTGATCGAAGTTGTAGGATTGTTATTCGACATTGATATCCTTAAGAGTATCGATAATATCCCAGTATCCGGCGAAATGGGTTTTGGTTTGACCCATGAAACTCCTCTTGAATCTTTTGATTGACCATTAGGCGATGTCCATTCATACGATTTACTCAAATCTTGAGTTTTGATTCCTGGTGATTGGTTCTCGGCGTGTTCAGGAAGTTGGACAGCCCTCTTGAATATCTCCAAAGCAGTGTTGAAATCACCACATGAACTTGAACTTGAAAATCGACAACCTTGTAAAATCATTTTATAGATTTGGATATCCCAACCATCAATTCCTGAAGGAGGTTGGTAGGAGTCTAAAATGTTAATACAAGCTCCGATATCACCACTTTCACTTAAAGCTGATATTGCACTTTTCAAGAAATGGAGATCGGCTGATGATTGGATTTCTGGTGTTGAGAGGAAAAGAGTTGCGTAATGTGATGATAAAACAGTTTGTTTAGATGATGATAATCCTTGTAATAATGATGTAGCTGATTGAACACTTGGTTTGATGCTAGGAAATCCAGGCTTTTCATCTCCAGCTGGAGTAGCCTGAGTGGAAGCTAGGGTTGCTTGACCAGGTGGCGGATAACCCCAAAGTTTAGATACCAGGTTAACAGCGAATTTCTGATCTTCATACCTTCCTTTTACAAGACATCTTAACATATGACTGAATAATTCGTTGTCTAATTTTCTATCTTTATCTTGAACATTATGATCGCGTAACTTATCGAATTGTCTCGACAATTGATCCCAGATTCCTCTTGCGATGGGACCGATTTGGATTTGATCGAGATTGATGGTCGATTCACCAGTTTGAGTATGAGTTGAGGCAGGTTGAGATTTCCTTAATCTACTCCTTACAAGATGTATGTTATGTAAACTTGCTAACAAGGTGGTGTAAGTCACTGTATCAGGTGATAAGGGACCTGATTGATCCATTCCGACGAAAACTTTATACATATCTTCCCATAATCCATGTCTTCCCAAATACTTCAGATAAGCGTTCGTAGGTGAGATATTGATCTCATCTTGATTTTCAGTCTTCTCGTTTCCATTAGCAATATCGCCATTGAACAATTTTTCGCCTGTAAATGAAGCTACTCCGATTTCCTCTTTTGCTTGAGATTCAGCCATCATACATTTTTTGATATGTTGTTGAGATTGTTCGAATAGAATGGTCACTCTTGAATGCGTGAGATCTTTTACTGGCATGAAATCATGCTCGAAAGATGTATCTCCCGAATGAGAGATACGAGCGTAAGCATTGATAAGAGTCGAAAACGTCCTCGTTGTTGGCCGTATCCCTCTTTTCTTCATCTAAAATAACAATAAGCATGTGGCCAATTAGTTGTAGACGCGAAAGCGAATAGAAAGGATAAACAAAGCTTTCAAGTCTACAAATCTCAAACTCACATCGTTGTACAAACTCCACATCCTATTCAATCTTCTTTGTTTCCCTATGAACCCTAAAAGGATATTATAAACAGGAGCATTTACCAAATGATTTTGCGTTTTAGTGACGATTTCAATAGCTTGTTCGATTTGTGAATCTGTTATATTGTTGTTATTTCTTGATATTTTATCAATCCATCTTTTCAATTTCGTTGAAGTAGTATAAGGGTTCTCTTCAACCTGTTGCATTTGATTTTGATTTACGGTATATTGATTTCTATCGAATCTTGAATTTGGTAATCTGAGTGGCAATGATACGTTCCTTGACGACGATCTTGGACGTATAGGTGTATCTTGAGGTTCAGCATTTAGTAAAGTATCTAGTATTTGTCTATTTGCAGGAGCAAGATGTTTGGGTAGATGTCTTTGTGAACTTGAATTCGAAGCTATCAATGCTGCTCTCAATTCTTTTTGATTGGATCGAGTGGTAGGTCCGGGATCACCATGATAGTCCCTCTGGACCAACCCAAGTGGACTGAAAAAACATCCCGATTGCTTGAGTATGGTAGACGACCTACGTACAGCCAACATCGTGTATGGTGTGAGAGCGGACAGCTACTTCGAGCAGGTTATCGATGATGATATAACGCTGACTGCAGCAAAATACAAGAACTTTCAACTTTTGAATTTGTAGCTAGGGGTTAACTCGGACTGCAGCAGAGTCACGTGATATTGTCGTGTGCCCCTCCACGTGTTTTCTGATTCGTACGGGGTGCGGTGGCAAATTCCCTTTCCCCCCCCACCAACAAAGGATAAATCCTGGCTTTCCCCGTACAACATCCTCTGGTCACACCTAACTTTGCGTGCATACAGCAACAAGCAACCTAGACAGCAGTCGAAGGACTGGAAAGAACAGTAGTAGCAAGAAAGAAAAGAATCTCTTCTTGCCAAACCTGCGGGGTGAAGTTTATTCCGAGGTCCCATCATCGTATTTTTGTTTTTCGGAAGATTCATTTGGGGAAACAACTACCGGTAAATCAAAATATCATCCCCCGTACACATCATCAAAATAAATATCTTTCATTCCTCCTACATTCCCCTTTCACATACTCGAACATCGTCAAGATCATCTTTCCACAATTGAGACGCAAGCATAGATACCTAAAAGTAATAACAAACCCACAGTAAGAAGGAAAGGGGTCGGCCATGGCTGCTGGATATGCATGTAAGTGATCAACCGATAACATCATCCCTCGTTATCTTTCTCAATCCACGGTGAATCCACGCATTGTCCCATGAAGCTTATCTATCCTTTTATCTATCCTTATTCATCTAGATGATCTTATCTTGATCTTTTGGCGTATTGTTATAAACATCTTCTTCAGGGAGATAAGGTATGTCAAAAGTCTTTAGAACGTTCACCCTTCATCCTTTCTGCATGTCAGCGTATTGCATCCGGCACACGATATTGATATCATTGCTATAACAGACCTCGAGGAGCTTTCAACATACCCAAAGATGGACCAGTTCTCTTCATTTGCGGTCCGCATGCCAATCAGTTCTTGGATCCTCTTCTTTTGTTCTCAGAGGTCAGGAAGGAAGCTGGAAGGAGGGTATCGATATTAGCAGCAGCAAAGGTGGGTTCGTGCGTGCTTGTCTATGAGAAGGTTCGCTTACTCGCAAGTACATTAGAGTATGGAGAGAAAGTTTATCGGATTGATCGCTCGAGTGATGGACAGTAGTAAGTGTTTGATTCTCCAGTCATTGCAGAACCTATAGGCTGATTCACTCGGATTACCTTCCTGCAGTACCCGTGGCGAGAGCAGCCGATTATGCTAAAGCAGGAAAAGGACGAATAGTACTATCTGAATCTGATCCTTTATTGGTGACCGGTATCGACACAAACTTTTCATCCCAGATAAAACCTCTTTTCCAACTGGTTCTCCCCAAATCAGCAGGATATGCTTCGGCTACGATAGCTGAAGTCATCTCAGACACAGAGCTAAGGTTAAAGGGAGAATTCGTGGTTCCAAGTAAAGATGGAAGTGCGAATGTCAAAGCTTCGACTAGAGTAAGGAGTGAGGGTGAAAGCAAAGAAGGATTAGAATATAAAGTCTTACCTCATGTTGAACAAGATCAAACGTATGGTGCTGTTTTCCAGCGATTACGAGAGAACGGTAGTATCGGTATCTTCCCCGAAGGTGAGTTTTCCCATTCGAATAAATGCTAGCCTGTGCTTGATGTGGATACTGATAGGTTAATATAGGTGGATCACACGATAGAACAGATTTCCTACCACTGAAGGCTGGATTCTCTATTATGGCCCTAGGAGCAATGGCTCAATACCCTGAATTAGATGTTAAGCTCGTCCCAGTCGGATTATCATATTTCCATCCTCACAAGTTCCGTTCTAGAGCAGTCATCGAGTTCGGTCCACCTATATCGGTTGATAGAGATTTTGTGGAGATGTACAAACAAGGTGGCGCGAAGAAACGAGAAGCTTGTGGGAAATTGCTGGAACAAGTTCACGATGGTCTAAGAGCAGTAACCCTGAGAGCACCGGATTGGGAGACTATGCAAGTGAGTCGCCTCCTTTGACTCTTGTGCTGTCAATCGTGATTGCTAAGCTAACCTTGCGTTCAGGTCATTCAAGCAGCCAGACGATTGTATCGAATCCCAGGTCAACATCTCACTATTGGACAAGTGGTCGAACTGAGTAAACGATTCATGGAAGGCTATCTCGTGTACAAGGATGAACCAAAAATCATCGAACTGAGACAAAAAGTATTGTCATATAATAGATTGTTGAGAGATATGGGATTAGCAGATCATCAAGTTGAAAGGGCTTCGAGTAGGACCCTCAAATCCGCCTTACTACTGGTTTACAGGACTGGATTATTACTGTGGTGGTCAATGTTGGCTTTACCTGGAGCTATCTTACACGCACCCATTTTCATCCTCGCTAAATTGATCAGTATCAAGAAAGCCAAAGGTTAGTGTTTGTTGTCGTCTGTCCCTCCTGAGCATTGAGATGTTTTGAAGGGATACTGATCACGACTTCATCATTGATAGAAGCATTAGCCGCATCAACAGTCAAGATTCAAGGTCGCGATGTTTTGGCAACATGGAAAGTTCTCGTATCACTCGCCGTCACTCCAGCACTTTATCTATTCTATTGTATATTAGCAACGTTCCTGGCGTACAAGCACGATTTAGCGCCGGCTTGGAGACATTGGACACCTGTAGCTATCTTCGTATTGCTTCCTGGCTGGGCAATTGCCACGTTGAAATTCGGTGAAGCGGGTATGGACGTGTTCAAGTGAGTCTAAATAGGTATCGTGTTCTCGCTTTGACCGGATTTAACAGTTTGACAATCATTGCATAGATCCCTTCGACCGCTCTTCCTCTCCTTGTGGCCAGGTAGTCAACGTGAAGTGAACAAACTGCGTCAAATGCGTGAGAGCTTAGCCAACGAAATCAGTGAGGTGATAGGTGAGTTTAGCGATCAACTAGTTTATGAAGTCTGATCATCGGTGCAGAGCTGACTCATTTTCTGGTCAACAGACGAGTTTGGACCTAAGATGTATCAGAACTTCCAATCAGTGAGTGCACCTTATCAACATCAATTGCTGTGATTAACATAATCGACTGACTTTCACTTGATTTGCAGGCTCGTATCCTACCGTCAGCTACTGTCCCTCAAACGGGTCGAAATCCAGGAATGTTCCAGCGCAAAGCCCAAGCTCCAGATTCTTCCGTACTTTCTCATCCGATGCTGTGGCTCGATGAGCGCATCTTTGGTGGGTTTCTTATTTCAGCTGTCGGAACGCCAATCTCCTTAGAATGATAGCTGATTCAATTGATGTTTATAGGATGGAATCGAAGCGCATCTATTGGTCAGAGTGTATGGAACACAACGAAGATGGATAGAAACAGATCAGAACCTTCAACTGCTCCTACAAGTCCTGCAGAATCAGACAACGAAGAAGAGGCTGACGTCGATTACGATGATGTGAGTGGTCATACGATCGTGCCCCACACTGCTGTGAGCCCAAAGAATGGTACTGATGAGATGATAGGTGTTGGCAATTATCGATACCCGGCGAGCTGGAGCTGGATCACCCAGAGGACGTAGAAGAGGAAGGTCATACCATGATTTGACTCATTTGAAATCTGAGACAAACTCAAGTGCGACTTCTCCTGTACTGGATTCAAGTGTACCACTACCGACAGCAGATGATGAAGGTATTCCCAAAATTTACAAGAGACCAGGTGCCGGTTTCAAAAAAGAAGATTCGGCAGAATTACCGACAGATGGACTGGGCTTGAAATTAGGTAGTGGTGATAAGGCCAAAGATGAATAAATAATGAGATGACACTAAGGATTTCAGCGTCCAACTGGGACGTTAAAAGGTTGATTATGGATATGACGAGATTATGACGTCGGACGATATCGTTAATAAAATCATTTTCTCACTTCATCAAATATGCATTTACATGTTACAACTGTTTCACTCACCAGATGATGGACTTACACTATAGTATTGGATATGACAAACGATAACGATTAGATTCAGGTTATAAAATTCGAAATCATACAAATAACAAGATTTATATTGTGTACTCAATATCTGTTTTCATTTCGTATTCGAAGCGCCCTTGGAATCCACATAACATAATTCATTACGCCATTCGAATTTGACAGATTGATAAGATTGATATTGTTTTTTCAAAGAACTGATATCCCATTCTCTTGTACATGCGGGACATGAACTTGAAGCTTTTCGATTATCAAGGAAAGAAGGTGATGTCCATTGTTTCGCACAGAATATGCAGAACACTGAATGATTCTCGGATGATGACAAGGTAGGGCAGGGAGGAAGGAGAGAGATCGTCAATAGGCATTACACGTTACAGAGAAAAATAGAAAGAAGGCCAACAGAAACGAAAATGCAGAACAACTCACAGACACCACAATTCTTTAATTCACAAGTCCAGATAACTAAACAGCCTTCAATACCACCTTTCTTATCTCTTTCAGCCATTGAAATGATATCAAATATATCTTCTTTACATATGAAACATTCTGAACGGGTTTCTTCTTCTTGGACTGTGGTGACGGGCTGTTTGAGGTTATGGTCATGTTGAGCAGAGTGAGAATGAGGTTGAGTGTGACAGTAAGGACAATAACGATGGGCATGAGCATAAGCATTAGGAATCGATAGATGATGCGCAAGAGGATGCTCAAGGGTATGAGCTTGACCAAGTCTTGTGGATGGTACGAATGTTGACATATTCAAATGTATATCAATCTATGTAATTCAACTCGGATTGTCAAATATCCTTTAGTGGACAGTTCAAGTCATATATATGGCCATGTCATATATATATATATATATATATATATATACGTGTTCTCAAGACGATCTATGACATCTTATCGTGCTGTACTGTACTGCATTCCAAGTGGCAAAGAGCATGATGCATGAAGATTCCGGCTACTTTATTACCAACTGGTGACAACAACATCTGAGTTCAAGCTTCATGATAACGGAAAACTCATAGATCGGTTATGACTATTATGCAAAGTATAAAGTTCGAGACAAAGGATGAGGAGATTATCCTTCAGATCGATGCCATGTCTGTTAAACATACCGTTCAACTGACTTATCGTATTGTGCTCGTGTCAAGAGTAGACTATTTGCATGCTCGTACATACTGTACAGTATGCCGCACTACCAGTGGCGGAATACAGTAGTTGCAGTGTCGCATCACAAAAAAAGAAAACATACCATCTCACAATCACGTATAACAGTGAATCTAGTCGGACCGGCGGTAGAGGGATATCGACTATACTATAGTACAGATACAGTACGGCGCAATGCAGACGAGCTTATGGTACATGTCAAGATGGGATACTGCCCTTCTTGGCCAAGTGCAAAGGAGATGAACACGGGGAATTATTAGCTCATATAGTAACCTATTTTCTACCATGGGCTTATGGAAGTGAACGTCCTCGTACAGTAATGAATTACAGCATTGTACGATCAAAGCGAGTATTGCGATGATGGGAACTTACAGGTCCTAGAGATTCTTCGAAACATCTCATTTCTGCGAAATCAGTCAAATGTCCAATCAACCATGGATCATCATCTTTCGTAAAAGTGAATTCAATTATATCGTTTGATATCTTGAATGGAGTTACTTGACACTATCTCATCCGAGATGGGAATACCGGAGGTTCATCAATACATGCTCCTCCTTTCTGACATGATGATTGTAACATGGAGGAAGAAGGAGTGCAGTGTGACTCACGGAATATGTTCGAGTAGCATCACCTTGTTCATCTTGCATGGTCGCTTTGAATGGCGCTGCCATTAATTCCTTCTCTTCAGTTTGATCAAGTTGGTTTTTGTCCCAAGAGTAAATCAAAGAACCATCTTTCTGAGTTGGATTTCGATTCTCCTTTTGGTTATTTGCGTTTAGGTCCATGATTTGGTCAGGTGTAAGGGTCCCATCGAGTAACGTTCTTTCCCCATGAGTGATTCTGACTTGACAAGTATTGGGCTTATCTACTGGAGCTCCAGAGATAAGTCTCAGAATAGTGAATGGGATAATCACTGTTAGTAACATCATGAGTTGTTGTCTACGACCAAGTGAAGATTTAATGATTTACTGGATTTGAAACTGAAAATATAACTGTACTAGTCCCAACTACTTATGAAATAAAGTACAAGCAGATGCTGTAAATGTTAGACTATCCCCATTTGGCTGCTAATGGCCTGATTATATAGCAGCATTTCATCTCAGGTTGGAGGGTAAGCGCCTTATGATCGCTGCACCAATATACGGCTTATTTTGAGTGCATCTCCTTTCACGAAAATGTACATTTCTCAATTTCTCAATTTCTGATAATTACTTTATCCTTTGTGCATCCCCAAGATTGGTCAGTAAGGGGGATACACTCAATCGCTAGGGATGATTACAATTTGGCGAGAAATGGTTGAAATGCGATAATCGAGACTACGAGTGCTGTGGTTTTCCAAGGTTAATGCGTTATTCGGAACAAAGGAGACACCTCTTGCATCGTACGCAATGGGTCTCGCCTTGAGACGATTCAACAGATTTTAAGACATTATCAAAATCCATATATGCATACAGTCCTTGTCCGTTGTAGAATATCGTCACTGTGATTCTACGTGTGACCATTTCTCTTCTTCCCATATCTACCTTCAGCAGCCACTTCATCCCTTTTCCTCTTCAAACCTTCCTTTTTGAATCTTTCCCTTCTTTCCTCTTTCATCTTGTCATCTTTCTTAGCGTCGACAACACCCACTTTCTTTCTATGTTCTTGTCTCCTCTCTTCTTGTTTCTCCTTTCTCCTAGCCACTTTATCCTTCTTCAGAGTCTGGATCTGTTGAAGTAAAGTAACTGCTTTCTTCTCTTCATCGGTCATCACGACTGCACGTGATTGCAGATAAGTTGGTTTCTTTTGTGGTTTCAAGGCTTTGGTCTTCGAGGCGAACGGTAATGAAGCTTCTAATTTCCTTGGTACTTTCAGTGGATTGAACCTCCTTGTGGTACGTTCAACCGGCTAAATGCAACGAAAACAATCAGCTGGATTACAGGGACACCACGTCTCTCATAGGATAGCTGACTCACCTTATAAGCTGAATTGATATCTAAAGGAGTCTTCAAACCCTCATCTCGTCTGATCTGACCTGTCAACCTCATACCTTTCCATTCACCTTTATCCGCCAAAAGTAGAGAGCAGACTGGGTTATACAGTTTCTTAGGTTCGATAGAATACCAGGCTCTGAGGAATACGATATCTGCGGGAAGATGATGGGTCAGCACAAAGTTCAACCGGAAGAGGAGAAGGGGCTCAACCAAAAGGAATCTATTACTTACCCCTCATCAAGATTTTGTCCTCGAATGTAGCTCTAAAGGCACCATCAGGTTTGCCTTGAGCTTTCTTGATTTGACCTCTTATGCCAGAAACCGTCTTTATATTTGCGCCTTCGAATTTCGCGACTTCCAATGCGGAATTGAACATGTCTTTGATGAATGCTGTATTCTTGAATATCTTATATGGTGTACCGGTCAATTTCAATTTTTTGACAATTTTAGTGGATCGATCAATATCCAATACGACTCCAGTCGCTGAAATTCTGAATCCTGGTGCGTCCGAAGTTAACGAATTGAAAGCGCAGAAACCTGTGTTTGGAGCTGAGACAGGTCCATAGAAAGTGGCGTGACAATGCATATGTTCGGGTGTATATTTGAGTAATCGATTTCGAATCGAATGATCATCCAAATGATATATCGGTAAAGATTGGAATCTTCTCCAACCCAAGGAGAATATGATTGGATTATTGGTTTTGAGGGTTCTGGTGAACCATCGATGTCTTTTGATTCGCACAGTGATATAACCAAACCTCTCTTCGGCAGCTAATAGACCTCCAACGATGATCGGGAATTTCGGATCGAAATGTTCAATCATCTCATAGGGTACATCAGAAATCTCTAATCTGACATACATCCCAGATCGATATCCTTCGATTTGAGCTCTTGAATCAATGTCTAACCCTTGGAATTCATCTTCGTTTAATTGTCTTTGTTTAGCCATTTCAGACTTTTGTTGATCATAGAAATCCATCTTGTCTCCATCTTCGTCCGAATCATCGTCGTATTGCTCATCAAACTTAGCTTTTAAGGCAGCTTGTTTCTTTGCTGCAGCTTGTGCTCGTGCAGCTTCATGACCTTGATCTCCAGCAGAAGGTTTCACGCCAACATAAGGAACGTCATCTACCTCTTCATCTTCATCTTCGTCGTCGTCATCTCCATCCTCACCTTCATCTTCGTCTCCATCTTCAATATCCTCAAATCCTTCCCCTTCTTCTTCGTAGGGATTACCTTCAGCATCCACTTCTCCAACAGGTCCCGATATGAACATATCTTTGATAGAATCCAACATAGCTTCATCATCCCATTTCGCCTTTAACGCCTCGTTATCTACAAACTGTTTCAGTTGATCACCTTCATCTCCTTTGTTTTCCTCTCGAGATACATGGAAGAGATCATCTTGAGCGGCCATACTTGATGACTCGGCGTCGGCGGAAGAAGGTCGAGTTTTTCCAGCTGCAATTTCTTCTGGTGAGAGTTCGGAGCCGTATATCATGGACATCAAATCCCGTCTCCTTCCCATACGTTCAGCAAATGATGAGGCCGCTCGACCTGACAAGTTTTGCTTCCATTTAGGTACTTCCTCGTCATCTTCTTCGTCTTCTTCGAAATCGTCTTCGTCATCATACTCCCCATCTTCAATATTTATCCGCTTACCATCTTGCTGGAAGCCAGTGGCGAGTCGCAAGTCGTCGTTATCTGAATCTGATTCGGCGTATCTGACATCGCCTTCTTCTTCCTCGGAATCGTCATTGAGGCCGCCAGTAAGACCTTCGCCATCATCATCTTCGGAGTCCTCTTCATTTTCATTACCGTCCTCGTCGTCGTAGTCCTCTTCATCTGCTGCCCCGAGCATTGGACCTCCCGATCTAGGCGCGGCAGCCCTTCTGATCCGTTGTTGAACGTGTTCAAGAGGCGCCGATGAATGACCAAACAATCGGATTTCCGAGTTTTGAATTCCATCTGCAAAGGTTTTATTTGCATCTTGAAGGTCTAGAACCATCTTTTCACCTTCACCTTGAGGTGCTACGAAAGCCAAAAATGAAATAAGCACTACGGTTCACTCGTTATGAAAGGAAGGGCATGAACATACCGTCACCACCTTTTGTGAAACTTCCAGGGACATTTATATAAACAGCATCTTTATCATACATTACACCACCTACATCACTCATTGGAGCATGAATTAATTTGGCTTTTTCACCCATTTTCCTTCTCCTTTCAGATTCCAAAGTTGGCAATGGACATGGATCAGATAATCTCTCAACTACTTTGACTTCTAAATCACCAGCACCAGGTATATGTATTTTTGCATTTCTAGGTGGCAAATTAGGTCCTCTTAAATAACCGTATAAAGTTATCGTTCTATCCATTTTGGGATTTTCTTTAATCAGTTGTCTTGAAGTCATATCTTGTATTCTGTCAGCTAGTAAGTAAGGATGTTGATTTCGAAATACCAATGGACGGAATTTCATCACTGAGATGAATCTTGATAAAAGGTTGATTTCAGCATCTGGATAACGTCCATTCATTACTCCTGATAAAGAGAATAATTTCGCTCCTTGATAGATCTCAGTCCAGAACCGATGCTTTAATCTTTTCTTGGTATCTTTCAGCGTTGATGCTTTTTTGATGAGATCTAAATGAGTCAAGAGACCGATGACTTTGGGGAAACCATGTGACTGAAGGATGTTCAAGAATTCGAATGTTTCCTAGATGAACGAAGCGATGTCAACTGTCTATCTCTGAGGATATTGTCAAAAGATAATATCGGAATGATCGGTAGTTTAGAGCGAACAGGATATAAGGGTGCTTAGTTAGACAAACGAGATGAGTGAACATACCATTTCGAAACCAAAACTACCATCAATCATCAATAGAACTAAATCTACCACTTTACCTAAATCTATCATACTATTCAGATCATTTCCACATTCTATAAAAGTGATTCTTCTGGTTTTACCAGAAACGACTGTTATTGGGCCTTGAGGTTGTGATAAATTATGTTTCGTAAATCTCCTCACCAATGATCTTAATAAAGTTGATTTTCCTACACCTGGAGGACCTACTAGACCGACTATGATTGGGGGTGGAGGTAATTTGCCTTCATCCATTCCTTTTCCCTTTTGAGAAGTGACTTTTCTTTCTTCCGGGTTTCGATTGACTAGAGGTACATGTAATCTCTTTTGATCTTTTTCTGCTGTTCTCCTTGCTGCACGATCTGCAGCTCGGAATGAAGTGTTCGTGAAGGCCTAAAGATACAGTTCAGCACCGCGTAGTTTGATTATTTTCATTGCTCTCGACCGCGAACTCTACTCAGAAGGTCTCACTTGTACGTCGTCACATTAGATGAATGCATCAGACTCACCTTGGGGTTGAAACCTTTGCCTCCGGTCCTATCGATCCCTGCCGCCGCATCTTTCTTGGCATGCTTCGTGCCCGCAGAGGGTTTATGATGGGTTTTGTGTGGTTGCTCCATGTCTGGTCTGGCACCTGTTCCTTGACTCGGATCAGGTTGAGTAGGAAGCAGTGAGAAAGACAGTAATTGTATATCAGCTTGAACATGAAAATAAAGTGGGTATGAATTCTTGAAATTATCAACCAAGGGTCGACAAGGTCACGTGACTCTCGACACTTTAGTCTAAAGTGAGGGTGACCAATAAATATTGCCATCTTTTCTCCTTTGTATATTAAGTACTATTTCCCCACCATACTCAGATTTAAACTCATTCCTCTTATTAGTGTTTGTCATTTCCCCTTCGTCAAAAGAATTGACAAAGAGAGGGATAATCAAAAGACACCTCCACTCGACTGGTCCACTTCCCATTACCAATACCATCTCACAAGACATCTCAGTGACCGACTCTGACTCCTTATCATCTATCCCTCTGGAGAGAGCAGTGATATCATGGTGACTCCGTCAACACCAAAAATACCACCTATAAAAATCAAACTTTCACTAGGATCAAAACTCGTTGCTCCCACTGTGCCTCCCACTCCTACGTCGAATCCACTTATTGCTTCTTCTTCCTCTTCTTCTTCCACACCTATACTCACCTTGACTACCTCGAAAAAGGGTAAAGCCAAAGCTATTATAGAAAACGTCGACAATACCGAACAAGATGAAACCATCCATACGCCTAATACAGTTGATGAAAGAGGAAAAAAGAAGAAAAGCAAATCAAAGGTAGCATCACCTTACCCCCCTTCGAATGAGAAGAGTCATGCAAACTCGACCCATTCACACAATGAAAACGGAGATGAACATGTGAACGAAGAAAATCAAGCTGGACCGTCCAAGATAGAAATATCAAATCCAGCACCGTCGTCAATACATCCAGTACAAATTCCTGCGGAGCAGCATGATATTCAATCGTATGATCAACCTGTAACACCTAAACCAAGTCACAAAGCGAAATCCTCCAAACCCAGTACATCGAAGAAATCGTCTTCAACACCGCGATCATCGAAAGCTACATCAAAAAGCAGTAAAGCCGCAAGATCAAAACCATCTGCAATTCCATCAAGGTTACTATCTGAAGCATTAACGTCTGTTCCACCTTCTTCATCTAAAATATCGACTTATGCACCTACTTCCGTTATACCTGTATCAGAAGATCCTGAGACTCCTATCAAGCTGGAATATTCAGAAGCCACTTCTCCAGATCCTTTATCATTGCCAGTCAGTCCTTCAGCATATCATGGTGATTCATTGACCCATACACCTCAGAATGAAAATTACGACGATACACCTCAAAGCGGAAGAGGTAGAACAGGCGGAAGATGGATGAGGATAAAGAGACCGCTGAAAGAACTACTCAATAAGTTGTTGATTGAAATGAGAAGGAAAGATGATGTAAGTTTGTCATTGACATATCCCTACATTTTCTGGTTTCATGTGAAAGCTGACACGACTTGTCTTGTAGTATGCTCTGTTTGAGGAACCAGGTTAGTTGTATGACCTCCTTTTTTTTTGGAAACCAACATAACTGACAGTCGATATATAGTGGACCTTGAGGCTTTCCCAGATTACCTGAATGTCATTGGAGGAGAAGACAAGATGATGGACATGGGTACGATGCAGAACAAGGTCAACAACGGGGAGTATACCACTCTCGATCAAGTCGAGGTGAGCTGAAATTCTATCCACATTGACCGGATGATTCGGCTAACGTGATTACATAGCACGATTTACGAAGTCTCGTGGACGCTGCTCAAAAGTTCAATCCACCAGGATCAATTCCTTTCAACTCAGCTGCTCGTATACTCACCATTGGAATGAAACACATTGAACGAGCTCGACCGATAGTACTCACGCCCACACCTTCTCCTACACGAGGATCAGCCACTCCGTTTGGAAGAGGAATGTCGGTATTCTCAGGAAGAGAAGGAACGATTGCTTTGGAAGAAAGTCGACGTATAGAAGACTTACCACCTGGATCGTACATCCCTGAACAAATGCTCGATTTCCCACCGAACTCCCTTCAAGCTTTGGCTGTTGGATGGAATATGAATGGAGGAAAGAGGGTTCACGCAAAGAAAATAGTGAGAAGCAGAGAAAAGTTTCCTGGTAAATGGAGACATTGGGAACTCGACGGTACGAGAGATATAGCAGAAATGGAGGATCCTGCCAATCTATTTGATCAATCCAGAACTAAAAGCTCAGAAGAAATGATGAATACATTGATTGACTGGAGAGGATTGAGGAAGTATCGAAATCCTGAGATATCATCACATTGGTGGGAAAGTGATACATCACTTTCCGGCCCGACAATCGTTGCTGGACAACCACCAATCCCTCAATCAGCTTATAATCCAAGAAAAGAGAAAATTATCGAAAGACATATAACTTCAATGGAATTTGGTTTATACCCTGAAATAGAAGCTGAGATAAAGTTCTTGAAGAAACGAGCAGGATTGATGTCAGAAGAAGAGATCTTATCTGAACATCTGAGACCGATAAGATCGAGACCCAATGCTCAAACTATCCCTAATCTGAAATCGAACACGAATGCTGTACTTCCACCGAATAACCTAATCAACATCTACGATTCTCACCCTTCTGAAAAAAGTGCAGGTGATTGGTTAAGAGAAATGACTACTGGTGATATCATAGGTGAAGCTTATTTGACTAGTATATCCAAGTTCATAAAAGGTGCTATGGAAACAGCTAGCAATACATCTTCATCAACAGCAAGAAATTCGCTGGACACGAAAATTGATAAAGCAGATTACCCATTGATCGAAGAAGATAGGATTCCTTTAGATGAATATGTCATGCAGAATTATCAAGATGGATTACTTTCCGCTGGATCAAGGAAAGCTGTTCTACAAACAATTGAAGAGATATCGAAATACCCCGCGGACAGACCGCACTGGGTTAACAACTTCACTAATCAGGCATATGGTAGGATAGCCCTAAGAGAGATGACTTCATCTTCTAATCCCATGGATATCAAACCTTTGTTGAGGATGGAAGGTGATTTCCTACATCAGGGAGTCGGAGGTAAAAGCGGTGTCAAGGAGGGATTGGATTGGATCGGTTCGGAGATCAAACAATTAAACGACAAATTGAAAGAAAAGATTCAGTTGGAAGCGCAGAAGGTTGAAAAGGGTAAAAGGAAGAGAGAAGATAATACGGACATGGATATGGATATAGACGACGAAAAGAAACGAGAAGATTCGAAGAGGATCAAGATTGAATCAAATGGAAATGTGCCTTCAGGCGGATCATCGCCATTATCTGATGCACCAGAATCAAAATCGAATGTGACTTCACCAAAACAAACTCCCCTGCCAACGTCAATGTCAACTCCAATGATTGATTCCACCATGATGGATATAGATGAGGTGGATCCTGGAAATACAAATGAGTTACGTCAACTTCGACTGGAATTAGTGGCATTATCTAAATTCTATCCATTACCTGCTCTAAAGAAGATGAGAGCTTTCGAAGCTGCGAAACTCTTACCTGTGAACGTCAGAGGGTTGATGACTGTTCCTGAAGATTTACCGAAAGTGGGTTCTCAGTCTACAGGTGATCACAAATCAAAGTAATGCTGCGGGGCATTGTGAACAAGGGGAACGTATAAGGATGGGATAGAAGTGGAATGGGATCCGGGTAGAAGGTACTGTGTTGAGTATAGTAGTACAATAATAGGTTGTATTCATACGGTACTTGATATATCTTACTCGAGTATTCGACTGAAAGTGGCAGATTGATACACCTCAGGACATGAATCTGAGCTCGATGCGACGATGTCAACTGTATCGCACACAATATCACTGTATATCTGCCAATATATACATATCTTGACCAAGGGATTCACAACTTCAGCTCAAAGCCATATCGGACATACTTGCACTGACCACAACGACCATAACAATCACATCTTCACTACCAAAAACGCATTGATCTCTTCTTCTTATCCGAAACCCCTGAACTTGTAAACTGACTGATGCACCGTGCGCATTCAGCGAAACTACAACTTCCTTTTCTTCCTGATCAACATTAATTGTTGTTAAGCTTCTGCGACAATCTGTTGTATCCAAGCTTGGGAGTGGAAAGTTGTGCTCACAATCATGACTCGTAATAAGAACAAACGATCATCACCTTCACCGAACTCATCTCCACTTCCCAATCTAAAGCAGAAGTTGAAAATGACGCAAAACCCTTCCGTATCCGAATCATCAAGGGGCATCAGATATGCGTCTAAGAAGAAACGAGAATTGGAAGATGAAGAAGGAGAATATCAATGTAATAGAAAAGAGGAAGAAGTAGACAACGATTGTCCAGCGAGAAGAACTAGGTCTCATCGTGCATCGAACGAAACACAGGAAAGAGGATTTTCCTCCTCGACTAGTATAGGTGGACCAGGAACTATGACTCTGAAGAAAAAAGCTTTTATAGTCGAAGTTGCTATTCCACCAAGATTGATAACTCGCTCCAGTCAACAAAGTACCTCAACTCTCACTATAGCTACAGCTACAGATACTTCAAAACCCAGTGGTACCCCCACATCATACGCTAAAGTCCTCGCGCCCACTCCAAGATCATTGGCCTCAACAACTCCCTCTTCCCAAGTGAGCTCGAGTAATATCCCCCATAAAGCTTCACCTTCAACTTCCTCGAAATCAAAATCAACCATATTTTCCGTTGCTCCAGCCCACGCCAAGCCAAGTCTGACTTCTTCACCTCAAATCCCAGTAGTGCATCTGGAGATAGAAGCGGAATGTATCATTTGTTCAGAAGAGTTATCTGCAATACTGTCAAAAGCTGAGATAGCAGGGAAAGGTGGTCTAGGAGGTGGACTAAGTTTATGGTCTTGTGAATTGACAGGATGCGGTGCACGTAAGTCTTTTATTGCTTGGTTCACATCAACATCAGCCCTCTTATACTGCAGACACGGTGTATCACTACAACAGCTCAATCTGTGGATGGCCAAAATATCGTCCGTTTTACGCGTCCTTGCTGACGTGATCATTTCCTTTTATTGTCCGTAGTATTCTGCATCACCTGCGCACTGGCTAGTATCAGACGCCATTCGAATTCGAATTCAAATCCAGCGTCCCATTCTAGGCAAGAGACGAAACCAACTTGTTCTGCCTGTACGAGGGAATGGGATGTCAAAATGATCGAAGAACAAGCTAAAGCATATGATCCATCTTTATTTTCTCCTCCAATTCCGCTCGCACAGCAGGTACCGATCCACGCTACCTCTACGCGACGTATTGGTCCTCCTTACTGACATGAATCTTCGTCGAACGGTCGATTATCAGCTCCAATTCACCAACTCCCAGCAATCGACCTACACGGCGCTCTCCTGCACAATCGAGGAAGGATGACTTAGTAGTCTAGAGTTCTCGGATGATGGGAATGAGGCCCTTTAAGAAGATTTATTCAGTGTCCCAATAATGAGCATGGTAGTCGTTAAAAACCAAGAATCGTAAAATTGAGACAATGATCATACAGCATTAGTTTATGCAGTTCTGTATTCGTTTGATACGCTTGCGGTGGTCTGATCACACCATGTATGTATATATATATATGCCATACGCGAGTGCAGAAAAGTCCCATATGGCAATGACGGTGGTTGAGTCAACTTTTCAAACCTTATTTCGATTTAATTATTGCAATTCTGTCGACGGTGTATTTGACACTGCCTCAGGCTATTCCACAGCTTCTTGCTAATGATCTCTCCCCAATGCTGGTACCTGATACATCTAACCATTCACCAAGTCAATCAATATCTCCCCCATCTACCACAACTAGCTCACAATGGCAAGCTATCAATCCTTTCATGAAAATTACGAAGGAACATCCCCATTATCCGGTGATTCGATACATTTCATTGAAGTAAGACCTAAGAAGACTCGCAAAGTTGAAGTCGCTTTCTCTCCCGTATGACCTAAAGTAGTTCTTCCAAACGTTTTTCGGATGAACGGTTCATCCTCAACAGCTGATCGGATTGACAGTCACAGTGAAAAGGGAGCAGAGAGGGGAATGTATATCTTGAACACTCCTTGGGACGAGAATCGACCGGATGATGAAGGTCTGATAGTTGCATCAAAGGTCGGAAGAATAGTCAAGTACGCTCGAAACAAGCCGTTAAAAGAGGTAGAAGGTGAAGTTGAGATGATTATCGAAGAAGGTACTAGATCTAATCCTAAACTTGTTTTAGACTCCGATGAATTAGGTCAACGAGTTTTGATGTCTGAACTAGGATTGCTGACGAGAGAATTAGATTATATGAAGAAAGAAAGACAATATGACTTCAATAGGCTGGAGAATGAGACCCGCACATCGTCAAGCTCAAAAATGAAGTGGGATATACCATCCAGAATATCTAGGACTCAAACACAAAAGGATTTGATGCAAAGGGAGAAAATATCGATAGAAAGAATTAGTAAATACGTTCCGGTAATGTATAGGCAAAAAGCTTTGAATCACGTCATTACATTCTATAAGCAGAAGAACGAAGAGCTCAAAAACCAAGAATTGGAAGGAGGGGTTCAGAGTGAGATGGGACCATTGGAACTTGAAGCCAACAAAGATAGAATTAAATTTAGTATTAGTGAATTACCGCCCAGGAAAACGATCACACGTATGGCTGGTAGTGATCTCGATGGCCCTTTCACTTCGCCTTCTGCTCTTTATAGTAAGGAATCGCTGCCAACCATAGCAAATAGTGTTACAATTGAACATCATCATCACTCTCCTACGAAACCTCTACCTTTTAACAATACACATAAATCTTCTAAAGCATTATCAGTCCAAGAAAACCCCACTTTGTCATATCGTCGAGCTAGAGAGGCACACGGTAGATTAGAAATTTCAAACATGTGGTATAAGAGGAAAATGAAGATCCGAAAACATCGTAGACTTCGTAGACCTCGCTCTGCTCTTGATGAGAGTGACGAACACATCACATTCAATTCGGAACTTGAGGAACGGAAATGCAGACCATGACCGGTTATCAGTCTTGGGATCACCAGAAGCTCGATTTCAACACAGAGGTCGATCCGCCCAACCAGCACTAATCGAGGCTGAATGCATTATATGCTCAGAAGACATGACCGAGATCGCTAAGAAAGCTGTTCTGGGCGGTAAAGGTGGTGTAGACGGTGAAGCCGCTTTATGGGTATGTGAATTGGCTGATTGTGGAGCTTGTGAGTCGCTTTCGTCGATCGCATGACAATTACGATTGTGACGATCAGCTGATCTCCTGTTGAGTAACTAGTATTCTGTATAACATGCGTCAAATCCTATATCGATCATTCTGAGAATATAATCTGTCCAGCTTGTACCAGATCATGGGACACTAACAAATTCGAAGAGCAGTACTCTGTGTACGACAATAGCTCAAATCAGAGGAAGGGAAAATAAGGAAAATGAGAGAATTTGGAGGACTGGGAGGGAACGACAAAAGCACGGTGACGGAAAGGGTCAGACGGATAGAATTCGATAATAATAATACTGTCTCAGGTTACATGTTCTAGGGAGATATTTCGATACGTTGCAAACACTGTTATCTACAGGGTAAGCAGGTATAATGGGATTTAAAGTATCCTGTCCGCATATGAAATGGTATAAAGAAGCATGAAAATGTCTTTGACCTTTTGACTTCGCACTGCATTTTGTTTTGATGAAGCCCGGAAATGGGAAATACAATAATTCCTTACTTTCTTGTTTTGATTTAATTAAGCAAGGTGTTGAACTGTGTGATGCTGTAAGAGAACACAGTGCCCCAGCGTTGTATCCGTACATCGCATCAGTCACATTAGTCGCAGACTTTGATCGCCCCAGACCAGATTATACAGTGCACCCACCGTATTTCATTGTTTGTCCCATTCCTTCGCCTTTGCACTCTTTCTTCTGACTTAACTCTTATCTACAAAACGCATCTCACATTGACAGTGAAGCCTTATCAACTCATTTTGTCAGTTCCTTTTGCGATACTACATACCATCCATCTACGACCATTCTTGTGAAACCGCCAAATCAATAAAATAAGAAAGGAAACCCAGACGACACTCTTGTATTCAGATTCCGACTCAGATGAATTACTGGATGGTACTCGTGCAAAAGCTGCAAGATCCAGAGATCCTCAGCTAGAAAAGGGAATCAATGGCCAAGCTGGAACTTCGACTATGAGAACATCGAATGAGATGACCATTGAACCAAGAATACTGAAGAAACCTAGAAAATCAAAGGATAAAGCTATGAAACTTATTGATCAAGGTGTGCTTGACGAAAGACGGTATCGTAGACTACAAAAAGCTGAGAAGAGGGAATTGGAAATGAAGACGGTTGGAGAGAAATTTGATGATCGTTAGAAGCTCTTGAAAGTGCGACCAGTGCGACGACGATCATCTGTAGCGTCTGCATCGTCGACTACGCCTCAAATAGCATCAGGACGACCACAGCCGGTGGTACCCACACGACCGAGGAAGGAACCAGTACTACTATCTGACCGCGAACTTGAACCAAAAGCTGAAGCTGAATACGAACATGAACACGATGTAACATATGATCTCGAAAGTCGCCTTCCTGAGATAACCGGAACATCTTCTCCTAATTCTATTGAACTTGACCACATTGACGAAGTGTCTGGTAATAGAAAACGAAGAGAACCTTCAATCCCATTCGAATGCCTCATTTGCTCAGAAGAGATCCCTATCATCCTTCAGCAAGCTCAAGAAGAAGGGAAAGGTGGTTTAGGCGGTGGATTAGTCTTATGGGCGTGTGATCAAAAAGATTGCGGAGCGTGTAAGTTTGACCAAACACGAAGTGGCCCTTATCAAGACGGTACTGATACTGATGTGTGACGTTCAGTGTTCTGCATAGTTTGCGCCTATCAATATATAACTCTGCACGATAAAAGCGACCCCAAATGTCCTGCTTGTACGAGGCAATGGGAATCAATGGTCTTATGGCGCAAGCGAGAGCTTATGATTCATCTTTGATCATGGAAGCAGACATCTAGCATTGGTATCTAAAGTCTGGAAGCACGAAACAAAAATGCCTTTCGAGTCTATGAGTTTGTAGCACTATATGCTACATGTATGTCCTCTCGCTGAACGTGTAAAAAAGTCAGCGACATTTCAGTCAGTACAGTACGCGTTAACAGGCAGTATTATCGCCAGAGAACTCATCATAGAACGTGCAAAGACATGGTGAACAACTAATCCCAGATTTAGAGACGTCTTTGGGGCTCATTGTCTTTCCCAATAACGAGCACGGACGACGATTTCATAGTATGACTGATGAGTTAAGTAAACTTCTGGACGCCAAGTTCGTTTGTCCTTACTTTCAACTTGCTCGCCATTGATGAGTATGGGCGTTTATATGAGCGTACTACTGTAGTACAGCTTCCACTAGAAAAACATACCCAAAGTCGTTGACCTACTCTTCCTACTTCGCTACATGATCAGTTTCCTACTATTTTCAATGTTCTTAAGTAATCTGTCTTGAGAAACCCTCTTAACTCTTACTGTATCCCAATCTCCAGTACACATTGTCCATCATTTGATCAAACATCTTGTTCCTATTTAACCTTTTAGACGATTACCATTACTCACCTTTCTTCTTCCAAATTCCAAATCAACGAGATAAATCATAATGAAGCAAGATGTCGTCCGATCTCAGTGATGATGAACAAATAGCCATATCAATCGCCAAAGCAGAAGGTCAACGCTATGCCGATTCACAACTACCAGCTGGAAGGACACAGCCACGTCGGCAGGCCAAAAGAAAAGCTCAAGATCAGATACAAGAAAACTTGATGGTGGAGAATGTTTGGTCGGATACTTTTACGGTCATGAAAGAAGCTAAGAGGACCAAGATGATACAGCTGAGTAACAAGGGTGCATCAAATATTGGAGCACTCTCTACTCATAATGGTAGAAGAGCTCAAGAGAATGATTCCGATGTCAACGATGAACGGAATAAGGAAGATGTGGAGGACGAACACCCTGTCTTGGATAATGAGGATAACGAAGGTACCCAAAATGACCATGACCACGGGGAGAATCCCACAACTATTCATCAGGACTATGACGCTGTTCACGATGACAACCACCGCCAACCTACTTCGACTCAACGGTTCTCTCATCAAGTATCGAAAGAAAGCGTCGCTGTCACCACCCAATTACCCATCACAGCCACACTCGAACCTCGGGAGAACCCTCTCGAGAACGATACCCCCAATTTACAGGAAGATAAAGCAGATGCTCCCATTCTAGAGGAGGATCTAGCCGAAAATGAGGATCCAGTCACCGAAGTGGGGATGGATCCTGATGATAAAGCAGTCCTTCGGAAGGGGCCTGAGGATTACGAAGATCTGTTTGTGTATGGAATCGGTATCGCCAGGCAAGATCACAGTTCAGAATTCTGTGCGATCTGCCTAAGTCCTATCGAGGAAGCAATCAATCTGGCTATCATCCAAAAACAGAATCCAGACCTGGCAATTTGGTATTGTCCTCTTGAACGGTGTAATACTAGTAAGATCCATCACATTATACACCTTTCTAGAGATCAATTGGATACTGATCAGCTTTTTTTCATTCAGGCTTCTGTGTCGGATGCGTAGCTGAATCTGTGATGACCACCCGACATATCCACCATGGTTTCACCAGCGAGTCCACAATAAGTAGCCCATCCCCGTATCGAACATTAAAACGAAATCCGAAATGTCCCTGCTGCAGAAGGAATTGGTCTGCCATAGATGTCATGAAACACGCATCATCTTACGATCCTATCACGTTCTACGAATTCGGGGACTTCAGCAAGATTAAGCCATGAGATATTCATAGGTGGCCATCTAATCTTGTCGAAGAAGACTACCAGAATGACCAACTTTTTTTATATTCACGATTTTTAATAACGACCCGATCTTGGTTAGTGAAGAATGACAACTGGGTTGTATCTTGCGGATTTCATGAATGACTTTGTGGGGGTGTCTACTTCTGACCAGGAGACATAGTCCCTGTTACTTCCATGTTGACCCATGCTTCGACCACGATACATTCATTTTCAACAAGGTTAATACCCGTACGTCACTCGACATCGGAACAATATTGCAATTCGATAGGGTCCTAATAAGGTTCAATAATGGACGGTTCAGTAGGGAACCTTAAATCGCCACTGATCCGTCGAAGTGTCGCTGCGTTCCAATAAAGCAGAGTACAATATACATATATATACATGACACCCATATCATAGCAGTCTTATCTCCCGACCTTTCTACATTCCCCTATTCACAAAGTACCTCTACAATCAATCTCACAGCTACTCTGTACCCTTGTACTGTGACACTCGTCTTACGAAGAGGTAAAACAAGATATTTTCTCCATCCATATATAACTTTCTTTCTTTCACACCTCCTCTTCCTTCATATCATCAAGAGGACGAGATTTGTTCTGTCTTGGGGCCGTCTAGATTCAATAAACATACTAGATCCAGGTACGTCACATTGTTTCGTTCTTTCCTTCACGCTTCGTTTGTGAGAATGCCGATGATTTAGCAAGTATCGCTGTTTGGATATTTGCCGCTCCCAATCGCCTTGGGTTAATGCGTTTGTTGCCATATATGTATGGAGGGCATTCCTAGGGCAAAGGGAAAATCGTTTTCTTCTTCCCGACCTTCCTTTGGCACATTGGTCATCAGAAACAAAGGAAGGGGGACGGTTCTTTTGATCCTTGTACCTTCCTTTGGGAAATATATAATACACTCTAACTGATAAAGGAAATCGAATCTAATCGGCTTCTACCATCTATCGCAATTCTCACCTCTATATATTCTCTTTTCCTTCTTCAATTTGATTTGACACACATTCAATCATCACGATTTCGCAGTGAAGATGTCGAAGAACAATCTCAGAACTGATTCTAGCTTGTTCACCTCAGCGGCCATCATGCCTGTTTCCATGACCCGACAAGGGAATGTTCTCCTCCGATTTGACCCTTATGAACGAACACGACTTGATAGGCCAATCAGACCACCCCCACCACCTCAAACCAGCAAAGCTCCTGCACCACAGTCTCAATCTCAAGTTATGGCCTTAAGACAGCCACATATGGTGCAAACATCTGGTCGATATCAACCTTCTCGAGGTGCTCAGAGAGACGCCAAATATACGAAGAAGGAAGCTCAAAAAGGTGAATCATCTTCTCAAGCTCGATCTCGAGCAAACAGCTCTCGAGGGAGACCAAATCAATGCATTCAAACCCATCAAGGAATTCTACTCAATGAACCCAGTCATCAGTGTCAGAATCCCAACTCCCATCGAGTTCACCTCATAGATCAACAGCGAGAACAGATGAATTTGATGGAAACGATAAGAAGAGAACAAGTGATCGCTATTCAAGCAGCTCGTCAAGCTCATGCAGAAGCTACAGAATCAAGCGACGGAGAAGAACAGAAGATCAAAGCGATCCAACTTCAAGTGTTTGTGCATGCAAGGTTTGTCTATACCTCTAATCTCTGTATTTTATAATTCACGAAGGAAGAAAACTGATGTTGATGCGAATGACGAAGATCTACACATTGCGGATGGAGTGGTTGTCCGGCAGTACTGAACTCATGGGCGATTTTGGAAAAGCACATACATCATGCTCATTTACATCCAAATCACACCCCACCGGGCCAAGTCAAATGTCACTGGCTAGATTGCACGGCGATATTTGGGACTGCAGCTGAATGTGAAAAGCATGTTCAGACTGGACATATGGGAGGTTTCTCAGCTAGATGTCCATTCAGTAAGTTACTTCTCACACATTGTTTCATATATATCGACCATGCTTACAATGGTCTCTTCTGGCAGATTGTCTCTTCGAAGGTCCAACTTTCCCTTCACTAATGGCTCACATTCAAAGGCGTCATCCAAAAGCGACTCCAGATGATTTCGTACCAGGTTTAATCCACCAAAAACCCGTGCTTCCCCCCAAGACAGCTCTTCCGCCGCTACCATCCCTTGATCAGCCAGACAATTACCATCCCCTCAATCCAATTCAGCCATTCAGTGGTGGAATTGGTAATCGAAATAGGAAGATGGTAGCTAGGAGCTGTTTCAAAGGTCGATACCCGCGTGTGGAGGCTTATGTCGATAAAAGAGGGGCGGGAGCTGCCATAAAAGCTGTAGTTGAGAATTCCAAGAGACTAAGATTGGCCCCACCTTCTTCAGCCGTGACCGTGAGGATGGAAGGAAACACCGAAGATGTCGTCAAGGAAGGTGGTACGATTTCTGAGATTGAGCCGGGAACAGCCAGGACATTGGTAGAATTAGTGGATGTGCTGGGCTCTGCGAAGTTTGCTACATATAAAGCGAAAGAAGAAATCAACGGGGATTCTGCCGGTTCCGGTTCCTATTCCAGCTCAGCCTCTGATACTTCTTGCATCCTCAAGAGTACATCTTTAGGATCATTCCCCTCGAGCCGAAGCCAGAGATCATCAATCTCAGATTTAAATTCAGTGCTCAGCACAGAAACCTTCGAAGATCTCCGGGTTCATTCCGAACAAGGTCAAGTTGTACAAACAGAGATGAAGAGTGTCAAAAGGAGCGCAAGGCTTAGGCTAAAGGTGGAAAGGCAAAGTTCAGGTAGTTCAGGTTTTTTCAGTCCGTATAGCGAGGAAAGTTAAAACGCAAGACAAAGCGTGAAATTTGCCCCCTGTTGGCGGACTGTATTTTGTAATGGTTCATTATGATGTTGATTGGTATTCAGGACGCATTACAAATTATTTCTAATCCCAGTGATGAGTAGTCTGGTCAACTGAAGCGGCAAAGTGGAGGTTGATCAATGTTGATCCGATGCAATTGACTGAAGGCAGAGTGCTATATCTTCATGCTGTCCACATAACATTTGAGAAGATTCTCAGTGCTGCATAAAGGGGGCATATCCAGAAGGTATCCAAGCCGGACCCAAGATGCAAGCTCCACAACTGTAAGATCGTGATCTGCTCATACGTTGAGTCTGATTAAGAGCTGATAATGGATCAATAGGCGACTGAACGAGCGTCATGCTAATCCAAATCCGTACGTTCAACGGAGTTTATGTGTCAGCAATATTGTATATCCTAATCATTTCTACAGATATATCATATTCATACGCTCGCTGGCGAAGAAGAAGGATACTACGGTTAGCTTGTCGTATCCATTCACATTGTGATCGAATAGCTAATCCAAGACAAACTCAGGATGCTGAAGACATACTCAAAGCAGTCGGTAAGCTATAATGTGCTCCAATCGGCCTAATATGATGGCTGACTAGATCTCTCAGCTGCACAGGTATGGATCTTACGTTCAGTGGCGATCTGGAAGCGAGCTGACGAGAGAATCAGATGAAACCCATTATGAAAGAGAGGTTCATGCAGGTTCATACGTTGGAGGAAGCAGAGTTCAATCGAGTGGTAAGCTAGTCCATATCATCTAGTTGTGGTCCTCTATTGTCTTCCTCACAGCAGAACTGACTTCTGTCGTCGTGTACTAGTTTGCCGGTAGAAATTGGAACCATGGTCAAGTAAGCTGGCCGGTGTCCACATTCGAGCACTCAGTTAATTGACAATTTGTAGAGCATAGAATTGGTCCTGAGAGGTCCTAGTGGGAGGTTTCTACCGTAGGTTTAGGTTTTCGGGCTCTACTTCAGTCTCCATGTTGTTTGTGAACTGAGTTCTTCAACTTAACATTGATGGTACAGATTGAACTATATCATATCTGTCATGTGTCATGAGGTGAGCCTCCCTTATGCCGTAGTTTCAAATATCAGAAGCTGACAAATAAGCAGATGGCTCATATAGAGGTTCGTTGACATATATGAGACGATGAAGACGAAAGCTGAATTCTGCTCAAAATAGCAAATGAATCACGGTCCCAAATTTCAGAAAGTGAGTTAGCCCACAACTCCAATACTTGCAATTTCAAAGCACAAGCTAATTGTCATCCGCAATAGCTTATGGCAGAGATTAAGGCGGATGTACGCCGACTACAATCGAAAGGATACTATGGAGATGGTACGTTCATCTTTGCGCTCTTTGAATGGAGGATTCATCTAGATGAGTTGTCTAGGTTTTTGGTCCGATGGGAAAAGATTACAAGATAGCGTTCGAATGGGGGGAGAAAGTTATCGTGAGTTTTCGCTTCTGTTGATGAAGGATACCAAGTGTATTGACCTCGGAAGTACAGGAGCATCGGACTTTCCAGAATACGTATGTGGTGTAAGCGCTTCGTAAGTCACGCTCATGAAATCTGTACTGTCTATCAACAGCTCATCTAGCAACTATGATATCGTAGGGACGCTCGGAAAGCAAAACGGCCATCCCGAGGTCCTGGGGCCAGTCGCACCCCAGGTTTGGTGAAAGGAGAAGCTTCTCATCGTTCAGGGAGACAAACTGAATATCGTCGTAAAGCTGGACGCAAAAATAATGCAGATATGGGCGAGGTGGGATTGAGGTTAGATGGAGGAAGACGTGAGTTGACAGTCTCTGATTGGCTATAGCCGGCGTATGTTGTACGCTAATGACCACCAAAGAGATCACAAAGGAAGATAGAGAAGAGCGAAAGACTTTCGTTGATAACATGAGTCAGGTCCTTGTGCAGCAAGGATTGAGTGTTACGAGAGCCAGGAATAGGGCAGGTGAGATGTGGATAGAGAATAATCCATGGTGGAAAGAGGGCAGCACTAAGGGTAAAGTGTGAGTCTGTGACTTCTATTGAAGAATAGTCCACGGCCTTATTGACACGGTTTTCTTCCTAACCCAGAGCAAAATCGAAGACCGCAGCGGAGATGAGAGCTGCTGCAGCAGAAGCACGTCTTCGAGTCCTATCTGACCCGTCCACAAGAAATAGCAAGCCTCTCATAAAAGAGCAAGATGAGGATGACACCTCGAGTAATGATGGAGAAGAAGACGCCAAGCCGGTGTTTGACGAAGAAGATGAAGTCTTCGATCCTCACATAGACGCGGAAGAGAGGAAGAGGGAAATGGAAGAAGACATGGATGACGAAGAACGTGAGGGACTGAGAGGTGGATGGCAAGAATTTGTGACAACATGCGGTGAACCAGAAGCTGGAGCCTCTAAGTCTGCGAACGTGAACAATGTGAAAGCAGCAAAAAGAGAAAGATCGCCTTCTATCGACAATACGGTGACAACATTGAAACAGGCAAAGCTGGGACGACCATCGACAAGTCTCGGAGTGGACTTAGTTCGACAAGAGAGACTTCGAGCGCTTGGTTTGGCGAGTACGAGTGGTTCTTCCAGGTCTCGAACCATGGGATTTACACAAAATCTCATCGACACAAGTAGTCAACTGGAGCAGATTGACACCAAAATAGAAAAGGATCACAAATCGGAAGATGTCTCGACAAGACTTAGGGGATGGCAGGGCTGGGAATGTAAATTGTGTACTTTTATCAATCTCGCGGATCAAGGTCGATGTGGTGAGTCATCATGACGCGCGAAAATCAGTATAGGCTGATCAGTGATATAGAAATGTGTCAAGCAAGACCTGATGGGTCTATGCCAGAAGATGTCTTATGACACTCAAGGTCACAAGAAAAGGTAGTCGATTTGACTTGTGACTTTTGTCAGATTCACAAATACACAAAGCTGCATGTATCAAGTATAACATCCATCCTCAAGTCTCATGAACGCATTTTCCGATAAGACTGACATTCAGTGCTCTATCTATAAGGGATATATAAACCGTTTATTCTCCAAATCCGTCAAATCCAGCAGTGCAATGTCTACTTTCTTCTTGATTATTTCACCTGTAACCTCATCAATTTCCTCCACTTCACCTTCTGCAGGCTTTTCTTCCTCGCCCAGACTTACAGCCCATTCTCGCCTCTCCCTATTTCGTTTAGTAAGGATGAACTGAATCACGAATAATACCAGCGGAGTTCCACCACGATACTATGATTTGAGCTATCCATGCCCCATAATATCTTGGACCGTCTCGAGGAACCCATATTTGAGGAGAGATGAGATTGGCAACTGAATAACCAAACATCCACATCACGTTTCTGGTCAGTTTCTTAGTATAACCTGCACTCGATGAGTTTGTCCATCCTAAAGCAATAATGTAGGTGTTTCCATATGTGTGACCGGCTAAAATCAAACAAGCCAACATAGCTAAAGGTTTGTCCCACGAAATAGTGATCATACCAATACCTCCAGCAATAGCTGGGATGCACCATACTAATCCATGAACAGCAAAATGTGTTGGCCAAATATGAAGTGCCCAAGCTGCAAGAATGCAAGCGATGATTCCAAAACCAGCACCGGCAGCTGCGACATGTGTTGACCCAAGGGTCGTGATACCTAAAGATGTAGTGATGAGATTTTGTTGTCCATAAGTCAGATTATTCGAAATCATCAGGCAGAAAACAGCTAGGGTGAAGAGCCACGAAATTGGATCTTGTATAGCTTCTTTGAATTGACTAGGTTTGAATACTTTCTGCTCGATCGAAGATTGACTTGATTGATGAACCCTGTTTATGGTATGTACCTTCTGTTCGAGAGTGAGGAATGTCGCATGTCCTGGGTTATCAGGATATCTGAACCATACAAGGATGGAAAGGAGAATGGAACTACCACCAGTTACGATCATGAACAACTTCCAAGGTGACACCTTGCTTTCGCTCCACAAAAGCCCATATGAGATGAATGCGGCACATAGAGGTGCTAGAGCTGATGTTAACCATAAGACAGGTTGAAGAACAGATTGCTCGTGTCGATCAAAGAACATCCCAATGGTCATTTCCATAGCTGGAACAACAACAGATTCAGCCGCTCCAAGTGCTAATCGAAGGACCACTAGTCCGGCATAACGGGTAGCGACACAATGAAGAAAGACAGTTACACCCCAAAAGAATACCAACCCAGCAACGAATCTAGCCAAAGGAAGTCGTTGCATCAAATAATGACCAGGCCATTGAAAGGCGAGATAACCTTAACAAGCGAGTCAGCATGGAAAGCTCAGTCAACATGGAGGTTCTCACCACTCACCAACATAAAAGAATGTTCCTAGATTGTTATATTGAGCCTTTGTGATCTTTGTCTCTTCAAATAGTCCAAGAATAGCAGCATATCCTAGAGTGGATTTGTCGATCTGGATCTCGTTATCAGCAATGTAATATTCTCGAGTAATTCAACACTTACAAAGAGCAGTAAATTGATGGCAGATAATAAACCCATAACATGTAGGTATAATTTCCACTTCAATCTTTTCTCCTTTTCAGATGTCAAAGGGCCAAATTCAGCCCCGTGAGCCTCGACCAAACGAAGAGTCTCATCGGCGTATTTCTCGCTCACTGCAATGGTCTTGAAAGTACCATTTTGCCCATTGATAGGATCTTCGTACTTTGCCTCGTCAGGTGTCACAGGTGAACACATTTTTCCTTATGGTTCGCTTGACGAAAATTTTTGAGGGTGGGAGGATTAAGTCTCAGCATCTTGCTTGTAGATGGCTTATATCTATTATACATCGTTCGATCTGATTCTGGGGATCTTGGGGAATCCTGGAAAAAATATTTCATATTTTATGATGATGTGCTATACAGTCATGCACGCCATCAGGAACCGTGTGAACGAAGCTGAAAGCATTCTCGGTAATTGTCAGTGAGCCGTTTGCGGTTATCATGCACTTCAGAGATACTCATGACTCGATGATCAAAGGGCGATTACATCCATTACCAGTAGGTAAAAACCGAGGGATTCCGAGAATTGAGCACTCGTTGATGTATTCAATTGATCACGACATAAAAGGTGATAATGCCTGCTTTTTATAACATGACTAACGCACTCAAATGATTTCAGAACTGTCTGGCAGTATTTAAGCATAAGTCGAGACTTTTACAAAACATCTGAATTATCAGATCTTGTCTTCTCGTAGAGTACTTACTTCAGGTACATGATCGAGTACGTCGTAGATCTCGCTTATTTGGTTCCATGAGAAAATCATATATGACGGCCGCGCTACGAAGCGGCAAAAGCGGAACTCGCTAAGGCGGGAAGTCCAATTCTGCTTTAAGAGCAAGCTCGGTGAATGATGAAGAGATTATAGAAGAGAAATACACAAGTTCATTAAAAGTGTAAGGCTCGCAAATTCAGGAGTTGCAGCAGACGCCAAGAGAAGATAGTTGGATGAGCACTGAGCGATGGTTCGCGCTGTGGTATCGTGGGCTTGAGAAACGCTCTGTCTATGCTGAAGTTTGTATCCTGGCCTCAACACCAGGTGACAAAGCATGCATTAGACACTGTTCATTCTATCGATTTCTATATTAGGGTTTCTATCATACTTCGAGCCTTCAAGCCTTACTTTGGATTAAATCAAAATTCCCTTTATCCCATTTACCACCGGAGGAGATCTTGACGGATCCAGCCCATTCAGGTCCTTTACCAACTGGAATATCCACTGTCACCTCCCCTTCTAATTGATATTCTCTAACTTCAAGCTTGACTTTGGCGTACTCGTAATCGGGAACAGTGATGTCTTCTGGACCAAGAAGGATTACAGAGTTTGGTCTAACGAAAACAGGGATAATATCGAGAGGAACATCTTTTGTAACATATTTGGGTCCCTCAACGATTTCTCCGGTCCAGAAACAAGTCCATTTGCCTTTGGGAATGTAATACGTAGTTGTAGCATCATGGAAGACTGGAGCGACGAGAAGTGAATCTCCAAGCATACTAACGAAATCGTCAGATCGGCCAGCCTTGGCCCAAAGTAAATGTACTCACTATTGTCGATCAAGATATGCGGTTGCTGGATCTTCTGGGAATTCCAATATCATACTTCGCATGACCGGAACACCTGTCTCGTGAGCTTTGATAGACTATCAATGTCAGCAAGGAGCAACAACTCTTCTACTCACTTGAGCATAAAGATAAGGCATAAGTCGGAGCTTGGCCTTGATCATTTTAGACGTAATGGCTACTGCTTCGTCTCCGTAGTTCCATGGTACACGATAAGATGAAGATCCATGTAATCGAGACTATACGTAAGCGACGAATCATACCATACAGCGACGTACGTGTGAGGAGAATAAGCCAAATGCAATCCATCGACTGAAGATTTTCTCATCCGGGTGTCCCTCGAAACCTCCGATATCATGAGACCTGTCAACCGCATTAGCTCGTCAGGTCAGATCACGGGCTTGAGGTTCCGGGTTGACATACCAGAATGAAAATCCAGATGATGAAAGACTCAGTCCACCACGCATGGTTTCGGCCATCGCTTCATAAGAACTCTCACAATCTCCACCCCAATGAACAGGATAACGTTGACCACCAGCAGTTGCAGATCTAGCAAAAAGGGCAGCTTCATGATCTCCAAATTTGTCCTTGATAACGTCGAATACACATTTGTTGTATATCTGAGCGTAGTAATTGTGCATCTTCCATGGATCTGATCCATCATGGTAGACTACATCCAAATGAGGGATACGCTCTCCGAAATCTGTCTTAATGGTATCGACACCGGTATCGAGGAGAGTTCTGATTAACCCAGCATACCACTTGTAGGCTTCGGGATTGGTGAAGTCAATCAGACCCATACCTATAGTAAAGCATCAGAATTTGTATACTCATGCAGAAGATCGTGTAATGCTTACCGGCTTGCCAGTGATCCCATTGCCAAACATCACCATTTGTTCGCTTGATTAAGTATCCTTTTTCTGCCCCAATCCGGAAAGTTTCTGATCTTTGACTGATATACGGGTTAACCCATGCGCAGACCTGAACATTTAGCTTATCTTCTTATCACTTAAAGACTTACTTTAACGTTATAGTCCCGCTTGATATCTGCTAGATATTGCTTGGGATCAGGGAAAGCCTCTGGATCCCAAGAAAAGGAACACCAATCATATCGCTTCATCCAGAAGCAATCAAGGTGGAATACTCGGACTGGGCAGTTACGTTCTTTCATTCCTTTCAACATGCTTGAAACTGTCTCTTGATCGTACGATGTGGTAAATGATGTGGAAAGGTAGAGACCGAAACTCCAGGCCGGTGGGAGACTATGAAATTTGTAAGCTAACGATCTCACTCGGAATCAATGATATTTACGCTGGTAAACCTGTCAACTTTACATAGTTCCTCAAAGCCGCTTTCATGGAACCACCACCAATAACGAAGTATTCGAGCTTTTCCCCTCGTACGCTGAAACCAAGTTTGGAAGATTTTTCCCTTCCAACCTCGAATTCAACTTCTTCAGGATGGTTGACCAAAACACCATATCCTTTAGATGAGAGATAGAAAGGGATATTCTTGTAAGCTTGTTCTGATGAAGTTCCACCGTCCGAGTTCCAAATACTGATATTTTGACCATTCTTGACAAAAGGTCCGAATCTTTCACCCAGGCCGTAGATGGTCTCACCAACGCCAAGAGCCATCTCATTCAACATGTAGCGAACCCAACCTCCAGAGGCCGTTTGGGCCGTGGTCACGTAGTCGCTTCTTGGGAGAGCGTCGTGGACGTTCCCCAGGAGTGATTGAGCAGAAGCTTGGCTTAAGGTGAGATGATGGGGCATATCGACAGCAGCTTGACCTTTAGGTTGTGTTGATGTCAGAACCTTGTCTCCGTCACGGAAGGTCAAACCGTACGACCACGGTGCAGTATTTAGATCGACCGATAGATTTCCAGAGGTGAATTTGATTTTATCGTCCTTTTTGGATATACTGGTTTTGGGAGTCGCCGGAGCTCCATCCGGAAACAGCTCAAAATCAGGTCCACGGTGTCGAACACCCTTTGGTTCACGTAAGCTCATGATCCCTTGCTTGTGAGATTGGTAGTATCTAGCAAAGAACACCCAAAGCGAGACCTACAGTGTGATGTTCAATCCGGACCTTCAGAATGTCATCGGCAGGTGAACTGATGGAGACAGTAAGCAGTGAGGCTTAGCATGTCCGTCAGCGCATGATCAACGAGGCTATACAATACTTACCGTTAAGGGTGTCTCCCCGAGAAGCGATATGCTTAGGAGATACAAGAACCTCCAGCTCTTTGTCCGTTTCTTTCAGTGTCTCTATCACTTCCACACCGCCAAGGAAAGTTTGACCAACAGGTCGATTCCAGCTGTACCAAACGCGTCAGATCACAGGACGTAAACGATCGCACGAACACTCACAGTCCATCTATGAATCTCATACTTGCAGCCTATTTTACGTTGGTTTTCACGATAGTGTTCGCTGCTAGAAAGTAATTGCAATTGGGAGTTGCATTTCACCTTCTGAATTCTTAGAACCAGATACGCCGAACATATCCGGTTTCGAAAGTGTGATGACGATAAAAATAATAGCCGAACATATCTTGAAGAACAAGCCGATGGACGGACGGTCTATACATGATCCGTGAATTGGCGCAAAGACAAAGACGAACAAAACAGTTGTGATCGACCTTTTACGGATATCAACGTTACCCCACGGCGATCCCCGGAGGGAATGTTCAGCCGGCCCGGAAGCGGAGCCGGGGATCACGCGGTGCCCATTATTGATGTTTTGGCGCCTTCACCCAGTCCCAACGAGAAAAGCCGAGAATACGATACCTCAAACATCGCAGGTAATGCGACTTGATTCGATTGGCATGCATACCACCCTTCTTTCACTTTCACGGTATTACCCTTGATGTATTAGCCGAGAGCCGTGAAGGGCCCGTGCTTAATTTCCCGGGCAAGAATATATACGAGAAGAAAGCGGGGCAAACTAAGCTTTTCCCCTCCCTTCGTTCAACTCCAAAGTATATTCACAACAAGATCGATCCATCACGATGGCATCCAACGAGTACAGTGGTGCCCCCAACGTTGTAGTCGCCAACAATGACGAACTATTGACAAAAATCGACCATCAAGTTCTCAAAGATGCCGCGAAGGCAGATGAGGCTGAACACAAGATTTCCTTGGCCGATGCATTCCGCACGCATAAGAAAGTGAGCTCATGTTGTGTGGCAGCGAAAAGCCCACGTACTGATCTTTTAAAATCAACAGGCAATCCTGTGGAGTATGGCATTGAGTGGTGCTTTGATCATGGAAGGTTATGACGTTGTCGTCATTGGTTCTTGTATGTGTTGTTCGCAGGCAAATTAGCATACCAGTCCCAGCCGCTGAATACCTTTTTTATAGTTTACGGTCATCCTGCTTTCCTGAAACGATTCGGTGTTCCTGTACCTCTCAGTGTTTCTGAGAACGGTTATGTTATTCCTGCAGATTGGCAATCAGCCCTCAGTAACGGATCCTCTGCTGGTGGTATCATCGGTTTACTCATTAACGGTTGGGCGTCCGATCGATTTGGTCCTAAGAGGGTCATGATGGTCGCCATCGTTGCCCTCACATGCTTCATTTTCGTCATGGTTTTCGCAAATTCTTTGGGTATGTTGGTCGCTGCTGAGGTGTTGTGTGGTATCCCATGGGGTAAGTCAAATGAGATGATGATCAATGGCCTCGCTGACTCCAATTTAGGTATTTTCCAAACTCTTACAACTGCCTATGCTTCCGAGGTTTGCCCAATTCAACTTCGAGGTTATCTTACTGCCTATGTCAACCTTTGTTGGGGAGTGGGTATTTTGCTCTCTTCCGGTGTCGTCAAAGCTACCGTGCCAATCGCAAGTGACTGGTCTTGGCGTATTCCATTCGTTGTTCAGTCAGTTCACCTCTCTATCCGTCTGCCTATCTGTGGTGACTAATCGTGCATGTGTAGATGGGTCTGGGTCATCCCACTTTTCCTCATCGTTTGTTTCTCACCTCACTCTCCATGGTGGCTTGTCCGACAGGGCAGATTAGAAGAAGCAGAAGACACTTTGATTAAATTGACCAACCCTGAATACTTTTCCCGAGAAGATGCAAAGAATACTGTCGCCATGATGATCCACACCAATGAGCTCGAAAAGCAAGTATCAGCTGGTACTTCATACATTGACTGTTTCCGAGGAATCGATCGTCGAAGGACCGAGGTCACCATGTGAGTCTTGCTATTCGTCATCAACAATACTTTACTGACCTGATTATCTACTAGGATGGTGTTCGCAATGCAATTGCTATCTGGTCAAAACCTTATCGGTCAAGGTGTTCAATTCTTGCAAACAGCTGGTATCTCTACTAACCTCGCATTCAGTTTGAATATGGTGTAAGTCAGCTTCGTGGTGATTGTAGTCAGCCGATCGATTTCCACTGACCTTTGTCTCGATAGCTTGAACTCGATGTTTATCATTGGAACATTCTTCTCTTGGGGTCTTTTGAGAATTATGGGTCGGAGAACTATCTACTTCTTCGGAATGGCGACAATGGCTACAATGCTTGTCGTTATCGGTGGTTTGGGCTTCGCACACAGTAACGGTGCTGTGTACACCATTGGAGGTCTTCTTATTGGTCTCAATTTCATATATAACGCTTCCCTTGGTCCAGTCTGTTACACCTTGATCGGTGAACTTTCTTCCACTCGATTAAGACAAAAATCAGTTGCCTTATCCCGTATAGCTTACCAGGTGTGTTTGGTCACCCTCACGTTGATTCGATATTCATTGCTCATCATTGTGTCCACACAGATCATGAACATCATTTGTGGTATCATCGTACCTCGAATGCTCAGTCCTACTGCTTGGAATTGGGGCGCCAAAAGTGGTCTTGTGAGTTATTAATTCGCATTCGCACTCGTTCATTGGCTGATACAGTATTCCCCTTCTCTAGTTCTGGGCTGGAAGTGCTGGTCTTTGTACGGCATACATCTTCTTGCGTCTTCCTGAAACCAAGCATCGAGCATATGGTGAACTCGATGTATTGTTTGAACAAGGAGTCCCCGCTTGGAGGTTCAAAGGTACCAAAGTCGATCGTAAGTTGGGTTCTGTATCGATACTTGATCCTTACATTTTGAAGCTGACGATTCATTTGTTAGAATTCTCTACTCACGAACAACCCGCTTTCTCTTCCGAACACGAGAAGAAAGAAGTCAATCAAGACATTGCTCATCTCGAGCATTAGTCCAATTCTGAGCCTTGTTACAGCAGCAGATATTAGATAGGGAATGGATGCAGATTTAATGGGTTTATAGGGTTAAGCAGTACATTTGTATAGGTACAATTGTGTAGATCAGCCTCACAGGTAGATACATAGATCACGAGCTATGCAAGGCGGTGACGATGGGAACTCATGGTAATCGTTAGTCAGCTTGGACAGATTAGAGCAGATCTTCGAGGAAGATGTACAAGCCCTTTTTGGGGATACTCCTGAACGAAGGTAGCGTGATTTAAGCAATACTTCATTCTAAGTAGAGCTCACGTCTTCATAGAGACGAGGGGGACTATAGGATAAATACCTCGAGAACGTCGTTCCCGTTACCATGTCAGAGTGCCACATTCAGCTGATAGTCAATGATTCCGTAAAATTCCGCTCGACGCGTTAACTGCAATTCTGAGAAAACACGCGAAGGACCGCACGGACCACCCACAAACATCCCAGCTGGTACTGCTACTGCTTTTCAACTTTAATTCATCCAACATCATCTTGTATACACTCTCTTCTTCATCCTTCACCTTCAAAACCTATCCATACTCAACCCCAACACTCTTTTATACCTCTTTTAACGACCCATCCTTCCCTCCTCAACTGTAAACTTTAGACAAGAGTGAGTGAAAACCCGGATTTCACGTGAAAAGAATGTGTGTATATTGTGCTAATTATGGTTGTTCCTGATAACCTTCACCTTTCCTCGCGCTGATCATCCTTCCAAACAATCTCGTCTCCCAAATCTTGACCCTTTGCTCTCACCACTGCCAACTCACAAAATCCGCAAACTCCGATTCAATACCATACTCTCACCTTCTCCCGCCCTACTCACTCTCTTATACCCTCCCTCTTCTTTCGTCACTTTCTTCTACTATCCACAATACATCATCCAACCCATACCTCGCTTCTTTTCGTCTCACTCTATTTCTACCCTGTCTGCAACATGGCTCGTTCAGTGCGTGAGATCGTCCACCTTCAAACTGGTCAATGTGGTAACCAAATCGGTGCCAAGTTCTGGTGAGATCAATCTCTTTATCACATACCATTCAAGCTGACAATTCCACAGGGAGGTTGTCTCCGAGGAGCACGGTATCCAAGCCGATGGTTCTTACAAAGGTACCACTGATATCCAACTTGAACGAATCAACGTCTACTACAATGAGGCTGCTGCCGGCAAATACGTTCCCCGAGCCGTCCTCATTGATTTGGAGCCTGGAACTATGGACTCTATCAGAGGTGGTCCTTTAGGTAGCTTGTTCAGACCAGACAACTTGTAAGTGATCCATCTATATTTCCCTCTAAAAAGCAAAAGCTCACATCCATCATAGCGTCTTTGGTCAAAGCGGTGCTGGTAACAATTGGGCTAAGGGTCATTACACCGAGGGTGCCGAGCTCGTAGACTCTGTTCTCGATGTGGTTCGACGAGAGGCCGAAGGCTGTGACTGTCTTCAAGGTTTCCAAATCACCCACTCCCTTGGTGGTGGTACCGGTGCTGGTATGGGTACTCTCTTGATCTCCAAGATCCGAGAGGAGTTCCCCGACCGAATGATGTGTACCTTCTCCGTCGTTCCTTCTCCTAAGGCGAGTACATTCTGTCTAATCGACGATCGTTCCAATGCTGACTGAACGTGTGCACTCCAGGTCTCTGATACCGTTGTTGAACCTTACAACGCTACTCTTTCCGTCCACCAACTTGTTGAGAACTCAGACGAAACCTTCTGTATCGACAATGAAGCCCTTTACGATATCTGCATGCGAACCCTCAAGCTCTCCACCCCTACTTACGGTGACTTGAACCACCTTGTTTCCGTTGTCATGTCCGGTATCACCACTTGTCTTCGATTCCCCGGTCAACTTAACTCTGATTTACGAAAACTTGCCGTTAACATGGTTCCTTTCCCTCGTCTCCATTTCTTCATGGTTGGTTTCGCTCCTCTTACCGCTCGAGGTTCCGCCAGTTACCGAGCTGTCACCGTTCCCGAGCTCACTCAACAAATGTTCGACGCCAAGAACATGATGGCTGCTTCTGACCCTCGACACGGTGTAAGTCAAATGCTTTGTAAGCTGAGACAGAATAAAAGCTGACAGCGCCTTAGCGATACCTCACCGTTGCCTGTTACTACCGAGGTAAAGTCTCCATGAAGGAGGTTGAGGACCAAATCCAACTCGTCCAGACCAAGAACTCCGCTTACTTCGTCGAGTGGATTCCTGGAAACATCTCTGCTGCTCAATGGTAAGTCATTTCAGTCTTTCGTCCTGGGACACCAGCTGAAAATCCCTTTTAGTGATATCCCTCCTCGAGGTCTCAAGATGTCTTCCACCTTCATCTGTAACTCCACTTCCATTCAATCGCTCTTCAAGCGAATTGGAGAGCAATTCTCAGCGATGTACCGACGAAAGGCTTTCGTTCATTGGTACACTGGAGAAGGTATGGACGAGCTCGAATTCGTGAGTGGGAACAGTACACACAGAAATCATCAATTGAGCCGAGCTAATGTTGCTTTACTTACAGTCCGAAGCCGAATCCAACTTGCAAGATCTCGTCTCCGAGTACATGCAATACCAGGAAGCTGGTACAGATGACGAGATCTACGGTGATGAAGAAATCCCTCTCGAGGAAGAAGAGGCATAAACGCTGTCCTCCGCTTTGTGACTATTCCCCTCTCCCACTACCTCACCTGAAGCATGTGTATACTGCTCTTTCGCGATTACTGCAACAAACTTTTGGTATTCTTCTCTTAGAGGTTTTGTTTTCGGTTCGCTTCTTTCTTTTAACCTTCCCTTATATTCTTTCAACCCACCTTTTTGATTTTAGTAATCTTTCGCCATACCCGAAGCTGGAGTTCTTCGATGTCTCGTTATGAGACGGTGTGCTGCGTTTTAACCCTCTTCTCCTCACCTTCACGAAAAATTAATGATTATGGGTCCACGGAATTATGCATCGTGTAAGACCGGTAAACAGTTCCAGCAGAGTTATACTGATGAAATACTAATCTTTGGTGGGGAGAAGACCCCATATCCGACGATAACGCAGTAAGCGGTCATGTTCTTTGAGCCCAATGCGTTTTCAAGGATGCAACACACCTTCATCCCGCTGTCATCTCCCCTGATGATCTCTACGCATGGGAAATAGGCATTGACTCCTTTGTCTATCTCAAGAAGAATAAAGGATCATTTTGCGAGTTGTAATGATGTGACGCGAAAGTTGATCCAGATCTTTTGGACCGGGAGAAGTGAAAGGATTGATCATATCCGACATATAATCTGTATATGTTATAGCTAACAGCAGTGAAAGGAAGAGAGTGTAAGAGTAATTAGTCTCCGAACAGTCGAATGTACAACCTTAGATAAAGGTGAGAGATAGTAGGGAGAAAGGGGTGATCGATCATCTTTCGGTCAATCTACTCATATATATTTGAGATTGAAAGAATGTCAAGATAGATAGGGAAATTAGATTTCAACCCCACGTCTGTATTCATTAGGCCTATTGAATTGGTAAGTACAAGGACAAGGTCATTCAGGACAAGGGTATTAGTGATAATAAAGGAGTACAGAGGTGAGTTTAGCCTTTCATGATGTGAGAATTGATACCATCGGTATCACGACATGTCATTTGGGAAGGACAACGACTTGCTCCGTCCACATCCATACACTTCATCAGACTGGGTGGATTCGGCAGTGAGATAGTGTCCATTTCAGATACGTCTACTGATTACAATTGTTCCGAAGCCAATTTATCTATCTTCAGGATCTAGGAAATAGACCTCAGTTCAAGATTACATTCGAATTTCAGTCTGACCGATATGACCAATAACGATTCTTCTCATTCACGATCTAATTCACAATCCCAATCTCAGTTACATCTTAATGACTCCCCAAGTTCTGACCCCAGTCCTCACTTGTTAGTTTCACCCATTTCACCACCCCTAATTGCTTTGGCAGCTTCTCCCGTTGTCCACCCACAATTAAGAATACAACCCCATGGCCAACCGCAAACCCCACCTTCGGAAAGTCGAACAACTTCCACTTCCAATTCACATGCCACCCCCAAGAAAGCGAAAAAGCCCAAAACCAAGAAGACTTCTATCGTCAATCAAGGAAGTAGATTCCCAGCATATACTCCCAACGGTGAAAGACAATGTACAAATTGCTCCGAGATTGATACACCTCAATGGAGAGGTACTCTATGTAATGCATGTGCATTGTGGAAAAGGTCAAGAGGTACAGATAGACCTCTACCCCTTTTATTCCCTGTAAGGAGGAAAAGCCCATCACCTGAGCCAGAGGATGAGAAGAATGAGGAGCTGGACGGGGATGAAGGTGCAGATGAAATTAAGGAAGAAGATGGAGAGAGGGTCCAAGAAGCAGGAAGAGGAGAAAAAATCGGTGAAAAAGATCTGAGAAATAATAGTTCTCTGATCATTGGAAAAAGAAAATTCTGGATCGATAGACCATCTTCCACCGCTCCAGAAACCGAATCACACGGGTTTCTAGACCGTGGTAGGCTCGGCCTTCAATTGGAAACACTAGAAGGACTTGCGAGAAGGCCAGGAATAGGGATAGGAACCAGAGGTAGTCACATGAGAACTGTATCTCATCAATCTGTGAGTGCAAGGTCAAATGTTAAATCACCTATCGTTCATATAGGTAATGAGATATGACACTGTCATTATCTGATCATGGAGTTTTTACACTTTTACGCTTTCACACCATGACAACTTACATCTACTGATATCATCTCTGATGTAGCATATACGACCTAATTCAATATCCATTCCATCACTTTCAATTCCAGCAAATGCGCCACCCACAGGTCGAATAAATGGAATTCATTCGACTCCTGTATCTCCAACGAATCCTATAATTCCCACAGGTGGTCCTGACACATCTCAACTCGATGTCGATGTTGATGCTCGAAATGACATTATCAACGGCAATGCGCAGGGGAGTGATCATCACGCTACAGCATTACAAAACAGGATAGCAGCTCTGATGTCACAAGTCCATGATCACGATAAACGAAAAAGGAGGAATTCAATGCCCAATACCGGTACCTATCATTACTGTGAAGGATCAAGTGAAGACGGACATGTAGATCCAGCATCAGGATCGGGATCAGAGGCGAAAGGAAGAGGAAAAGGTAAAGGCAAATCACCTTATTTACCTTATTCCTTAGATAAACGAAAATCACGATCAAAGCCAAAATCGAAATCAAACCTGGGCAAATCGGCTTATCAAGTGTCTCCTATTTCACCTCAAGTTCCCAATCAGAGTCAAAACGCAAACCGAAATCAGATCCCATTCCAGTCAGCCTCACTTTCCAGGTCAATGCCGTATGACAACGACGTCGAAGAAGAGATAAGACCTGATGATGACGCCAATCATGTCGGTGAAATGGATATGAAATTGGACAAAGGCGAATTTATGAAGGGCGCGGAATGGTTGTTCGATATTCTCCAATCAACTTCAAAACTCTTACGACATTCTCATTTTGAAGGAGAGGGTACCACTCAAAAAGATGATGCCCATGACCCTCAAAGGACGTTGGATCAAGGTGGTCTGGATATACTTGGCAAAGTAGCTGAAGAAGCCAGGAGGGAGATTCTGGATGGAGCAAGTCAAAAGGTCAAGCACGAAAATTTTATGTGAACACGATGGGTAGGGTATCAAGGAAGGGGAAGAGTGTCAAGAAGTTTTGCTTATGGTGTAGTTGATCCAGTACTGCATGTGAATAGTCTTACACGATAGCTAAACTCGGAAATACAACAATTGATTTAGTCAAATGTGAGCATCTCGCTGAAGCCTCGAGGAGTTATTACCTGGTTCTGGAGTGCATGTTCCACTGAATCCGATCGGACGTGATCAAGAACAGACAATTTGAATTTTCATGTAAATCTCTATACAAAATAACACTAGTACCTTTCTTTTCCCTCACTGTTCTCGCAAAACTAATTCGTTCATTGTATACCCATTTTTAAGCAACCTCCAATGACGTCAACGCTTTCCCAATCTACTTTCTTCTTCTTCTCGTCGCCTTCATTCGCACTTCCAGTACCAGTACCGGAGTCAGAAGAGTCTTCTGTGCTTTCCGCAGCTTGACGTTGTCGTCCTTGAATATATGTCAAGGTATTTCGGAAATGCTACAATTTCAATTTCAGGGGGAAATCAGTTTTGTTTGCTCGTCTTCAATTGAAGCGATTTTCAATCTCGGGTTATCTGATATGCGAGGAGAACGTTGATCTGAAGTCTGAACTCACCTTGACAATCATCTCGCCTTCACCTACACCTTCAACTGACCCACCTGCTCCAGCAGAAGAAGGATGGACATCTCCTCCATTAGTCACACTATCGATATTTGAGGTGATCAGTTCAACTAATGAATTGACGTATTTGGGCGTTACAGCTTCTACGCCTTGTTCGAAATAGTATATATATCTATCCAGGGCATCAACGTATAGTTGAACTGAAGTGAGTTCATCGATACATGATGATGCTATCCTTAAAGATTTCTGCAAACATTCGAGTACTCGTTTACCGTCTCTGTATGGAGTCTATGATGAGAACCGATGGTCAGCTTTTGATAGATTCCACAGCACTTCTTCTTTCTCTTGCCTATGACGCGATCATCTTGGCCAGAAAAGCGCTCGTATGAGACAAGCCCTCTATTCTCATCTACCACCTCCCGCGCTAGCAATCACTTTGATAGGTACACTCACCTTATCATCTTTTTCTCTGCCTGGCACATCACTCTGCCACCACATATGACTCGCATAAAGAACCGCAGTAGCTTGATGAGATTTCTTTAACAATTTACTACCATGTAAAGCAGCCTTCGTAATTAAAGTATCATAGTTATCGGTACCGAAACTTCTCGACGATTGTAAAGATGATATTATTCCAGTTATAGCTTGTAATTGAGCTCTTGATTCCGATATTGATTCTTCGTAAATCACAAACGCTTGAACGAAGAATTCATATGTCAATTCTTCAAGTCGACAATCATCAGCTATCTGTGCTGCTAACAAGAACAACCTTAGGCAAGTTTCAGGTGCTTCCACTTTATGATACAATATCGAAATCAATTGATGAATGAATTTGAATAATGATGAAAGTCGAGTTTCCCAATTGTCCTCCTAGTAATTATCAGTCAGTCCCTCTCAGCAAAATGGAAACCGACCGATCACTCGGTATACGACTAAAGACAGATACTTACAACATGTTCACGCTGCTTGAACCTCCTAGCAAGCTGAATACCGCTCGCAATCAGAGGAGGGAACGTAAATCGAATCCTTTCCCCACCTTCCGAGAAATGTTTTCTAGCAGTTTGTAACAGCTGATTGGTCACAGGGTTAGTCATGTTGGTAGTCAGAGTGTTTACCGAAGGAAAGGTCTAATTGCTCACTTCAAATTGCGTTGCCAAATCTTCCGATTTGAATAAGTGAACCATTCTAGCTACCCAGCCTTGTTCTTCGGCTAACTCCCTCAAATCGACTTGTTGTCCTCTTCTGGGGGCACCTCCACCAATTGTTGAATCTTTTTGATCTTTCACTAACACTGCACACAGTCCAAGCACTCCACTGACGTCCTCAGAAGTATCGATTAAAGTGTTGTTCTTCAAAACAGATGAGACTACAGCTTGTCCGATGGCTAACCTAGTCGAATAAGGTTGAGCGGACAGCAGAGGAATGTAGGATGGAATAGCGAGGAGCGTAAGTATCGAAAGGTAAGATGTGATGGGGGCCAAAAGAAGAGCGAGCAAATTGGCTGTTGTTTGGGGAGAGTGGAGATCAGGGCTGGAAAGAATGTAGATCAATACTATATCCGCACTATTCTTGAAGAGGTAAAACTTACTTTTGAGAATACTCGACTACTTTACCATGAGCAAAAGACAAAATCTGGTCTACATATTCCAGTCTATCAGGGTAACAGCTCAAGGAGAGGTTGATCAGAGAGACGCAGAGAGCAGTCACATCCATGATTGGCAAGTCGGGTCGGGCCTAGAGGACAAGTGTCAGCCTGCCGTCTCATAACGCCTGATTGCGTAGCCTGATCTCACTTTGATAAGCTCTACGACTTGCTGCCAGAAAACTTCGAATAACTTGACATCCTCAGGAATACCTCTGAATTTCTTTACGCCATCTTCTTTAGGCTTTTCCTCGGTCACAGCTTCATCCTTCTTTTCCTCTTCTCCTTCTTTCTTAGGTGAAGAAGCAGAAGCAATGCCGTTTTCTTTTACGGGACTACTGGATGATGCTTCAGCTGGAGGAGAAGCTGAAGTGCCCGCCCATTCGTCCGCTTCAGCAGGTTTTGGGGTTTGAGAATTCTGAATATCATTCTTTTCACCTTGTTCTACTTTTTTGCCTTTTCCTTTTGATCCTTTAATCTTTTCAGCTAGTCTTTTAGCCGCCTCCTCTTCACCTTTTTTCTTCTCTTCAGGATCTTCATTTTCAGCTTCTCTAGCTGCATAAGCTGCTAATCTATCAATCAAAGCTATGACTATTGATTTTATATTGACACGAGGATGTAACTGTGCACATGCACTTAAGAAAGATGTCAAGGTGTGTAGATGGAAATCATCGGTGAAAACTTGGATGACAACCTCCATTAGATATTCTTGAGCTATAACATCGCGACAATTGACGACTTGTTCCAGTACCGATGGTAAGATGATCGTTTGATACATCCCCAAATCAACTCCTTCCAGTTGTGATAAACGAACTAAGTTCGTTCCTACCAATATTCGTAGATCACGTCTTTCCGTTTCTCTCTTCTCACCTTCACGTGAATGTCCTTGATGTTGAAGTCTAACCCAAAGTTTGTTCATCTCGATAAAGTTGGTCAGTACGAATCCGATTGAATCTTGAAGGTTTCCACTTGGTCTGTCAGTCCACCAAAGAGTCCTGATCAGCAGTGATACCGGAAGCTAGTACCCATTACTCACCCATCACTGGTTCCAACAGGTAAGAAATCCCTTGTTTGTCCAGATAAGTAATGTCGCAGGAATAAACCTCTGGTGGGGTGTTGAACTCCTCTAGACATCTCCAACATATCTTTCATGATTTCCTTCACGGGAGCATCGGGAACGGACATGTAAACGGATCCGACGGTGATCATGAGATATAATCGGGGTACGATGTTTCCTGCATATCTGGAAGATAGGGGTGTTATCAGTGAAGAAGAGAGAATCACGCTGTGAAGAAAGCAACCCACTGTACTAATTCATACAAGTCTGCGAGGTGATGCTTCCCCTCTTGATGAGCTTCATACAAGTAATTACTGAGGTATCGCAAACTGTCAAAGACACTCATATAGAGTTCGTAATATTGTTTAGGTGAAAGACTTGATGTTCTCAATTCAGCCAACATTGACGAAGCCGCTTTCAATGCTTCCATGATCTGATCTTGTTCCAAGCATCGTTTCAGCTGCACTGATTGCACTTTGACTACTCCCAATACATCTGATAAGAGCTTGGCCTCCTCTGCCGCAGACAGGATGACCGCCATTTGGATACGATGGTGAAGTGTACAAGTCGCTCTTACGCGGAAACCAATTCCACCTGTAGAATGATGACGGTACTTGAGCAGTTGTGTCCTGACCTACTAACGGCTGTGTGCTTCTAGATTCGAGTGCTGATATTGACGAATACTATTGTGGGGATCTATTTGCTTGTTATGAGATCGTAGTGTAAACAAACTTCTTTCGTCATCATTGTTCCTCATCATCTTCATCGTCATCATCATCATCATCACTGTTGTCGTGGTGATTCTCGGTTGTCTGTATGAAGCGGTGTAGTATCCTTAAAATGGGGGGATCCGTTAACATAGTGCACAAATATGCCAAGCTAAGAGGTCATAAAAATAACAAATCCCGCATCAATTACGACAACGAATTCAGATGAAATTAATGATATAAACCTGGAAACGTATGTCTATTGGTTTCCCCATGAACCGTCCATTGTAAATACTAAATACTGAATCGCCGATCTACTCATCAACTCAGGAAGTCCGGATTTGCCTCGCTGCTCGCAAGATACAACAGAGGGCAGAGGAAAACGGCAGCAACGATAATCGTTGGAAAAGAAAAGCTTTCAACCATTCACATCCCACACTGTTCTCATGTCTGCTGAAGTCTACGCTTGTCGCTTCACTTGTATTCATATTACCTTCGAATCGATCATTTTCACTGCAGGCGAATAAAAATAGCTAGGCGTCTGTAGGCGTCGTATATATGGAGATTTCAGGTCTCACTCACTATGGTATCCCTGGATGTCACAGAAACATCGAAATCCCTCGCAGTGGCTGGAGGATATGTCACTTTCTTTGGAGTTTTCAGTTACTTCGTTAAAGAGAAGCTATTTGTCTGTGCGTGAGGCATCTTACCTCTGAGAACGATGTACAATACTCTCTCGGTCTGGCTGACACCATTTGTTTTCTCAAAACAGCGGAAGCGTTGATCGCGTTGATAGTAGGAATCATAACTGGGCCGGTGGCTCTAAATTGGTTTAATCCGTTTGAATGGTCAGAAGATCAGTCTTATCTAACACATCAAATCACACGAGTCATCATCGCCATTCAAGTTCTGTTTACAGGAATAGATTTACCTGCCAAGTATTTAAAGAAAGAATGGATGTCACTCGCTACTTTGTTAGGACCAATCATGACTACGGCATGGTTTGTCACCAGTCTACTCGTATGGGGTCTCATTCCTGGTTTGACTTTCTTGGAAAGTTTGGTCATCGGAGCTTGTGTTACTCCCACTGATCCAGTGCTGGCAAATGCAATCTGTAAAGGTAAGTCACGATCAACCTGTCAAGGTGGTCTCCCTAAACTGACCGGAGTCCACCATCCTGTCGGTTAGATGCTAATCCGTTCAAACGCCGTGAAAATAGGTCGTTTTGCAGAGAAACACGTTCCGTTACACGTACGAAACATAATCGTAGCAGAAGCAGGTGCGAACGATGGTCTGGGGTTTCCTTTTCTCTTCTTAGCGATTTACTTGATCCTCATCCATGAACCAACTCATCCTCAACATAACATCGGAGGAGCTATAGGAGAATGGTGAGTTCATATCAAGCAAGCTCATGGTCTCGTCCAGAGGTTAAGTTTTCTATACTGATTCATGTCATTATTGAATCATTTCATTATTGAACTAGGTTTTACAACATAATATTCTATCAAGTTACGTTAGCTAGTATTATCGGAGCTGGAATGGGTTTCCTCGCGAGAAAGTTACTCCGTTTTGCCAAACACAGACAGTGAGCTTTCTCTACCCATGAGGCCTCTTTCTGCATGCCGTCCGGCTGATCAGGCCTTTCTTCAGACTCATCGATCACGAGTCTTTCTTATCTTTCGGTATCGCTTTGACATTCTTTACCCTTGGTTGGGTCGGAATGATCGGATCAGACGATATTTTCTGTTGTTTCATCGTCGGAAACTCCTTCACATGGGATGATTGGTTCCGGCTGGAAACTGAAGAACATGGTTTCCAGGATGTCATCGATCAGCTACTAAACAGTGTCAGTATAGAACCATTCTGCTACCGATCGAACGTAAATTCACAATACCCTTTTGTCACAGGCAATTTTCTTATACGTTGGAGCGATCATACCTTGGTCGGACTTCACTAAGTACGGGCTCGCCCCGTGGAGAATGGTGGTCTTGGGTCTACTGGTAATGTTGTTAAGACGATTACCTTGGGTTTGGGCACTAGTAAGTTTTAGTTTTCGATGTCTTTCATTTCGTGGCTGAATCGTTCATCAGTCGAGGTGGATCCCCTCATTGAAAACGACGAGAGAAAGTCTGTTCGCAGGTTGGTTTGGACCTATTGGTGTAGGAGCTGTTTTCTGTGAGTTATGATGACCAAAATCAATCGCGCTTGGACTATTTTGCAACTGTACAAGCAGATAGCTGATACGTATCCATATATGTATATATAGATGTTCAAGTCGCCCTTGATGCTTTACCCGAGGATGGTACTCGGGAACATCTTCGCGAAGTCCTCTTGCCGACAGTCTATTTCCTAGTCTTCACCAGTATAGTAGTGCATGGAGTAACTGTACCTCTGGGTAAAAGTGCTCAAATGGCTAGAAGTAGGACACTACAATTCACCAACAGTCAAAGTCGAACTTCAACCAATACTGGATTCGTGAGCAGTAACGATAGAATATCAAGACTTCCTCCACCTGTTATGATTCCCAGAACCGATTCCCCAGTAAGTATGAGGGATCGAGATTCCACCATGAACGGGAATCAAACCACCATCAAATTCGATGATCAAGTCTCAGCTGGTATGAGTAACAATAACGGTTCCAAATCCGCAAATCACTCAAGATCAAACTCAAGAAGAGTTTCTTTAGACAAGCAGAATAATGACACGAACACAAATTCTCCTTCTACTTCTTCGACTGCTGCTGCCGCTTCAAATAATGAACACAGGAGGAACAATGATCCGAATGCAGATCAAGGAGAAGATTATGGTAGAGAGACTGCCGCAGATAGGATGAAAGGAAGAATTTGGAGAGAAGGTAGCCATTTAGTAAAAGAGAGTGAGGATGGCGAGAAGGTCACAATTCTGCGATAATTATTCGTGATGAGTCTACGAACACTTGATAACCTTCTCGCAAGCAATTGCAACAAGTGATACTCAAATATACCAATGGACGTAGGCTGCTTTTGAGTACGAAAGGACGATACACTGTATTTATATCATGCAAATCTACTCGTAGAGTCTGTCTGGAAAGAATTGACGAGGTACATTTAATATTCACGCTATACTTACATCGTTACGTGACAAAATACAACATTCTTGCACAACCTATAAACTGCCGTCATACTCTCTATAGTCCTTGGATCAAAATCGCCCATCCCTGCCCATTTTTCCTACCTCACTCGAATTGTTCGAACCCGTTTGAGCAGAATTAGCTCTCCTCATCACGGATCCCATCATCACTCCTTCTCTGGGCAGAGGTAAAGGCAAAGGTGCACTGCCTTGTGGTCTCATGGGTGCAGTGTTTGAGTTCGATGAGTTTGAGGGCATAGAAGGTGATCTACCCGTCACTGGTCTATTGGTAGGTAAAGATGGACGATGTGAAGGGTTCAACGTTCCCGGTTGAAGTGGTGGCGTAGGTCTACCTAGTACAGTTTGAGGATTTGCAGGTACAGGTGTAGTTGATAGTGTAGGGCCAAGTAAAGGTGGTTCGTTTGCTCGTTGAGAATTTGAGGATATATTTTGATTTAGGTTCGGTCGATTCGTCTGATTATTCAATTCTCTGGAAGTAGTAGAACCATGAGTCGAAGAATCATTCCTTGACATGGGTAATGAACTTGTTCTTTCACCCAAACCTTGAACCGGTAACGGTGGTATTTTCTCGTAATTTATATTGAAACGAGATTGTTCAATATACTTTCCAGGTTGACTTGAATAACTCCCGACTTGTGAAGCTGAATTTGAATTTGAATTACTTGCTGCACCCATCGATACAGATGAACTTAAACTTCCTGATCTAAATCTATTATCATTATTATTATTGTTATTGTTATTATTGTTATTATTAACATTATTTTCCTGAGTGGTGTAATTTCTTTCTTCTCTTTTCCTATTGGAACGACGTTCTTCATATAAATCTTTTGCTATAGTTTGTAAACCATTTAGGATTCTATCTGAATAAGCGAAATCGGATGGAGTGAAACCCTCGAAATTCCGAACTTGAACACCACAACCTTTCTCCAATAAAATCTTGATCGTGTCCAAATGACCCCATGCACTAGCGTAGTGTAAAGGTGTATTACCTTGTAAATCAGTCAAATCAATATCGGCACCTAAATCACATAAAAGTGAGATGAAAGCAGAATTTCCAGCTTGAGCAGCGACGTGTAATGCTGTTTTACCACCTGAATTTGACCAATCCAATAAAAATGGAAATAGAGTATGATATAATTGAGTCATCCTTAGACATGTGATAGATTGTTCATCATATGTCAAACTTGATATACGAGGTGGGAAAGATGAATTCGATGTCATGTGTGTGAATGGTGATGTCGATAGAGAAGGAATTGAAGCAAGCAAGTGAAGAAGAGTGTTGTTATCGGAATCCTAATTGATGTAAAAGAGATGCAGTCAATATCAATCCCAAGCGCTGATTGTACATCCCCTGGACATGCTATGAGAAGATTAGCTCACTCACCCGGGATAACTCTTGATCGTCATGACCATAATCCAACAATAACCATTCGAAAACTTCCAGGCTACCTTCTATAGCAGCCCAACTTAGACTCGTCAGTCTGTTCTTATCTGGATTTCGAAGATCCGTCTTGTTCTGTAGTCTTGACAAGAGCGGCACGTTATTGTCTTTGTATTTGCGAGAAAACATAGCAAGGTTATCAGCAGCTCATGCGGGCTAATCGTAGCACTGAATAAGTGAGGGAAGCCATGAACATACCTCGAACTGCTTGTCTTACTCTTCCGGAAGGGTTTCTCACAACGTTCAATTTCGGTATAGGTATTTTGACATGTGATGAAGTCGCCAATGGCTGACTCATTCTTTTTAACGTCGCCATACTGCTGGCTTTGACTTGATGGTATGGTCAGAGAATGACAAATACAAGGACTGCAAATACTCGTAGTGAATGAACGTAACCAATGAATCGTTATTTGTTGGTATTCTGCGCCGTACCCGGGTAAAAAAGAAGTCGTGTTTCCCGAGATCAAAATCAACCAAATAATAGTAATGTCGAGGAAAATAAATATATGAACCTGTTACTTCTGTTCATATTCTGCATCAACTTCACCTATATTCTCCATAGTGTTTAACAAGCCAGGCCTTGTACTTTTTACAATTGATATTCGGGCACTGAAGCATGACATCACTTCCACCCAGACCGAAACCTTGGGAAACAGCTTCTTCACCTGCAATCCCTTCCTCCGAAGCGGGACCATCGAAACCTTCAACAACAACAACCACTTCGTCTGCTTTCGATACTGCTTTACAAGCATCGAGCAGTAGTAACGCGCCGAGGATACCTGATAGACCTGCTGATCTAGCTGCGAACAGTGAGTATCTATCCATAAGGCTGTATGCCTGAGCCATCTCTGCACCCTGAACATGCAATCTGGTCTATTGTCCTGCGACACTATTCTCAGTACAATACGGGTCATCGGGGAGCAAGAAGCTTAACTTTTGCAAACGACAGATTACGCAACTCAAACATACCCGAATCAGTCTCGCTATACTGGCTCGTACGGCATGTCGCCTTATAGCGGTATCGGAGGAATGGGCGGAGTAGGTGGATATGGTGGAGGATATGGAGGCTACGGAGGAGGGTATGGGGGGATGAGCAGGTTTGGCGGTGGATATGGAGGAATGGGTGGTTACGGAATGGGTGGTTATGGTGTTGGTGGAATGGGAGGTCCGGGAGAAGTGAGTGATGATCTCTGTCTGTCGGATACACCCCAGAAGCAAATTTGTCCCGCAGGGGGCGGGGGCTCTCATATAAGCTAGTTCTATCGCTCTGCTCAGAGGATTCGATACGATCATATTTCTACGGAGTACAATATAGGCGGATTGCAACTGAATCTGGAGATATTACAGACTAACTCGCTCACTTTTATTAGGGATATCCTACCCTCACCTCCTCTCTACAAGCATCTACCGCACCCGCTTTTGCTGTTCTCGAATCATTGGTAACAGCGTTCACTTCACTGGCACAATTGATCGAGTCTACTTATATGGCAACACATTCGTCTTTCTTCGCAATGGTAGGAGTTGCCGATCAACTCGGATCTCTGAAGACCTATCTGGGTCAAGTTTTAGGCGTGTTCTCGATACTGAGATTAGGTAAAAAAATAATCGCTTGGTTGAAAGGCAAAAAAATCAAGACGTCTTCTGGAGGATGGGCAAATGAATGGTCAACTAAAGGAATATCCAAAGGTGCAAATAATAGCGGTGGTAGTAGCGGCGGAGGTGGTGGAAGACCAAGTTTAAAACCTTTGGTCCTATTCTTATTGTCAGCAGTTGGATTACCTTATTTGATGTCAAGATTAGTCAAACTTTTGATTGCCTCTCAACAGCAACAGCAACAGCAGCAGCTACAGCAAAACAATTTCATGAATGCGGATGGAACAATTGACCCTACAAAATTAGAATTCGCAAGAGCTAAATGGGAATTCAAACCTTCAGAAGAGTGGGAATTGGCTTTAGGAAGAGATGAGATCGTTGCTGTCTTAGAGAAACGATCAGGTCAAAATCAGAATCAAAATCAAAATCGAGCTCAAACGAACGAATCGGATGGTTGGTGGAGAGGTCGAACCAGAGATGGTAGAACAGGTTGGTTCCCTGGTAATTACGTGAGTTTTAACGTGTCTTTACCGATGAGTCTACTCTGCTCAAGCGGTGCTACTCCTAATATATCTTGCTGATGATACTATAGGTCGAAGTCATTCGCAAAAGAGAGGTACCTCCTGCCAGTTCAACAAACACGGGCTGAGATAGAAAGTAGATCGAAAATGTCAAACAGCTTGTACTGTATACTCATCTCAGTGTGCACCAATGTAACATAGATCATTATCCTTTGTGCAGTTCCGAGATGCTCGATCTGCTAATGCTAATGAAGTCTCGCCGACATCTTTGTCCCAAGTATGATGAGGATGTAATTCAAAGGAAATGGCAGTGTGTTCCCCTTATTCAACATTTTCGTATGACCGAAGTACTGTGCTGCAATTCATCAAGACAATCGAGCGTAGCTGATGCTGTACTTGTCGAGCCTGTGTTGGACAGTACGATATATGTCAGCAGTGATTCGTAGAACCATTCGGTTCGCTATGGGACTAGGCACATATCCCTCTGAGCCTACTTGACTATAAATAATCTAACCCATATACTCGCTCATGTATGCAATGTTGCTTTCGGTGTATGATCCAACCGAGTTTACTGGAATCTCGATGTAGTGGAGGGAACCGGTCTGTTCGGCGCCGATTCCATCAGTCATGGTCAGTCACCTTTATCAATCGTCATGTGGATGGGATATTCAGTACTCTTAGTTATGAAATAAGATATAGAACATGCAAGTAATAATGTCAGTTCAACCAAGTAGTCCCTTATCCACTTTGGAAAATAAATCCACTCCAGAAAGATTGATCTGTACAAGAAGAACACACAAAAAATCAAATCAATATGCCTACAGTACTGATTACGGGAACCAATCGAGGCCTTGGACTTGGACTAGCCAAAGCTTATGCTCAACAAGCTGACACGACTGTGATACTAGGTTTAAGGAATGTCGATACAATGCCTGAAATCAAGGCGGGACAAGGTATTAAAGTGATCAAAGTGAAAATCGATTCTGGTGATATAGGATCTCCCAAAAAGGTAGGGCACAAGTTCGACTTCCTTCTTATTTGTTTCTTTGTTTTCTTTGGAAATCCAAAAAGGTAGAGCTTGAGCTGAATGATATATCACATTATTACAGGCTATGGAAGAACTAAAATCACAAGGTATCGATAAACTTGATATTGTGAGTAATGAATTTCTTCATGGCTGTTTTTTCTATCAGTTTTCAAGTTGTAAGTATAGAAATAACCAGAGAGACTTTGAATAGGTGATTGCCAATGCAGCAATAGGAGATTGTTTCGGTGCTCTATCTGAAGTTGATTTAAGTTCTTTTGAAGAGCATTGGAGGATCAATGTGAGTTCTACCTGACGGGGGTTTCTTTCAGCTGTCTTCCATATTTCGTGAAGGCAGCGGTATTTTTTTTTGACTAGATCGAGACTAAATCCTTCCGATGTCAATTGGCAGGTATTAGCCCCATTGGCTCTGTATCAAGCGTGTGTTCCATTGATGCCTGAAGGGTGTAAATTCGTTTGGATGTCTTCTGGAGCTAGTATCATCGATAGAGTACCCGATAAGACTGATGCAGGATATGGAATAACCAAGGTATGTTTCAACACTCTCTCAACTTGTTGGATTTACATCACATATGTCATCTGAGCTGATGAATCACTTCTTATACTTTCCATCAGTGCTGTATGAACTACCTCGTGAGTCTTGCCGCGGAGCCTGCACATACGAAGAGTGAAAATACGATATATGCTATAAGAAAAGAACATACATGACCATCCTTTCTTCACTTTTAGGCTCGATACGCTCATTTCGAACAGCCTAAAATAATCTCATTCTCATTGAGTCCAGGTTGGGTCCAGACCGATATGGGTGATAGAGCGGCTATATTATCAGGAATGGATAAAGCTCCTATAACAGTCGAAGAGAGTGTTGGTGAGTCACAATCATCTTCGTCCGCAAAGTATATTGGAACGCGGACGTGTTGAGCTGACTCATTACCCTTTCTCTTCTTTTCAATCACTTATAGAGGGTATGGTAAAGGTGATTGCGGATGCTACTAAAGATAATTATTCAGGATTACATATGAGATATAACAGTACGCAATCCAAGTGGTAAACAATCAATTAATTATAGTATTAATTTGTAAATAATTCTGTGATGTACTGAATCCGATCGTCTAGAAGTGGAAGATAATTATCCCGTGCGGATTGATTACCTGGTAGGATTAAACAATGTATAAATATGTGTAATGCATTCATACTATGTTATGTATAAACCAAGGAGATAGTATTGTATTCGATTTAAACCCTGTCATATACAAAGAACTTCCGTGGATATCCGCTTAAACTTATGAAACAACTGATTATTATACGACAAAGTATGTGATGAAACAAGATGAAAAAGGAAACCAAAATAGGCATATAGACATTACCACTTCATATCCGACAAGATGCTTACCAGCCGATGTTAGCTTGACTTGCTCTTCGTTTGATTTTATTATTTTGTCTGCCTCTTGCAATGCGGTTTTTCAAACCGACAGGAGTCTTCTCTTCATCACTTGAGTCATCTGAACTTTCACTACTCGAATCACTTTCTTTCGCTTGTTGACTCAAGAATCCATTCTTGTTTCCATTACCATTTCTTGATTGAGCAGGTAAACTCATCCTGTTGCTTCGCAATGATGGCATAGGCTGTGAAGCCGATAAACCAAACGTTGACTTGGACTTTCTGAGGACATCTTTAGGTAACGACGATAAAGTAGGGAAAGAATTTGCAGGTTGAGAAGCGATTGAAGATCGTGGTAATGCTGGATAGAGAGATGAAGATCGAAGTTTGGGAATTGTGGGAATCGGAAGTTCTTCTTCATCTTCCGAAGCAGATGAGGAAGAAGATGAAGCGCTCGCATCCTTTTCGTTACCGTTGATTTCTACGTCTGATTCATCTTGTTCAGGTTGAGAATCCTTGACCAAATCCGAGGTTGAAGGCAGATGTTGTTCTTCCTCTTCTTCTATGATCGGACTTGATACTCTCAAACTTGCTTTTCTACCTAATCCGTTAGTTTTCCTGATTGATGTCGGTGACTCAAGTACGTTTCCTGTTTTTCCCTTGGGAGTCTCATTCAAGCTCATTCCAGTATCGGAGGAAGGAAGATTTGGATAAAGGTTATAAGCTTGAGTTTGAGGTATTTGAGATCCTTGTGACATGAATAGGGGTGAAGGCTTCGATCGGGACCCTCGACGAGATTCAGGTTGACTTTGACTATGTTGAGATTCGGGCACGAGAGGCGTTTTTAATCCTCCTGGTATGCGACTTTCCGCAGCGTCCTCCTCTAATTCTGATTCATCTTCCTCTGGTATCGGTGCCGGTGTTCTTGTTACAGGAGGTGGAGAAGATTCAAGCTGATCCGCTTGTGAAGAATGCACCGGAGTTGTACCTCTTCTAGAGTTTCTTCTAGGTAATTGAGCAGGGGAAGAAGCGAGTTCATCCACTTGAGAAGAAGGCGTCGTCCTCCGGGTACTCCTTCGAATAGGAGCGTGGGTAGAAGGAGATATCGACCTGTACCGATGAGAGGGTTCAGGCTGAGAAGCCGAGATTCGTCTTGTCGTTATACGTGGTGACATAGGTTCAGCCGTGAGTTCCCTCGATGCAGAACGAAGTCTTCGTCTTGGGGGCGAAGAAGGTGCGGGCTGTGAGGATGAAAGTCGAATATCTGCCGGTGGTGCCAATTCAGCAATCGCTTTGCCTGAAGTCCGTGTCACTCTTCGTCTTAGTGGTCTTGGGGTGGCTTCCTCGTCATTGTTGTTGCCATTGATGACTTGAGTACCGGGCATGGGCTCGACAGACGCTTGGATGTCTTCTTCGGTAGAAGAAGGGGGAGACATCAATCCTTGTGATATCACATGACCTGTCTTCACCTCTTCGATCCTTCCTGGCTGGTCCATGTCTATCAGTCGCTCATGAGCCGCATCTTCGTCAATGGCTTCTTGTAGTGCGATTGATCCAGGGAACTCAGCAACAACGGGTGTCGGTGATGCTGCTTCTTCAAGCTCAGCAAAAGATCGTCTCGATTGATCCGATCGTGGTGACGCTGATTTCTGGTTGATTTCCGGAGCTGTTTCGACCGTTTCTGTGGCTTGAGATGGCTGGAGATTGGGAGGTTGGGTGAACGACGTGACTTCATCTTCCTCCGCTTCTTGGTCGGATCGAGACTCAACAGTATCATCTGCGAATTCACCAAGAGAGCTTTCAGACCCTCTTCTGGCTCTAGCGAAAGATGATGGAGGTATCTGGGGTTCTGGTGTCGTTTCAATGTCAGAAGCGTCTTGAGGCTCTTCTTCCATTTCTATGTCCTGCATGGCTGCAGCTGATATACGAGCTGCCTGCTTCTGTTTTTGGCTAAGAGGTAAGGATAAGAAGTGTTCTAGACTTGGTGTAGGACCAATCTTGCTTATTTCCGGATTTCGTTTGGGTTGAGATGACGTTGAACTTACTGCTGATGAAGCAGAATTGGATCGACTTCGACTCTTGGTACGAGTGCTGGAAGTAGAAGATCTCTTTGAGCCCACACTCTCTGCTCCAGATTCAGCTGAATCGGATTCAGAACCAGATCCATTATCACTCTCGCTCTCAGAAGCAGAACTGCCGGTTTCAATGATAGCATCAGATGCGCTGAGGCCGGAGACGGAACCTGCCTTCCTGGATAAGGCTTTAAGATATATAGGAGGAGCACTGTGTTCTCTGGGTGGCGATGACACTGGCTGTGACGTTTGAGCTGGAATCGGTGTTGGTTCTGGCGATATCGATGGAGAAGGCGAAGGAGTTTGAGGTACTTCGGAGGGCTCGGCTGAGTCAGGAGGAGTAGTTGATCGCCTTCGAGAAGCAGTTATGGGGCTCGCCTTTTCAATGATGGGGAGAGATGTCAAAGATGTCCGGTCGAAGGGTACTGCATGGATCTTTGAGGCAGATGGGGGGGATCCAGTACCCTTGACGATGTTACTGACTCTGCTTAGCCTTCTGATCCACGATTCGATTGCCCCTACGGCATCTTCCCTCAACGTGCGATTCTTGAGCTTTTTCTTCTCCTCCAAAATCTCATACAAACGTCCTACACCTTTATGAACCTCTGGACAATCCTTTTCCAGCACACAGGGTCCACCACATATCCTACAGCCGCCACGAGAGGCAATCTCAATATGATGCACAGATGGGAGATGATGTCGGATCTTCGGATTTTCAAGAGACGGAGAGGCGGACAGGATAGCTTTGTTCTTTTTGACAGGGGGAGGAGCAGGACTTCCACGCGGCTGGTCCGGCTGTGATATATCTGCTGTAACAACCGTCGATTAACTTGGCGCATTCATCGAACCTCAGGCGCACTCACCTAGAATTACCATTTCCTCCGGGATCTTCTTACCGCTACCTGCCTGATCTGGAACTCCATCGTCGATTTGTTCCTGTGTTTCAGCATTCTCTCTTTGTCTCGTGTCCTCTTCCTTCTCAGCTTCCTCGGCGGCCACTGCCTCTCTAGGATGTTTCATGATTTCCGCTGTAATATTGCTCTTCTTCCTGTTTCTGACTTTTGTAGGTTTTTCCACGATGTCTGAATCGAACACTGCGCGCGCGACTTTCGCTACTGTGACTGGTACAGGATCTTGCTGGGGATCTGGTTCAGAGAAAGGTTGTGCGATCTCCTCAGCGTTCCCTGCTGGCTGATCTGTGTTATTTCCTATTGGAGGTGAAGGAGATTTTGGACGTTCTTCCTCTTCCAACGACATGGCATCTTCGTCCGCCTCTGGCGATTGCTCGACTTTCTTCCTACTTCGCTGTGAAGAATTCACGTATATTCTTTGCGGTGGTCTGTCGAATGTGGAGGAGTTGTATTTTGTCGAGATAAAGGGGAGGATATCGTTGGGCCTTACATAGAGAATGTTTGGTATAGAAAGAGGAATTCGACGTTTCGGAACATTAATATCAGGAAGAGTAGATGGACCAGCAATGGGTGTTGTAGGGGTTTCGTCTATGTTTTCGTCCTCCTCCACAGCGTCGCTTGCGCTGGATTGGCCTTCCATCGTTCCCTCGGCAGATTTACCCAATGCGATCCGTGCTGCTTCCTCCTCCTCCTCCAATAGCTTTTGTTTCTTCGTCTTTCTTGGTTTCCTAGCTGACTTTGGGGGTTCTTGCTCAACAGTTTCGTCATCACCATCTATTGAAGGTGTTGGAACTCGACCTAGTGGACTGGGTTTGACAGGTTTGTATCTATTGAGCTGTGATAGGGGTGCAGGAAGGGCAGTGTTCGTGTCGGAAGTAGGTACCTGGGTAGAGGATGAGGCAGTTGAGGGCTTTGCTGTCTCAACAGCTGGGGATGGCTTTTGTGGTGATTTGCTTTTATTCTTCTTTTTCTTTTTCTTCTTCTCAGGACTGCCAGAAGTCTCTTTCTGCAATCGTGCCGACTCCAGTGCAGGATATGATGAAGTTGAAGTTGAAATAGGAGATTCAGCTGCTTCGGATTGCCTCTTGCGTTTCTTGTTACCTTTGTTATTACTTTTGGGAGTTGGAACGTTGTCATCGTTTTCGGGACCTGCATTTTCTCTAGGGTTCAGCAGAGTTGGGGTAATTTCGCTTGGTGAAGGCAATGTAGGTGATTGAGAGAGTGAATCAACAGCGGCATTTCGCTTTCGCTGTTTTGTTAATTGTGATTTTGTCAACGTTGGTGTATTTATCGTTTGAGCAGAAGGCTGTACTGGTGATATATGCTTATAAGCTTGAATGGGTGTCTCTACTTGTGGCGTCGATCCTTTCTCTTGCTTCCGTTTACGTTTCTTATCCTTCTTCGATCTGCTCTTCGGAGTTTCAAATATGTTGGCATCATTGTGGAGAAATCCGGCAGGGGAGGGGCTTTGTGGTTGTTGTAGTGTGAAGGAAGAATGAACAGGATTGGTAGAAGAGGCAGGTACGTATACTCTGACGATATTGATTGTGGAAGGGTTATCAAACGCTCTCCTCTGGAAAGCAGCGAAATCGTATCCTATAGATATATCTCGTCAGCTCAACTCTCTCGACTTCATCCATCAAAACGACTGATTCCATTCGTGAAGCAGCAGGTTTTGGTATTGTTTAAGACTCACCATCTAATATATCTACTTCCCTTCCTTGATCTCTTATATGAGCTAGCCGTACTTGTTGAGGTGCAACGTCAAGATCTAATTTGTCTATGATTCGAGGTAATAATGATTCAAGTGAATTGTTTGGTTCTAGTTAGATCAAAGTTCAAAGTCCAAGTTTGAGATTAGCGAAAGGGATTATCATCTGATTACTATTGGAGTCTGACTGAGGAGAATAGCTCACTTAGACGCCTCTTGGTCGCATTTGACCCGTCAGCTAACTGGAAGAATACAACGGGACCTTTATCTGATCCATCTCCGACAGGACTATGACCCATTGACGACGATGGTCCAGCGGGGTAAGGTGAAAAATTCCCTCTCGACGATTCGGTCATGGACACTCTGCTATTCTTCCCCATCTTTCCTTGGTCTCCTGCGTGCGGCAAAGGTCGAAAGAGTTCTCCTGTCGTCCAGTCCAGTAACATATTTTTCAATTTCCAAAAGTCAACCTTTGACTTGAAGTTCAGTCAAAAACGCGAGACGCAATGCGTAAATGGTGGGTTCATTTAAATTCAACAGACAAGCAGAACGAAGTGGCACATGGTTCAGATAGTCGTTTTGACACCTCTCCAATCACCATCGCGCTCTTCGTTGGACGCAGAAAAAGAAGTCTATGCTTGTGATATGGGGATCCAGCGGACGGGTTGAGGATATGGATAATTGGAATAGATCTGGAACGCATGTTCAGAATATTCATACGAAAACAAGTATGAAGTTACTGAACAACCCAGATGGGTCACGTGACTTTTGTGCTCGGTATACGAGTACGAGTAGTGATCTCCTCCGAGTGCCAGTTTACGAGTACAGTTGGTAAAAGTGAGAATTATTCCGGTCCTTACAATTGGACATTCCATTGTTGCATTTGTGCAAAATCATCTTCTTTCGTTCTCATTTGGAGCCTAATCATTTCTGCGGACAAGGTTCATTATCATTCCAGGAATCATCAAGAATGTCTTGCATACTTCCTCGAGCATCATCTTCCCTCCGATCTACGTTGATCCCACCATTCCGATGTCTGTCCAGCACTACTGCTCGACTAGCTGAAACCAAGAGCAAAGTGCCAATAACGTTGATCGCTTCACTTCGTAAAGAACACCCTGTCCCCCTTGCTCAAGCTCGCGAAGCACTTGAAAAGAACAATTTGGATCTCAAAGCCGCATTGGAATATCTACGAACGACCACATCTGCCAACGCGGAAAAGAAAGCCGCTAAAGTTTCCGGAAGAGACACGAATGAAGGTGTCATTGCCATTTCGTTATTAGGTGGTAAAAGAGTTGGAATGATCCATCTAGGTTGTGAAACCGATTTCGTCGCTAGGAATGAAGTTTTCTTAAAAACAGCAAGAGGTGTAGCGGAAACCACAGCTTTCTTGGACGTACCGACCGAAGGTGAACCACCACATCCATATTCTAATTCAAACACTAGTACAAATACAAGCACAAAATCAAATTCAAATACGAGTAAAATAATAAATATTTCAGATCCGATCTTATCTTTTCCCACAGAGTCATTACTCTCAGCACCACTGATATCATTACCTTCAGATAACAGCAATTCACCTTCATCTGTAATATCCACACCTGAACCTCAAACCATTAAACAGATTTTACTATCATCATTATCGCAAACTGGCGAAAACCTGAAATTATTAAGAGCGACATCATTCGCAGCTCCTTTCCCATCAAAACCCGAAATTCGTTTTATACCTTCTGGATACGCGCATGGTGGTCCAACCGACAAAGAAGGTAAAGTAGGTGGTATAATCGTATTAGCTGTTGAATCGTTAGATTCAGAAAAACCGATAGCAAGTTTAATCCATGGTCCAGATGGTGATAAATTAGAATCTGATTTGAATGGTTTCGCAAGAACGATCGCGAGACAAGTCGTTGGTTTCCCTACTAAAGTAATCGAAAAAGGTGATAGAGCAGTTGAGAATGATGAAGCTCTGTATGAACAACCATTTATGATGTTCCAAGGCGATTCAAGGCCCGTCAAGGAGGTTTTAGAAGTTTGGGGTCAAGAGAAAGGTGTTAAAGTTAGAGTGGTAGGAATGAGAAGATGGGCTGTTGGAGATGATTTGGATTTAGCATCAACCGAAAAAGAAGCGGAGAAAGCATTATAACCAGATTAGAGAGGAAAAGGGCGTTCACGTCTAATGGATTGATTTGACATATGATTACGACGTTCTTGTTGTATTTGGCGCGAACCGTGATGACAGTATGACGGGCTATGACTCATCACTGAGGTTGGCCTCAACGGGAATCATAGGGGCAGAAGTATATCATTGACATCGATTCATCATGCATTCACCTCTTTTATAAAAGATGACTACTTGTACAACTAGTCCATTCCGCTCTCCTATTCACTAATACAACTAGTCTGTTCCTTACCCTTATTCTATCCGGTTCTCCAGCATTTATCCTTCATCATCTACGTTATTCCCTTTGCATCACATTTCAGACTCGACATGGTCTTAGTCTTCACGAGGCGATAATGACACTTCTTATTATGTGATCTTGGTAGTTTCAGGTCCAGCAGAAGCTTCCGTCATTTCCTTACTGGCATCTTTGAACTCATCCTTGATCTCTTTCGTTGTAGTATGATCCGTAGACTCTGTTACAGTATCTTCACTATCTGTTCTACTTCTATTTTTACCTTGAGAAGAAGATTTTTCTTCATTATGATCGGAATGTTCCTGGTCATCATCATCGTCATCATCGACATCGTTATCTTCTGATGATCTCGCATGATCATCTTCGTGATCGTGATGACCTCTTTTAGCTGCTTTTTTGGCTTTTTTACTTTCGATCCAGGCTTTCGCTTCAGCTTTTTTAACGGCTTCATCTTCACTTTTCTTCAATTTTATATTCTTGACGAAAAGTAAAGTGATTATGACTGATAATCCGATAACCGGAGTTGTGAAATAGAACACACCATTGATTCCTTTAGCTAAAAGAGAAGGAAGATGCAAGATATCAGTAATTTGGTTTTCATTTTCGTTTTTCGTTTTTCGCCACAATAGCCGTAGCTGAAATGAGTGAGGTACTTAAACTTACTGTATGCTTGAATAACAGCATTGATTTGATCTGAAGTCAAACCTGAGTTCTTCAGTTGAGTAGGATCAGATAAGATAGTATCGAAAGCTTGATCCGTTAGTATTCCTTTCAAATTACTTTTAACTCGATTATTGACTATAGCACTTCCAACAGCTAAGGATATAGTTCCACCTAACATTCTGAGAAAATTCCTTAGTCCAGTTGCAGTAGCCATATCTTTCCTTGACACACCAGATTGAATAGCTACTAAAGAAGTTTGAAAAGTTTGACCTGCTCCTATACCTGTTATAATCTGATATAAAGATAATAAACCGACTGATGTATCAGGTTTGATTGAAGATAATAAACCTAAACCTATGGTCCAAATACTAAATCCAATAACTAAATTCCACCAATAATCACCTGTTTTCGATTGAATCATACCTGATGTGAATGCTGTACAAGTTTGAACTAACATTAATGGTAATGTTAATACACCTGATCTAATTGCTGAAACTTCTTTCACAACTTGGAAATATTGTGGAAGATAATATAACGAAGCGTAAAATGCCATTCCGTTGAATAAGGTAGTAATGTAACATGCGGCCACCGAACCATTCTTGAATAGTCTCATGGGGACTAAAGGTAGACTGACGACTTTCCATTCGACGATGATGAAAGCAACGAGTAATGCTATTCCAATCAGAAGGGGAGCTAGAACAGCGGCGGAAGACCAAGAGTATTGTGAACCTCCCCATGATATCGCGATAAGTATCAGTGATGCCCATCCAAGGGTAAGAAATGATCCATAGAAATCGAGTTTCTTGATTTTGCCCCACATCGATCCTTTCACCCTTTTAAGTGGTAATAGGAAAATGATGATGACAATAGCCAAAGAAGTGAGAGGAAGGTTGATATACTACAATGCAGGGATGATGGATTAGCGAACCAATAATGGATGCTTGGCTAAGATTTCGTATGAACTTACGAAACACCATCTCCAAGAGACTCTTTCGGTAAATAGACCTCCGATGATTGGTCCACATGAATTGGCAAGAGCAACCACGACACCGGTTATACCTTGATATTTACCTCGCTCTTTGATCGAGACCACGTCGGATACTATTTCGGTGTCAGCAAAGCGAGAAGATCGGGAATAGGTATTCAGCTCACTGATAATCATTGACAATGTTAAGATACCACCACCTCCGATACCTTGAATCGCACGGAAGATGATGAGTTGGACCATCGACTGAGCGGGCATAACAGTCAGTATCACGAGTCGCGAGAAGGTGGACTCTTACTCACTTGAGCTAAAGCACAGGCCAAAGAACCCAAAAGGAAAACCAATAGACACGCGAGTAAGGTAAATTTCCGTCCAAAGATATCTGAGACTCGGCCATAAATAGGCTGTGCCGTCTAATATGCCGTATGTGGGTTAGCGATAGGCGACTGTGAGATTTGTTTTTGATAGGTCTAGTTGACTAGTTGACTCACAGTTGACGTCAAGAGATAAGCCGTACCGACCCATGAGCTTATATCTGCTCGATTAAATACTTTCCCCAGCGTGGGCAAAGCTGTTGTAACGCTGTTAGGATATATAAGGGATCAGCGCATGTTCTCATACGGTGTTATCTAGTCATATTCCAAATACTGCTCACATAGTTTGATCCAATAATGAGCAAAATAGTGCACATGTCAAACCAGCAAATACAGCTATGACTTGTTTAACAGGTAGTAGATTTGTTTGATCTTGTAATTCCACTTCTTTCTTTTTACCATTTCTTGATTTGTTACCTTCGATTTTCTTTTCTTCATCCACTTGATCTGCATCTCCGGGGTTTTCTTGAGCTCGATTGGATATAGGCGAATTATCACTATTTCGTCTTGAATTTGAAGGTGATCCATCATTTTCATGTTCATGTTCATGTTCGTCATGTGTATCCAGTCCGTCTTCATCGTTATTTATATTATCTTCAGGAAGGAAATCACCTGTTTCATGGGTTGCCATTCTCCTTAAAGCGTTTCGAGTATGTACACTTCCGGACGTAGATACTCTTGTTAAGGGGGCTTGAGTCTGATTCTGAGCATGTGTTTGTGTCGGTGTATCGGTTTCATTCCTCGTTGAAGTTGAACGTAGTATCGATGATCGACGTGTCGTTTTACGCGTGGATGCAGATGTCGGTATCGGTGTAGGTGTAGGTTTAGTTTCAGAATGAGGAGATTTCATTTTGGAAGATTTCGGTATTGGGTTTGTGATTGACATAATCAGTTATACGTGTCTTTGCCTATGAGGTCAGTGAGATAATGGAAAGGCTTGATGAGTATATCTAGATTGTCCAAAAAGATCTTTTTTAAAACAAGGCCCAAGTTGATGTTCTCGGATGACCGAACTGATCCTACCAGGATTTGAAGAGCAGACCGTTTCGATCGTATTCCCTTTCAGATTCGTAAATGCTTCAGAGAACAGAATACGGTCTATGAGGTGATGATGGACAGTACGATGAACTATCGTCGATAATGGTCGAAAGTGACAAATACAGGCGGCGAATAAGAAGATAGATATATTGACGATATTTTCCTTCTGGTCTCCCGATTGCCTTTTTCCATCTCATCTTACAAAATGATAAATTTATTGATGGTACGGTGTCGGTCAAATCCGAAGAACAAATGACGGTCCCAACATACTCGTACCATTTACCCTGAATCCAATAAGTACAACCCCGATCGTTGTGTGGATCCCGAGTTTTCCTATATGTTGACGGCGATGTCCGATATAAAAACAACGGCTATGTGCGATCTCTTCGGTTGACTTCGGTCGATATAATTCGGCCGATCGATAGATACCTATGAAAGTTCTGAAGGTGGTTATTTTGAACCTTTTGGTATCGCATGGGATGATATGTTATGGATCCAATCTGTGATTCGAGGATCTTTTCTTCCTGCACGATCTTTTAAACAGATGACTTTTCTCGTCATTGATTATTAAGGATATCTAATTGCTTGGCTCCGTTCTGTGTGCTTGGAAGACGATACTGATGATTGAGTTTTTTTACGCCCAATCAAATAATCCAAGGTGTTTCCCATTGGAAATTGAGCTTCCGCCCAGCCATGGAACCTTGCTTGCTCTTAGTAATAATCATCATTTGACTGAGCCAGTGATTAGGTGATACGAAACTTGAAAGGGAATTCATCTTTCTTTTCCCAAGAATACCTTGACTTGTCTAACTCAGAACTGGTGTGAAACTCATGCTCAAGTTTTACCGTTGACCTCTTGACCTTGACCTTCGATGAACTTGTATCAAGCGAGTGGAGGATGTTGTTGATCGTATGCGGGGCTTCAGTAGCGTCTCGTGGCTCATGCGAGACCAGAGTTAGTAAGATTCGACACCTGATGACGACTTTTGGGAGGACTTCTGTGGAGTTGGGATCGAAAACACACTATTTAAGCCCACCGTCGGATTATACAGCTCGAGGATAAGTAGTCGACTATATGATCAATCTCGCCGACCGAGGTTGAGAAGCTACAAGATAGGTTCAATTTGTGAAGTGAAATCCAGCTGTGTGATGACCCATTAGCTTGTTCCCTGTTTATGGACACGAGTCTCCGTGATGGATCTCGGTGACGAAGTTCAGGTTGACATGTGTTCGTGGTCACTCGTTTCCGAAGAGGTGATCGTGCTCTTGGATGAAATCTTCGCACTTATACAACGGGATGATATCCCTCGATGTCAGTTGGCTATCAACCATTTGATCCTTCACCACTACCAACGTCAAGTACTCGATTACTTAGTACGATATCGATTATAGAATTACCGTACATTTCTCGTCCCTCTCTCATGCTATGTCGGATCTCAAATCCCGTGAATGGTTGAATGGAAATGAACGAAAGGTGAAAAGCGGAGAAGATTCGGGGGGCTGTGCGTTTGTATGTAATGGGTTTGAATGCGGTGCCACACACGGAGTAATAAATGCAAATCACCGTCATAATATAATCACTTATGTGCCCCGTATATATGCAAAAAGAGAGAGAGAGGAGAGAGAGAGAGAGAGACGCGTGCTTTTGACAGAGAGACCACCTTCTAATGACTTTATACAGACCTTTGTCATGACACTGTTCAATCACCTCTTCACTCATTGATACAAGTGTGTTCAAAACATATAGTGGGACCGACGATACAGGCATCAAGATAGGTTTGCATCCAATCCCACCTATCTGGACCTTGTGCGATACGCAAGATCACCTCACGTCAAGACACGACGTCAACTCTGTTTCCGATAATCAACTTTGATTTCCAACGTTCTGCATAGAGATCTAGATAAATCACATTTCACGCGACAATATAAATCATTCCTTTCGTCTCACCTTCACGGTAGATTCTCTCCACGATGGTAAGTTCTAAACTTGACTATTCCGAGTCTACAATTTGCTCACGCTGACGTCGTTCGTTGGTTCGTCTTTTCTTGTTGATAGCCTCCTCCGCCTACGACTGATCCAAAGATCAACACCCTTCTCTCTACCATTCAATCCGAGAGAAGGAATTTGGAAGGTGCCAAAGCTGTCATGAGAGCAGTAGAAGCATCTTCAAAAAATGAAGCTGTCATCCAACAAGCTCAAAATGAAGTTAGATCAGCTCAAGCTTCAATCAAATTCTTGGAAGATGAATTAGCTAAGTTACAACTGTCTTCGGGTGGTTCTGCTTCTGGTTCTGGTTCTGGTAGTCCAATGAGGAACCCCCCACAAGGACAAGCCCAAGCCCAAGGACAAGGTTCAGGTCAAGGACAAGGAACGGGTCAAGGATTAGGATCAAGTGGTGAAAGTTCTTCAAATCCCAATTCTCAAAGAAATCAATATCAATATCAAAATCAACAAGGTCAAATGACACCTTCGAGATCAGGTTTAAGTAATAGCGGATACGGAGGCAATGGAAGTGGACCTCCTGTCAGTCCAAGTCCAAGTTCCAAAGGTTATTCAAACGTAGATAGAGATAGACCTTTACCACCTCCTCCGCCCGGTGCTGAACAATCAGAAATCAAGAAATCAGAACAAAAGAATTATACACAATTAGGTAAGCTTCACCCTTCCCTCCTATCCCATCATTACAGTGACGGACTTTGGTGTGCAAAAGCAAGGGAATCGTTGTGCAGGCACTGATAATGCCATTTCTTCTTGTCGTTTAGACCTGCAGAGATATGACGCTCCTTTGAGCGGCGCCAAAATCACACGAATGCTCAATCAGCTTCAATTCAAACTTCAAGTTGAAGAACAGTATAAACTCGGTATCGAAAAGATGGCCCAAGCTTATCGAATCGAAGGTGATAAAAGATTACGTGCAGAAACAGATGCCAAGAGAGTCGAGAGTGATGGTAAAATTCAATTATTGAGAAAAGCTAAAAGGAGATATGAAACTTTGGCTAAATTCGGTGGAGCAGTTGAGGATGATGAAGGTGAGTTTTATTTTTTTCATAAATTTATCGATACAGCCGTCCATATCGTCTGACACAAATACATTCTCGTTGTACAGATTTACTACCCGACGGCATGAAACGTAAAGACGCTTTGCGAAAACCGATTTCAGGTAGATTAGTCGTTTCATTACGTTCAGCTCGCGATCTAAACCATCGACCTTTGCCTCGTAAATCATCCAAAGTGTATAACGAAACTACCGTAGTGATCAAGATTGAGGGAAATGAAAGAGCTGTATCACATCCTTCAAGAGTGGATAAATGGCATGAAGATTTCGAGATATACATCGATAAAGCGAACGAAGTTGAAGTTACAATTTACGATACTGTCGCTCCAGGTGATTCGGCACCTATCGGTATGATGTGGTTCACAGTCAGTGATTTGTTAGAAGCTCTTCGAAGACAAAAAGTAGGAATGGAAACTCAAGGTGCGGGATGGGTTACAGCTGCAGCTGCAGCTACTTTAGGACCAAGATCAGGCGCCGCACCGGACTCTGTAACTCTACATAGTGCCGGAACGATAAGAGGTAGACCTCCAGGTGCAGACGGGAAAGTCCCAGAGGGAATCGAGGGTTGGTGGTCAGTTGAACCTGCCGGTGCTATAGCTCTCAGATTAGACTTTGGTGAGTTTTGATCTTACTTCTTTCATGAGTATCTAGAATCTCTATCTTACATGTCTTGGTGTAGTCAAGGACAACGTAGCTGGACAGAGAAGACCTTATGAAGCTCTTGGAAGAGCAGGTGCAGTCAGAAAGAGAAAGGGCGATGTTTACGAAATGAACGGACACAAATTCGTTCAAAGACAATTCTATCAACCTATCATGTGCGCTTTATGTCAAGAATTCTTACTCACCGGAGAAGGATATCAATGTGAAGATTGTCGATACGCATGTCACAAGAAATGTTATCCCAAAGTTGTCACGAAATGTATCAGCAAATCACATGCGGACGGAGTGAGTCAAAAGCCCATTCTATACGATACGATCGAATAAGGAGATTAACTAATGACCATTTGAATCCCTTGTTTTCCAGGAAGGAGACGAAGAAAAAATCAATCACCGTATTCCACATCGATTCACTCCATACACCAATATCACTGCCAATTGGTGTTGTCATTGCGGTTACATGTTACCCTTCGGAAGGAAAAATTCCGTCAAATGTTCGGGTATGTGGAGATACTTGAACTTCCTTTTCAAAGATCTTATAGATGTCATCGCTAACTCCTGGATTGTCATTAGAATGTTCCCTCACTTGTCATCAAACGTGTTCTCACCTTGTTCCCGATTTCTGTGGTATGACAATGGAAATGGCCAATATCCTATTAAAGAATTTGAGAGATATCAAGACTACCCAAGTTCACAAGAAACCAGTACCACCCTCGGTCTCTTCATCGAATTCATCGATATCAACTCTTCCTTCATACCATACTCAAGAAAGAATCAGTGCACCTCAATTACCCCCTATTCAGTCTCAAACACAGACACAGACCCAAACTCCAGCTGCTCCACCTAGACCACCTCCCCCTCCCGGAGCTTATGATCCAAGATATGGTACACCTACACCACAACAACCTGTCGTGCAACAACAACAACAGCCACCACCACAGCAGCAACAGCAGCAGCAGCAACAGCCATATCCACCTCAAGCAGGCTATGACAGTAATCGACCAACGGGAGGTAGACCAATGCCTCAACCTCCCGCTCAACCTCAACAACGATTGAGCTACAATGATGGTCGACCTCAAGACGGGTTTGCAACAGTAAGTACAGCCAATGCGCCCGTAGAGTTTCTCACTGATATATCTATTCCTCGCAGATGCCTACAGTTCAGGTGCCACCTAAACTCCCACCAGGAGCTCAAGCTGAACCTTCTCGTCAATACGCTCCTTCTCCAGCTCAACCTCAATTCCAAGCTCAACCACAAGCACAGCAAGCAGTTGTCTCTCGACCACCGCAACAATTGATCAGAAAACGTAAAGTCGGTCTGGACGATTTCAACTTCCTTGCAGTACTTGGTAAAGGTAACTTTGGTAAAGTCATGCTGGCCGAGGAGAAGACATCGAGCCATTTGTATGCTATCAAAGTTTTGAAAAAGGAATTCATCATCGAAAATGACGAAGTTGAGAGGTGAGTTTGGCTTCGATTTCAGCTGCATTACAACCGGCAAAACCAAATTGACACTGATCGTCTCTTTTCACTCACATAGCACCCAATCTGAGAAACGAGTCTTCCTCGCTGCAGCACAAGAGAAACATCCATTCTTATTAGAGTTACATTCATGTTTCCAAACTGAAACTCGAATTTACTTCGTTAGTGAATATGTGTCCGGAGGAGATTTGATGTTGCACATTCAAAAGAAACAATTCACCCTACGACAAGCTAAATTTTACGCATGTGAGGTATTATTGGCTTTACAATATTTCCATTCAAAAGGAATCATCTATCGAGATTTGAAATTGGACAACATTCTTTTGACCTTGGATGGTCATGTTAAAGTCGCAGATTATGGTTTATGTAAAGAAGAAATGTGGTATGGTAAAACGACTAGTACTTTCTGTGGTACACCAGAATTCATGGCTCCAGAAGTGAGTGACTTATCTCTCTCGTTCTCCATCTCGACTGACTTTGTGCGTTGTAGATATTGTTGGAACAGCGATATGGTCGAGCGGTCGATTGGTGGGCTTTCGGTGTTTTGACATACGAGATGTTACTTGGTCAATCACCATTCAGAGGTGATGATGAAGATGAGATCTTCGATGCTATTTTGGAAGATGAACCTTTGTATCCTATTACTATGCCCAGAGACGCTGTTTCATTATTACAACGCGTGAGTGAACTATCTGTATTTAGCGAATGAAGATGAGGATAATGCTAATCAGACAATCTCATTCATCATAGTTGCTCACTAGAGATCCCACTCGTCGATTAGGAGCGGGAGAAGCTGATGCGGAAGATATCAAAAGACATTTATTCTTCAAAGATGTCAATTTCGATGATGTCTATCACAAACGAATCCCACCACCTTATTTCCCTACAATTGGAAATGCGACTGATACAAGTAATTTCGATCAAGAGTTCACAAGGGAACAACCCACCCTGACTCCTGTACATACACAATTATCAGTTCAAGATCAACAGGAATTTGCTGGATTCTCCTGGGTAAGTCCTTAAATTGTTTATTTAATGACTTTTGTGCTGATTCTTTGTGCTTTGATTGTATATAGATCGCTCCGTGGGCAGCCGCTCAAGCATGATGATCCAAATGAGATGGTCTGATTCATGATGCAGGATGACATATATACGAAAATGAGACGAAGACTGATACTGGAGTGGTCAATAACGATGAGAACACGAAGAGTGACGAATAAGATTAAAGGGGAAGGAATGATTGTGTATACGAATAGATACATACGTAAAAGGAAAAGGAAAAGAAGACAGAGAACTAATTCAGTGGTAGTAGGTATTCAGTAATATACAAAGGGATTCGCCACAAGTTTTCTAGTATTTAGTTGTTTGTTTATATATCAATACATATTATATGTGATTTACCTTTTAGAAAAGCTCAGAGTCTGAAAGTGTGATTGATCATGCAGTCGATGAGTAGTGGTGCGATGAGACGGAGATGTGAGGTGAACCACATTGTACTTTGTGGAGAAATACCCTGAAATACATCGCCGTCTTGCCCGTTTTTTTTTAATCATAATCATAGAACGGCCCCCGATTCCACCTGAAGCACAAGGAGAAGAATCGAACGATGCATGCCAAAGATAGGTGGAATGGGATGGAGAGCAGTGTCCATACACATATATGGGGATGTTAGTCTTGGATTGATACTTGTTCGCCATCGTCTTTATATATGTCTTGGGTATAAGACAATTGAATTTTCAGCTGGAATCACTTAAGTTATAGTTGACCAGTTATTCAGTTATCGTAAGATCGGGATTCGCCGTTTTGATCATAAATAACATCACAACAACACTCAATTTTCCTTTCATACTTGCATACATTGTATAAGTTACTGCATCTCGACCTCAAAGACTATATATCATTTGGATATACATCACTAAGGGTGATAATCAAGGTCTCGATACAATGTCCCGATCGATATTATCTAAATTATTAGTACTTGGAGCTATACTCTCAGTAGCGTACGCTAGGGATTTAGATTGTCCAGAAGATCCATATGCTGATCCTCAACATGATACGTGAGTTGATCAAATCCACCTTTATCCTTCAACCTTCATCTTTCATCAACAAACATACCCTGATACACAATACAACCATCTCCCTTTGATGTCACATCTTAAATCCATGCAAACCTGGTAAATCGTGTTTAATGTCGCTAGAGTCCAAGAGCTGAATATCATAATTTCATCGAACGTAGATGTAATCCACTTCGATACATACCTAACAAAGCAATAAATATAGCTGCTGCAGTATTATATTTCGTTGTAGCTGCTATATTGACTTTCCGTGAGTTTCCAATGTATTTACATCATCGTTTTTCCTCTTCAGTTTTGAACCTCGTCTCGAAGCTCTGGAGACACGAAGGTGATGAACGTACGTTACGTCAACGTCAACTCATGCATCAATGTCTTCGTTATAGATTCATTCAAGCCTGGACAAAGAGCCAACTGGTTCATGTGTTTGGTAATCGGATCATGGTGTGAAGGTATTGGATTAGTATTGAGAGTGGCTTTCAGATCGAATCCTCATGGAACGGGTGAGTCTAAGCATTCATTCATCTTGAAATCCCCCCCCCACACCCCTCCCTTCCCCCTCCCCAATCTCCTATTTTCGATTACAGCTTGAAACATTATCAAAAAAAGCTTCTCAAAAGACACAAAATGGAAGAATATCAAACTAATTTCCTCTATGGCTTAACACAGGTTTATACATTGTCCAATATCTATTCGTCGTTTTATCACCTTGTGCTTTTTTAGCTGGAGATTATATCCTCCTAGGTAGATTAGTATCTTTCTTAGGTAAAAATGTACATCTGAGACCATTAAAAGCCAAATGGGTTTCATGGGCATTCATCAGTTCTGATAGTGAGTTCACACACCCACATACATATATTCACCCTCACCCTCCTGCCTATCATACTCGACATGTCTCTCATGGCTATATTATCAACCCTTTTCTCGGGTTATGTCTTTCTTTCTACCATTAGCTGTACATGTCTAACGTGAGTATGCTCAGTCGCTACTTTCCTCATCCAAGCTGCAGGAGGTGGATTATCGATTTCGAAGCAAATCAAAACTGCCGAAGCGGGAGGTAATATCTTCTTAGCTGGTATCGCCGCTCAAATGGCAAGTTTCTTGTTATTCACTGTCATGTGGATCATCTTCGGTCTCAGAGCGTGAGTCGATTTCCTCTCCTTGACATGTGCTTCTCATGAATTAGGGGATTGTTTGATTGATTTGTGGATTGTCATTCGCCTATGTGTAGCTGGAAAAACGATAAAGAGTTATGGAATCAACCAGGTTGGAAACCATTGTACTGGGCGATGGGTTTCACTTGTATTTGCTTTATCATTAGAAGTATTTTCAGAACTGTTGAATTGAGTCAAGGGTGAGTGCCAAGGTGTAATTCAAGCGGATCTGCCGAATCAGAAAGTAACTGCTCTTCGAGCGCAGCGGCTTTTCGTGTTTTATGGATAATAATGCTGACTTCTCATATCTTTCACTCTAGATACATCGGGTACTTGGCAACACATGAAAGGTTCTACTTGGGATTCGATACATTACCTCTATTATTAGGTGTGGCTACTTATTGTATATTCTGGCCAGGAAAATACCTTCAGTTCGCTCCTACCATCAAGAAAAAGAAGAGAAATCAAGTTGAATCTGCTGAAAACGGTTTGCCGATGGATGAACAACCTCACAATGATGGACTAACAGGACAAGAACCAATCCATAATGGATCAATCGTAAATAGAATCAATGGAGAGAAGGTATAGAACTGATTATCGGTATTCTCACAAGAACAGGAAGGGACAGGAATATACAATATGAGATGAATGGATGTGGATTACTCAAACTCAATAGATTAGAAATCAGGATCTCAGATCAGCAGGGATCAGATCAGGATTGAAAATATGGATGGCATGACAAGGATGTTTATTCAGGACGCTTTTCATCCTTCTCGATAGATCTTGGTTTATATGCATGTAGTCCAATGACACGATACCCTTTAGTATGTATATCTCGATGCTTTTGTTTGATTACATAATCAATTGATGTTCAGTATTGTTTTTTCATTTTCTGAGACCTACGCGCCTTTTTTTGGTTCTTTTCATCATGTTTTTTTGTTTTGTTTTTCTCACGGTTTCTCCTATTATTTTTCCTTTTCTTGAGATGATGAAACATCTCTTTTCTCCAAGTGAGATGATATTCTCCATCCCATGGTCCCTCTCCTCCCCACATGAGAAAGTCTCAAGAAATCATCAACGTGACAGACTTGCATAAACCTACGAGATTTGATATAACACATACTCGAGTATGTAAACAACGTATTCCTGTACTTTTTTATACACGAATTCAGTATTCCTGTATTCCTACAGTTAGTGTGCGGCTAGTTTGGCATCTGATTTTATTTCTAAAACAAGCTTTTTGACATGTTTCAAATTGGTCTGTCCCTATGACGAGGCACCAATGAGTTTAAAGGTAAAGCGAGAGAGATAGGAGAGTTATTTACAAATACGAATCACAGAGATGATTAATATGATTAATATTGAACACCACTGAGGAGTTGTTGAGGACCCAAACAAAGAAATTGGGATGGATAAATAATGATAAACAACGATATATAAGGTAAAGAAATATGTCATTATCCCTTCATCATCGTTTCCCCTTTTCACCTGATTTGATCGTCGTACGCGCCATTGACGAATCTTCAAAGATACACAATCAATCGACGACGCTCTCACTCACTCGTGCTCGTAGTGTCACAACGTAACAGAACTCTTTTCCTGAAGGGAGGAAGGAGAATTCGACGATAAACGTGACTTTCTTTTTCTGTTTTCTTTTTCCCTTATCTTAAGTTTCGGTGACATCCATCAATTATAAATATATAATCAACAATCAACAATAGATAGATACCCCGAGAAATTCACAGAAAATCGAATATTCCTCTTTTATTATTTTAGCATAGGATGAGATAATTGTTTCACCACGTTTTCCCATCGTCGCAGTGATATATCCCTTAGCTTTGAGAAAAAGAGAGTAGGCGGGAAACCCATTCATCGTAAATGTAGAGACAGAAAGAAAGAAAGAAAGAAAGAAAGAAAGAAAGAAAGAAAGAAAGAAAGGGCTTAAAAGTTGTCGGTTTCAGTTCTGAATTATAATAAACTGTGTCTACCTCGTCTGGCTTTTTCAATTGGATTCTTGAACCTCATATCGTTCCACCTGGGTAAGCGAATCTCCTTTATCCATCTTCCCCATCCACCACAGGCCATTTGCATTACACTGTGGTTCGCTCACCGATCTGGTCTTCTCGCAATTTTAGGTGAATTGTACACATCTCGAATACCTCACACCGCAAAAATGATGTACACTCCTACTCCCGCTACTAGAAGACCCAGACCACCTAGATCTACAAGTAGACAAAGCAGACCTCCTCTAGTGACTTCTTCCTCAGCACCAAACACTGAGAAAATCTCTTTCCGCACTCAGGCTCAAACTCAAGATCAAACTACTTTATCGAACGACAGAAAAGAGGAGACACCTTTATCGACATATATCAAACGCAGACAAGATGAATCAAGATATAACCTAAGTAGGATAAGTGCAAGTCCATCTGATGTAAGTTTCGCACTCGACGTCAACCCACCCTCGTCAAGCAATGCAAGAACTACGAATATCCTTACAGCAGATAGAAAAGAAGAAGGTGATATCATAGGTTTAGGTATAGGTATATCACCTTCAGCTGCAACCTCAGCTTCCTTGATTCTTCCAACAATTGAAAAAAGTGCGAACATGTTCAAGGAAAATTCACCTCCTCCACCTTATGGTCAAAACATCATTTCTCTTCAACAAGATGTTGCAATACCGAAACGACCTCAAACTCCTCCACGACAAGACTCAGGACTTTCATCAAGGAAAGCATCAACTTCACCTGCTTACGATAATGTATCGTTCAATTCGAGAAAGAGGAGTATCACCGAAGGAGGAGAGGCAACTCTTTTCGAAGTTGAAAGAGGCTTGCCCGCAGGCCAAAACGACGAAACAGGGTTCAGCGAGGATGACATTGACGAAAGGGATATCAAAGAAAGGTTTAGGGAAATGAAGCAGCAGCTTCGATTGAGGGAAGAAGGTAAGTCACAATGCTTCAACACACAGATCTAGTGGAGAGATGAGCTAAACCTAAGTTTCCCCAGAACTGCTCATAGCTGCTCGAGTAGCTGAACAAGCGCTTCAAAGTCATGAACAAGTCTTATCCCTACTGCCCATTCAACATAAACTACGCCTGCCCCCATCTCATCGTCCTGAAGATAGCCCAGTGATAGATGATTATATGTCACATATCACTGGTCAGATTCGTCATGTATCTTCTTCAGCTATCACCGATCCCCTTTCACCCGTCGAGTCATATCCTTCCACCGTTAGCACCCAGCATGAAAGGTTTCAATCTAACACTTCATCCAATTTCCAAGACTATGCGCTGGAATCACCGTTCCGGATACCATCACCTGAACATGCCTTCCCACGATCCATCAGGAATAGACGAGATCATGGTCCCGTCATACATCATGCATCTCGCCATCATAAGAATCGCCCAAGCATATTTCGTCCGCAGTCCACGTCTTCGATATCGCAGATTCCTACTCCTAGATATAACAGACTGGCAGCCATTCAAGCCGAAGCTGAAGAAAGGATAATATCACTCGAACAAGCCCTATCAGACGCTCAGGAAGGAGAGGAAACGCAAAGGAAGGTAGCTGCTAGATGGAGGAAAGAAGTGGATAAAATGCAAAGAGAACTAGATAAAGTTGATGAGAGGAGAATGAACGATGAGAAAGGCATTTTGAGGGAGAGTGTAATTGGAAAGCCTGGATTCAGGAGGAAGACGAGTCAAGAACAGTCAAATCAGAGGCATCAGGAGAGTGGCTCTGCTGAAAATACATCAGCGTCAGAACTGGGATGGGGCTATACAACTTTCCCGGAGTTTCCATCAACCGAATTTTCGAACATCCCCGACCTGGCCGCAAGCAGTAAAGGTCATACTCTCGTCGCTGCACCTCAAGTCAGAGTTGCATCTCGTGCTGATGGAACAGTGCTGGGGACGTCCGTTGACCTTTATCTAAATCAAACACGGGATCATATAGGAGCTATCGACGACTCTACTATCACGGAACAACCGTCACTCCACGCTATCTCCGTTGATGATACAGATTCTATGAATATTACGATACCTGAGAACCATGGCGAAACAAGCACTAGTGTATTCGAGGACAAGGACATTTCGCTGCCTCGTCAACCAGCTCCACGCCTTTCCACGTCGAAATTCAGTCGTCTTTCTCCAAAGAAGGAAAGCCTAAGACAAGCCAATGAGAAATCTCCAAACCCGCCCACACCTAAAGTCACGATAGAATCTCCTCCCATCTCCCCCTCAGAAGCTCAATCTCGCCGGGGATCAGGTGACTCAAACTCATCAATGCGGCGGTCCCCATGGCCGATATCTCGTCAAATCATTGTAGACCCTTCACCTGAGGTCCGTCGAACGATTGACTTTTTCTCCCATTCTAGAGAAGGGTCACGATCACCTAGCATGAGTCCAGCATTTGCCTCGCTCAGTTCACGTATGGCTAGTATGCGTGCTCAAATTAACCAAAGCCTCAGTTTGGGACCAAGTGCGGATATAGGGAGAACTCTGGGTAGCGAATTGGGAAGCGAGTTTGGCGATGACTGGGACAGAGATTTGAGGAGTTTAGAGCAAATCCAATGGTCTCAACCGAAAGTGTCATCACCCTCACCGCTCTCGCGTACCAGTAAAATATCACCTTTGGCTTTCCCTAACGATTCGTCGGAAAGTGAGAATGAGCTTGATCATGGAAACGACGACGATACTTCATCCCCCTCACCTGTATACCAACCATCTTTCCCCTTACCTGCCACTGTTTCGGCAGCGTTATCATCATTGGCAATGGCTCTTGCACCATCAACTATATTCTCCGATGACCTCGATCAGTCTTCTCGCATCTTGCCAAAGGGTTCACTGCGAGAATCGGGACTTGATCATTCAGCTTATGATCTACTGAATGTGGCTTGTAAATCTAAGGAGATCAGATGGGCGGACGATGACATCCAGCAAGGACCAAATCTGAAACTCACTTCATCGTGTGAGAGCAAGTCAGATAAATTCAAGGAGAAGATAGGGTCTATATTGGTACCTTTGAACCACGGACTGAAGGACTGGGTCGAAGAAAAAGATCCTTGGGATGATGGTGGATACACCGACGAAAGCAATTATTCCGAAAACAGCAACACCAACGGAAAATCGTATGTAATCGCTAAACGAGCTATTTCTTTTGCTCGATCACCTAAAGCCACTCCAAGGAGATACGCTCTTGCTCACAGAAGGCTAAACTCGTCGAATTACATATCTCATCATATACCTTCTAACACAGTGGTGAACAATAAAGCCAAAGGCAAAATCACGGATCGCTATGTGGAAACGAAAATGAGACCTGATCAAACGTTAACTCAGAGGGGAATACGTTCTCTTAGACCATCTTTAGAGAAAGTGAATTCCGTGGTGGAACCTGAAGTGGACATGGCAAGTAATGAACCCAGTACGATTCCAGCTAAGATTGTTCATGATATCTTTTGTATCGTGTCAATATGGTTGGAGTATATGGAATGGATCATCGTTCTGACCATTAGGGTGTGTATGGATATCAGAAGCGGACCAAGAGGGTCAGCGTGAGTTATTTCTCTCTTTCTGAGAAGCGAGTATCTTGAAGCTGATATTGAGAGACCGAACTTCTTAGTGGCTTAAGGAAAGGAGAGAGGACAAGGAGATATTACATCTAGTTTGTTGTTTTCAATTCGGGAGTTACCTGTATTCAGTTTTTTGGAAAACATTACGATTTTTCACGTTTTTATGATGAAAAGTTACCTTCACGCCCCATCGATGTCAACGACTGTTCTTGTGACCCAGTTTGTATACCTTATTTGTAGCCTTACGTTTACGAAACCGATGATGACCTGCATGTTACTTTATGCGAATGGAGAATGAAACGCTGAATGCATGAGTGCCACAATGCTCCACGTGGCTTGATTTTCCGAGTAATCCCGCATGCCATTCGCTCGTTTGTGATGTTGTGAGATGTCTTCAACCTCATTTGCTATCATTTCATTTTGGATAGCGATACAGACGGATACATACATCAGCATTCATACCTACATTGTCATCTTTGAAACTCCAACCCACATCACGCTGTCTCGTAATTCGTCAAAAATGGTCAGAGCAACATCCATAATCAGAAATGCATCAAATGCAGGAAAACCAAAACCTATGAGCGCGGATCACACTTTATATCATGCTATGCCAACTGTGAGTATTGGGGTGTGTTTTTGTACACTGCTTCATGCACGAATTGTACATGAAAGTCTGTTCATGTATATTCAACAGAAGGTATGAAGCTGATCATGAGTATATTCACTATAGGGTTTCTGGAAGAAATTTCGTATGTCCATTTATCCTAAACACTGCTAGGTTTTCAAGATGGTAAAGAGGAGGAAAACGAATATGACTGACTTTTTAACTGATTTGCGATGATTGTGCGATTAGGTGATGCTGTAGTCAGTGAGTATCTATATCCCTGTCTCACGATTTCCATGATTTACTTGCGGTCTTTTCATAAAAATTGTACTGAATTGCAATGTGAAAGCTGACATTTTGTACAAAAATCAATAGTAAATCCTGAAATCTCATCTGGTCTTCCCATCCCTACCGAACATAGATATCCTCAACCTGGTTCAAGGACCGAAAGATACGCTACTCCATCTACTAAAGCTAGTGACCCCGCATTCAACCCTGTGAGTGGTGTTTGTGACATCTATTTTTCAACCTGTATAGATCAATTCAGTGGAGATTGTACGCAGGATACTGATATTCTGGCTGGTAACGCTCTTTCGAATCACTAGTATTGGAAACGAGATGTAAGTTTTGAACTCTAATCTGATCTCTCCTTCACCTTTACCTTCTTGATTGACTGACTGACGATGTCTACGAACATCATTATAGGTAAGAAGAGCATATCCTCAAACATCGACTATTACACAAAATGAATTATCAGCGTTATTACTTGCCTCACCAACATTACAATCTATACCCTCACCTTCCACATCGACAGAAACCAGATCTGATTCAAGTGCGATTTCACCTTCGTCCGATTCATCTTCTCAATCGGAATCAATCGTGACTTCATCTGTACCATCACTTTCTTCAGTATTGGAACAATTACCACAAGGAAAAGCATATACTGGAAGTGGAATCAAAACTGGTTCAGGGTCAGGTTCAGGTCTACCTCCTACTCCGCCAGGTCAAAAATGGGTACCTAAGAAAGGAGAGGAAATCCCTCACGATGAACATGCTTATTTCCCCATGATCAATTTCAACTAGACAGTTGGGTATGGGATTGGATTGGTCGATTAGGTCGTATTTTAGTAGAGAGGTCTCCTCAGTATGCATACGCCGTGTAACATTCTTCAAATTTTGTCATTTGTGTGTGTTTGGAAGAAGGACGGCAACATCCTCAGATGTGTTTGAGACTAGTACCACTGATATCCGCTACTAGCATTTTCACATTGACTTCGTTCTCAGTCAAAAACTACAGCACTCGGGGTTCCCAAGTGGTCCCCCAGCTTGGTACTAATTGAGCGACATCCAGCTTAGCTGCCCAAAGCTGACGGGATGGGGCGTTTTCCGGATTCTATGGCCGTAGATGAGATTCTGTGCTCTGTCTAGTGTATGAAGCGTCATGGGACGTCCCTAATGCAAAGATATCAGTAATGAAGCTGCAAGGTGTTTTACGGTCTTGTGCAGCTCCATGGGATGGGTGTCGTTACGCAGGAGGCGGCTGGGAGGGGAAGGGAGCGGAAGGGAGCGGAAGGGAGCGGAAGGGAGGGGTGGTCTCGTGGTAATTGGAGTTCGAAAGATGGCATTTAACAGCCTACATGCAGCCTCGCTGATATTGATCGTTCAGAGAGAATCATTAGCCCCTGAGCTATCACCGAGGACATGCGTCAAGCAGGCTAGGTGAAAACAACACAGAAATCAGCAATGGCGTCTATAGGTTTTGTGGCACGGGATCAATTCTGCCACATGGTCGAGCGCGCGCGCCATCATTTTGACACATCCTTTCGGGCGTCGCCGCCTGGCTGATTCTGGTCGACTATTTGTGGCACATCCTCCGTGGCTCTCCACCATTCACCAAAATCGATTTATCTCATCGGTTTCTGAACCAAAATGAACGATTCTTGTTGCAAGATGATCACCAAAGTCAGGGGAACGTTGGGAGCAAAAAGAAACTGCTTCAGAGAGGATCGAACTCTCGATCTTCCGATTGCCAGATTTCAAAGAATGAATTAACAGTCGGACGCCGTAACCAGCTTAGCCATGAAGCACGCAGTAATCGATGTTTTTTGGCCGTTTTGTCACGTATATAAGCTACTATCCACACCAAAAGAAGAACGAGATCTGGACTTGAAAGTATTTTGTGTGAATTACTTAATTTCGGAAAGTTTTCGTGTTTGTTTTCCTATATACTCGAGCAATGTATCACTTTGTCCTTCGAAACCTACAGACCAAAGGAAGGGAAAATCTTCCACTGTATCATCGATGATGACTGCGTATAACGGCTGTGTATGCAAAGCGTAACAGGTTATCTGTCTATGGCTACATGGTTCTCAGAAGACTCTGTGTCATGTTCTGAGGGTAATTGTGTATTACCTCGAAGTCGTGCTAAATTAATCCTGCTTTTTTTCCTTTTTATTCTTTATTACGCACTGTTCATATAAGGGCTCAAACCGAAAGCTGAACGCCTCGCCATCAAGGGACATCAACTTGATGATCTTACAAAGGAGGGTCATCGCCTAGCTTTGTGCCTGTGAGGAGAACCGTTCGTGGTGATCTCTACTCGTTGGGCGAAATTGACGAATCATCTTCTCTCTAAAAACAAAATGCATTTCTTTCGATTATCGGTGGGGTTGGAGTAGATGAGACTTTCTGAGGGCTTGTGTGTATATCCTGATCTTGGAAATAGGGTTTTGGGACTTTGTTCATGCTCGGAAACTCTTTTGCTTCTCTGAAGAACCTTTGTTCCCTGTTGACCCCTTAACAATGCAACGTTTTTCATTCTGGGGATGATTCTTGAAAAGATTTGATGTGAGTTGGGAGAAGACAGTATGTGTAATATATGGCTTCTCGATTCATATAGTCTTGGCTAAAACTGTATAAGAAGAAGAAAGGATTAACTCTTGAATCTTTTGATACGATTTTCGCTTTCCTTATAACCTTTTTGTTCGTCTTTACCATCAATTGAACAAAATCTCGATTGTATTCGCGATCTCGATATTCAGTCGTACTCGTACAACATTCATCATGCCCATCTCCATATCCATCTCAGCTCCTATCCCTCTCAAGGGCAAGAACCGACCTCATAGTCTCATACGAGAACCTACCTTCTATCAAGAAGCTTATGTAGCTTCTTTCCCCTACATTCAAGCTATCGGCAATCAACTTGTACGAGAGTGTGGCTTTAGATTGGTCCAACAAGGTGATGTGGCGGTGAGTTGAATTGATCACGATCCGAATGAACTGTGCCGTATGAATATATGGAAATTGAAAATAATACTGTTCATCCTCGTTCACCTGCTCCACAGAGATACAGCCCTTTTCTCATTGACGATAACGATGATTTACTCCTCCTCAATCTCATTTCAACTTCTTCTCCTGTACACATCATTCAATTACCTGAATTATTCACTTCGTTGATCTCGACTCCCGAAACCCACATACGACTTTCGACATTCTCAACGGTATTAACTTCTTGCTACATCCACATCACAGAATCGACACATTCTATCGGTCCATTAAGTGATTTGATCTCTTTTTTACAATGTTTACTTCCTTCTTCAAACGCTTTATCATTATCTCCCACTTCACCCACATCCAAGTCCAACTCATTCGATAAGTCGTTCGACAATATCAAGAAGTCTCATACAACTGTGGTGAAGCGAGCTGATCAAGTTCTGAATGAAGGTGAAGATGAAGACGAGAAGGAGAAGGAAAAATTGCATAAGGTCGATTCATGGGACAAACGGTTCAAGTCGTCGTTCCTGATAGGATCCCAACTCCTTCCCCCAAATGGCTCGACGCCAATGAAGATATGTTAAGAGATACGATCGGCTGTGGATATTACAGAAGGTTACGAGAAGTCGCTGGTAATCAAGGCGACGGAGAGAATGAAGGTGTCGTGATCGTTTGAATGGGAGGAAACGGATAGTCTCTATCTGTGATGTAGTGAATTACAACTTCTAAGACCTGTGTACGTATCCGTCGAGTACTGTTATGAGGCTTTACGAGGCCAGAATCTAGTATGTAAATACCATTGTGAGAAACATCCACACAGCATGTATATAAATTGAATACCATAATCGTTGATATATGTCACGAGCAAAACTTGTATACACATTTACGCGAAATCTGTCTGTACGCCACTATCTTTTCCGTGCGCAACACTCCGACATCTACATATTGAGGTAGCTCAAATCGCGACCCTTCTATCGTTCACAATGGAATGATCTTCCTCTGACCCAGAAGGTAATCTCATCCTGTCATCTTGACTTTGTAGATGATCCAGAGTGACTGAATTGTCGATTCCTACTCCATCTAAGATTGAGGGCCGGACTTTCGTTTCATCAATGAGATATCTCCCAGGCCAATAGAACACGTAGGTTGAGGTGGTCAGCCACATGGGTAAGCAATCGAAGCAGAAGAAGAATATTTCGTGTGTATATAGATATCCCGGTTGACTGTAAGATAATGGTCCGGTCAGCACAAAATGCGAATTGAAGATTTCGCCAACAAGCTCACGGTTCAGCGAATTCCACGATCCTGTAGATTGATCTGACCAATAACGTTAGACAGGAAAATACCAATGCTGCGTATACCCTCTTCCATCTTCTGATTCGATAAATTGTTGGAGCTTCTTTACGTCTGTTACGAAGTCGCATAAAGAATAGCAAACCAGTTCAGTTCTTGAAACCATCACGCAGATACCATAATTGCCTGCCATTTCTACGAGGGGTAAAGAGTAGATATCTACTCACACTCGATAAAAGAATACGATTACGAGATAAACGAAAAACATGAAACTGATTAATTGAAGTATTAATCCAACTAATAACAGGTATCTTCCGATTTTAGCCACTATTGAAGATTTAGAAGGTAATAATCCAGAAGCGTTTCCTTGTAACATAAACGTAATGACTATTTTCAACATCGTGAATTATGAGGTTCAGATTCAGGTTGGTATTTCATAAGTCAGTTCTGGCTGAAATGTCTGACGGATTCGTTGGACTTAACTTACCATCTGACCAAACGAATATTTTAGCTACTTTTCCAGGTTTTATAGGACGCAAATACCTGCCACCATCTAAATGCTGCGAGATCTTTCCGAACAATATATACAATGCTGCCAAATATGCACAGGGCTATCGCATTAACACAACATGAACATTATGAGCGTATCAGCAATGACTCTGGAGCGTGTTTTGACCATTCGAGATTGGGAGTATATGATCTTACACTAAGAACCACCAAAACCTCTTCAACTACTAAAAAACCAATTGAATGTGGATCAATCCTTATTCCCAATCTCAACCATAACCCAAGAGCGTGTGTCCATGATCCAATGATCAGAACCAAGAACCACTTGATGGGGCGATGTATATAGCCTAATAAAGGGGTTTTCCCGGTAAGCAAGATTGAGCTTTCTTAATGAGCGATTTATATCTTTTTGGTTCCTCGTTCCTAATATCAAGATGAACTCACATAGGGTTAACAGAAAAGCTGAATGAGTGAAAAATTCAGCTACGATAATGGTACCTGCTTTATTAGGTATATATCTGAATGGATTACAAGGATCGTTCTCAGGGTCGTCCTGTACATGATTGAGAATCATGAGGTCAGCAGCTGACAGTCCGAACCACGTAGATAGTCATTGGAGAGACGGAGATCTGTTTAAATTGGAGGTTGTTTTTTTCCCTCTCGTAATGGATAAGATAAGATAATGAAAGAAGAAAAATGGAAAAGAAAGTGAAGTTGTTGGGTGTTTTTACGTACAAATGGATTAATAGCTTTACAATCTATCTTATCTTCAGCTTTAACGATACTGAACAAGAGACTGAATCCTATGATTTTCATCCAATATGGGACTGATATATTGATGGGTTTATGGGGTTTCATCTTGGGGAGTGAAATACGATATCTGACATGTGTTTTGATGGACCAGTGATCAGTATTGGAATATAACGTCTTTACTCTGAGTAGGAGAGCTGATACTGCAGGCCAAAGCAAAAGATCAAGTACTTTGAACGAACGAGTGAAAAATGCATATTCCTTATCATACATTCATACATCTATATACTAAACATATATGCATGTCTATAAGTTATGCTTAGTACGCGAGTATAGGATTCTCGACTGCGCATATCTGATATCTTGGCAAGGTTTCATGTACAATTGAAGAAGGCAGTACGTGGTAGCTGAAAGATAAACATGTCATGTATTCCCATTTGTGTCCCACACTAGCGATAGTTCGTCTCCTTCTCCGCATACTTATGGAGTGCTGCATCGCCCCCCTCTACATATCCTCCTCGGACGATATTCTTACGATTGGTCTACTACACCATCCCGAGGACGACCGGACATTCTCTGCTTCGGGGCCGAGGGGCTAATTCAGGACAAATTTCGGGAGTCCTATTGCACCACTTAAAGTTACATCTTTCCGCGATAATCGACATGCTCATTCTACAAGCTGTGCATGGTATACTGAGCAGATTAGGAACGCCAAAAACAGCATTATGTACAATTATTTCCGCATAACAATCGTAGTGATATCCATGCATATATTCAAACAGCGAGATAAGAGAAATTGGAAGAAACCTAAAAAATAGAAAAAAGTGTCGTCTGCCGCCGCTTAGAGTCAAGGTCCGCCTTGGTGATCTACTCGGACTCAGACTCATCATCCGCTTCGTCAAGCCACTAAAATGGATCAGATCGGATCAAATCAGCAATCTGTTCTGAACATCCCGTAGACTGATCACTCACCTTGAGGAAAGCGTCTGCGCTCTTTCTGACTTTCTTACTCTTCTCCTTGTCAACGTATTTCTTGCTAACGTGAGTACCCCATTGTTTGACGAGCTCCTCATCAAGAAGATCATCTTGATAGAGGATCATGAGGACTTTAGAGGTAGTTCCAGCCGCGAGAAGGGAATCAGTGTTGGGTGAAAGTGCAAGAAGTCTTTCAAGACCTCCGAGAAGGGCTTTTTGATGTTTCTCAGAAGTGACGAGCTAGAGCATAGTTACATCAGGATGCGTGCAAGTTGACAATCAGAAATGTCAGAGGCGACTCACGGCTTGAAGTAAAGGGATTCTCTTGGTTATTTCCTTTGAGACTTCATCAGAGAAAATATGATGGCCGATTTCAACCAAGACCTTATATTTACCAGCAAGACCGTACTCCTTGATTTTCTCAATGACGTCGGCATCGGAAGCTTCCTTGTTCTCTTCCAGCCAACCACCAAGAAGGGCATATGGCGAATCAGCATCTTCATCGTCATCATCGTCTCCGCCGTTGACATCGACTTTGGCGAGCTTTTTGGAAATCTCCTCTGCTTCGTCGGGATTACCGAGAGTTGGATCGGATCGACCCAAGACGGCGTCGATATCTGTACCGGTAGTTGGGACACTTTGATCACCTGGAGCTGGAGTACCTGAAGGACTACCTTCATCTTCACCTGAACCATCTTCGGCATTCTTTTCGAAAACCATCGGACCACCAACGTTCGCTTCAGCTGTCATTCCTCCTTTCTTTCCCTTCTTTCCCTTGTCCTTCTTCAAGGGTGGGTTCTTGATGATATAAGCGATCAATTTGTGTCGCATATTGACCCCATTTTGTCTTCCACAGGCTTTACAGTCTCGATGGATATCTTCATGACCTGATTTACCGGTGATGACAAGCTCGGTTTCGGGGTTCTTGCAAGAAGGACAAAGGACAAATTGTTCAATGAAGTTATCGAGGAGTTCTCGGAGACGATCAGCAGTGTGGGCGCCGTTAACAATGTATCGTTCGCTGGCCATTGAAGTCTGAGCACCAAGTTCACAACCAAAGTACTTGGTAGAGTCTGGTAATATGGTGATCAGCCCATGTCAGACTGGATATTTGACCAATTCAAGCTCACAAGTAGGAGGTCTGTTCAAAGCCCTCGCAATGTCTTCCATATTAGGTACGACCGTTTTGATACCGTTACCTCTACCTTCAACCTTGATTTGGAGAAGGGGCATTTTGTATCGCTAAAAATGGGTATTGAGAATGAGCTTGTTATGTGATATGCGGCTTCAACATGACTTACGTAGAACTTGTCTTCGACATCTCGTCTGATATTAACCATCGCCATGTTGGGCAGATTTTTCCTTCTAAACAAAGGAAACCAACAAGTCAGCGAAACTACGTAGCCTTGCATATTCTATTGCCGAAAGAAGATTAAAGAACTCACTATTTATCGGGTATGAAAACCTGTGTGTTTATAACAACGATGTTGATTACTACTGGTGGTAATATTGATGGAGGAAAGCATGAACTCTTTGTTTAACTATGGGCGTAGGAGGTCAAGTGCGATGTAAGGTATTTGAATTTGAGTATTGGGGGGAATGAGTAATCGGGAATTCAAAATGGTTTAGCGAACAATATCGAATTGATAAGTGTTGTGGAACGTAAACGTAGAGAGCATGGCGATGAACAGTGGCGATAGAATGAGAGTGGTTATCAGCGATCAAACCATGAACACGTTGTATCCGCAACATTGTCATCCAATCCATCTTAACCTCATCACTCAGAGTTAAGGAAGAACTGAGAGGCGTCTACAACCTTGCATCCTTGATCTGCATGAATTCACTCACCTTGCCCTCTTGATTCAACGATGTATGTATCTGTATCGGCGGACCTCTATCCTTCCAAATTTGAGATCTGATCTTCGGAGGAGAAATTATGAGCGTGATCTTGACGGTGTAGACCTTTCTGGTCGGTGATCGGGTTTAAGATATAGTTGATCAAAGAATCCTATCGCTTTCAAGTAATATTGAAGATCGAGTCAAGTTGATAGAACTGCAATGGAATGGAGAAAGTGTTGGAATTGAAACTGGAAGTGAAATTGAAATTGAAATTGAAATTTGAAAGAAAGAGAAAGAAGGAACAAAAGAGGTTTATAAGATGATAAAAGGGTCGTAACAGAGTAAAAAATGTAGGACCGCGCAAGTCACCAACGTAAATCGGCACAAATCGGTTAATTGTCCGTTTTCAAGTTTCGATTAGGAATCATTGCCACATCATCCCAAAGTTCTGTAATCCCGATTACAGATCGATTACAAATCAATTACAACCGATCGGGCTGGAAAAGACTGTACTCGAGTAATTCATAAAAGCTCATTTTGGTTTCGTTATTTTGTTCCCTTTATTCTTTCTACCTAGCAACTAAGTTTTAAATAGATATATATTGAGATTGTCCGTCGTCTGTCGACCAACAAATCGTTTCGCCTGCGAATTGATCCTTTCCTTGACATTCTACTTCTTCCGACATCCACATCTATCTCTATAACTACCTATCTCTCTTCATAAAATCTCCTTACTTTCTACAATCTTCCTTTTTATATTCTTCTTGAAACGGGCGCACTGGTCATTTCAATTCCACCGCCCTGTTCCAAAGCATGTCTCTGTCTTGCATCAAAACCGATCTGACTAGGTCCAGGTGTTCCCGCACGTGATGGAGCCACTGATTGATTGTTCAGTTCATCATGCTCATCCCATATGTCTTGAGACGTATCGTTGACTACTCCTCTTTGATCCATCAGATTGGGCATAGCGGTGGCCGAAGCGAACGTTGGCGGAGGCGACTCGGATTTAGCTGGAGCAGCATCTTTCAATTGCTCCCAGGGAATCACTAAGGCATCATAGTCAGCAGTGAATCATATCGGCCCGTGTCAACTTAACGTCACTTACATGTGTATTGGACGGGATCAGCGGGGTCAGGAGTTGGGTTACCGGCTCCGTCAGGTCCCCATACCTTGAGATCAGCGAGGCTGGGGAAAGGCAGATTTTCAGCAAGGTACACTACACCTAAGACAGCGGGCACTCACGTCATTTTCAAAGCACAGATCCATTTGTTTCTTCTTTGGACCTTGAGTGCACCTTGTTGCCAATTTGATTTATACTTGATATCCGCTTTCAAAACCATTTTACCTTGAGCGGGTATATCGTCGACTATCACGTCGAAAACCGGTAAGAAATCTCTAGAGTTATCTTTGCAGAATTTCAACATTCTAGCTCGTAGGGATTGAAGTGATTCAAATGTCGTATCAAAAGCTACTTCAAAGGTGAATGACTCGGAGATAGGGCCTGATCTTCGGACTGTCAACATGTCATATTAGCTTCGATTACATCTACTGAACCCCCAGTATAGCAAAATAAACTCACTGTTTTCGATGATCTTCGTCGAGAGCACATTATGACCGATCCAAACATACTTTCCGTCTGTTCGCTTGAAGGAAGATGACATGAGCTGCATCTTGGCGACAGTATATCCATTGCCATCGATATCTACCCTGTCTCCCACATCGAAGGGATGCTTGACAAACAGGAAGATACAAGCAGCTAAGATCTCCTGCATAGTTGCACCGATCAACCATGAGAGACCAAGGATGAAAGTACCAGCTGAGGTGACGAGGGTAGTAAGCTTGGTGGTGACCATAGCGGCGAGAATGAGAATGACGATGGCAAGGACAATAACCATGAATATATCGTCGAGTCTGATCATGAAATCAGCGCCATCGTGAAATACACAGTAATCCCAAGACTCGACATACCTTCGAACAGCGCCGTCCAAATCTCGCATGGAGGCTTCGAGACTCAATCGCTCCCTGTGAATCCCCAATACAGCACTTTCAATTTCATCTCTTGTAGCATCGCCGTTTCCATCCTTGTCAAACATGGCAAATGCGCTCTCAGCAGTTTCAAGGTCAGGGAAGCTACAATTCAAGTTAGCTTCACCGACTGGCGGAAGCTTATGTTTGCAAGCTTACAATCTTGCAATATCAGATATATCAAGATGGTCGATTCCAGGAGCGCGGAAAGAGTAGTACAGTCGTCGAGCAAGCTACAAACAGAAGAATTAGCACAAGCGCGTGAGGAGTAGACGAAACAAGTCTTACAGCTTTACTCTTATTGGCAGAGTTCAGAGCAGCAGTGACCTTGTTGGCAGGTGAATTGGTTTGAAGCACACTTTGACCGGCCATTTCGGAAGCGACATTACCAAGGGCACTGCGGTAACGGGGGTCGTCAGCTTGACCAGTGAAAGTTGGGTATGCAACCTTACGTGGTGGTAGTCTGAGCGACATCTTTCAGGCCCCTGAGAGCTTTCCTGATAGCTACTCTCGGAACTTGAGAAGCTTTAGTTCGACCCGAAGCGTTATCGATAAGGGTATCTGATCTACCGGGAATATCATGTGAATTGGTGTAAAGAAGGGTAAGAGCCTTGAGGTTGAACTTTTGTTCCTTCAATCGATCTTCATATGAATCTTGGTGAAATTGGAAAGCGATGAGCTGAACTATCAATTTCTCCGCTCCTAGTACTAGTGAACATAAGAAAAGACCGAAAAGGATATTGACCATTGTTGTCAAGTCTGTCCTAGAAGTGGCAGTCGATTCTCCCGTGTAATGATTGATTACCAGGGGCGTGAAAGAAATCCAGATGGCTAAGACCCAAAAGATGAGTTTGGCATATCTGCACAAAGAAGAATCACTTGGTCAGCTCATACAGCACTAGCTAGTACAACGTTGAATAAGCATAGTACGATGATTGTACTCACTTGCCAAGAGCAGCGATAACATCTGTGTATCTTCTAGAGGAGGGGATGATTGCACCGATGGTGTTCCTGAAAATGGTGGGTACCATCATGAACACAGCTGTTGCAGCCCACCATCCACCCCAAAGGACAGACAGCCAAATTGACCACCAGATCTATATGGCCCAATTTCATGTCAGCAGCCGCATTATAGTCAACCACAGTGTCCCACTCACCAATTTGACACCCCAGACTGTAGCGTCTGGCTCCGCTGTGACACCAAGTATACCAGGTATCCACAAAAGACCTAAAATAGGAATAATGTACAATGCCCATCTGACTATGATGCCTCTGTTCAACGCCCAATAGTAAAATCTTGATAATTTATTGGTTCCGACGTCACCTTCCGCAAATTTCAGGTTTTCTACACTGGCATTCTTGGGATTAAATTCTTCCCATTCTGCTCTATCCCCTAACAGATCCCAGCTTGCACCTCTTGAGTTTTTGGGTCTCTTTTGACCTTTTTCATGCATTGCACTGGTTTCTAACGAAGTTGTCGAAGATCCAGGTAAGAAAGACCAATGTTTCTTTTTGTTACCTGAACCAACGGGTGTAGTTGTCCCAGATTGCACAGGTGTGGGCGACATTGCTTCCGTACGATTATGCTCACGATCTTGCAAAGGTATGGTGGTATAATTATCACCCCTATTCATATATGGCGAAGGAGGGTAATGCACTCTGTGACTTGGGCCATTACCTGGAGTTGTTGCACCAGGAGTGAAATTGGTAGCGGCCGGTTGAGGTGGTGCGATGTATGGTTGGGATGCTCCAGCGGGAAGTGGATATTCTGAAAAGAGCAAAAAGAACAGAACGAACAATGGAAAAGACATTAGCTTGTTTCAGACAGTCATTGTGTATTTATAGCAAAATGACGCTTTTCGATGGTGTGAGATGATGTGAAAAATTCTTGCGTCATTTCAAGGCAATTTGACGATCCAACTGCCGCATCAAAGGAAGATGAAGGATGAAACTTACCATGTCCATTCCCGCTTTGGGGTGTGTGCAAAGGACTCCTAGAAGTATCCCTCATCATAGCGACGTTCTCCATGCCATAACCTTCATGTTCTTGTTCGGATACATCGATGGATTGGTCTCTGCATGTTATCAAAGATGTCATCAGAACACTCGTCGGAGAAAGCGTCATGCTGTAGCTTACCGCAGATGGTATGCTCCTGAATCGGCCCCAAGGTAGTCTCTGGTCATACCTTGAGTTTCCGCATGGTAAGGTCGTTGCGATTGTGACTGTGATTGTCCCTGTGCACCTAAAGGCGGATACCCCTATTGCGAATGGGTATCAGTATGTAGCACAAACATCCGCTCAACGGTGTACCCACTGTGAAATCAGTCTTCTTGACGCGGTCGTCACCAGACATGATGTGTTGGATTGAAATGTGGCTTTAGATTGGACGTTCTACTGGTAAGTTTGGAATTGAATTGATATGATTTACTCCAGAGTTGAGATGATGTTCTTGTGATGTAAGTATGCAGTGTGATGCTAGTATGTAATAAATGTAGTGTAATGTATGAGTATGATATGCAATGACGATGAAGAGGAAAAGTTTGACAAGGGACAGGTTTCAGTCTGGAATGACAGAAAGGAAAAGGAAGAGTGTAAAATGGTGCTACTGAAGCTATGATGAAATGCGCATCTCTCAAATTATAATAATATGGTCATGAAAATCAGAGTTACTACGGGCCCAATCCTCCACTTTTGCCATAGTTACTCGAAGATTTTACTTCCGTCGATTGGCGATTGGGCTTGTCTACACCGCACCAGACCCTTTTCTCAACCCCCCCTTTTGTTTCATAGCTCAGGGATCAATATCTCTCACATATGTGCTTACTTAACTGTGCACTCATCATGGCACTGGCACAGCAATACGACGACCATTTACCAAACCAAAGACTCATCACACACGCCTCTCTCTCTCAGTCGATCAGACTATATTGAACCACTAGTTCATGAAGATAAAGAACAACAGATCTCCAATCAGACAATAGCGGATACCGCTCATTGTGAATGCGTGAGAAGAACCATGAACAAAACAAAAACATTCACCAAGTCAATTGTGGGATAGAAACACGCTAAATCGTTTAATGAATCAACCACCCTGAAAATCAATTTGAATACTTATCACAGTACTACGAATAGTAGTGCGATCACCCCCCAAAAATACCCCTTGAAACCCCTCGTTTCAGGTTGTACTCTCATCGTTTGAAGTACTCCCTTATAAATCATATCTGCTCTGAATATTATATGCATGATACAGGTCGCTGACAATCACATCATACATCAACGTCCATCTTCTCGTGCACTTGAAAATCGTTTCCCGTTTCAAGATCCCCTTGAACCGCTTGTCCAGATCCAGACTTTGATCCAGACTTTCCCAAATGTGACGATGGCGTTATCTGTTCCTCGGCACTAACCGAAGTTGAACTTTGAGATTCAATCACAGTACCAGATTTTTCGGGGTTCACCGGGTCTAGCCGGTCTGTGGTGGATCCATTTGTCGTGAGGACTGATACTGGATCGGGGAAGTCATTGGATACTGCGTTTGGTTGATTGACAAGCAAGGGTGGAGTAGGATCATTGCCTTTGATAGATGAAGGGACGGTGGGCACGTTTTCTGCTCCTGCAGGTGCTCTGTCACCTTCTTCTATAGGCTCTTCTGCTTTCGCAGTAGACAGAGCAGATTTGTCTTCATCCGCTGCTGCAGGTATCTTCGAAGATCCTTCGACTGCATCAACATTCGGCGTTGGGTGTTCACTTTGCGTTTCTTGTTCTTCTTCCACCTGGATCATCGTATCATCTCCTTTCTCTTCGTCCGCTCCATCTCCTTCACCAAGTAGGACTTTCATAGCTCCCGGTCTTTTCAATGGACCTAGTTTCTTGGCAACAAATAGATCACCACATGGACTACATACTGTGCGCGCTCAATGCATCAGCTTATCTACGCCTCAAGTACTTAGGCATTCTGATCATCTAGACTAAAGATAGGATGAACTTACATGTACCCCTTCCCGTTGGACCCCTTCTCCAAACTTTGATATTCTCCTTACCACAACCTTCACAAATACCATGTTGAGTACCTCTTTTACCTTTCTTCTTCTTCTTTTCTTTCACTTCAACGTTACCATCACCATCTTTATCATTTTTTTTGGATCTTGTATATTTCCTCTTATTGAGGTTTTGTAAAACACCTTGTTCGATCTTTTCATCTAGTTTATCATATGAAACTGGCATTTCAAAAGTGACTTTACTGTCTCCACCTTTTTTCTTGTTTGATTTACCATTATTCGGTTCAGGTGAGAATTCAATCTCCAGTCGAACGTCGTCACCATTTTCGTTTCCATCGTCATTCTCGTCATCGTTTGTCACGAATAAAGGTTTGGTCGACATTGGATAAGGTCTGGGTGCCCATTTGTCGGTTGTGGCATCTACTAATTCCGATGAACGAGGTGGTGCAACTCGAGTCTGTAGGAATGATCGAGGTGGTACGCGTTTGAGGAGGCTTGTGAAATGTGCTGTTTTCCGAGAGAGGTAAACTGATTTTAAGGATGCGAGTGCTTTGGAAGACAGACGAGGACTTTTAGTTAGCGCCACAGGTAGTTGTGGTGTGATTGACAGCGGACTTTTACCATTCGGTAATCCATCTTGGTTCACCTCGCCCTTGTCTATCAAAGCTGCCGAGTTTGAAGGGAAAGGTATGTCTTGATTTCTCCGTTTGTTATCGTCCAATGTTTCCTGGTCGAGACCGTTCAATAACTCAGGTTCTACTTTGACCATTGCCTCAATCTCGTTTTTCTCCACTGTATCCACAACTTGCTTCATCCTCTTCCAAACTTCGTCGGTGATGCCCATCAACCTTATGGTGACTGGCTGGATATCACCTTGGGGATTCATGAAGTCTTCTGCTGCAAGATTCAATAAGCTAGGGTTAGTTGACCTGGGTTTCGATTTATGTTCAACAGCGATATCAGAGTTTGATCGAGGATGTCTCAAATCTCTCAGGGGCTTTGATGGCTTTATAGCTGAGGAAGTTTCATCCTTAGGTTCTTCTTTAATTGTTGGTTCGCTGATTTCATCATCCTTGAATTCAGGATTATCAAAAGGAATACCTTTTCCCAGTTTCTCCCAATCGACCTTTTCCCATCTGAAAATACCAGAAGGGATTACAGTGGATATCAGAACTGTTCCAGCGGCAGGACTTTGACTAGGTAAAGGTGGGAGGCCAGAAGTGGGTTTCGGTTTCTCTTTCAATTCTGGTTCTGTTTCTGGTTGGGGTATAGGCGTCGGTATCGCTTCAGCAGGAGGCGGTGTAAGGACCGTTATTTGACTGGGCAGATCTTTGACATGCCGGCCTAAAGATTGACGAGTCCGACTTCTAAGTGGCTTTCCGGCTATCAATGGTATTGCTGGAGGAACATCATCAGGATTGACCACCGGACCAAGTGGAGACTCAATTTGCGCTGGTTCGGAAGACAGTGAAGGAATCGTAGAAGGGTTCGTTTCAAGCTTAATCTTTGTTGACTCCGGGTTGAGGTCGTGTTGAAGTTCGGGTTCAGGTGTCGGTGGTCGAGGTCCAGTCACGTAGTCTCCGCCTACCCTGGAAATGAAGCTGTTCTTTCCAAGGGGAATCAGGTACTTCTCCGTTGGCTGCTCTTTGAACGCCACAAGGAGGAAAGGCGGAGGCAATGGGTGGACCCGCTTCGGCGGTACTGGGGGCGGCGGGGTGGGGGTGGGTAACCGAGGAGAAGGTGAAGGTTGAGCGAAGGGTGGGACAGAAGGAGGCCGAGAATAGGCGGTATTTGGTGCAGTGTTAGTCGATTCATTGGCAAAGAGGGGATTGACTATAGCCGGCATCGTAGCCACAGCAGCGGGATAAGCAGTAATTATAGAATCTGCTGCCGCTGATGGAGGAGAAAGAACATGCGTCGGTGGAAGCCTTGGAGCTGCTGTAATGCTAGTAGCCCCGTCATCTACGGGACTAGAAAGAGGTGATGGTCGTGGTGGTGATGAATGTGATGGTCGTGGTAAATCGGCGACTGTTTGGGAAGAATCTGGTGGCGCATCTGCATGATCTAAATCAGAAGGCAAAGGTCCTCCACCGATTTGTTTGGGTCCAGACATATCGATTTCATCATCAGAATCTGGTTCGTCCGGTTTGGTATCTATAGCATTCGTGGTAGAAGCTGCTGGTGGGTTTGCAGGCGTCATTGTTGTTGGTGTTGTACCAGAACTTGATGCTGGTGGTGCAGGCTTGGGTGCTGGTGAGCCTGTTGTAGCTGTAGCAGACACGGATACTGATGAATCTGGGTTTGTCACGGATTGAGCTACGACTGGACCTCCAGTAGCTGTGACTGGTCTGGCTTGCGCCGCCGTCGAAGGTTCAATGCCAGCGACTGCTTGTCCAGGTGGGACAGGTGGTGGAGCCAAATCATCTATTGGTTCACCTCTACTTAATCTCGCCACTGCTTTACCTAATCTTTCCAGCTCTGTTTGATTTGCCGTACTACCGGCTGCCTTGTAAATGAGGGAAGATAACCAAGAATGTCTACTAGCCGCTTGATTGACCAGCTGGATGAGTTGTGGGGAAGCTGTCGGCCTCGCTGAAGTCGAAGCTGCTGCAGGTGGTATGGGTCTTGCTACTGAGGTAGTCATTGGACCAGGCGGAAGCCTGTGTATCGGCGGACGAGGTATATGAGTTGGTACGTAGGGAGGGGGTCTTACGGGACCTGATGAATTAGGTGTAGATTTGGATTTGGATGGTTTAGGGTGGGCTCTACGAGGAGTTTCACCTTCTGCACCACTGCCGGTCTTTTTTATTTTTGCTCGTTTCATAGTGTCTTGTGCGAGTAATTTACGTTTTTCTTTCTTTTCTCCAGGTTTCGCTCTTTCCTTTTTAGCTTGAGTGATACGAGGTTCGACGAAATGGCCTAACCATATTTCTGTTCCAGGATAAGATATAGGTCCTACGGTAAGTGTACAACGCGATATACATTCTATTTCATGTGCTGGCCATTCTACTTCTTCTGCGTGAGCAGTTTTCTTAGATCGAGGGGTTCTGGAACCTTTTGTAGTAGGTGGAGGAGTCGAAGTGGATGCAGAGGGATTGTTGTGTTCATGGGAATTCGATGATTCACCAGGTACTGTTGGGGGTATTGGTACTGGTATTGAAGTGGATGATTCAGCAATGTGCGGTCGAAGTGGTCCATGATACTCTGTATGTGGGAGTGGATGGATCAAAGCAGTAGGTGTAGGAAAAATGAATGTCCCTTTAGGCGGTGGTCTTGCTCTGGGTTTATTATGTGATGGAATAACAGGATGTGAGAATATATGTGGGAAAAGCGATGTTCGATGATATATCCTCGTTTGAACGAGCGAATAAGGTAATACCAGACTATATTCGATACTCATATTAGCTCTTCATCCAGATGTGGGTGGATCTCAGAGTGAGATCATGGAGAATTGAATGAAAAATTTACCTCTCTGCTATACTCAATAGAGGTTCTGTTTTCTGCTCTTCCTCTTCTTCTTGTTCTTCTTCTTCTTGTTCTTCTTGATACTCCACCTGTATGTCATCCATGATAACATCTTCATCATCGTCACCTCCAACTTCCTCATCCACTGCTTCCGCTTCTTCCCCACCTTCAATCACCTCTTCCAGCCCCTCCACCCCATACCCTTTCCCCCGGCCTTGTTGATCGTCATCTATGTCGTTAGGATCATACTCGTATCCCTCGTCGTTTACATATTGCGGTCGAGAAGCAGAGGGTAAGGTGATGGGATTAAAATCCGCGTTAGACCGAAGAGAAGTTCGAGCCGACATGGTGGTCGGGCGTGTAGCATACAGAACATCCACAGAAGAGTGTCGACCGATGCTCAAAGCTCCTCTGTAACAGACGTCTGTTTATCGTGTCCAGGCAAGTAAGGATATTGTATTTGGTAATGAAGTGGAAATGATCAAAGTCGATGATATTTCAGAAATGTCACTGTGCACTTTTATTCTCAATGTTCGGATCCAGGAACACGCGTTTGTTGTTGCTTTGATCACTGATCCCCAAACCCGCTCATCCTTCATCCATGACATCCTCTTCTCTCTCTCCTTCTTACCTTCAGACTACAACAAGAAGAATGCTCCTATAGCATCACTAGGCGGGAGAGTGCTTTCTCTACATCGAACCCAGAGATCACTTCTTCCGCCTCCTCTTGCATCGAATTCGAATCGAATCGGAAAAACATAGATCATGACACTCGTAATCACTCGAACTATCGTTGTATATCTATCACTTTTGGTCCTCTTCTTGGCGATACTGTTCCCTAAATTGTATATACTTCAGATACTTATACTCACTCCCATATACATCTCTTCAGCTTTGTTCATCGGGACTGCTTTGTTGATCTTTCGGATCATTCAATTGGATCGTCAACATATACCTTCTTCGAGTTTGCCTCCAAATAGAAACAAACACGCTCTCAGACCACTACGATTCACCACTCCAGCAGCTTGGTCTGCAGTCCTGACTCGCCAGTCATGGGAGGACAACCCGTCATCATTCGCACCAATACATAAGAATGCTTCGAGCTCAGTCAATAGTCGTTTGGACAGTCTGTTTCTTCTTATAAAGCGTCATTTCATCTTACCTTGGTATGAGAGGATATCACCCTCTCCCGCTTTCCCTCATGCTGTGGAGAGAATGATACGACATATATCCTCGGATTTCACGAATCGAGCCGAACAAGTCGATTGGCCAAACATCATGGTGTCAAGGATATTACCTATAGTATCTGATCATATTCAACATTATAGATCTATCGAGCATCTTTCTTCTTCTTCAGCTTCAGCTGTACCAAATCCAGCTCTTCCATTACCTTTACCCCGCAAATCTCATCCAGCTCTATCAAGTCAACCTCATACATCTTCTGGTATATCACCATCAATCGAAACGCATCTCCGTGAAACCTTAGCTCGAATATTGGGACATTCAATGTTGGAGAAAGATAAATCAGAGGTCGTTTTGACTATCGTAAGAGAAATCGTTTTGGGCGCAGCGCTGTTACCCATTTTCAAAATGTTGTGCGATTCAGATTTCTGGAATAGACAAATAGATGAAAAAGGTGGAAAATATCTACGTGAACAAAAACAAGTAGATAAATTCCTTTCTGCACTTTCTGCTTTACCCGCTCCTACACCTTCCAATACATCAACTCCATTACCTACTTCCAAAACACGGAAAGGCCAGACACAACATATACAACCTCCTTCATCGACCTCAATATCAGCTGAATCATCATCAAAGCAATTCGACAATTTCCTCAGATCCATCGGCAAGTTGAAGTCACTAGGAGATGCGAGAAGGCTCAGAGCAGATGTAGAGCGGGAATTGAGAAGTGCAAAACTCGTATTGGCTGAAGAAACTCGTCAAGAGCGATCAGTCAAAGAGGGAGACAAGAGATTTAGAAGGGCAGAGAAATACGTTCGAAGGCTAGAGAGAGCAAAATCGGATATAGATGCAAGGATAGCAGTGTTGTCTGGTCAACCTGGAAAGGTGAGTATCGGCTGGAAACTACAGTTTTTCTGCATCAATGTGCTATGGCTCATCTCACTTCCCTCAGATTCTTGCTCCTTTGGACAAATCACCTTTACAATCATCAATCTTCGAGACAAAATCTGACCACTCGGTCAGCCTATACTCGATCCTATCTGACCCTTCCTCTCTGGCTTACTGGCTGGAATATATGGAACGTCGTGGTCGGTCACGGTTGGTACAATATTGGCTCACCGTAGAAGGCTTCAAGGATCCACTGGAAGCAGCCGGTCTCGATTCGGCACTGAACAGTACCGTCCAAACGATCGATCAGAAACCTTCAGATAGCAATCAAACCATAGGCGAAGATATCGCATTCTTATATGAGATGTATTTCGCGGTTGGTCAAAACGAGATTACTATTCCTTCTCGATTCCAGCAAGTCATTGAAGACACAGCTCAATCATATTCCCCATCCCTCTCCGCTTCGGAAGTCCAAAAGGTTAAACATGCTGTTTTCGCATCTCAAAAGGAAGTCTACGAGCAGATGGCCGAAGAAGATTGGCCAAGGTTCAAGAAAAGTGAATTATTTGTCAAGGCCTTGACAGATATCAAAAGAGCTGGGATACCCTTATCTTCGAATCCTGAACTTGAAGCTTCTCGTATAGCTTCACCAAAGATTCACTCGACCCCGATGACACTTCCACCCATAACACGACCACCCGCAACTCCAGCGCCATCATCGAAATCACTCTTGGATTTGTTGTCCCCTTCCGCTAGACCACGTCAAACAAACAAAAGAGGAAGCTTCTCCCCTACAATGACTCCTACGCCTACAGCTTCGATCTCCTTCACTCCACCAATATTTCAACGATCGCCTACGGCCGACTCCTGGGGTCCTCAGATCAGGGATATTCAGAAAGTCGGATTTGTAGATATTGACAAAACTCTTTCCATTCAATCAAGTGGACCCTCTACCCCTCCGCCTCCTGTCAGACGTTCAAGTCATCTTGATTTCCTGATTTCAGAAGGAGAAATGAAGGAAGAGATCGAAGATCGAGGGAAACTGTTTGATGAAGAAGATGGCATTGACGAGCATAATGAGGATTATGTTGAGGCTCAACGGATAGAAGCCATTCAAGCTGCTCTCAACGAAATCATAGCTTCAGACGATATGGTGGCTTCTAGGCATGAGGAAAATGATCGCAACGTCCTACCACATCCTCAAGTCAGATCTCCGTCCGCCTCACTCGTCTTCTTTGACAAAAGCTCAAGGGCTGAAAGTAACCCTCCAAAACTCACCTCCAAAAGTGCAGAAAATCTGAAAGCATCAAGGCCCGCTCCATCCAATCACTCCGCCCCTCCAAGCCGACTCCCGTCTGTTGCTGTACCTAAAGTCAAGTCCCTGACAAGACGACGAAGCAATCCCCGCCTCTCCATGTCTCCCGATCAATCAAGTAGACACCTGTTTGACGATGAGTTGATCGATGAAGATGAAGCTTTGATTGACGAAGAGGATATCAATGATCCAAATGAAAAGATACAACTCGCTGCACCCGGTGATTTACGGTTATCAGTAGAGATTGCCAGACTGCAAGACAAAATCCAGGAACTAGTTCAACAAGACCATCTTTTAGATACGTTGATTCGACAAGCTGAGTTGACAGGCAATCAAGCTGAGCTACGTATCCTGCGAAGATCCCAATCTTCTGTCAGACGAGAACAACGAACAGCGATCTTTCAGAAAGCCCAATTCGAACAACAAGAGGAAGAGAATCGATTGGTTCCTGGTCGCACAAGCGTATGCATACCTTCATCCGTGGTCAGTTCAGATCCAGGGGATAATGGGAAACAAGTTGTGAAATACACTATCGAAATTAGTCAAGCAGGAGAAGATGGGCAGATTATGCTTGGATGGGTGGTAGCTAGGCGATATAACGAATTTTATGAGCTGGACAAATCCTTGCGGGAATGGGCGGCCGGAATGGGTGAACATCACACCTTAGGCGAGGAGCTGAAGAAGAAGGTGGTGGAGATGCCAGGGAAAAAACTTGTACCTAATCTATCGGTGAGCTTTGTTGAATCAAGAAGAGCTGGATTGGAGCGATACCTTCAGGTGAGTATACTCAATCATCATTCGATTTCAACCGACGCTGATATTTTGTATTTACTAGTCTTTGCTCACTTCATCAATCATATGCGACAGCATGCTACTCCGTTCTTTCCTCTCCCGATCCCCTATGGCTTTACAGCCCGGTTCGGAAGCTCAGATGTCATCCTCGACCGCCTCATTAGCAAGTCTTGCGCCCCATAACATCGTAAAATCCTTATACAAGACTATGGCTACCTCCATCGATGACGCATTGCTAGGTCCCAGCATGTTAGATATGATGTATAGCACCTTATCCCGCCAACTGAACGATTTTGGTGGAATGGTCGGGTTGGGTGGTGACGATCTTGCAGGACTATTACCTTCAGCACTCAAGGGTGGACCATATACACCTCAATGGTTAAGAAATGATCCGATCGCTGCCGCATCTGCGACTGCTACCTCGGGCGGAAGAATTGGACCCATGGGAGGCGAATCAGGGATGACTAGTTTCACAGCTCCGATATGCGATCTATTCATCGAGGTTTTCGATCTCAAGGAGAATAATTGGTTGAGAAGACAAGCTATCGTGGTCATATTGCAGCAGTTCTTGGGCAGTACGATAGAAAGGTACGTTCAAATTCATATATCCTATTATGACTGAGGATACACTGGGAGCTAACGAGATCGTACGGGATGGTCAGAAAAGCAAGGGATTCTTTTCGTGCTGCAACATCATCGGAATCGATAGAACGTATACTATCGAGTCTTGAAGAGACCATATTCCCGGAAGGAGAACGACGGCCCACTAGTGTAGAAAGAACAGAACAGGAAAAGTTGGAGACCAAGATTAGAGCAAGCAAGAAACTTGGTTCACTCATTCCTGGTAAGTTCACTTTGAATTAAGGCTAGGTGTTCTGAAGACGAACTACTGATTCTCCCTTCCATAACAGACGTCGCTGCCAATATGATTGGAAGAGGCAATGCTCGACGAGCAGCCAGAAGAGTTTTCGGTGCTTTACAAGATACGAGATTGAACCAGCATCTAGTCTTGTCGATCATGGATGAAGTGAGTCTTCTGGTATTCATGAGATCTATACAGCAGAATCTGATTTTTGTACTGTAGATCCTGAATGCCATGTTCCCACCGCCTCGATGATAGTCCAGGACCGTATGTCTCATCTTGTGGATCCAATTGTGAAACTTTCACAAAGCTGGGATATCGGTCATCAGCGCCATCTTGATTACAAGCCAAGCACGATGAATTCAACACATCACACTGACCTTCAATGCCAGATGCGAAGTGGTGACTTTGCTCCAAGGCTTTGGTCCAAACATGATGATCTGTCGCACCCGAATTGAAGATCCCCTTTATGCAGTTGTGAAACTATACTATCCTTTGAAAGTTGGATCCTTGCTGCTGTCCTTTCAGAATTTCAAACTATATCCAATAACAGCCACACAACCTGTATGATAAATGTTGTACTAGAGGAAGATGCATTTCGGTCATAAATACATGTTTTTCTGCGAATTTATAAACTGATACAGTGAGACTGTAGGTTGGATTGAAAGAAAAACAAAAAGATCGTTGAGTGACATGGGTGCATTGGGTCCTATCTCAGACTGGATAGAAAGAGGTAGTTTTGGTGACTGGTCACCTTCACATCCATCCGATGCTCAGAGAGAATCTATGCTCTTTCTGGCTGCCGCATTCGTCTTTATTCTACTATTGTGGTGAGTCCTACTAATCATTTCTAGCAGTCACACCTCAGACACCTGTGCACTTACACGACTCTGTCTCTCGACCAGGCAAGGAAAATTCACTACTCCTGCACCCTTCTTCAAGAGGATACCTGACGAGGGAAAGGTCAAAAAGACGAAAAGGAAGATAACAGATGGGAGAATAGATTCTTTGATCATCGGTTTGAAATGGTATACTATCTCAATACCATTATTGGTGCCGTTCAAATTGTTAACTGTTCTGTACCATGAGGTAAGCGATGTTCGCTCACTTCATACCCAAACTGACGACATAAAGCTGATACACATACATTGTACGATTAGCTTGGCCATGCAGTAGTTGGAATGTTATCGTAAGTACGACACGAGTAATACGGAAATCAAGAGCTGACCCCGGTATCCAATCAGGATATGGTGGAAAGAAATGAAATACGGTATGAATGGTGAACGGGGAAGAATAGAGTATATCATGGTTGATAGTAAGTCACGGTGAACCATCCACTGTACTCACCAGAGAGCTATTGTTAATCGACATCACCCATTGCCGATGTAGGATATGAAGGTGGATTGACTCAATTTGGAGGAGGTACTGAACCCAATTACAAACTTACTTTACCAGCTGGGTACCGGTAAGTTCTTTATTAGACCAATGATTTGATTTTTCGATCTGACTGCAGACCGATTCCAGGGCAAGCTGTTTGATAGGATGCTGGTTCTTGTTCACCGGATGTGAGTGAACAACTCTGAGAGACTACAGCTGCCTCATGCGTTGGGATTTCTCGTTGACTTATTCTGATTTATTGAATAGTCGATGCGAAATGGTAAGCGCTTTGTATTTGGGACATGTCGCAACAGCAGCACTACTGACTAGTTCATGTTTACGCCAGGTCGAAGTTTGGCGCTATCACTTTATTCCTCCTAACTTCCTTCGCTACATTGGTATGTTTCCTTGTGAGAGCCAAATCTGGCATACTACAAAATTGGCATCGTATTGGAGCTATAATGTACAAATGGATTTTCTGCAATAAAGAAATGGCTAAAAGGAAAATGCGAAAACATCAATTGAAACGAGAAGAGAGAAATGAGACTGCAAGATATAAACATGATAGTGAAGGGGCTCCCACAGAAAAAGATTTACACGCTTCTCAAGACATGTAAGCGCATCTTAATCCTCCGAGTACATGGTAATCGTGTAACAGCTGAGCTTTATACGACTTTACAGTATAATGGGATGTTCGTTGTTGGTGGGAGTGATCCTATTTCTAGCTTGGAATTGGGATGATTCAATCTATCTTCGCTTCGTCATGCTCTTCATGGGTCTTCTGAGTGCCCTTTACGCCGTTTGGGATATCGTATTGGACGGTTTAAGATATGCCAAAGTGGCTAAATCAGATGTTACGTATATGGCAGACGAGCATAATAAAAGGGCTGACAAATACAACGAGAAAGTGAGTTTGTCCGTTCTCCAAGGCCTAAAAGATATATATTGCTCAAATTTTACGTGGCAGTTCCCGGAAGGAAGGCGAAAACATCATCGTAGTACACGTTGTAAGTATTCCTTCGCTCTCTATATCGATGACATGTACTCATGCATGTTTGTTTAGTTTACGCTTTGATTTGGCTTCTAAGGAAGACGAGTATGATCATCCTCGTTATCGTCATAGCGTACTTCGTCTTCCATCTGAAGAAATCCGAACAGGCAATCGAATCAAGAGAATTTTTACCTGCTCAATTTCATTATGGTCCAGCTGATTTGGAACAAGATGCTAAAATCGCCGGAGGGAGAATACAAGGTACAGTCAAAGATTGGATGGGTGTAGAACAGAATGGTCAAGAGAGAAGAGTATTTAGGGAGGTTTGAATCGTTCATTAATGAGACTGGTCAGAATAAATATATTTGCGAAGCCTTTTGTTACGCGAGCGCACATCGTACCTCTGACTGAATTGCCAGATGATACATCGGTATCGATCTCGCCTTCAACTGAATACTTTCGCTGAGCTACATGTATACACACTGAGAATTATGCTGTGTCGTCTAACGTTGCGAAACGAGGAAGGAGATGAGACGGCCGGACCTTGTCGTCGCAACTTCCTTCCTCTCGGATTGGACCTCGTCTTATAAAATCTCCTTTGTCCTTTGAGTAGGTCACACTACTTTGATATACATGTAGTGCTCGTCCCACATACACATACATGGTGATGATCAAGGCATGATACGTCATAACAAAGGAGACTCCCACGTCTTGGAGGAGATATCCTTTGATTATTACCATTCAACGTTACAGCTCCACACCTCATGCTGTTTTGATGGTATTCAATCGTTGAGGCTTGAATCACGACCCTGTACCCCCCCTTTCTTACTCGAAAAATACATCATTTCGACTGTCTAAAAGCAACCAGTGTAAATTGATCACACCATCATTGCTATCACCAGTTTGATTTGCAAGTTACTTTTTCGTCTTGATACACCAGGTATAAAAGACCTTCATCATGCCCTTGGAAGGTATGCTTTCCTCTTCACAACATCTTTCTGAAAATAAAGGCTAATATACAAGCAGTAACACCGCCTCCGTTTGCTGCTAGTCAGCGATTACCTTATACTCCAGCCTTCGCTCGAACAGAAGGTCAAGGAATCCCCTCTGGAGCTAGCTCGATTGGTGGTCCTGGACCCGCTTCAGTCGCTGCATCAGCTATCATACCACCCACTGCTGGAGCAATTGCAGGTGAGCATACTCCATTTGTTATGTTATCTTCGATGACATCTGTCCAGAGTAGTAAGACCTAACGGAATGTGATGTAGATCCTCATCGAGCGGTTGCCGCTTTACCTGAAGCAGGTTATACAGCGCCTCAACTTCGACCAACAGTGATGATTGACCCACGAGGAGGTGGATCAGTCTATGGTGGCGGTGGTGGATCGGTATATGGCGGAGGATCGATGTATGGTGGTGGAAATGGGGTACATGCACAACCAAACTCAACATATGGATATGACCATCAAGTTTCTCATCCTATTTCTGCTCATCATCAGCAACATCACCATGTTCATGCGCCACTTTCCGTAGTCCAAAGTGATGGATGGCAAGCAAACTCGTTACCCGCTCCAAGACGAGGTCCATTGCCACCAGAATCAATGATAGCTCCTAAATCTCATCATCATAAACACCATGATGATTTCGATGATTCGAAAAGTGATACAAGCTATTACGCCATGCCTAGAAATCACAATCATATACCTAGATCAAGATGTGGTTCAGTTTCTTCGATTTCTGATTCACCATCTCCTCAAGAGTCACAACAACAACAGCATCAAACACAACACCAAGGACATACACATCGATCGAGGTCGATTAGTGGAAACCATCATGAATCTCATTCTCATTCGACTAATCACAACCGATCACCTTCTTTACCGCCCGCAGGTCATTTTCACTCACCCATTTCACCTTCGCCTTTAGCAGCGCCTTCAGCATTCGCCGGAGGAGGAGGAGGAGGAGTGGCAAATTCGATTGGAAGATCGCCACTTTCTCCTTCAGATGCTGATCTCCCAAGAAGACATAGAGCCTCACCTGGTCCGGACGAAGACAAGAGGAGAAGAATGCATTCTTTCATTCCAGCCGATATTGAAGATACTCATCAACCTGCAGTTAACAAACATAGGAGACACTCTGGTGTAGGGTTTGAAGTTGAGAGACCACAAATACACCGTCATAATTCTGGTGGGAATCATCACAATCATAATCACACTCACCTTGAACCCGCACATGGTAATGGTAATGGTAATGGACATGGACATGGACACGGACACAGACACGGTCATCATCGTCATCGATCTGGATCACATCTTCCTCCTCCTCCACCAAGCGATTATTCGTATTCTTCCTCTTACCAGAGTCGCGCACCTTCTCCTCCACCAATGATGGGAGGAGGCGCTTTAGGCGTTCACTTACATGATGGCATGTCTTACTCCGGTCGCCGAAGGGCAGTGTCAATGCAAGGTCTCGAAAGGCCGTATCAGCTTCAGTCGTATCAGACTCCTAGTGTAGTGGGAGGTGGAAATGCTACAGTCTACGATGATGGTGCTAGTATGGTCTCTGACTCGAAGATGACATTCATGGATGGTAGTGTAGCGGGCAGAACCAGTCAGTATGGTTTACCGAAATATCCTCATCAGCCGAAGATGGACTATAGGAGGTGGGTACAGCTGTCTGACATCTGATCTTTGATTTTTCTTACTGATTCGATGTCAACGTCTTCAGGTTTTGCGTGCAAAGAGGCAATGCAGATGTATTCCTGGATTAATGGTTTCTATTTCGTTCTCAATCACCCTCCCCAATCTTGTATCAATATTGATCGTCAATTTCGAACCAAAAAAAAACAAAAACATGGCAGGCTTACGTTCCTGTGTTGCTTTTCTTTCTCTTCTTTCCTGTTATAGATGTATCGTGGTGCTCTGATCAATACATCACCCTCTCTATCTTGACTTGTTTTAGCTGTATATGCGGTTCTTATATAGTAGTAGTAGGTTAGTTGTAACGAAATGCATAAAATAGATGTTCAAACGGGAGATGATGGGCCTTAAGTGGAACACTGATTTAAGTTGCTCCGTCTTTCCCTTGTGATAGTACGCGTCGAGAACTAAGTCCACTCCAAAAAATAACCATTTGATTTTACTTACCTCTTGTTTCTTTTGAGATCACAGTCTTTCAATCTTCCTCCTCTGAAAACATCTTCTACTCTCACTCGTTTCGCCATCAAAGGGTATATAGTGAAGATGCAAGCTACTTCCGAAACGCTCTCAGCCCTCTCTTCTTACCTATCCGCAACCGTATCTTCTGACGCTCATGCTCGACGTTCGGCAGAAGAGTCACTACGACAAGCTGAAGCTCAACAAGGGTTTCTTTTGCTTGTTTTGGAATTAGCAAAGGCCGACTCGGTGGATCCAGTGGTGAGACAAGCTGGTGGTGTGTACTTCAAGAATGCAGTAAAGAGACTGTGGTCCGGAGAGGAGGTAAGTTTATTCCTGATCTTGTCCTTTTGTCGAATTACTGCCCATTCATGGAGGAATGGGTCGCAAGTTTTTTGAGGAGAAGCTTGACTCTACAGGCATTATGCCGACGTAGGCAGTCATCAAAGTGGACAATGTTTACGGAATGAGGCGTGATAGCACCACCCTATTGCTTTTCGGTTTTCGATAAGGTCAAAGGGAGACGCACAGGTGGCGATTGCATGAGCTGATATAGCGATCATGTAAAATGTGTAGGAAACCCAAATATCTCCTGCAGACAAAACAACGATCAAGTCACAGCTCGTACCGATAATGATAGCTCTTGGAACCGCAAAGACAGCAAGGATACAAAGTCAAATTGGTGAGGGACTGAGTCATATCGCAACGTTGGACTTCCCAAATGAATGGGAGGGACTATGCGATGTAAGTGTAGTTTGATAATCAACATGAAATGTATGATACCCGGGTATGTCCTGTGCTGATGCCAATCGCAGGAACTCATCAACTCTCTGACTCCTGATAACTTTGTGATCAACAATGGTGTCTTAGCCACTGCTCACTCCATCTTCAAAAGGTGAGCTACTCACCGACGTTCCTCTTCGATGCGATTTTAGCTGATCCTGATGATTTGAATAGATGGAGATCACAATTCCGAACGAATGAACTATATTCAGAGATCAATTTCGTCCTTTCTAGATTCTGTGAACCCTACTATCAATTATTCCAACATGTCGATCAACTCCTGCAATCCCCCAACCCAGCTTCCTTACCTGCAAATTCATCACTCCAACTTCTTTCTCAAACACTGATTCTCTTGGTACAGCTTTTCCACGATTTATCAAGTCAGGACCTACCACCTTTCTTCGAGGATCATATGGATGAGTTCATGGGTTGGTTGAGAAAATACCTGGACTGGGAAAGGGACGAACTTAAGGGTGACGTGAGTTGCCGGATCCACTCTGAGTCTGGATCTTAATGGACTGGCTAATACTTTGACGCTTGGCAGGAGGATGACGAGGCACCAGGACCTCTGCAAAAGATAAGAGCGTCCATTTGCGAAATTGCGGAGCTTTTTGCACAGAAGTACTCGGACGTGTTCACGCAACTGGGAACATTTGTGGACGGTGTCTGGAACATGTTGACTCGTATTGGAGCTGGTACCAGAGACGATGTCGTGAGTACCCGTGCTGCCTGGCGCTCTTCACGATGTATGAACTGATTGCGGTCGACCATGGCCAGCTTGTTTCCCGAGCTTTGAGATTCTTGTCAGTGGTAGTGAAGATGGGTAACCATAAGGCTATGTTCTCAGCTCCCGAAACTCTCAATGCCTTCTGTGAAAAGATTATATTGCCTAATATGGCTATCAGACGTGAGTAACTGTTGATTCATCACTATGAGCGCCAGTCTGATATTGTTTACAGAGCACGAAGAGGAGATGTTTGAAGACGATCCTATGGAGTACATAAGAAGGGATCTGGAGCCATCAACAGGTACGTTACTCTCCCGGGCTTACACGTTCTGTCTCATGAGCTGATTCCGACAACTGTGACAGAGAGCGATACACGACGACAAGCTGCTACCGAATTTACTCGTGCCTTGATGGAGCTATTTGAGAAGGAAGTCACTGATATCATCAAAGGCTACATAAATGCTCTGCTTCAGGTGAGCTAGAAAGAACCCTGTCGAAGGTCAATGCACAGCAAAGCGTGCTCATCATTTCGATTATCGACATACTGCAACAGGAATATGCCAACAATACAACGGAGAACTGGAAGAGCAAAGATACAGCTATATATCTTCTGACATCTATTGCATCGAGAGGATCAACCCAACAGGTGAGTTCCCTCCAAGTTTCGCTGGACCCGAATTCGTTGACATTCCAAACAGCTCGGTGTCACCTCAACAAATGTCCTAGTCGATGTTGTTGACTTCTTCGGTCAAAATGTCTTCTCCGATCTCCAAGCTGCTCCCGGATCTGTACATCCTATTCTCACAGTTGATGCCATTAAGTTTTTGCACACCTTCAGGAACCAAGTAAGTCACCTTTCTATTCTGAGACTCGACAACAACTGACCCGACTTTCCATCGGTTTCAGCTTACTAAAGACCAACTCGTCTCGGTTCTCCCACTTCTCGTCCAACACCTGAACTCCGATAACTATGTCATCTCTTCCTATGCCGCTATCACCATTGAGCGAGTCTTGTTCATCAAAGTCGAAAGACAAGCCTTGTGAGTTTCTTTGTTTGATATGTGCGAGAGAAGTTGTAAAGCTAAGCAAGATCCACAGGTTCACTCAAGCCGATGTCCGACCTTTCGCTGAGAATATTCTCATGGCGCTATTCACGACAATCGAGAAGGGAGGAACACCCGAGAAAATTGCCGAAAACGATTACCTCATGAAATGTATGTGTTCATGTTCTGGAAGCGGACATGTAGCCTTGCTTATATCATTTACATCATACAGGTGCCATGCGAGTGATTATTACTGCCAAACAATCCCTTGTACCGTCTCATGAGCCTATCTTAAACCGGTTGGTCAACATCATGGGCGAGATCAGCAAGAATCCTTCAAACCCCAAATTCAACCAGTACTGTTTCGAGGCAGTATCTGCATTGATACGATTTGTATGCGACGGTCAACCTGCTGCTCTTGCTACATTTGAAGGAGCACTCTTCGGCCCTGCACAGCACATCTTGCAAAATGACGTCGCTGGTGAGCAACCCGTTCCTTCTAATCAGACTGAGATCACTTGCACCACCTTGTGTTTGTGTGGGCATAGGCGCGATAGATCCCTCGGCTAACCATATTCACTTGCTCAGAATTCATTCCATATATATTCCAAATCCTTGCTCAACTCCTTGAGCTTCATCCTCCCACATCCCTTCCTGAATCATATCAAGCTCTGACAGGCCCTCTGCTCAATGCACAATTGTGGGAGCAAAGAGGAAATATTCCTGCTCTCGTACGAATCTGGAAAGCCTGTCTGCAAAGAGGTGCCCCTTCAATCGTTGCAGCCGGACAAGTGCAGGGTTTATTGGGTATATTCCAACGATTAGTTGGAAGTAAGATCAACGATGTATACGCTTTCGAATTACTGCAAGCTTTATACGAATATGTACCAATGTGAGTTACCTCCTCGTTTCTTTGAAATCGTCCTGTATGGCAAAACCAAGCAGACTGACCTTTTTATCCCCCACAGCGACGTCATGCAACCTTTCTCCAACACAGTCTTCGTTCTCCTCCTTACCCGATTACAGCAAAAACCATCACCCCAATTTAACCAGTGTTTCGTATACTTCTTCGCTTTCGTGGCTAACGTCGATACTGTGGGGCCAGACTTTTTGGTTACTGTCCTGGATAGCGTGCAACCTGGGTAAGTAGACCTTCGACTGGCTGGCTTTAGCATGAGAGACAAATATCCCATTACATGGCTGACCCTTTTGCCAATCACAGACTGTTCGGTAATCTCTTAACCGGTGTCATTCTCTCCAACACTCAAAAGGTCACCACGCGAAATAGAAAATTGATTGAAGTTGGCTTAACAAAGATGTTGACCAGGAGTAACAGATTGATAGAAGAGCCTTCCAAGCAGTACTGGTGTGTACACACATACCATTCACATCTCGTGGATCTCCTTGGCTGATGAAACACGATTTTAGGGTCCCAATTTTCCTTGCTTTGCTTGATCTTTTCACTCTTCCTCAAGATTTGACGTATGCTCAATCCAATGCTGCCGATGGGGATTTGACGGAACTTGATCCTGAAGAAGCAGGATTTCAAAGCTCGTTCTCTAAGCTTGGTGCTAGTGAAAAGGTTGCAAAAGATTACACTGCTGGTGTTGGCGATACTAAAGAGTACGCGGCCAAGGAACTGGGTCGAAGAAGCGCCGAAAAACCTGGTGTATTACCTCCTTTGATTGCTCAAGCTACGACAGTGGAAAAAGATGTAGTCAATGGTTTCGTACAATTTGCTTCTCAAAATGGGTAAGTCAGATTGCCTCCATTTCATGCCGATTCGGGTGTTTACAGCTGATCATGAACGTTGTCCTATCAATAGAGTGAACTTTGTATAAACCCATCGAAGGTTGCAAGATGAATGAATGATGGATTACATGATGATGATTTTACTGCATTTACATTATACTTTCTTCTAGCATAGGTGCTTAGTATGTTTTTGGAATAATGTCATTCGAGAATACAAGTGAATTCGTATGACGTTCAGCTTCTTACCTTGAATGCAATCCAGTGCTATCCCGAAATGTATCTTACCAGCAGGACTAATTTTACAGAGATACCAGACATATACAGTCTCTTTAGCCCTGTCACACCGGTCGTTGCGAAGTGGAATGAAATGGGGCAATGCCAAGAGAATGCATGTGATTGTGACGCGCAGGATTAGCTTTATTACAAAAAGGAGGAATATCCTATTAGATCTCGATTGACAAAAACCTAATCTCAGGGTCCAAACTAAGTATTTATCCTGATCCCAATTAGGAATGTCCTGTGGTACGCTAGCTATCGGGCCCATGTCCCGGAAAAATCATTTGAGCGGTGCATTAGGGGGAGTAAACATCAACACTGCTTTTGATACATACTCGTATCAGCATTCCTGTCTCAATCTGATGAAGACCACATCCAATCCGCAACGATACTTCTGTCCATCGTAATCATCATCTTCTTCTCAGACTGCATAAATCAACATCGACGATTCCACTAGGGCACGACGACCGGACAACGCGAGGAGAATTTACCTGTAGATCGGGTTACCATTTGGACAGGAACAGTCGGTCCGAGACAAGCTCACTCGAACAGCGTTAAGCACACTTCAGCAAAAAGGTTTCAGACAAGTTCCGACAGTAAGCAGGAGCTCAATCAGATTATCGAATCCACAACAGAGACACATCAGGTACTTCTCTAAACTGAAAGACAGCTTGGACTGCCCCCTTTCTCCCCTTCCCCCTTCCCCTCTGTGACGCGTTTCAGATGCGTCTTCCACTGTCATCGCATCTTCATCGTCTACGCCGGCCACCTCGAATCTCCTCAACAAATCCACCGCATCTAAGTGGGTCACCACCACCTTCTCATTCTTCCCATTCACGGACAGATGATCTAGGGGCAGATGGATCGCGTCCGAATTCACCGTCAATTGGGGATAACAGAGCAAGTTCTGTAGACACGAGCAGGCAAAGTGTGCTGCAACTCTTTAAGGAGGATTACGCATCGTGTAGGATATACATGAAGGATATCGATTATAGAGAAGCTTTGAGAAAGGCGTTGAGACGACACATGTATAGTGAGTTCATGATTCCCAGTATCTGTGTCCGTGCGTTTCAAGATTGTGCCTCGCTGATGCTTGCTTTATATCCGAATCCAAATAGAGTGGTATGCGATTCTTGTGATAGCTATAATCCTCACTGCGCTGCTAACGGCGAAACACGAGAGCGTGGTCAAATTCTGTGAACCTGTAACAAGAACTATAAGAGCATGGCCTGGGGGATGGCTGATACCTCTTGCGATATTGATTGTCGTTTCCTTTCCTCCCCTGGTCGGACATGAGAGTACGTGGTTTCCTTGTTGTGTGGATCCCAATGCTTGATGATGGCACTACTCAGCCTTTGAGCATCGGTATTACAGTACTAATGGCTACTTCCTATGTGTCTTAGTCGTCGGAATATTATGTGGTCTGGTGTATGGATTATGGATTGGATTTGCCATCCTCGCTGCGGGAACTTTTTTGGGAGAGATCGCTACGTGGATAGCTTTTAAGTGGTTTTGTCAAGGTCGAGCTCAGAAGTGAGTTCTGGTCATCCTGAATGGGGAATCCGCTCACTACTGTGCGCTGACATTCCCGATAAAACATAGATTTGAGAAGAAGAATAAGCTATACGCTTCTTTGACCCAATTGATCCGAGAGAAGGTGAGCTATCCGCCATCATGGATACAAGGCATGGTTCAGCTAATGTGTGCTGTAGAGCTTTATGTTTACATTAATTCTACGATTCAGTGCTGTTCCGGGACACATAACAACAGCTGTTAGTGCGAGTGCCGGTGCCAATTTCTGGATGTACCTAGCAGCTGCCTTTCTGACATTGCCGTGAGTTGGCTCATCCCGTATTCGCAGGTTGACGCATAGGAGCTGAACATGGGTCGTTCGACGGAATGATTACAGCAAGCAATTCACAATTGTGTATCTTGGTAAAGCCTTCGGAACTCAATCACGGAAAAATACCATCATATCCATCATCACCACAGTTTTAACACTCATAGGTACAGTAATTGCTGCTTTGTACATCTACTACCAAATGAGGATCGTCATGAAACGGAACACAGCCCTCGTACTCCCAACAGTGATAGAACCTGATTTATCAATGACGATGTCAGAGTTTGTTGATGAAAAAGCTGGATCATCCAATTTACATGCTAGAAGACCTTGGCTTTTCACTCGAGGCAGTACAATGGATATTGATGAAGGTGGAAGTGGCTTCAGGACACCCACCAGAAGTTGGTCAATGCCTGGACATATGAACGAGGATGAACTAAGAGAATGGGTCAAAGAAATGGAGTATGAACAATCTACCAATGCAGGGTTAAGTTTCAACAATGAAAGAAGTGGCAAAACACCAGCCATCAGAATTGATGATCATGGATCAACTTCTGGTATCTTCGATAACCTCCCACCTGTGTTCACACCTGCCTTAGAAGTCCCACCTGGATTCTCAAGCAATTCACTGTCACCATCACCAGCTCCAAGTGGAAGAAATACCCCTTACCTTGTGGATTCGGATAATCTCACTGCTTCAAACGCAACGAATCATGATCTACCGCCTACATACCCACCCACACCGCCTAAAAGGGGCGAATCGTCTACACCCAAACCAGCGTCCTTCGAGACTCCCCGTGGGAGAGGCGGAAGGGAGATAGCGGATGAGGCAGACGCTTATGCTGTGTCAAAAGGTGCTAGAAGACCCGATTACGGTAGAATGAGAGGTGATTCAAGGGCGGCTCTATTAGGTAGACCGGTTGATGATGGTGCCCTAGAGCTGGGTGGGGGAAGTTGGAGAAGAGACTACACGAGATCAAGAGGTGATTCTGGTGCGACATCATCAGGAAGACCAACTTCGGAAGATTTAGGAGATGCTATAGTCAATTGGAAACGAGATTATGGTAGGAGTAGAGGTGAAAGCGGTGCCGCGTTATTAGGTAGACCATCCTCAGCGGATCTCACAACAGTATCAGGCTTAAATAGGGTCAGTATTTTGGAGAATAGGGAGAAACAGTCGGAAGATCAACTTGTTGAAGAACTGAAAGAATAGGGGTTAAAATTGGGAAATGATCATTGTTGATATTATATCATCGTTATCTTGAATTTAACATATACTGTGTGTAGTTGTAAGTAGATCTGGAAACTTAGGGCATTGTATTCTTAGGATGGGCTTAGCCAGCAAACAGCTTGGTTTATCGCATTATGCAATAATACAATACCAGGACAAGTTCACTGATAGATAAAATTGTGTGTGCTGGCAGCAATGGAACTAAGTTTTAATATACATATTATAAACCTTTTACTGAGCCAGTAGGTGAAAACACTTTGGAACCAAAAAAAACACATTATTGCCGACATATTGGCGAGATGTCGCTCAATACACTAAACCCTATTGGATATCGCCAGCTCTCCTCTAGCCCACCGCTCTGACGCTCTATCCAGTCCTTGCAAATCCCTTTCTCCCACCAAACTCTTCACGATATTGAATATGTCATTCAACCCAACGGCAATGTGTACTAGTGCTATATTCGCCGTAGCGAAAAGTGCTATCTGTTCGTCCTGCATACGACCAATTTCAGCTTTGTCAAATCAAGAAGAAGCTGATCTGAAACTTACATGAATGGTTTGCCAAGTGATCGTACCTCTCAATACTCTCTCGGCATCTCTGGTGGCCAATTCCGCTCTCTCTAACGTGAGATCCTCGCCCTCTGATGCAGTTGACTCTGTCTTCTCAGACATCTTACCTTCATCGGCTCCATTTGACTTGTTGAGAGCTATAGCACCCATAGCGCACCGATGTATTGCCAATCGTTCAAAAATAGGTATCATAGGAGGTAACGGTTGACCTGTACGTAGTGATTGTTCCAGAATCGAAAATAAGGATATGCAATCGGCGATCTATTCATCATGTGAGAACTCGTTCGCCACTTTGCTCGTGTGGTGGAAATGAAAGACGGATGACTATACTCACGAAAGCGGGATGCATCAATTCTGATCTACTTGCTAATCGTCTACACCACCTCACATCCATCCTTGAGTAGGAATTAGATAATAATGCCAAGGTGGATAGGACTTGTCCTTGAGCTTTGAACAAAGCTTCGTACTTCTTTTTCGGCCACGGACCTCTGTAGACATATCACATTCAACAGTCATTAGAATGGCGGAAAAGAACAGTCGAAGCGAAAACTTGAGAACATACCGAAGACCAGGCTCGATACTGATAGTCGAGCTCCATCGTTAGTGGAATTCTCGAATCTAGGAAGGGAGCGAAAACACTTACCTGGCGAATTGCAGTTGAGGTTGCATACCCAATATTCTTCCCTAATATCACGACAATTCCGTTTAGCTATCGCCACATTTGCCATTCTTGTCGCGAATACGTATGTTACTCACGAGAACCTTCATGAAACCACCTTTGTATCTTTCTCTTCTTATTTCAGCTATCTTATTCTCCTCCGCCGCACCAAGGGTGTCCACTTCGGAATCTAGTTCTCCTTCAATACCCGTCACTACTTTTCCGTATAGATCGCCAATGTCCGCCATGTTCTTAGCCAGTCTACGTCGGAAGAGATATCGCGCAGAAACGGGGCGTGGGAATAGCATGATGATAAACGCTGCAGTGAAACCTAATGAACAGTCACAACTCGTGAGTAATGATGCTCCCTATGTTGAGTAAAATGGCCCACCTCACCAATAATGACCAGCAGGGCTCTTCTACCTGCCAATCCGGCTCCTGCACCTTGATTGGCAGTTTGATAGACGTGTTCATCTACCCATGAATAACCAACCACGAACTGTCCACGAGTGTGGAGTAAGCGCTATTCAACTGAAACTGAGAGAAGTGTTTATATCTCACCATGAGGGTAACGTTGGCCATGATGAAGAAAGCCGCTTTCTCCATTGGAACAGCAATACGAATGAATAAGCCGGGTGCAATGAACACCATCTACAGATTTGTCAATCAACCGCTCGCCTTCCGAAAGGAGATACACTCTTACAGTTGCGGCTGCTATTCCATAAGGATTGCCTGGGCCTGTCCCTGCGCCAATATACCAAACTATCATACCCAATACAAGGCCAACGCAAGTTCCACCCTTATCACCGTATAAATCAGCGCAGATCCGTTATGCAATATCGCGGACATCTAAAACTTACCATTCGCAAAATAAATGTCAAGATCTGCTCTCCCGTAAAGACACCCAAGCCTGTCTGAGCCATGATCAATGCCCATAACCCACTGTTGCGAATATTAGCGAGAGAGCCTTCTATTGCCCGTTTCACTGTGAAGCACACTCACCGGTTGGTATACGTGAAATAAGCCGATGAAGGGCAAACAGCCGGTATCCATAGAGCAATAGACACCAATGCATACTTCAATGCGAAAAGACCTGAAGCTCCCGTTGCTCCTTGCCAAAGCTGATAAATCAATCTTCCAAAGTTTTGGAAAGCATTTCGTGGGTCTTCTGCATCTGGGTTTTTGGCTAAAAGGGTGATATCAGTATGAGATGTTCGAGGTGGGTATGTTGTCAATAATTCACCATGAGCTTTAACTTTCTTCTCCTTTTTAGGCTTCTCTTTCTTATCAACAGCTGTGCTAGTTTCACTCCTCTCATCATCGTGCTCATCCTCTTCGACTCTCTCGTGTACGTCCAGACTTGATGCATCGTCGTTACCCATATCAAGTGGATTTCCGCCGGCTTTTTGATTCGCAGACTTCACGGCGTTCTTCGTAAAAGCCTTGGGGAGTTGGATTTTACTCTTGAGATTTGCCCTCTCAATTTGTAGTAACAGTTCGAGGACGTCAACGAGGTCAATGGTGAAAGCGATCAGACTAGAAGTCAAGACGAAACATCTGAATAGATCTCTGGAATTGAATCGATATGACTCTGAAAGATGAGGTTTCAATTGACCGGTTGTAAGATCGAAGCTATCTTTGTAAGAGTCAAGCATTGCGAAATGCTTACTCTCCCTAAATTCCTGTAAAGACTTTTTGATGGAGTTCAGATTGTCTTCTCTTTGAGATATAGGAGGAGCATTAGATGGCTTCTTCTTCCACCTTGTATGGTTTATCAACAATAGCCATTCAGATATATCGTCCAAGGCTCTTGTGCTGGTATGTCTTAGGTTGGCAGTAGATTCAGCTAAGATTGGCAAAAGTCCCGTGAGGCTGTGAGAGTCATCCGCATGACTCATGACCTTGTCATAGTGAGATTTGGCTCGAACATTGGCGTGTGATGAAGAATCTTCCGTCATTTTCTTCAAAGATTCATGCTGTTCGTCGACAATAATCTGAAAAATGACATCGTCAGTGTACCTTAAATTTTGACATCATACGGACATGACGCAACGTACGGAGAAGCTGGCCAAAGCATATGCCCTAAGACCCAGGTTCTTGACTTTACCAAAGATCTTCTGTAGATCTCCAGAGCCAATTTGCCCTCTCGAGATCTCTAATGCTAGTAAAGCAGTCTGTCCTTCTAAAGCTGTGACGACAGCTATATGACCTTGTCGCAATGCGTACTGCTTCGCAGCAAGTTCGTGCCATTTCTCCATATCTTTGGGATCTGCATTCACTACTTGATCTTGAATTTTAAGAATCTGGATAATCGGAGCAAGCATTTTGGACGCCACTGCGTCAAGCATGATGTGATTCAGAGTTTGAGGGAATATCAGAAAGATTGAAGCTATAGCTATGGCTATAAACGTCGAAGCGGGTATGAGTAGTTGTTTCTGGATATCTTTCATCAGCACAAGTCGACTTTCCCATGAGCAAAATAAAAGTAAAGCTTACAGCCAAAGTATATTGTGCGATAGGAAAAAGAGGTCCAAAGGAACACATCACTGTAAACTTTGATCAATATCTCAAACTGCTTGAATCAGTAAACCGCTTAAGCTCACAATCCATGATGATCGTACCAAAGATACAACCTAGAGTCCTACAGGATCATTAGCTGATTTTCTTAGGGACATCACAAAAACTCACAATCTTGGCTTCGTCGCTCTGATGAAACCTAAAAAGTAACAACCGAAGAAAAGGAAAACTCCGTACACTGCTGTCGATCCAGGATCAAGGAAAGCTCCACGGAAGATCGACCCTTGGACTGAACAGTTGTATCATTAGCAAATTCTCTCAGGAGCGTAATCCAATCAGCCCTTACATTGAGCATCGATATTGGCAGTCGTGTCGTATCTGTATGGTTGTCAGCAGAGGGAATCCGTGCGTCATGATCAATATATCTTTGTGCTCACCCAGCGGATTCCCTTTGCACTTGCTCTTGGTATAGAACTTGATCTCTTGCTTTGAGAGCAGCAGCCATAGCAGCTACGCCCCAAGCCCAGCCAAAGCATAAACCGACTATCAACGTAATCAGAGCAAACAGGTATATGCTCAGAGCCATAGAAGGCGGTAGCATTTGACTCATGATAAGCCCGAAGAAAGCAGCTTGACCTAGCTTATTGAGAGCTGTTTTCAGATTCTTCCAATCAGCTGCTTCCCACCTCTCGGTTCTCAATGAGCTTACAATTCTGGACAAGCATAACTACCAACGAGCCGAAAGTCGCAAGCATGCATCTTGTGAAGTTCTTCCATTGTCTTCTGTCGGTCAGGGAAGGTGTGAACCAGGCTGGGATGTGTAATATTTTTTCCATTTTGGCTACAAAGGCAGGAGGTTCTTTGGAGTGAGCAGGATCTGATGAAGACATCTTGCTATGAGCAGGATTTTGATTACCGGCTGTTGTGTCGCTCATTGACAGCGATCCGGTATTGGTTCCAGGTGATTGTGACATGGTGAAATGAGATGCACTCTCACACCCATATAGTGTATAGAAGATATATAACCAACTCTAGACTGGGGCTTGCGTTACCCAATGTCTCACCAAGGAATTTTTGCCATCTCACAGAGTTTGTTATGACTACTGTTGATGTTTTGTTTTCATTTTGTTGCCGACAGAAACGTACATCCGTGCCTGACACTCGTCAATTCCCATTAACCGAGATATATGTCACGGCGGTTTCGGCCGCCGGCACCAATTGATTAGAATTCTTTTGTATACAGTCATTAGGATTCTTCTCTTGACTGACTGATTATTAGAAAATCTGGTGTTCATTACAGTAGATGTGAAAGCACAATTGACATGTCTATCCACGCTGGTGAACACTATGCTTTGTTTGGCAGACCGTGGAAGATGATAGCAGAGGGACTACTAATCCAATCCGGATGACGCTCGTGGGAGTAAAATCCAACGGCACAAGAGGGCACGAGATGCCTTCGCATCCGTAGGTGTGTGATTCATGTGCATCGATTGTTTGTTCTCGAGACGCAGCAGACTTTGACCAATGACCGGTGAGCAAAAATGGTGCATTCATCTTCTTAGCCTGTGCAAAGTGCGATGCAGAGAAGGTTTCCGTGCATAGGGTGATTTGTACAAGGACCACCGGATGTATCGGTCAGAGAAGCAGTTGAAATCAAATCAAACATTTTTGAGCTGGGCGAGGAAAAGCAAACGCGAGAGATGCCAATTTAGGTGTGGGATATCACAATCTGTGACGCGACCAAGGCGTTCACACAAAAACAAATGAGTCTCTTACACTCAGTGTTCTCATTCGATTGTGCATCTCATACAATACCATCGCTCTTCAAGTTTTCTCATGCTATCGTTTTTGATGAGTCAGTCTCTCGGACATAAACTTCTCTAGCATCGTGGTGAGTCAAACTTTCCCGCTACTGTCGTATATTACCTATCGCCGTCGCATGACAATCAATTGACATGTTCGCAATTACACGCAGAAGCAAGCGACGTTGTCACAGCTGTATCAGACATCCTTGCAGAAAGCTGGTTGATATGGATAGTACAAGGAGCTCCCAGTAGCGTGAAGAAAAAGGCAGAAAAGTCAGATCCCAAAAGGCGAAAACAATATCGCAAAGTAGGATCATTCAACATCATCCAATTCGTGATAAACCGTTCATCGTGTATATCTTGAATTCAGCAGCATGTCGCAACATAAAACCATACCATCAAACTCGTCTTATCATTCCTCATCGGACGCAGGACCATCTACTCATCATGTTCAGTCCCCTCCAACCCCATTATCCCCTTCACATTCGATTCGACAGCCTACCCATGTACAAGCAATTCATGATTTCGATCCTTCTCTCCTGGCTTCTACATCATCCAATAGTTCCAACATGTATCTCAGCTTTAAATCAGGGGAGATAATCAGAGTACATGTGAGAGACGCCACAGGCTGGTGGGATGGGGAGATAAGTGGAACCTCAAGATGGGCAAAAGAAGGCGAGGAATCGACTATAAAAGGCCTAAGAAGAGGTTGGTTCCCCAGTAATTATGTTCGAGAGATGGGTTGGGATGCGGTGAGCTCAATTCTTCGCTTCTAGCTCACCTATGTTGGCTTTTGGCTGATCCTACGACTAGTCCGCTCATCGACGCGCCGAGTCGACTTCCACAAATCCTACATCAGCAGACAGCCCTACCACTTCTCGAGCAGGAATTAGCCATTCCAGGCAAACTTCCACAGCTTCACACTATTCCAGAGTCTCCACATCGACATCAGCCTCTAACCACGTCACTTCACCAACTACTCATCGTGAACCTGCATCTTTCGGCGCCAACTTCCAAATCCTCATGCATCCCATCGTGCAATCCCTCTCCTTACTGGAATCTGCAATTCACTCTCATCGTAAACCCCATATTCAGCCTTCAACAGCTTGCGTTATATCCTCCATCCGAGCTGCACTCATGCAGACTGACTGTCTGAGCAAAGAGTCTGCCACACTGGTTACTTGGCCTGTTTTAGCTAGGGAGAGAAAGATTGTTTTGGTTGAACTATCTAAATTGGTCGGATGTGCGAAGACTGCTGGAGGAGTTGAAGATGTAGAAGGAGTGGATGACGCGAAAGAATTAGAAGCATTAGCAAGAGCCGCTCGTGGAGTATTTGCAAGTGTCAAGCGGTTTCTACACCTTGCGAATGAATGCGGCGTATCAGTGACACTTATGGAGGCCTCTCAGGATATGATCACAGAGGGTAGCGCAGCATCCGATGATCAATCTACAATTTCCTCATCCACAGACGATGCTAGTCAGTCGACAATAGGCAGATCACGGATCAACGTTATGACAAAAGAAAACACTCGGCTACAAGAGACTTTCCGTGTTCGAGCGGCAAGTATTGGTGATCTAAGGGCAGCTAGAAGACGAGCTGGCAGTCCTCCTCCTCCACTGCCTTCTGCGACCGTCATTACTTCTTCAAGCTCTCAATCAGGGAGGAAACGGTCCCCATCTGATACCATCACGCCTCTATCAGCGACATTCTCGCAAGCTTCTGATCGCTCTTCTCCCATTACCACAAAATCACTTCACGAGAGACGCGTACAAGGCAGTATGGATAGTATTCTCAGTGTCGCTTCTTCTGGCGATGCACATATCCCCTGGGAAGATACTACGCCGGTCCCCACACCTGAAGTAATTGTCAATAATCGTCAGCTTGGGTCCGTGACTGATGTACATGAGGCTATTGGCCACGCCGAGGATGCCCTCCTTTCCATCATCGCTGCTTTCATCGGACATATACATTCTCACAGTATCAATTCGCACCCCTCGAGTCATGCACATCTCATTGAAATGACTCGTGAGACCATCGACAGCGTCAGGGAGCTATTGACCATCGTTGAAGCGGTCGGAAGGAATATTGGTGTTCGCCATAGACGGCCAAGGGAGATCGAAAATCTACGGATAGCTAAAGATCAATTATACGAAGTGGCATCGAAGTTGGTAGAGAGTGCAGAGGTGGTGGCCAATGCCCCTTTCTCTGAATTTGGCGAGGAAAGCTACGACGCTGAGAAAGCTCGTCTACTTCAAGCCGCGACCGGTACACTTCGTGCTGGAACAGAATGTGTAAGACTGGTCAAGCAATGTTTGCCTGAAGACGACAACATCCATCTTCATGCCACTCCCCGACAGAGTGATATAGCAGGAAGACAATCGACTCCTCGACCCGCTCCAGCTCATGAAGCGCCTCTTGTTATGCGTGAGAAGCCAGTAGGTGCTCGAGGTGTACACACACTTTCTGGTCTGCATAGAAAAGCGACCAGTCTGAGCACTTTGCAGCGACGATACCAACAAGATGGCACCATGGTGCAAGCCCCTATGGAAGAAGACGAACATGAGGAAACAGAGGAAGAAGAAGACCAAGAGGTCGTCCAGGATTACAACAAAGACGAAGATCTTACCATGCGTCCCATGGCACAGCACATTCTCGGTGCCCCCGTTGCTTTCCCTGTAAGTAAGCTTCCTTTCGTATGATATAAACACGAACTCATCCCCTGCTTAGGTTCGGCCAACCCTACAGCACAATCATACCTCACCTGGCCCGTTGCCAGCATCTCGTGGGCCTTCCAATGACCTCCTTCGGGCTTTGGCTGGATCAACTCCCTTGGGCCCCCGAAGTCGTTCCTCAAGTTTAACCTCTCCTGCTCCCCCCCGCATGAAACATCGATCTCCATCACGTTCAGCAGATCTCGACAAATACACAGCAGACTACGATATCCGTTTGCCACCACAACGGCGTGCCTCTCGAGGAACAATTTCTGCTTCATCTAGGCTTTCCACGTACACTTCAGCCAGTTCGCAGGTCTCATCTGCCTCGACTGCGGCCACGTCTGTCCGATCTTCCGATCCGATTGAATATGACTCCACAATTACTCAAACACCACCTACACACGATGTCCCGACTTTCGCAACCTTGAAAGTCGAAATCTCGGATACTCTACAAGATATCTCGCAAGCTACTGACACTCTCTCCCTGAACTCAGAGAACGCACTGAGACCAGCAACCCTCCTTCGTCCAGCAGCCCCTGTCAGAAGTGTTACTGCTCCTGCACCTTCCGCCAATGCCGACGTTCGTTTCTGGGTCGTAGCTCACGATTACGACCCTCAGGAGATAACCTTCAACCCAGATGGAGCCATGGTCGGCGCCTCCCTCCCGGTCCTAGTGGAAAAAATGACACCTCATGATGGACCAGTCGATCCAACGTTCAATGCCACATTCTTCTATACTTTTCGACTGTTTACATCTCCCACGCAGTTGTTAGATGCCATCATGCAACGATACGACCTTCATCCGCCGGCTGCTATGGTTTTTGGCGAAAAGGAAAGGGCACTTTGGATCGAGCGGAAGGTTGTACCTGTACGATTAAGGATATACAATTTCTTAAAATCATGGCTCGATCAACATTGGAGAGATGAAACGGACGATGTGGTTCTCGACACTTTAGAGGCCTTTGCCAAGGATGTAGTATCTGTGACGCTACCTGCTATGGGTCCAAGATTACTCGAAGCTGTCAAACGTCGTTCAAACGGCCCAATGTCGGCTGTCTCCAATCGGTCAAGTTTCAATCGACCCGTGTCCATGGATCGAATGAGAAGCATCAGTCAATCGGGAATGTTGCACCCTCCTGTGATCTCAGGTGGTCTTCCCCCAACTCCGGTCATTAGCAAGAACCTACATTCATTACTCCAAAAAGCGAGCGCCACTGGAAGTAACGTCAATATCACTGAATTCGACACACTTGAATTGGCTCGTCAATTCACTATAATGGAAAGTAAGATGTTTTGTGCTGTTGTGCCTGAATATCTGCTACAAACGGGTAAAAAGACAATACCAGAGTTGAAGGCTTTGAGTACTGTGTCGAATCAGATTACAGGTTGGGTGGCCGATAGTATCCTCAACGAAACAGATGCTAAGAAACGAGCGAGTTTGATCAAGTTCTTCATCAAATTGGCAGATGTAGGTGGTCAATTCAAATTTGAGAATGTAATTACTCAGCTGACGTTCAACATCCGTAGAAATGCCTGATGATGAACAACTTTTCGACCATGTTTGCTGTCTTAGCTGGATTGAACAGTAGTACTATTCTCAGGCTAAAAAGAACTTGGGATGTGAGTTTAACCCGAATTCCAAATACATTGATTTTTACTGAAACAATACATAGGCTCTTCCATCAAAATACAAAACTACTATCGAAAAACTTCGTGGCGTTATTGAGCACACAAAGGTAAGTTGTACAACCAGATGGGCGCATGACGGATGTAGCTGATGAAGGTTAAAAAATGGAAGAATCACGCTGCTTATCGAGCGAGATTACGAGAAGCACCTTCACCTTGTCTTCCTTTCCTCGGTCTAATCTTAACCGAGTAAGTTCGGAATTCTGGACGTTGGCGTATGCCCAGAGCTTTACTAATGGTATTCGGATCATCAACAGCATCACGTTCACCTCTGATGGTAATCCTAGTACTCGTCCATCTGTACTCGAGCCAGAGATTACCTTGATCAACCAAGACAAGTTTAACAAACTTGGAAGGATAGCAATTGATTTCAAGCGGTACCAAGAAGTGAGATTTTTCAAAAGCCATATCTTCCCGTCAAATCCCTTTTCATCCAAGTCATATGCTGATCGTTTCGTGTCGGATGAATATTAGCCATTCAACTTCCATGAATTGGAAGCTGTACAAACTTTCTTAAGACGTGTATTGACCGAAAGAGGAAGTGGATCAGTTGATGCGCTGTACAGGAAATCTCGTATGTCACTACCGAAACCCATCCTCTGCTCAAATGGATGAGTCACTGATCGTTTGTTTCACTCTAATGCAGTCATGCTGGAACCGAGACAGGGGTCTGAGAGATTCAGCTCGAATGTGGAAAGACCAAATTGGTTGAGCGGGAAGATATAATCAGGAGTCGGACTGCATCAACTCACATGCTAATTCATATTTGTAAGATAACGACATCATATATACAATGCATTTTTACATGATATCATATCCTCGTACACAATAGAAGAATCTCTTCGTGACATTTTTAGTAAATCCAGCATTTATTCGTACCGCACTGGGCACTGTATTCATGCCAATTAAATACATCGATTCAGTATCAAAGAACTGACGGTAGACCGACGGTTCGCTTTCCTCCACTTCTCCTGGATTTCGACCACTTATCGGGACAAGCCTGCGAATTGCAATGTGTGTCATGAGTCAGTGATTGCGGGGAGAATACATTGAAACTGGTTGTGTTTCGAAACTTACAATGAAGTAATGCTTGAGAGCATTTTCGAATCTTTCTCGATATTGGTCTGGAGGGATCTGCAAATGAATTCATTGATTACGATCAGTGGTCTATAGTCATGAAATGATGAGATGTTGTACACCTACAATGGTGACATCACCACCTCTTTTCAAAGCCATCTTACCTCTACTCTCGATGGTTTTGAATAGGTTATAACTTCCAATTGCATCCACTAAACCAATGACTAATTCATGTTTACCTTCATCCAACCCTATGAGCAGAGAATAATCCATTATAGATTGGTTCGATAAAAACCGTGTATCCAGAGAGATGGCTTCTTGCAATATCCTTTTTGCGTGAGGTTGGAGTAGCACAAAACCTCTCGATAATCCGTCCAGCCATTCATTATCGAATAAAGTGCCTTCAGCAGCTTTCAGCAAATCGACTTTCCCTTCATTTTCAGTAAAGTTCTTGTTTTTCGGCACTTTTCTGCCTTCAATACCTTTAAGGTCGTATGTTCTTGAAATGGTTTGTTTATAAAATAAATTCTCCATAACTAGAAGATCGAGTTGACGTTTGGTGCCATTCTGTAGATCGTGAATGCGAACTGATACCATCCGTATATCGAGATTAGTCTCGTCCTCCTTTCTGATTGCAAGTGAAATGTTACTAACCATTGTAAAACCCTACAATCTTAGCGAGAGACGTAGCTTTATTATGTGTTCCCGCTAAATGTTCGAAATATGCCGGTGCAATTTCCAGTAACGCATGTCTGTTTAGATGTACACATACAGTATAAGCAAGATTCGTTGATGTAGAGTGATGGATCCAAGGAAAGGGAACAACTTACGTATCGCTCACATTCCATTTACTTACCAATTCTTTTACTATATATCGCTTATCGTGGGTCATGAAGAAGGCGGCTTTGCTTTTCCCACCTTGCGCTTCCCAAGCGTTTGTTCTGCTCAGACTCTGGATCAAGCTCTTATCGATGGCACAGCGTCTACGTAATTTATCAAAGGCACTGGCGTAATATACCGTGCAACCAAGTTTGAGCCGATCGCCCACTGTATAGTTGAATTGGATGTGCGGTCTGTCATCAGTCGAAGTTAAAGCATTATCGACAGTCGACATCATGCCTAACGGTCCCATCAACGAGGACAATGACCGATCTGTGCCCTTCACTCGAATGGACCCGATAGATTCACCGACATCACTTCCTAGTTTCAACAATTGGTTGAACAAGTTGCTAAAGGAGGATGTAACAGATCCCCAGCCTTCTTTGTTGGTGTCGCTCGCAAGTGGTTGAGGGGAACTGGGAACAGTCAGGTGAGCAAGCGTAGGCATAGAAGATTTGATAGACGTGTCAGAGACAGTCCGGGTGGTTGTAGGTCGAAAAGACGAAGGGGGTGCAGATTTCTCCATATCACTCATCAACCTGCGCATTCCTCTAGGCTCCAGAAGAAATCCTGACATGGCATCGGTATCTGAACCTGCTGTTCGGCTCGGTTTGACCGTACTCGTTTTGGAGTCCTTTGTGAGAATCGGATCTTGCGCTATGGCTTTGGTGATGGTCTTCACCAAATCACCCATTCGGTCAGACGATTGAGACTTCCCTTCGACTTGTGTCAGAGATAGCTCCAAGGATGGTTCGTTTGGAGCCAGCGAGAGTCCCAAGAGAGGCTTAGGTGGTTGAGACAATTGTGCTTCTGATTTCTTCTTGGTGACTGTCCTAAGACTTAGGATGTCTCGAGGTGTATCCCGGCGCTTGACTTCCACTGACCAATTTCGAGAGCTTTCGCTCTGCTGCCCTTCCTTCGTCGCCGTAGTATCATGCGCAATCGCGGAGGTTGATATGGAGCCATCCTCTTTGTCGTCAGCAGGGGCAGCAGGTCTCGCGGTGTTTGTAAGCTCAGTGAAGTATTCCAAAGATCTGCGTTAATATATTTTCAGGGCTAGGTCTCGTCGTCGACAGAGGTAGTCAGGACTTACGATAGCGTATACGCGATAATAGATGCTGGCTCGTCCACTCTCACTAGTACTGAGCTTCCGGGCAATGCAAAGATATCATCCTCTCGAGCGTAGTCAGGAATAGGCAAAATAATGTCATTAAGAATGACTTGATCGCAAGAACACTTCCTCAACCAATCGGTTAGTCGGGAAGTCGCACTTTTTACTTCGTCGGCAAGTGATCGACGCATATCATTGATCTCACTGGCAGGGGCAGAGGACAGCCGATCCAGTAGCTGATTCCGGGTTGACAAAAGATTGGACTCCAGGCTTGACAAGGAGTTTGCTGTCTCGTCCTTCTCCTTGCTTGGTACAGGAGGAAGCTTTGAATCTTTATCGTCACACGTCTTACCTTTCTCGTCAAGGTGCGATCGCTGATGGCCAATCACTCATCAGATAGTCCATCTTATGATCGTCGCTTGACTCACCAATGCTGCCAATCTCTTCTGCATCCCATCAAAGAAATCGTTGATCTCTTCTCCGAGTCGATGATTGATTGCAATCCCCCTTTCTTTTCGCACCAAGCCTTCCATAGCTGTGATCACTTGCTCCTTACCGCCTTTCCTCTTGGCGACATTCGGTCCGACTTGCAATTTTGGCAGACGAGTATCCAAGATCGGCACCTCGTCGACGGACAACGAGAGAACGAGTGAAGACGATCTTAACCAGTATGAGGTTGAGTCGGCATGCTCACAGAGGGAAGGAGGATGGAGAATATGAGTGTATAGCAATCTGCAGCCGAAGTCAGCCTTCATATGATTAACAATTTCGATGCCGAGTCTTACGCTTCAAGGAGTTTACCCCAAGAGTAGGACCTGCAACTGTCAATTAGCTCTAGGTTGTGAAGCTTCAAACATGTTCTCCTCACTTCGGTATGCTTTTGAGATCTCTCGCTTCACTAACTCTTTGACATTCTCTGCATTTTGCCCAAACAGCTATCTGACCATATTTCATATCTTGCTTGTCCATTTTCTCCACTCGGAGTGCTACTTTCTTCCCCGCGTGGACCCACCATCTTAGGTGTTCGTTCGAAGAAGCGGTACATCCAGGTCGTGCACAAACCATGTTGTCTTCACTGAATTCGTCTTTTAGATCATTCAGGATATCTTCGATGGTTTTGTCTTTCTCCTCATCCCAATATATAAAAGTAGAATGAGTAGGTCTTTCACAAATATATACTTCCCTTTCGCCATTCTCCAAGATCACTTCGAGACCCGTTGCAAACAGCGTATCTAGGCGTTGCAATTTATTCCAAGCTTCGAAAGTGTCTATGCCGCTCGACAAAGCTCCCAGACCGGCTCGCACATCACCACCAAGCCTGTAGCCTAGAGCTCGTCCTCGCAAAGGATCGGTAGGCTTACTGTCATTCATCAATGTGGATGACCTTGATAGAGTCGGACTTTTGCCGGGTAAACCATCCACTACATATGTTGCCTCCTCATGAATCTCCTGTCTCGCCCTTTCTTGCCTCACGCGGTCTTCCTCCTTCACTCGAAGAAGGAGAGGTGGCATGGGTATAATCAATCCAGGAGTGGTTGAATGGCTTTGGCTTTCAAGCTTTGATAAGATAGCAATATGCCTTTCCGTCGGATGAGGTATATGTGACTTCTCCGGTAATCCTGCCTTAGGCAGATTGACAGAAGACGGGGAGATCTGGACCTTGTGGCTCTCGAGGAACATGCCCGTGACAGGAGTGCTAGGTAGACCAATCTTGTCGTCGGCCGAAGTCGGTAGAGGGATCTCGTGGGAATTTGATGTTCGTCGTTTACCCAGCAAACCTTCCCACACATGCTTAGTGTCTTTCCCTAAACGACGAAAGAATCCCTTCGGATTCTCTCCTTTTCTTTCTTTTAAGGAGTGATTTCGATGTATATCGGTCGAATCGCGTGTGCCTGTAAGTGCGGGAGGATGGTGCATCGTTTTATGCATGATGTTAAATGGAAGAGGCGGTTCGTCCGGTTCGCGAGGTATGCGGAATGCATCCAAAAGTTCGAGTTCTATGTTCATGCTCTGTATTGTGTAAATCTACAGATGATCACGATATTATTTGGCAGGAAACAGCGAGCGAAGAGCGAGAGACGGTTACTAACAAGGAGGTGTAAAATTGCTTCCAATGCCTTCCTTTCCTGATGTTTCTTGACACCTCTCACTACTATCGTACCTCCAACAACAGCAATCTTACCATCTTCTGCCTCCTTTCGAGGTATATCATCCTCACCCCCAGACAATATCACGCTCAGAGACTCTTTCTCATTCCTCGATGATCCCCTTTGCGTTCCTGACCAGGTGGAGTTTCTATCTTCATCAAATTCCTCCGTTGCCGATTGGTCTGCTTCTACCCCCGATTGGTCTGCCGATTCTTCATGTATAGAGCTTGAAGTCTCGGGAGATCCTCTAAAAGAATCCAAAACACCTTTCCTGTTCCTATTAGTTGCGTTGACCATACTTTGTCTCCATGTCCCCACTCCGCTATCCATTGAAGGTGAAGCGAATTGACCCTCCATGAAATCAACCTCAGGTTGCAGTTCAGAGTTTGAATCGAGATTAGGTCCAATAGTCATTTCACTCCATCTACCTCCTGAACCATTCCACCAACTTTTATTTCCACTATTTGAGCCTAAACTAGACTGTGACCGCTTACCGAGAGAATTATCCCTTTTCAGACGTAGGGTACTACTACTCCCACCATGCTTGTAGGAATCAGACGGGAAATGAAGGCAAAACACCGGTTTCAGGATCTCACTATCAAGAACGGATCGCTCAGGTAAGGAAGTGGGTGTCGGCAGTCCAAGATTGGAAAAGTTGCTGTCGGATGGAGAATCGGTCATATGATATTGATTGTCTGAAGTTCCACAATCGTAGTGCGAAGTTTGAGGGAAAGCACCTGGAACATCACGCTGAATGGTATCAATTTGCGGAAACCTGTCTGTGACGTTTTGAGGAATATCAGCGAGGCAGCTAGGCCATGTACAAGTTATTACTGACCTTCGACTACTTCCCATTCGTCCCTATTGTTTATGGAGTACCTCTTGAAACCTTTAAGAGTGCTGACGATCTTGCACCATTCATTCCGTTGCTCATCGCCTTCATCTCTGCATTCATTGACTTCTCCCTGTTTCCTAGAAGATAGAGGCGTGACAGGGTTCGATTCACTGATAGTTGACCTGGAGCTCGAGGCGAATGATGATTGTCGACTTGCTGATCGCAGAGGTGTGAGAGACGATGTAGAGGGAAATGGTGATCCTGGTATAGACGATTTACCTTTCCCCAATGATTCATTATCTTTGTCTTTGATAGAGCCTTTCCAACTTGACTGTTCACTTTTGCCGACCTTTGGATCAGATCCTTTGCTTAGGTTCTCCTCTGCGTCATCTGTTTGACGATGACTAGCTTGAGCTTGCTTCCAAATGGCTTTTCTTCGTAAAGCCCCTTTTGTCCATTCTCGCCAGTCAAGCTCCAGAAGACCTCTTCCTGATCTATCCCTTCCTTGCGACGAACGAGGGAGGACAGCTCCTTCCCATATGGCCTTTTCTATACACTCAACCTGACCTTCAGACCAAAGGCGTTCATCATCCAGCGCGGGATCATGTCGAGCTGTAGGTAGTGCCTCATTACCAGTCGCATGGATTTGCTGTTCTAGCCATTGATGCAGTAAACCACGCAGGTGACGAAGATAAGTGGGAGGAAGACCAGACACGTATTTGCGCGGGGGCAGCGGAGGCGATTTGGGCCTGACACCTAATGAGTCTTTCGGAAGAGGCTGATCTGGGAGTCGTGAAGGTACGTTGGTAGGCGATGCTGAGGCTTTAATAGGAGCTAACATTTCAGCGATTTCCTGAGCGAGCACCGTGAACAGTGGGTCATCTGATGAGATTCAATGCTAAAGCATTATGAAGTCTATTCGTTTCAACACTGTTATCATAAAATTGTTGACGAACAGTGACGATTCAACAGAGGGGAGCAGGAAGTTGACGTTCGATGTTTGCGTGTCTTTTGATTCGTGTTGTCCTTTCGGTAATGATGCGAAGCAAAGATAGCCGCGCTGTTATTTGGTTCAGTTCAAATTGTGAGCTTCTCGAGGTTGGTAGTCAATTATATATATCCATTCACTCATCCTCATGGTCCACAATCTTGCCATTTTGAATCGATTTGCATTATTGAATCGTATTCAATTGCATTATTCTCCACACCCATGCAATCTAACATGTCGCACAGACAACGTCATGTATCTGGGGCATAAGGAATACAAAGTGTGTTGTTACGTAATAGTGTCGACTGTGGAAACTGAAGTGGAGGTTGGGACCATTCCGACGTAAGAGAAAAGAGGTCGTTTGTCGTTGTTGTTGTTGTTGATGATGAAGCTGTGCACGGAGATGAAGCAAATAAGAGGAGCTTTAAACGTCACTGTTCAATACATGTCACTTGTCTCATCACACACTATCATTGCTTGAAGAGAAGCGCATATCGAGTGTTCATAAGTCATCATGTCACTGAGAGACGCAAATTGTTATGCCCTCACTCTGAATCAATCTAAAATAGATCCGAGCGTAATTGAACTGACGGAATCTTTTGGTCCGGCCAACCCAGGAAATAACGTCGAGGCTCGTTATGCTAGAGTGAGAGATAAGAAGGATGAAGAAGCTTATTCCTCGGTGATATACGGTATGTGATATACCTCGCTGTCACCTCGAGTCTCTGTTCTCTTAGCATTCGGATATAGCTGAAAACGAGTGAGTGGAAGTAGATGTGTTGACAGGTGCCAGACTCGCTTCAGTCGGATATACCGTCGAGAAAGCCAAGACAAGGATGTTGCAATTGCACGGACCAGATGAGGATATCCCATTTGAATATACTGGAAAGCTGTAAGTCATTTGGTCAAATCCAGATTGGTCACCTGGGAGTGAAAGCGGAACAGAGCTGATTTTTGCCACACGTAGGAGCTTTGTAAGTGGTACGAGGACGTAAATGACGGTTTAGTAAAATGACATTGATCGATGTACTCTTTCAGGAATGGACGTTCGAGTTCGAAGGGTAAGTATCTTACTGTTCCAAGCAGTGAAGCCAAAGCGTCAGCCTAACATTCACACGTGCAGAAACAAATATCGCTGGACACGCGAAGTATACGGAAAAGACTATATCTGTTCAATTGACCGAAAGCCTGATCCAAGAGTTGAAGTTTGTTTGTGAGTATGGTATCAACAAGACGGATTAGGTGCAAGATCTGTCAGTTGACGTCGCGATCAAATACAGAGCAAGAGAAACTACGAGCAAAGGCCCAGGAAGGATACAAATATTACATTATAATATTGATCGATTTCGAAATGAGATTAGAGATGTCAGGGGATTAGAAACGATCTTGATAGCTAGGTAAGTGATTGAATGACATCGACTTCTGAATTGAAGACAGATGGATGCTATATTTACATTGTTCTCCTAGTTTGTTATGCCTATTGGACGCAGCAGAAGACAGAAATACCCCCACGAGAACATCATCTGGAAGTAGCAAGTTAGTCAAAGCACCCGATCCATCGATTGAGAAGGGCGTGCCCCCAGTACCTCCACGACCTCAACGAGTCATAAGTGAAGATGATTTTGAACCTGTATGTACAATGTTCTCACTTTCAACCCTTGTTATGCGGTCTGATTCATCGGATCATTGATGTCAGGAAAACCCAAACGAATTGATAATCTCAATGACTAGTGATTCAGATGAGAATATTGCCAAGGCTAATAATCTGTTGGAGGTAATTTTGATTTTCATCCTCATATTTCTCTTGGCCCGCTCGTACTAATCGTCATGTCTCATCCGTCATCTTCACACAGGACCCTCACGTTTTATTCATTGTGATTCGAACGAAAACTGCCGAAGCAGCTCAAAGAGCATTGGAGGTGTCTCTCGGTGTGACCAGGTGAATACGTTATTCCAGCTCTGACATGGTGTAAGCTGAATTCGGTTGGATATGTAGATATCGTCATCATGAAAATCTAGCAGATCTACATCAATATGTCATAGAAGAAGAGATATTTGAGGGAAAGACATCCATCACATCCAGTCTAGGACCTAGGTCAGGATCAGGATCAAAGGTCATAAACCTGAATGACGAATCTCCAGTGTAAGTCAAACTTAATTTCATACTTTCCTCCTACTCAAACTTGTCAGTGCATGGTACAATCTCGATGTTGGCATTCTCCTCAAATTTTCTTTTCATTCTTCATAGACCAAAAACACCACCTGCAACAGGGAAGAAACAATGGAGTCCACCTCCAAATATAGCTATTTATTTATCGACTATAGAATTACCGGATCTGAAACCTGGACGTAGAGAACATCTAAAACATGTATCAAGTTCTAGCAGTAATAAAGATACCAACAAAGCAACAGATATACCGCCAATACCTTCAACAATATCTTCCCAGTATCTAAACGCACCTCTTCCAACTGCAGCTCCAAACGAAAGTCCTTCATCATCACAGCATACAAATCCTTCGAAACGTACCTCTTCTTTCGGCAGACTGTTTCGTACACATTCATAGTCTTTGTCTGGTCATGTTGCTAGGGATATAGAAATGACGATGTGTCCGTGACAATTGATTGTATTCACTAGGTATATAGAGCCAAATCCACATGCATAAAATGCCACGAATAATAAAATTTATATAAAAACGAAACAAAGTGAAAAAGATGCTATATTGATGTATACATTACTAAATCTTCCTTTCAGACATTACCGTTTCGTTTACTTCTCATCCATTCCATCGTTTAATCAACCTCTTCCATGGAGCCACCGGCTTCCTCGAGAGCAGGAACATCGGCATCGGCAGCAGGAGCAGGTGTGGGCTCAGCCTCAGCATCGATAGAAAGACCAAGGGCGATCATTCGGTTGATTCGTTGAGCAAAGTCTTGAGGAGCGGTAAGGGTGAAACCGGAAGTAAGGAGAGCAGTCTCGAAGAGCAAGTAGGTAAGATCTCGAACGGTCTTATCGGATTTGTCTTCGGCGACTCGAGACTTGAGCTCTTTGATGATGGGGTGGGTGGGGTTGAGTTCCATAGTCTTCTTAGAGGCCATGTAAGATGACATGGAAGAATCTCGGAGAGCTTGAGCCTTCATGATTCGCTCCATGTTGGATGACCAACCGAATTGACCGGTAACAAGAACGCAAGGGGAGTCAGTGATTCGGTTTGAGACAACAACCTTCTCAACTTTGTCGGCGAGGTTTTCCTTGATGGCAGAACAAAGACCCTCAAATTCCTTAGCCTCCTTCTCTCTCGCCTCTTTCTCCTCAGGGGTCTCCTCAAGCTCGAGACCTTCTTTGGATACACAGACGAGTTTTTTGCCATCGAACTCCTTGAGTTGGGTGACAGCGTACTCATCGATAGGGTCAACAAGAAGCAAGACCTCGAAGCCCTTCTTCTTGAGGACCTCAAGGAAGGGTGAGTCCTTGACGGCTTCAAGAGATTCACCGGTAAGGTAGTAGATTGATTTTTGGACCTCAGGCATTCGGGTAATGTAGTCTTTGAAAGAGGTCATCTCGTCAACAGACTTGGTGGAGTGGAATCGGAGGAATTCGGCAATCTTGCTTCGGTTGGTAGCGTCTTCGTGGATACCGAGCTTGAGGTTCTTGGAGAAAGCAGTGTAAAATTTGTCGAAGTTCTCTTTGTCTTCAGCAACCTCTGAGATGAGCTCGAGAGCCTTCTTAACAAGGTTCTTTCGGACGACCTTGAGGATCTTGTTTTGTTGAAGGGTTTCTCGAGAGATGTTAAGGGGAAGATCCTCGGAATCAACGAGACCAACAATGAAATTGAGGTATTCGGGGATGAGGTCCTCGTTATCTTCGGAGATGAAGACTCGTCTGACGTAAAGTTTGATGTTATGTCTCTTCTTCTTGGTCTCAAAGAGATCAAATGGTGCTCGTTTAGGAACGAAAAGCATAGCCTTGAACTCGAGTTGACCCTCAACAGAGAAGTGCTTAACGGCAAGGTGGTCTTCCCAGTCGTTTGAGATGGACTTGTAGAAGCTTGCGTATTCGTCTTGAGTGACTTCAGATGGGTTTCTATTGCAAGCGAATTGTTTAGCTTCGCTCAGGTTAACAGGACATTGAATAAACTCACCTGGTCCAGATAGGTTTTTGCTTGTTCAACTCCTCGTTCTCGGTGGTGGTCTCCTTGACCTTCTTGGTCTTTTTGGTCTTCTTGGCGGAATCCTCATCCTCAACCTCCTCGATCTTGGTCTCACCTTCCTTTACTTCCTCCTCTTCATCGTCGACCTCCTTCTCGGTCTCCTTAGTGACAACAAGTTGAATGGGGTAAGAGATGAATTCGGACTAACGATGTAACATCATGTCAGCTGGGGCCGAAGATACTTGAAGGTTGAGAAGTTGTACTCACGTGTTTCTTTACGATTTCTCGGATTCTCTTCTCTTCAAGGTATTCTTTAAGATCCTCCTTGATGAAGAGTTTCATCGAGGTACCTCGACCAAGTCGGGGACCGTCAACGTCTTCGGTGATGGTGAATGTACCACCGGCAGCTGACTCCCAAATGTATTGCTCGTCATCGTTGTGCTTGGTGGTTACTTGTACCTTTTCGGCGACAAGGTATGAAGAGTAGAAACCAACACCGAATTGACCTATACGTCGTTGTCAGCTTTGTACTCCTTTTAGATAACATGGATGGGAAAGTCTGATCTTATCACTTACCAATCATACTGATATCAGCACCTGAGCTGAGGGCTTCCATAAAAGCTTTTGTACCGGATTTGGCGATCGTACCGAGGTTGTTAACGAGATCAGCCTTGGTCATACCGATACCGGTATCTCGGATGGTGAGAGTACCTTCCTCCTTGTTGGGGGTGATTCGGATGTAAAGGTCCTTCTCTGAATCGAGTTGAGAAGGGTCTGTGAGAGCTGCATATCTGATTTTGTCAAGAGCATCGGAACAATTGGAAATCAATTCTCGAAGGAAAATTTCCTTGTTGGAGTAGAAAGTGTTGATGATGAGATCAAGAAGTTGAGAGATCTCAGCTTGGAAACCAAAAGTCTCGGCTTGTCCAGACATGACGAATGAAGGTATCTATACTGCAATGGAGAAGGAAGGACATACAGAAACGCAGATATAATCAGCAACTTTCATCAGAATGACAGCAAAGTTGCTTTCGGCTGAGATTGATGACTCACGAGTAGATTTTTTGTTGGCAGGATATAGATGTTCTAGTTCTACTTTGTGATGTAGATTTTGATGTTGTTTTTGAGAACAGAAAATGAGAGAAAAAAAATAGGTCTGAGAGGAAGAGAGAAAAGTAAAACCAAAAGGTGTCTGAGGTGCTGAAATACTTTCTAACTATCGTCCATGGACGATGCTACGGTGGTGGTTGAGTGAGAGTGATGATTTTTGGTGGAGGGAACGAGGAATGACTGGAACTTTCCATTATGATCCATCTAAACAGGGGGGTTCAATAAACAAACATGTGTGTGGCGAATCTGCAAGCCTAACAATTACGTTTGAGCCGGGAGATCATGGGTTAGGCGTGACCCGATTTACCTTTTCATTTGAAATCACACGCGAGGTTTGAATGGGGTTAGGTATTTCGGGTGCAAATCATTGTCGAAAACATGGGAATCCGGCTTAAGCTTAAAAGCATAATTCTTTCCCAGGTCAATGTGATCGACGGAGAGTGTACAATTGGTTATCCGATTGATAGAGCTCGAACAGACGAGACGATGTCCGCCTCCTTCACTGTGGATCTGCTTAGCCCTCCATCGACTGTCAAAACCGTTGCGTCACCTGGCTTGACGGAAGATCAGCAGGCAAAACTGCATAATCTTGAGCAACATTTCGGTCAACAGAATTTCAAACTGCCCATCAGCGAAAATGCGGAACAGGGAAGGGAGCTCACCGAGAGGGAGATGATGTACATGGTAAGAACTGTATAGAATCACGCGCGATCATCGAAAATACATTGGCTGATCAGAGAACCATTGACAGTCCAGAGAAACCTTTGTGAGGTGAATAATCTCCATGAATATTCGCTTTGAATGTCCTGATAATCGTGCCGAGTTCTTTCTGTAGATATCTCATAGGTAAGTGAGACCCTTTCCACCACCACTTTGTTTTGTGTCTCTTATGGCTCTTCCTCAGCAACGAAATGGGACTTGCAAGCTACCATAATTCGTCTGGAGGCCTGTATCGTATGGCGTCGGACGGAAGATATTGAGAATGTCGAACGTATGGCAGCCGAGTGTAGTCCCGAAGTCAGTCATTCTCATTACAGGTGAAACCTCCATATGATTTGACATTGATCATATGTCCATCTACTTCAGTCTCAACAAGGTAAATATACACTTATGGGGTTCTCGACAAAAGGTCAACCGATTATATCCATTTACCCTAATCGAAAAAATATGCCTTATGAAGAGAAACGTACGTTCGAGGGTTTCAGTGGTCGGGCCAATGGCATGGTAAGTTTTGATATGGCAAAAAGCAAGCAACAGAACTGATAATGAAGGTTACACAGGTGTACATGTTGGAGAGAGCTCGAGATTTGATGCCTGCTGGTGTAACGTAAGTCGACTGAACTATCCTTAAAGGTCCTGGCATTTCGCTCATTCATCGGCAACAGAAATGCATTAGTCATCTTCAACTTCACAGGGAAGAAACAAGGCCCTTCTACACCAATATCTGTGAGATTTTTTTTTTCCACTCAGTTTGTTCGATCCGTTACCACCCAGACTGATCTTTTATCAGGTCATAACACAAGCCAACCACATACTTTCTTCCTATTATCCCGAAACGTTGGGGCTCAATATTTTCCAGAATATGCCTTGGCTCTACAAAACTCTGATTAGCATCGTCTGGCCATTTGTGGATCCAAACACGAAAATGAAGGTCAAATTCGCATCCGCAGAAGATCAAGAGCTAGTCAAGGATGGTGACATCGATGCGAATCAACTTGTCAAGGAGGCAGGTGGCGATTTAGAAGTGAGCGAATGGTTGCTCGGGATCGTTGAACCGAAAGTATGCTAGCTCATATGCGATCCAACTTTCTAGATCTCCTACGATCACGATACTTATTGGCCGTCATTGGTTCAAACCTGCTTGAAATTGCGGGCCGATGAAGAGGAACGATGGCGGGCTTTGGGCGAACGTAGAGTTGGGCGAGAAGAAAAGTTTTTCAAGCGAGCTGTCCCTCTGTACAAGGTCTAGCGGAGCAAACAGAAATCTTCATTCACATATATAGAAGGGCAGTCTCATCAGTTGCTCATGATGATGATACACACCATTAATCATATTGGAATAACAGATGCAGCGTGCAGATGGGGTGACTAACCGTTTTTTTGACATGTGGTAATTCAGTTAAACCGGAGAGGGTTAATATAGGCATACCATATTCCGGCAAAGCGATGTGAATGTTTACAGTGAGGCGCGCCAACCCTCCATCCCAGTTTGCGAGATGTCCTCCGTGCCTAGATGTTTTAAATTGTACCTGGGAGACCGTAAGATGGCATCATCACCCAGCCGTAAATCCGAAAAACAAGGCGAATTGCCCTGAATGAAATGACCATGAAAAAAAGGAAAGGAGACCACCCTGTCCACTGCGTCACTGAATGATACCGAGTACTACGAGTAGACATCTGGGAATGGAAGTGGTACCTCGAACATCAACACTGTCACAGATAGAAAGCAAAAATCGATCTCCTTGGAGAACCAGGTATCGCCATAGCAGAGAACAAAGGTAGCAAGGAGATAGATAATACACAAACTATATAAATCAGGAGTATCGTTCTGATTTGTTTGATTAGATTATTCGCGAACTCTGACATCACCCCTTCCTTTTCGATCATTTAAACAATCTCCTTCCATTCCCGGGGAAAAGTAACAAAAAAACGCCACTTGGGATTTTAGTGTGCTCAACATCGCAAAACATCCCACCATCATCATCAACCTTTTCATCATCATCTTTTCTTCAGCCTATTCAAAGGATCGGTCCTAGAACCATCTCAATCGTATATCAGCCACAACAGATCTGCCCCAGTTGTGCCTGTCTTTCTCATCTCACTAGGATAGATTAGAATATACACGTCTTTTCTAAATCAAATACGTTCGAGTAGCAATCATGTCAGACATAAAACACCAAGACGCTTCTTCACTGTCGAAGGCCACATCAGATACAAAACCCACCGCCTCGTCATCCACCAGTCCGGAGTCAAAGCCTATAGATAAGAAGGAGGAAGAGGACGAGGATCCCGAGGTGAGTTCGATCAGCTCATCGTGCTGACGGCATAACTGACCATGCTGCTACTATGCACTCTTCGCTTGTGTGACACCTTTGAAATGATCGATCTACAGTCACAAGAAGATGTCATCGACATGGAGACGTTCCAACAGATCATGGACATGGATGAAGAAGATGACGCCGATGAGGAAGACGGCGAAAAACATGCATTCTCAAAAGGTATTGTTTGGGGTTATTTCGAACAAGCTGAAGCTACGTTCCAAGAGATGGAAGATGCTATGTGAGTGATCACCCGATCGATACGTTTAGTCAATCAGGTAGTCAATCGGGTGATACTTTTAGTCAAGTTGGAGCGCTGACGAGAGTTTCTTACTACCTCAATTATCCTTCTTTAAATGGATCACGTATTCGTCCCAATATTTCCATTGCTTCACCACTTCATGTGCTCTTGTTCACTTCCCACGCCTTGATCACCTTTTTCACACCTCACTAAACATCACAACCGATCTCATATACATCTATCCATCGATTTCTATCCACCTGGTCGTAGTGTTGCCAAAGATCTGAACAAACTTTCATCTCTTGGTCATTTCCTCAAAGGTTCGTCAGCCGCACTGGGTATCATCAAAGTCCAAGCATCATGCGAGAAAATGCAACATTATGGTAACAAGAGGGATGAAGAAGCCGGGATTAGTCTTGAGCCTACAGAGGCGTTGAAGAGGATCCAGGACTTATTGACTGCTTGTAAAAAGGATTATCAGGTCGCTAAGAAATGGATGGAGAATCTTTATGAAGAAGACAAATAAAGTCTGACGTTACAATCGAAGTACGCTTTTCATGTGCATCAACGCACTAAGTAGATGAACTTTATTGATCATCTTATTTGGATGTTCTCCACCACCATATTTCCAAAGATATCCTTCCTTTTTGGTACTCTCAGTTGTCCTCTCCTCATGTCTCTTAATCCAGTCTTCCCCTTGAATTTCAGGATCATTCTCTTTTCTCAAACTTGTAGCATTTTCCCAAAGCATAGGTGATTTCTTGGTTACATTTGACTCGTTAGATTAGAAGTTTCGTAATTATGAAGCGCAAAGAGGAATGTATGTGATTATTGCATCAATGAAGTGGTACATGTTCACATTGCGTATTCGTATGAAGTGTCTAGTCACCTGGTTCTTCTTTCCCCATGACAGCACTCTCCTCACCCTCAGCTCTTTCCTCCCAACCACCTTGTACCCGTATGACGCCTTCTTCTATCTGGCTGTTCCTTACCAACCTTTCTCCGATATCCATTATACTTTCGGGTACATCATCAATGTCATCTTCGTCTTCGCCCATTCGTGTCAAGCCTTGACTCTCTCCTGCCGGTCTGTTGACTGAAGGTAAACCTAATCGACCTTCACGTAACGCTTCTTCATACGCTTCATGTGCTTCTTCGTCTTCCTCATCTTCATCAAAGGGTGTATCACGAGGCATGAATAATGGAGTTTGACTCATACGCCTTCGACCTGCACTACCACTCGGCCCAGGTGTAGAACTGTCTTCTCTCCCGAAAGGCGTTACGGAAGGCGTACTGGTGCCACCTCTTCTGGAGTTAGGTACGGCCGACACCGATCGAGTCGCATTTCTCATGTTAGGAGCATTAACACTTTGTGACCTTGCTTGAGCGCCCGGCTCGACCGATAATGAAGTTGAAGAATATCGTATCGCACCTGTCCCTTGTTTCGAACGGGACCGTGAACGAGCAGATGCTATAGATGCCGAACGAGATGATAGACGGGATGATGGCGGTGCATATTGTGAAGCTGGAAGAGGTGGATATGGTTCGATTATCAGTACTATCTGAACAGACGAAGTGCCGAATCCTGTAAAAGACTATGTCAGCCTGGAAAAGGAAACATTCATGAGTTTGAGTGAAATGTTTATCTACCTTTATACGTTACGTCCACATCAGGTTTCCAATCTTTGATGTTTGTCTCTTCGACTGATTCTGTAATGTCAGTATCATCCAGATCAGGCTCCGCCTTGATTCTTAAACCGTCCTCATCCACTACATCTTGAGCTGTATGACTCAGGCCCTGCATTGGAGGAGACCCATCTTGATCCATTTCTTCCAATTGGGTAGCGACTGATCGAGAACGTGTTCGGGATCTACGCGGGGTCTTTGAGACTCGAGACGAGGAAGTTGTGGGTCTGCGTTTCGAAGGAGATGGTTCCGGTATGGGTTCGGGGGGAGGTGTAGGTGGTCTCAACGAGAATGATTTATCCTATAAATACTGTCAGGTAAAGCACTTTGGAAATTCACGGGATTGAAAATACCTTTAATAATACAACTTCTGTTCGAGTGGTGGTTCTCAAGAAATAACAATATTGATAGCCCTCTAATGAAAGAGGAGATCAGTCAGACCGGTCCTTTTGATCGCGGATGTATTATGATAACGTACCACCACGTTCGACGTGTACTTTATGTTTCTTCTGCGACCGAGCAGAATATAATAGCTCCGACATTTTAGGTTGCAATGCTCCTATCACCAGCTGTAATACTCGATCAGACATCCAGTCGACCTGTGACGTCAAGTGGGTTTCATATGAGCACCATATTTGAGGATTCTCTCAGGTGAAATGCGGAAGACTCACATGTCTTTCATCTAGATATAGAAAAAGCGGGATAACTCGATAGTTTGAAACCCGGAGGTAGAATGCATTCCGTGTCGAAAAGTGCATGGTGTGTGATTCTGGCGATCGGTTCCCTATCTACTGAAACAGCGAACCAGAAACCCGCTTGAATGTCCTGGCCGAGGGTGTGATTTTGGGATGTCGTGCAAATCTATCGTCGACAACAGCGATTCAATTCATTCTTCAGACCACTTAGTCTCTCTCTATATTATCGATCATCATCATCATCAATGCCATCATCGTGATAAGCAATTGATACCTTCCACGTCATCGTATTTTGTTTCTGTAAGCTACTACAGAGCGGGATCAAATATCTTTGCTAGGTGCACCGCGTCGTTCCCCTCTCCTTCTTCTCTTTCATTCTTTCCGCTGACGAATCGATAATAAAGATACATAAGTTTAGTGCTCGTTTCACCATTCATCATTGCTCCTTTACCTATCTCATCCTTGATTCAATATGTCAGCACCAGCATCAGATCCTCCCCCTCCCCCTCAATCCACGGATAACGGCGACAACAAGCCCGAGGAGGCTACTGTAACTCCAACAAGCGGAGAGAGTCACGAGAATGCAGAATCAGCCAACTCACCAGCAGATGATGTACAGATGGAAGAAGAGAAAACAGTAGAAGATCCTTTGGAGGACGTACCAGAGGGCGTACTTACTGTGAGTCTAATCGATGTGCCGCTTTCGCTTCGAACATGATAACATCCGCTGATCGTATCTATCGTTTATGTCCATTTTTAGTCTGAAGCCGCCGATATCAAAATGCAAGCACGTATGATCGATAATGAGATAAAGATGATGAGACAAGAATCACTGAGACTTGCACATGAGAGAGAACAAATGTCAGATAAGATCAGTGATAACATGACCAAGATTAAGCAGAACAAAGTGTTACCGTATTTGGTATCGAAAGTTGTCGAGGTATGTGTCCAATTATTGAGTATTCGGGACTGGACTGCTACTAGACTTTGACTGACCAGAAGCGATATGAATAGATCTTGGATGTGGATGCAGAAGAACAAGAAGGAGCTGCTCACAATGAACAGAACGCTAAGAAGTCGAAATGTGCTGTCATCAAGACTTCAACTAGACAAGTATGTAGTTTTTCCTAGAGATACGAAATCAAAGCTGATTCTTGGCATAGACCGTATTTTTACCAATCATTGGTCTTGTACCTCATGATGATTTACGTCCTAGTGATTTGATCGGTGTGAACAAAGACTCATATCTCATTCTTGACAAATTGCCTGCTGGTGAGTAACGGCTATCCTCTAAACGACATACAATAATGACTCGCTGACGCGTTTGATTGTCCTTCAGAGTATGACGCTCGAGTCAAGGCGATGGAGGTCGATGAGAGACCAACGGAGACTTACACGGATATCGGTGGTTTAGACAAGCAGGTCGAGGAGCTGATCGAGGCTATGTAAGTGATTCTCAGCCCCTCTTCGATTTGTGTAACTAAACGGTGGTATTAGCGTATTACCTATGCAACAAGCCGACAAGTTCAAGACGCTCGGTATCACCCCACCGAAGGGATGTTTGATGTATGGTCCCCCTGGTGAGCGAAATTCCGAGAAATCGTCACAAGGTGGAGCTGATTGTCCACGCAGGTACCGGAAAGACGCTGCTTGCACGAGCCTGTGCTGCTCAGACGAACGCTTGTTACCTGAAACTCGCTGGACCCGCTCTTGTTCAAGTGAGTTTACTTCCTTTGGTAGTGACATCCCCGTCCGCTTGCTAATTCTTTTTCTAGATGTACATCGGTGACGGTGCTAAACTGGTCCGAGACGCGTTCGAATTGGCTAAGGAGAAAGCCCCCGCGATCATTTTCATCGATGAATTGGATGCTATCGGAACAAAGCGATTCGACAGTGACAAGTCTGGAGACCGTGAAGTGCAAAGAACTATGTTGGAGTTGTTGAATCAGCTGGACGGTTTCTCAAGCGATAGTCGAATCAAGGTGCGATAGCGTCAGCCGGTCATAGATTTGAAAGCTGATCCCTCTTCGAAACGCTTAGGTCATCGCCGCTACCAACAGAATTGACATTCTCGATCCCGCGCTCCTCCGTTCAGGTCGATTAGACAGAAAGATAGAGTTCCCTTTACCTAACGAATCAGCGAGAGAACGAATCCTGCAGATTCACTCAAGAAAGCTTAATCATCATGGCGTCAAGTGAGTACATGTCAAGTTCTATTTGAGCTTCCAATTAGAACTGACTATGAATTCAGCTTTGAGGAATTAGCGCGATCAACAGAAGATATGAACGGTGCTCAACTCAAAGCAGTTTGTGTGGAGGCAGGAATGGTGGGTTCTACGATTCTACGAATCATCGTATCGATTGCTGATCGCCTTTTCCGTCAGTTGGCATTAAGACAAAACGCCACTCAATTAACGCATGAACATTTCCACGGCGGTATCCTTGAAGTTCAAGCTCGTAAAGCGAAAGAACACCATGTGAGTCTAACTGTCTGGTTGCTCTTCAGTTTCCGGAAGCTAATTGTATTTGCCTACAGTATTTTGCATAAACATGTCAATGATCCATTTATGATTATTTTTTCAACTTTTCCATACAATTCTGTAGATGTATATCATGATCCTGAGTTGCAATATGCCTGCACATCTGTATTATAATGAGAATTTATGAGCGTGAAGCACGGGTTATCAGATAAAGGAACGACATTCCGGTAGACGAGTTTCCGTTGTTCCTGATTGGTATTATTATTTGTTGTTTTTCCCACCTCTTCTCTTAGCGTTACTAATCTCCTAACACAAGCCTCAGCTATCGCATTCAACTGTAAGAGAGCATCATGGCATCTCTACCACCATTGGCAGCTTTATTCCTGACCCACTTTGACGATATCAAAGGCCAGTCCGTAGTATTCTACGCGTCTTTACCTAGTGAGTTCCACAGATCGCACCGCTATTCCTACTTGCGAAGTCGTTCTCAGTCTAACGATTTCACGTAGATTTGCCAGCAGAGACTATCGAGCATACCACTCTTCCTTCGGGTCTACATGTACTAGAGTCTGATTTGGTACTATTTGAGCATCACGATTTACCGGGTGCAGGATTATTCCGGAGTCGGTTGAGCGATGAAGGTACGCGTGGAAGAAGGATGGGTACATTGGGTGTCGTACTTGGTAAGACCATTGAAAATCATCCTCATGGAATTATTTGCAAACAAGATAATTGACAGAACTTTAATGCTCTGTATAGCCAGCCCTTCTGTACCAGCTGAACTCTTTGCATTACATGATCCTCTTTCTTCCCTGTTTGACCAATTGGAACAACTCGAATCATCACCCTTTGCTCCTTCCACTTCTTCCAAACCTTCTAGCGCCGTTTCGCTTCTCGCCAAAGTATGGCACGACAATCGTGCAGACGCGCCTGATACGTCTACCACTGTGGTCAAGAGGACTGGAAAAGAACCTGTAAGAGGAGTGAGACAATTGATCAATGGAACTGCAAGTCTACCGGTAAGTGTTGCAGAATGAAGGTAACGCTTTGAGCTAACGTAGAGCGAGTCTAGGTCGAACATCCCATCGCCTACATGCCAACTCTGTTAGGAGTCTTAGGTCCATCGATAGTTCCTGTTTACAAAGCCGCTCTTTCCGGACAGAGGATAGTAAGTGAAAGTATAGTTCAACGATACCGCAGGCCGCTGACTGTTATGAAACTCTCTCTCAGCTGCTGTACTCTACTCCCCCACTTCTACCTTTAGCAGCTTTCGCATGGTGCATATGGGCGATGTCTATCTCCTCTGCCACAACACCGGTTGCACGGCCGTCCCAATGGCTAGGCAATGTGGGTCTCATGGATCTCACAGATGTGAAAAATCGAAAAGGTGGATGGATAGCTAGTAAGTTGGTGACGATACAGGTATTTGTAATCTTCCTCGAACTCAGCCAACCTATTCCTGCTTATAGCCACGTCGGACGCGATCTACAAATCTCATCATACTGTCTATGATGTCTTTATTGATCTTTCCTCGATTCCTATATCTCCAACATCGGATGTGGAGAATGCACCTTCAACTCCGACCCCACATATTGTTTCTACGTATCATCAACCCAACAGCACACCTGTACCCATTTCATATTCCTTCTCAGATCTGCCTCTATACAGATCCTTGCTCCTGCTCACTTCATCACCGCCTACAGTCCACGCGGGAATGAGCAAGACTGGCGGTTGGTGGCTTCTGGCTTTCGAGCTTCTCGAACAAGCCTGGAAACTTTGTGTAGGAGTTTGCCAATTCGCCGTCGGAAAAGGGAGAGTCGGCGAGGAAGGGCAGTTCAGACTCGACGAAGGCGAAGAGGACGCTAGCTTACTTGGTAGTGAAGACGATTTCGGTCCTGAAACCGTTGAGGAACAAGATCAAATCGATGAACATCAAGAAGATGAAGCTATAAGAAGAGGAAAGTTGATTTTGAGACAATTACACCATAACACCTATCATCTGGATGCGAAATTGCGAAGTGTTCTTGGCTCCCGACCTCGGGGTGATGCATTCCGAACCGCAAGTCTCAACGTCGCAGAAATCAGAGAGTTGGTTGGCCGTAAGTGGCATCTGGGTGGTCCAGAAGGTGAAGATCAGTTCTGGTTGGATGTTTCAGGCAAATGGGGGATGACTATAGATCCAAACACAGACTAGTGATAGCATCAGTGGGCAGTAGAAGTTTGAGCAGTTGTATTTTCATCTCATCCCCAAGGACCTCTAATGGACGGACGAACAAATTCGCCGTCATGCATTCATTTCACAGTTGCCTACGTTTTTTATGATTACTGACGTTGGTCGATGATGCTATTAAATTCTGTTTTGCTCAGCCTCCACGGCACGCCTGAATTACTCCAAAACTCCTCTGGGTCCTCGTCCTGTCATGGAAGAGAAACATATCAGCATATGTCTTCGTGAGCCTATATTCGATTAGACTTACTGCGTCGAGGTTCAAGACGGTAGCGATCTGCTGCAATCTGGTGAATTTGTCTCGTGCACCTCCAAACGACGTTTGCGCGGAAAGGTAATTAGATATAGCACGGACGTCGCGTTCGAAACGGATGGCACCGAGCTGTATGAAACAAGTCAACCAAACAATAAACCCGGAATCGCTTGACATACCTCAGTGAATCGCATGCTCTGTATCATCTTCTCCCATGGTCTGACCAGAGCTTCGACGGTAAGATTGAAGAAGGTTTGATAGTTGTGATCGGTCAAAGAGTCCTAAAGACCATTTCCTCCACGTCAACAACGTCTGAAAAGGGAGAGAAGAACACCGTACCTTGTATCCGTCTACCAATATCTCCCATCCTCTGACGAATCTCTTCCTCACGAGATCCGATTCATCGGCTTCCGCGAAAGTATCCTCATCAAGCAGATAGGTCACCTCTCTATAGCAATCATCCAATAGACCTCGAAGTCGTGGCTTGATGAGCTGATTGAACAATTGCTCAAGACCAGTCTATCGGTAACGATCAGTTTTATATTGCTGTAACCCACTGCAGGTCGCAAACTCACCTTGCAGGTCGAACGAAACCTATCTGATATCTCCCTCAGTATTTGTATCTCATCTTGCACAACACGCAACTCCATCTCCAGAAATACTTGAGGCAAGTTGGCCAAAACCTCATCCAGGAGACGTTCCATGTAATCGGCTGATACATCGAGGTCATTCAAGTGGATCTGGTATAGTAGAACACCTGTTAGCTACGTGGAGGAGAACGCCAGGGACGTGCCGAGGAGGTAGACTTGTCGATATTTGAGCGCTGTGTCGTCAGTTAACGATACTTACGATGAAAGCTGTTCGCTGATCTCTCTCCCTTTTGTCTTTTTCTGGTCCTCTGTCCTGAGATCCAGATGCTTGACCGGAATATACACCGTCCATCTTCTTTCTGATAACCCCGGTATAATCTCTCTCTATAACCTCGCCAAGCCTCTGACGCATCGATCGAAGAGTGGCTATAGAGCCGCAAGACAGCAATCGGCCAATTACCAGCTTGAGTAGGTAGAATGTATCATCTAATATTGAGGATAAATGAGGACGAGCGGAAGTATCCGGAGAGTCCAGACGATGAGCCTACCAAGAGGCCCATTAGCAAAGAGCTTTTGCATGGTCTGCTATTGATCAGAATGCGTACCTTCTCGATGCTCATACGCAGGAACCAGAGTTCAAGAGGTTCATAGTAGACTTTGAGCAAATTCTCAATCGCTCTTTGACTGCCCGATTGTTCTACCACATGCATTTGCTCTCGATGTTCGTCCTCGTGTCCCGATTGTAATTCGTCTGACATCTCGTTGATGTCCTCGCCAGTGTCCTATCGAGTGCGTAAGCATAGCGATCGGGCAGTCCGTCTCTCATATCTCACCGCTATACGGCTCCAGACAAATCGCCTGAACAGAGCCCACCGTCCCCCTAATGCAACCAACTCTCCTAAAACTTTGTCAACATCACGTGGATCGGGTCCTTCATCTTCCTCTTCCATAGGAACTTGAGTCACAGGCGGGGGAACACCTTTCTTACCGCCTTGAGCATAGGATTGAAGCAGCGTCGACGCGGAGGAGAGATTCGGCAGAGCAGATGTGGTAGTATTTGCAAGTGAAGCAAGCGATAGTTGCTGAACAGCTGGATTCGATAGGGAAGCGAACAATGGGGGTAACAGTGACGGGTTGTGGAGGAGCGGGAAACGCGATTGCTTGGTTTCCGATATCTGATACCACACGATCAGAACAAGATTAGGGGGTCTTGACATTACACATACCAGACGTCCTACTCGCCTTTCCTCCTCCCAACCTTCAACAATATTCCGCACTACCCTGTCGCTCTCGCCCACGAGACGACCAACGACTGTCCCCATCCGCCCCTTGCCATAGTACTTGTCCACCACAGGTTGATGTTGGTCAATGATATGAGCGATGGCCTCCAGTAAGTTTGTAAGCGATATAAGATAGTACAATGGAGAAGAACCTGTTTCGTCTTTTGAGTCAGCTCAATTATCATTTTTGTGGTGTGGAACGGGATCTACTCTTTCCAGCAGTGGAATTCCTGCCTTTGACCAATCCGACAACAAAGTCTGCGTACGCTTCCAAACCTTCTTCCTCCGCCCCTATACCTGGCCACAGACGGAAGAACCTGCTGACGTTTTGTTCGTCTTTCCTAGCTGCGGCATTGTCGAATTCAGTACGGAAAGTATGTAAGAGAATACCACGCAATTCCTCTAATGTTTGAGCAGGTGGAAGTGGATGTTGGGGCGTAGGCTAGAAATAAGTCAGCACCATTCTGATGCAAATAATTCGGGCGAAGCTCACCACAACACCGCCGGCAAAATTCCCCTCGATCACTTCTTGCCTCACCGACATAGCTCGACGACATGCGCGAGACGCAGACTCCCAGTCTTGTTTCGTTATAGCTGCCGACAGTGTATGCAGAGCGTTCTAAGAATGGAATGATGAGCAGTGCGCATTTTCGATAGTCGTCAAGTTCGCAAGTACCTTAAGTTCGAGGACTTCAGTAACGATATCCGTAGCTTCCTTTACTCGTCCAACCTCCTCATCCAATCTTCGCACTTTTCCACCTACACGCTCACTTGTTTCCCAAACCCTCGTGACTCTGTCCACCAAGCCCTCTTTTGACTTTCCATATCCATCGTGAGCTGTGGACTGAAGACCTATCCCCCTCGAGGCGTGAAACACATCCGTTCTGCCATCGACATCCGCGGCGAGTGTACCGACTTCTGAACCAAGCTCCAATAAACGTGAAAGAGCGCCATCAATTTGCGCTCTATCAGCGACGAGAGCATTGAGAGAAAGCGAAAGTTCAGATTCTCTCTTCGTTAGCAAAGCGAGTTGGGCTGATATTTGGTCGGGATGGGTTATCGTCCGTGGTTCGAGCTGTGCCGGAAAATGAGGTTCAGTGGGCTGAGAACCCGATACTGGCAGTGAGGTGTGGGGCTGAACTACGACTTGAGTCATCTCTTGCCAAAGAAGCGGAAATAGAGCAAAGATTTGTCGAAAACCGCAGCGAAGCCACTCTTCGGAACGAAAGATAAGAGATACAGCTAGTCTGGCAAGTGAATATACCCAAACTGGATTGGATATATACTCGAGTACACCTCAACATGAAGAAAAGCGCGACGCGGACTACAGCGAATGTGACAAGAGAAAGGTGGAGGTGGTTGATCATAGCGATTACAAAAACTATTACAAAAAACTATTACAAAATCACAAGACATGCAATTCGAATATACGAGTAGGACCGATTTTTGTAATGGGTCTTCTGTCAGTTGTGATATTGTTTGTTCTTCTTTTCATCCTTGCTCGGGCATTGGACACTGCCGTTACACATCACCACTTCCTCTCCCTCCCCGCGTAAATCACTGTTGAGCGTGCAACATCTCTTTCATATCAAGCCTGTTCTCTTAATAATCACACCACACCGCAGACGTCCAGCCAGACAACGAACTCCAATTCTAAGAAAAAACAGCACTGGAATCCATCGCTTGGCATGTCAGAGGTCTATAACTCCTCCCAGGCGAAGCTGAGTTCAACTGCCGGCTCCACGCCGTCCGCAATCAGCGCTTCCCGAGTCAACTCATCATCGACGCCCGACGACTTCATAGACGCTGAGATCCCAAAGGTTCTGGCTCGCAACACAGCCTGTCATCAATGTCGGTGAGTCTGAGCTGAGCGCCGATCTGTCAGAGAAAGCCTGGCTGACGTATGAGAGTTAACGCTGCAGTAAAAAGAAGCTCGTCAGTCTATTTTCCATTCTCACTCTCATGCTGTACACTAACCCATCGCAGAAATGTAACGCACAAAAACCGATTTGCTCGAACTGTCAGAAACCTAGAGTACGAGCCTCTCACAAAAGTGATGATAGTCCGGAAGCCGAAGCTTGTACTTGGGATGGACCGAAAGAGCCGAGTGCTAGAACACGTCGTAGAAGGGAATCGGCAAAGCGACAAGCATTTGTTGCAGAGGAGCACGCTGGTCAACCCACAGCGGTTAGGGCGAAAAAAGCAAAGCTGGCAGAATTGGAGGACCGAATTGGTGAGTTTGCATTGCCCTCACGAAGAACGCATTAAGTGAAAATCATCGACTTTCAGCAAATTGTCACGGTGTGCTGGAAGGTTCAAGGCAAACTCCGATCGAGCCCCTTCGGGACTCGTCTTACAGCGTCATTCCACAAGACTCGATAATTTCGATAAACTCCGATATTCTTTCCCAACCATTGTTGCCGGGGAAACGACCGTACACTTATCAACACCCCCCCTTCAGTCTTGGTTTTTCGGAAGACATCCATGTATATCCGGAAAGCCGGACTACAGCAGAGCGACATTGGGGTACAGTGGATGCTTCCTTGGGTCAAGAGAATGTCAACAGTCAATTCGAACGGCTAAATGGTGCCGCCCGATATGCTACCGACCCAAAGGAAGTAATACCGGACACAAATCAATCGCAAACTGTTATGCCTGCATCAGCCACATACGAAGTGGACTATGACCCCGATCTTTTCGCAGGGTTTCCTGATTTGATATGGCCTGAGTAAGTGTTGTTCTCAGTTGAGTGTCGTCCTGGTGCTAATTTGCGGTGTGAGCAGTTGGCCAAAAGATTTGCCGAAGTTTGAGATCATTGAGGTGAATGGTTTATTTGTTGATTTCATCTGTGTGATCGACTGACTCGTGATCTTCAGCATCTCGTCACCACATTCTTCTCCAAGGTACCAACGCTACCCAAGATGCTAAACCGACGTCTGCTGTTGCAGAATCTACTGTTACCACCGTCACATAGTGACTTCCCCGTGAGTTCGCGATGATCCGCGTCATCCACATGGCTGATCCATATATGCAGGCCCGTCCTCTATTACACGCCATCTGTGCAGTGACATCAAATTTCGTTTCCGAAACTGCGTTGGCTACCAGAGCGTACTTTCCAATAGGAACTTCGTCCTCTGAGTTCACACATCCCACGAGAGATTTTGAGCACGATTCCCATGCTAGTCGTTCAGCATTTACCGGTATTGCTATGGGGCGGAAACCTGAACCTACTACGCCTTTGAGTCGCTTTCAATTATGGCACCGACGGAAAGCATTTGAATCATTCTTTGCGCACGTGGATCGGGGAGATCGATTGCTACAATGTATACAATGTGAGCACCGGCACACTGACGTACGCCCAGAGATTGCTTAGTTGGATTACCTCCTTCTCGTGCACAGCATACATCATAACCACTGCAGTTGACCAGTACAACGCTTGGTAAGTCGTGTCATGGACCTCGCATACTGCGCTAATCTGTACGTAGGTGGACTGACATGTGGATGGAAACGGGCGCTCTATTAAGAATGGCGACGCCTATGCGTCTGAACGAGTCGCCGAGTAGGTCCGTTTCATCCAAATTTGAAACTGATACTGATCGAACTGTACAAGATTCGCCTGACGGCTCTCTTCGCCGACACGGTAGTATGCTCATGGCTCCTGCGAGCAGTGACTGGGAACAAGCGGAAAGAGATCGAACATGGTGGTAAGGCGTTACTCTCACTATTGTTCAAATTTATGTTATGGCTGAGGAATTCTGGCATAGGTCGGCTTATATGTTGGAGCGGGGCGCCACAATGTCAACGACTTGGGCATCGGTGAGCATCCTGTCCCTTGTCGCTGAGGTCGTTGAGGCAAGGGCTTATCTGAAAAGTAGTCTCTCGATGACGATGAGATAACGGTGGAATTGCCTGCTCTGCAATCTACATTTGACAATGGCTTCGGAGATCTAACAGGGATACAGACATTGCAGTAAGTGACACGTCACGTGCCCAATACCGATGCTGAAGTATACGCGTTATTAGCTCCCCTGACCTCTTCACTTCTCGTGAGTCCATTCAGTGGTCAAGGTCGTAAAGGATCTTCATATTGACCGAATCTTCCCATCTTACAGATCCACCGCGGCACCGAGACGTGAGCCCTTTATGATTGTCGAGCTCAATGTCGGCGCTGACTGTCACGTAGAGCTTCTGCCTGTTAGTAAAATCGATCAAGTTGCATACCGAAGTCAACAGGTTCTTGCGCCAATATGGCCGTGGTAGTCACAATGTCGCGTAGGTGTATTTTCCAGTATGTCAGCTTTGTGTGATCGTTGATAAATGAATGAGGTATTCAGAACATATTTATCCAACCCGACCTTCCGTGTTCTATTGTCGCAGATCAATGCATTCAAGATGAGCTTCCCCCCGGAGTTTCGGCGGCCTACTCACTTCAAAACCGGTGAGGGGGCTGCAGCACTTGATAGGGACTTGATACAAGCTCTTTGGATCATGCATGCGTAAGTGATATGCCCTTGCAAGTCTTCGTATCGCTCATTTCCATGGCAGTGCCAGCATATGTTTGGGTGAACCATTAATCACCAATGAGACGTGGACAGAAGAAGGCGCTCGAATGACTCTGGCAGCCATTCGAGCAGCACTTTCGTTGCTATATGACAGTGAGTTGTTCGTGTTGGATTGCTAAAGCAAGCGACTGAAAAACAATTTATCGTGCAGTAATTGCAACCAGCTATGATCGTAAGTTCCAACAGCATGGCAGTGCGGCCAGCGACTTACCTTGACATCGTAGTGACCCTGTTCAGTCCACAATGCTCGTTCGTCTGGTGTTTGGCTTCAAGGGGACTGTTGCGGTTCATAGATGCTGCCATTCAGTCCGGTGATTTGGTATCAGGTGCAGTCTTCAGATCCGAAATAGAGGTGTTCCGGTAAGTTTTGGTGGTTTCAAACAGGTCAAAGGTAGCGCTGAAGTCGCGTTTGCAGACTTGCTATGCAAAGATACGGAGAGCGATTTCCAATTGGTAACAGGCACCTGAAGATGATTGATGACGTGCTTGCTCAACAGGAAGGCAAAGCCCCTAAAAAGAAGTCTTATGCCATATTATACGAGTAAGTTCTGTTGGGACGATTTAAGGATGATGCTGAACTGAGTGATCGTCGAAGCTGTTCGAAGGAGGATGCTTTTGAAACCGAGCGTACTGTCGGGGCCAATTTCTCGGAAACAGCTTCCTCAACGATGTTCACTCCTGGACAATCAGATGGTCTCACACCTGATAATCCAATCAGAAACCAGCCGTTCTCAATTCTCATGGATCCAGATTCGCAGCTATCGAATAAGGGGTCTGACGGCGGTACGGTCCAAACATCATTGCCGACCATGACAAATGTGGAAATCCAGGACAATTGGGATATCAATAGTTTCAGCTTTGATGTCGATGCCGTAGCCAGTCTCTTTGAGGCTACGGGTGCGGTATTTGACGTTTCTCAATTCCAGTCAATGCTACAGTAGTCCATGTCTTTCTTGATATATATTCATGTAGCCGACTCAGTACAGTAGTAATACAAGGAATACGTGCAGCAAATTCAGTGGCACGTTATGTTCTATGAGTCTTCAGTGATACGCCTGATGAACGAATCCCATCTGCATATGACTTCCATCACCGTTTGCTCATAGGCTTGACCATCGCCAACATTCTTGTGAAATGGAAAAATCTCTCTATGGGCCAGGCCACAATCCGTGCATTTCTCTCTAACTTGCTCGAAAGCCTTTTTGCTATCAGGATGCACAGAGGCTCGATCGGACAATTCGAGGTGTACGAGCCGTTCCCATCTTTTCATAGCTTTGGAAGGCGGATTCCGATGAGTTGTCGCACCAGGCAGGAACGACGTAGTCAAAGTTCCAGATCGATGAAGACCTGCAGATGCTTGACGATCCGTATTAGAAAGTGGGAGCGGAAAGATGTCGCGCAGAGTGGGAGTCTTTGATTGACATTCTATTTGAGTAGTGGGGTTTAGCGTATGTAAGCCCTCAAGTGTACGATGCAAAACATACGGTTCGACCATTCACCGATACGGCGTGGTACGTTATCAGTTCTGCCTATTTTGAAGAATGCCAAAGTAGAGGTTTCCAGGTCTGAACTTGATCAGTTAGCATTTATGTATTTTACTATTCGGATGATCTTACCTCTCAGCTCGTAAGCATATAGATAGCCTGGCGACTCCTGTGTGCAGAGATCAAAACAGTATTCTCTTGCTTCAAGCGTTTACTTGGACATAAACTTACCTTCGGTGTAAGCTTACTTTCCATCGTCATCCTCAGGAGAGTTTGTGTCTGTTGTCCCAGATCAGACGGTATGAAGTCTTGGAAAGGCCAAGTCGATCAGTGGTGATCATGCAGGTGCCCAAAATAGAATGACGAACCATCAAAATCAATCCAGACCCCTACCTTAGTATTGCTATCTCTCCCATAAAACCCGCCGACCTGACATATCATCCCAGCGTGGTCTTTACAATATCTCCCTATCACCTTGTCACTCCGCTCGTCGCCGTCTTCGATGTTCATGTCTCGTGCGGAGAGGTACGGAGCCGATGCTTTCACGACTCGTTTGCACGGCTGACCTGAGCGAGTGAACCCGGAGCACTGGACTGCCTTGCTGAAATCGGGCTTATCCGAGAACCTGTTGTTGTTCGTCGAGCGTGAAGGAGTACTTTGTGCTACAGAAATCCTAGTCGGTTGCTCGGAAGTTGCCCGTTTCCTGCGGGCCGGAGAACGAGGAGTGACCTTGCCGTTTTCATGGCAACACTCGGAACCAGAAGAAGACAGAGTGAGATCGATGATGTCTTGCCATTCCAAATCCAAATTCTTCCTTCTGATTCTGGATTTGCCTTTGTCCTTTTTCACCGGAGCCAAGAGTGTCTTGGTCTCGGCTTTCTTCATGTCAAATGTAGGGTGTACAGTACCTGACTGGGACTGGAACGATTCGCGATCTTTCGAGAGCTCCAGTCGAGACTCGTTGAATAGCTGGAAGTCAGAATATGGATGAATTGACGGCTTGAAGGTCTTGACTGGCGATCTGTATGTCGGCTTGGAAGATGTCGAGGTGGTCTTTGTTTGATCGTTAGAGGCAAGGAAGGGCAGCTTCTGGCTACTGGTAGCTGGGGAGAAGATACTGGGATGGGGTGACTGAATTCGATTGGTGTAGAGTGGAAGGGAAGTAGGTCTAGGTGGCACCGGAGGGGCAAGGTAGAATTGAGGCGGTGGCATTGGAGAGTAAGGGGAGGGAGATGTTCTATTTTCATCGTACGAAACGACTGACCCCAAAGGTGGAGAAGGAAGCGTGGGAAGCTGCTTATTGAGGTCAGGTAACGATGGCAGGGGGTGGATCGCACCGATATTATTATGCCCGGACGATGGTCTTTGGTAGCTCACACGAGTGCAAATCTGAGGTGTACTTCCCAAAGATATATCTGAAATCGAAGTTGTCAAGCTTTGAAGATAGTCATTACCTGCATTACTCCTATATGAAGGATAAGGAGCAGGTGCTACTTGTTGAGGAGGGTAATAAGAGGTGGCCGGCGGAGGAATATCGACATTTTTGGAACAGGATGATCGATACTGTGGCCAGGCCGTTTGACACGTACTGAGCTGACCTGATGTATTTCGGTATCGACTATCGGAGATGTCTTGATCTGACATGTCTCAATATCATTTCATGACTAAGCTATGAAGATGTATGAATGCGACACATGATCGTTGAAAGGAACATGTTATCCCTCATAACAGGTATAGTTATTTGATATGATCATCCCATCCCCAAGGACAGCCGCGTTTATTTATATCTTTGTTTTCACTGCTGATTACGTAACTCGACAAAAGGTTCACTCGTTCGACGATCATTTCATTGGTATCTTATTGTTTGTCATGAATGGGAGGGTGTTTCACCTTGATCAATGAAAGCTCAAATTTGAGACTGATATCGACATATCTATTATCATTGCTCTCATCCAATCAATCGATATAGCTATACTGTGCTCAATCCCTTCCGTTCTCACTTTTACCGCCTTTTCTATCAATACAACAAGGAGTTTGTCACATCAACCACCAGTCTACCATCCATACCGTGGGTTGGGTTAAACTGCCCACTTGGTTGGCATGGCCGACCTATCTCAACATACGAATTACACCGCAGCTTACTCTGGCCTCCTTGACAATTTCTACCTTACATTAGCAATAGCCGGGGCGTGTCTTGTGGGCTATGAGATAGAAGTTCATATTCCCAGAAGGCGAGGCAGAGAAGGACGGTTTCAGAGGATCCCCACTAGGCTGATCAATGCTGCACAGAGGGCTTGGAATTCATGGACGAGCCGCAACGGTAATGATCACCAAAGGAAAGAAGGTCGTGCGAGTAGCGAAGGTCTGGTGAGAGACGAAAGTGAAGAAGGCAAAGCGAGAAATAGATTGGGACCCAGAGAAGGGTGGGAGTTTGGATAGTGAGTTCAAGAGTGTGCCATAGTTGATACGATATGCTGATACAGCGGACAGTATTTTTCAACCCAAAGCATGGGCAGTGTAAGTTTCTTATCCGTCTTACAGCGCTAACATTTCTCAGAAACCCTTCTCCACCTGTACCAAAATGGCCATTAATGTGGATCGTCTCCTCCCTTAAAGTTCGAGAACGCGATATGCCGGAGAAATGTGGTCTAGACCTGACTGTACATGCAAGATTCTTGCGTGGTGCTTGTGAGTATAGGGTGACGAACACGAACAAAAACGAAAACAAGGATGTTTCGCGCTGATATGTCTCCCCTGATCAGTCTTTTACACATTGCTCCAGACATTTATTATCATGCCGTAAGTGTCAATGATTAAGGCAGCACTGACTGGCTGAAGGATCCTCATTCCTCTGCACATTATCTATTCTTCTCACGACATCGCAAAGACTTCCATGCTTCGAGCCTCAATCTCATCGTTAGTACAATCATCTGGATCCAGATGGCTGTGGGTACACGCCGTCTTGATCTGGTGGATCACCATCACGTGGACAGCAACTGTGCTGTGGATCACATGGGGTGCGCTGGCATATCGTAGGAGACAGGTTAGGGCGCTAGCTCTACGTGTCACTGAAGCTAGAGAAGCCAAACGAACGGCCACACGAGGTGAAGAGGGTGAAGACCGCTGGTCAGTGGTCGACGATTGCGAGGGAGTCAAGCGGTTCAAAACCCTTATGGTCACCAACATACCTCCGGACAGTGAGTCGCGCCATGTGAATCTGCGCTCATGTATGTACAGTGCGGGATGAGGTAGTCTTGAAAGATTACTTTAAGCACTACTTACAACGACATCGATCACGGAAACGATCGTTCATGCAACCCCCCCAGCACGAAAACAGACTCAAAGTCTCTGTAAACCCCCCGGAAGGCCAGGAGTATGTACCTCAAACAGCGGAAGGGGAGGTCGACGAAGTAATCCTGGTCAGAAGGCTAGGCACGATTGCAAGCTTAAGACAGCGAAGACAAGACGTATTGAGGAAGCTCGAGTTAGTGAGTGGTCTAGGCTGGGGAAGAATGCTAATGACAGGCTCACGTCAACCTTGCGAAGCGCGTCCTTTCGGCGGTAGCCAAACATAAGCGGTCGACGCACACCACTCGTTTCGCTGAAAAAATTATCGGCCATCCTCCGCTAGCGAATTCCTCCAGAGCTGAACGCATGACGTACTTGGTACAAGTGCTTGACCCATACTTGAATGGCTCCGGGTCAAGAGAGCAAGCGCAACAAACTGTGTGGGAAGTGAGTAACAGAAGATGTGTATAGCTGACAAACTAGGCTCTGCATTCGATTCCCCGCGAGCTAATCGATCCATATCAATCCCTCACCCACCTAACTTCGCTTTTCCGTGATCACAATGCCCCTTTGATCGACTATCTGACCACAAAATTGATATACCTCACCATGTTACTCGACGAGAGCCGGTCGCGGCCCTTATCGTCCTACCCTCCTTCATCTGCGGCATTTATCACTTTCAAGGACGCCAGGACCGCTCGGCTTGCATCGAAGATCTTGGACAGTCACCCAAAACGATCATTAGCTTGTCACACTGCCCCAGCACCCGATTGGACTGATATTTTATGGCCACGGCTTGGGAAAAACACCTATCGATCTGAGTTCATACGAGGCTGGGCTGTCTATCTGGGCGTATGGGCGTTCACTTTGGTCTGGGTGAGTTGTATTCCAATAAGCAAAGCTGATGAGCCAGATATTTCCCGTGTCCCTTCTTTGCGCACTGGCCTCCTTGACCAACATTGCTGGATTCATCAAACCCCTGCAGGCCTTTCTGAACGCGCATCCCAAAGCAGCATCTGCAATCACATCACTAGCACCGGTCATTCTGGTCGCGTTGCTGACCATTGCAATTTGTCCTATTTTGCTCGTAATCGCCAACAAGGCAGAAACTATCGTAACAAGGTTGGGAATCCACAACTCGGTTCTCGAAAGGTTCTGGAAATTTTGTAAGTGCATAGCTTCCGGTATATCGCTGATAATCAGTGATGGTCAATGGCGTGGTATTCTTTGCGGTAGGTCTGTCATGCGCCAAATTAAGCTGACCTGTAGATCGGACAATCCACCATCGAGGCGTATCTTACCGCTTTTCAGAGCAAAAATTTCGACCCTTTGCCGATTATTGCATCTGCATTCGTGAGTCAATGGGTGTCTGATTATAGCTCACGATCTCATAGCCCACTGCGGCGCCCTATTTTGCATCGTATATTCTACTCCAAGTTGCTATCCAACCATTTTTCGAAATCTTCCGCTTTGGGGTGAGTCTCCATCGGGAAGTCAAGGCTGACTATTAGCTTCCCACCATCGTCTACGTATTTGGAACCAGAGTTTCGGTTATCCCGAGACAAAGGTTTTCTCGTACCGAACAGTGAGTTGACATATCGCTTTGCCTCGCTGACCTGCGCAGTCCCACCTTTAGTCATTTTTCGCAAGTTCCGCAACAACGTGAGTCAGTCCTACTTGGAATCAGCTGACTCTACAGTGCTCGGGGGCGCCATTATGCACCTTTTCATGCTTTTAAAGTAAGTGAATATGTACTGTGGCTTCGCTGATTGCATTTCAGCCCTTTGGTCATTCCCTTTAGTGAGTACAGGTGGTCAACGCGGAGCTAACGAGCTCAGCTCTTATATATTATGGAGCGTGTTATGGTGAGTTCATACACCCGTGACTGTGCTGACCTGTAGTCGTGTGGAAACGGCAATTCACCTACGTGTATGGAAGACTCTACGAAACCAATGGCAGAAGGACGAGCATCAGAGTTTTGCGGTATAGCTTAGATGCACTTGCTTGTAGGTCACTGCAGTCATAAGTCAAGCTGATCAAATAAGTGGCTCAATTTGTGCTCCTTGCGTTTTTCATACTGAGTGAGTGGTGTCCTTATAACCATCGCTGATCTGAACTCAGATAAAGCCAAGGGCCATGCTATTGCCACAGGAATTTTGTTCGCTATCACACTCATCGCCAAGATCATGTGAGTGGCTATCGCTCGATCTCAGCTGATGTCAGTATTACACGCGCTCTGAAGCAACGTTTCAAAAGGTGGGTGAAGGACTAACATCACTGTTAAGCTAACAATATCAGTTTGGCTATCCAAGAAGCAGATATATTGTGCCCACATCTGGCGGTCTCAGGTGAAGACGATGTCGATACCGCTTCCGAGTATTCAGAAGGAAACGATGCCGCAGATGATTTTGATCAGACAGATTTCAAAGAGAGCAGCCGTATCAATACCCTGCGTCGCAGTGTTGGTCGATGGGCAGGTAGCTGGAAGAAAACTGCTATTGGTCGAAAACCGATACCTTTCGATCATGTCCTATTTTCGACGCTCGATACAAAAATCTCTTTCGACCAGCCTGATGCTAACGGCAATGGTGTAGCATCTCTTCAAGAAACTCGACCACCCAACGGCAAGATCGAAGCACCAGATATCGTCACAACCCATCCGCCCTTGCAACCTTGGGAAGATATACCTCCTTACAACAGATCTCGAGGCTACAACGACCAACCCACGTATACCGATGATTATGACGACTTCCTATGGCTTCCACGTGACCCGCTCTCCACGTTAGATCTCGACGACACTGTCGAAATGCGCGTCACTCTGACGACTTCTGCGGGAGGTTCGGGTCATATCAGCGATGTGTCACCCGAATTTGACGAGATGACGGTTCGTACCAAGAACGAACGGGATGTTTGGCAAGGCGTCGTTGGCGAAGGATCAGAGTCTGGACCCCCGGTGTCTCCTGGAGCTACTAGCGAAACTAGGTTGGTCTCTATGGGCTCGCAGATAGGTAGTGAGGTCAATGATACATTTTCCGGCTCACACCTCCTTCGTCGACATACGCGTAAGGCCGCCACCAGTCTCTCACAGGTCTTCAAAAGACCTCGAACGGAATCGTCTTCGTCCGAGACGGGAATTTCACTGCACACGATATCGGGAGCCGCTAGCCCCTCACCGCTTGTCAGCCCCGTCCATGCGGAAATCGAAAGCGAATTCCTCACGCTGGCTCGGACATCCACACCGAGCGCCATGTCGAATCATCAAGTTCAAGAACCTAACCAAGATCACGAGGCCGTACGAGAAGCTCCTACTCCTTCACACATATCTTTCGCCGCGACGCTAGGACGTTCACCCTCGGGTCGACGGCCTGCACGATTGCGATCTGGTAGCAGCAATATGGGTGAGGAATACATTCACTCACCCGGCAGACTCCATCTATCTCCTCAAAGAAGCCGCACAGGCAGTGCCATGTCTGCGCAACAGCAACAGTTGTTATATGAAGTTATCCAAGAAGAAAATCTGCTCTCGAAAGCAGAACAGAAAGAACAACAGGCAAACCAAGAGAAAGATTTGGAAGAGTTGGAAAAGGAAAAAAGGAGGGCGAGCGAGAATGTTGAAGGAGGTCTACGGAGAAGATTGACTAGAGGTAACAGCGACAATGCCAGGCCGCGATTAGATATTAGACGAGAATCCGAAAGATCTAGAGATGAAGCTGTTCCAATGGCAGAAGCCTCATCCTAAAGAGTTGACTTCGATTGAATATGATAGATACGACACTATTGTAATATATATGTATGTCTACGCGAAACAATTTGTGGTGTAAAATTATCATGATGCCCAAGCATATTTTCCCTTCTTCCACGTCCTCTTCCGCTTTTCATAGGCTCTGCCGCTTTCTTTGGCCTCTTCCCGTAATAGTATCTGGCGAGGTCCAGGCTCCCGCCATTTTATTTTGGTGAAGAACTGGGCATTGGCGACTGAATCTGATGACGAACTCGGTTCATCCGAAGGGTGCTCCTCCTGATGTTGCTTTTCATTCCGTTGAGCGATTTGCTCCTCCCGCCGCGTGATCTGATCGCGTCGAGCCATGCTTTTGACAGACTGGCCAGCCGGAACAGAGAGACTATTCATGGCGAGCAAGTCCTGCTGTAGTCTATGCAGCCCCTTACGGGCCTTCACCTGTCCTTCTTCGTCCATGCTGCTTGTAGACAAGGCATATCTCACGGTCCCTGATCCATCGTCAGCGCGTTACTCTACAGGTATCCAATCAGTCACCTACAATTCTGGTTTTGTCTAACATTGTCATCTACTGAGAATCCCACTGGACCGCGCGCGACCTCATCATCAAGCAGGTTCTCCATTGTCAATGTGATAGCTTGCACTGGGCGTGGCTTGTCTGCAGCGTCCCATTCTTTGGGTTCGACATATGCTGTGACGCTATTTGCATGAGTAGCTGGTGAATGCTTCAAGATAACATTGACCGCCTATACAGCGTTGTGAGAAATTTGGCGATCGACGGCTCGGACAGAGACTCACCTGATCTGGGAACGCAGCCACGCATCGATGAAGCAATTCCTCGAGGAGTGAGACTGACAGCTTGAACGCTTGGTTGGCCATCTCGGTTGAGCCGAATATCCGTTGATCAATTTCAGTTCTAACGTAGAATCAGCTAACACAGATACGAAGGACATGCATGGCCTTACGCACAACGAGATATACTGAAAACCAAAAAGGCGCGACGTGTTGTGATAAGCTAAGAAGATTCCATCCATTCCACCGATTCGAACTTGAAGGCTGGAAGTATCAGCTCTACTACTATCAAGGACACGTACCTGAACTTCAACATTCCAGCACGCAGCAAATCGTAATACCTAAAGAGAGGCAGTGTTAAGGCAGCTACGCACTTGTGAAAAGCACAGACACTTACTCTCGTTCGTACGATTGCGTATATCCACGTTCTCTCCAAATATCGTAATCGGAATTGGCCTGAAGTCAGGCGTCATACTGGGCAAATGATACGTTTGGATAATTGATGCAACGTACCAGATAGTTGGCCCGATCATGACGGATAGGCAAGCATGCTCTGGTCTTAATATCAAAAACACCATTTCCTGGCAAGCGGGGATCGTAACAGTCCAGCTGAGATCGCATGAGAAGGGAATTTACCTAAACGTATCAGCCATGTTTGCGGGAGGTGACCTTACGCGTTGATAGCGGTACGCCTCTTTTGCTGTTCTCTCTTCTTGCGGGACAGCTGACTCAGGGCTGCTTGATAAGAAGCGTTTGAAGTCGTGTGCTTCGCAAGTCAGCATCTTCTCGAGAATCCGTCCCTTTGGAAAATCAGCTTTTGAGCCATTGCGTGCAGACTTACAAAATCGCTGATGACGTTTTCTACGTCCCATCGCTTGTCGCTGTCCACCGAGTATTTGCCATGAGGCAGCTTGTCAATGATAATGCTCGCAGGGAGCTCCGCACCCGGCGTAAAGCTGGTTCTCTAGAATTATCAGCTAATTACATGAAAGAGAAACTCACTTCGGACGCGAAATCCTGACTCAACGGAGAAAGGTCGACACCCTTACCACCTGCTGCAAAGTCAGAAAAAGTTGATATGCCAACATGATGACGTACCGCTGATGGCAAAGTAGATTTGACTCAATGCCTTGGTCAAGGTGGAAGTCGACCCTATGAATCGACATTCATGATGTTTAGCCAACTCGAGAAGTTCCTAAATATACATAGATAAGCGTCTCGACCAGGATGTTTCCTCAACTTACCTCATCTTGAGATGGCGTAATGTAAGGCGGACATCGATTAAAAGCGAATTTTTCGGGCTGAGGAATGTCGTGTAGGCTGGGTTCAAAATTCCAGACACCAGTTCGTACATCACGCAGCGGCAGGACACCAGGGCTAAATTACCATTATTTTCAGCTTTACGCCATATTAGCCAGTACTCTGCTGACTCACCTAAACAAGACTCTGCCTAGTGATCGGCGAAGCCGGGCAATCTTCATCTCTCGAGGGGGTTTGACCTCTAAAAGGGTTGAGATCAGGCAAAGTTTCTTTCCTAAGAATTGGAGGGACGAACCATTGATTATAACCTTCCGAGCAGAGATTACCCCAGAATCACTCTGGCTCCATTTTTTATCTTCACTTCTATTATCATGAGGATGCTTGTCTCGAAGTACCTCTGGTGGGACGTCAGCTTTGGTCTGACAAATGCAGGAAGGTCGCCTCACCTTCGATCTCGTTCTCGTTGACATCTAACAACAGTTTGTTGGCTCCATCGGGCGGTATTGCTTTGTGCCTTCGATCGTGTTGTCTCACAGCGTGATTTTGATGTGAAGCAAGATCAAGGTCAGGCTGTTTAGCCCCTTTGGTTCTGCCTCGCTGTGGCAAGTCGTCCTTTGTAGCGGCCGAAATGCTCAGTGAAGGAGCTCCGGATCGAAATCTACGCTTGTACTCATTATGTGATCTAGCCTTATTTAAATCCACTGTTAGATCTTTGTCGGCCTGGTATACCAATGATCTCGAAGTGCTATATGCGGAGGGCCCCGATCTTCTGCTGGGCTTGCTGATATCTGATGGATGCTGTTTCTCCGCATAGTCTCGGACGGCAGCTGAAGCAAGATCACCGGTCGACGTTGAAGAAGAGGCAATTGAAGTGACGAAACCACGTGACAAGCGGTGAGAGGAAGACAGTCTGCGCGAGACTGACGCTGTCGCTGGTGATAGAGACATGTCCAGGAGGAAAGCAACAGGACGCAGGTGAATGCGACGATGTAAGTTGGGAAAGATAGCAAGTAGACATCACGAACAATCGATTTCATCGTCTGGAAGTCAACCATTACGCAAAATATCGAGAATCTCGGAAGTCGATCGTGGTTACGTAATATCGACATATGCACCACCAGGAAATTGAAAAAAGGAGGAAAAAAAAACTTTGTCTCGTCGGTACCTGTGGGATTCTCTTTTTTCGTATTTCTCATTCACTTTTCCTTATTTCTATCTCTTCTCCGCTCTCCCCTTCGTTCAATCAAAAGACAAAAGAGCATTACCCACCTATCCACTACCTTCTCTTCACACCACACTCGCCAAAGAACAAAATGTTGATTTTCACCGATATCATCACCGACGACGAGTTGATCTCTGATGCTTTCGACGTGTAAGTTTTAGCATACTCCACATGCCATTCTCTACTTCTCTGACTACAACTGCATCCGCTGATCGCCTCGCGTGCATGCAGTAAAGAGATCAACGACATCGCTTTCGAAGTCGACTGTAACATGATCATCATCAAAGAGGGAGAAGTTGATATCGGTCAGTTTATATGGACATGTTGCAGCGTCTGTTGGAAAAAAAAGCTAAAAGTTCCTTCAAATAGGTGGTAACCCTTCCGCTGAAGAGGCTGAGGAGGCTCTTGAGGCCGGTGCTTCACAAGTCAACAACGTCGTTCACTCTTTCCGACTTCAATCCACTCAATTTGACAAAAAAGTGAGCGATTTCACTAGTAATCACCTCCCGTTACAACTATCCCATACTTACTAGTTCTCTACTGCAGTCTTACCTCACCTACCTTAAAGGTTACATGAAATCCGTCAAGACCAAACTCCAGGAGACCAACCCCGAGCGAGTCCCTGCTTTCGAAAAAGGTGCGCAAGACTTCGCCAAGAAAATTGTTGGCAACTTCAAAGACTACGAATTCTACGTTGGTGAAAGCATGAACCCCGACGGTATGGTCGCCTTACTCGTAAGCGTTCTCTCTTGTCTCCTTTGGATCTGATGATCGGCCGCTCATACTTAGTTTCTAGAACTACCGAGAGGATGGAACCACCCCTTACTTCACCTTCTGGAAAGATGGTCTCAGACAAGTCAGTGCGGTACCCGTCAATCGCTGTTTTCCGCTAATCATGTTCCCTTGCAGGTCAAAATCTAAGTTTCTGTGTGCTGGGTTGTCATTTATACGCTGTCTCTACTCTATACTTCGAGATGCTATTGATGGTTGTGCGCCTGAAAGACCGTTCATTCGTGCATGTTACTGTATGATGATGCGCATTGAGAACTGCTTTTTCTTCTTGTTGCAAAGACAGCACTATGTACACGTGTTGGAACCAAAGAAAGAGATTTTTGCATCCTTCCGAATATTCTTCCATCCGACGCGCAAAGCGATCTTGTCAATGCTCGTTGTCATCTTTCTTGTGTTCTTACATCCATTGATCTTCTGCCCACGATGCCTGTCTCACTTGACGATACTACATCAAAGTACACCGCATTCCGCTTGGCTGAGAAACACTACAAGAATCGCTCGGTCAAAGGAAAATTTCCCTCTCTCCGGCTTCATCAAGACTCGCTCATTGATTTGTCCCGGCCGATCAGCAAGGAGGACGATCCAGTGTGGCTGGCAGGCTGGTGGAGTCCCTTCAACGAAAGTGATGACTTCAACCACAGCTGGAAGCCTTGGAACTCGTCAAAAGGAAAGGAGAGAGATAAGGGCGAACGGCCTGACATAGATACATCGGGAATGAAACAGATACAACTTGCGGATGGAAAACAGGGATGGGTGGTCGCACCAGGTGTGATTGCCGTGGCCCTCTTAACGCTTCCTCTAGCTGACTGTTAGATGACAGGCTGCATATTGATACCGCAATATCTCTCAGTAAATGATCAGTTGAATCTGGTACATTCCTCGTTGGCCGAATACACCTTACCGCCAAATCCCCTTTCATTGTCTACCCATTATGACGTTCCAAAAAACCTCTTTGAGCTGTATGCGACCGAGCCTAACTCGCCCGTAATGCCAAAGTATTTGATCTCTTCTGCAGAAATTCATTCGACTCAACCGCCGAGGTCAAGACCATTGATAGAGACAGAACCCGCTTCAGTTCTGGGATATGAGGAAATCTTAGCGCGCAATAAGACATGGACTGGCGATGCTCCAAGTGACAAGTTAAAAGAGAAGACTGTATTGCAGCTGATGACAGACATGCGCTGGGCTAATCTGGGCTTGATATATCAGGTCAGTGCTGCGTATTGGAGAGCTCGACATCATGGGGACACTGCTAACGAGGCTCAACAGTGGACTACTAAATCGTATGATTTTGGTAGAGAAGAAAGCATTCCCTTCCCTAAAGAGCTTGCAGAGCTATGCCACACAGTCGTTGCAGCAGTTCCATGGGCGGAAGTCAATTCTGATCAGTCGCCGACAGGATCAAGTGGGTGGAAGAATTGGCCAAATGATTATAGTGAGTGTGCATGGTCGACGGTCAAGTAGTTATCGAATTGAATATCTTCATCGTTCCCCTCTCCAGAACCTGATACAGGTATTGTCAACTTCTATCAAGTCAAGGACACCCTCATGGGTCATGTGGATAGGTCAGAGTGAGTGCTCAGCCTACGCGAATAGTTGATCTACTGACGTTTTACGAAATAGGCTAGATCCTGCTCGACCACTAGTTTCTCTTTCGTAAGTCTTCTTCTCCGCATCATAAACGAGCGTGGTCGCTAAAAGTTCCTCATGGATCATGATTGTCAATACCAGTCTTGGTCATTGTGCCATCTTACTTCTTGGTTCTGCTTCTCGACACGACCCTCCACGTCCTATCATTTTGCGTTCTGGGGACTGCCTCGTCATGAGTGGAGAGGGGAGACAAGCCTATCACGGTAAGCCTGTCACAACATCGATCTCCAATGTCGGAATACACATCTCAATTCTATTTATCCGTCCGTCAGGTGTCCCACGTATCATGGATGGCACTCTGCCATCTCACTTTAGCCCCCTGGAATCCGATACTGTGACAATGAGAGCCGCGAAACAGTTCATTTCCTCTGCTCGAATCAATATCAATGCTAGACAAGTATTTCCTCCTGGATTCGAGAGACCAGTCGTGATGGCTGAAGGTCCCAAATCCGATTGAGAAAATAGACTAAGATGTCATGTATCCCTGTAGTCATCTGGTATCAACGATTGACATGCATCAGAGAGCCGTGAATAGCTTGATCACATAGATGAGCTTTGTAGTTATTGTTGTTATGAAGATTACGAAAGTCACCACGATCGACTTGTAATCGATTTCCTAATGAATTTGTAATGACACGCGATCATCACGAAATTTGTTTAGAGCAATTCTCAACGCGTCCCCCATCAAGTCACCTTCCGACATTACTATTTTAAAATTGCTTTTCTTTCTCTTCATCTCGTATTTCGTGCATGCTCATCACCTCCCTGATCTGGTCTCCCCAGCAAAAGCTCAAATATGGCTAGTACAGAGTCTCAGCTCCGCCAAGAGCTCAGTGATCATTTCCACCATGCCGTGCTGGATCACCCCGATGTCATGACCGAATGTGAGTTGCCTGGATCCAACGTAATAATTCTTACCGTCAACCTCGTCATCTAAACATGTGCTAGCAGCTGAACAGATTTCCCTCTCACAGGTCTTTCCATTCTCCGCCTTTATCACCTCACTCCAGCGGATCTATTCTTCAAGTATGAAGCCTTCCTCATGTCCCGTCCGTCTGGTCTCCGAGCCAAATTGACAAATCTATCGCTTGAGACTCTTAAAGAGTTGCGAGCTGAAATCCAGCGTGGACAGCAAGCCAAAGCTGTCGCGAGCATGGCCGCGTCACCCAGCACGACGGACCAATCCGGCAGATCAAACCTGGGTTTGAGAAAGGGTAAGGGAAATATGAACGACATAGGAGGATTGTGAGTAACTCATAACACGGTCTGTCAGACCATCGAGCGGTGCTCACGAATGATAAATGACATATAGCTTGGAAGGCTTGTCAACACCATCTCGACCAGTGAAAGGTCGGCCTTCGAATGTGGCCGTTCGTCCAAGTAACCAAGGCATCAACGGATCGCCTGGTCATTCAGCTTTCGCTCTTGTGGGGTCTAATCAGCTGTCAACGCCGCAGCGAGCCTCACCCAGTGTGGCTAGTGCGAGCAGCTACCGTCCAGGACCCTCAAAGATGGGTAGCGGTGGTCTTTTAGAGACTCCAATCAGCAAAGGCGCAAACGGATTGACGCTACCTTCCAGTCCAGGCTCGCCTGCTGGTTCTCCTACATCGTATGTTACTCAGTTTTCGCCCGTGTTGTCCACTTGGTCTGATTGTTTAGTAGCCTGAAGCCACAGCTCGGTCAACCGTTCCATCTGCGACCTCAACCACACACTCTTGTAGAAACTCTCAATCCTCACCTTTCCTCCGTCTCGCACGGTATGCCTCCAGGTTCGAAATCCAGAATCTCTCTAAGCTCTACCTCAGATCCTAAGAACTGGAACTATCGATACATGTTCGAAAAGATGTCACAGCGAAGCGAAGCTCTGGACGATCTCATCGACGATTATGCAGAAAACATCAAAGATGCTTATGGCATTACTGAGCTTGGGGATCCTCATTTTGTGTCAGAAGAAAGCATATATACTGTCGGAAGGGTATTATCTCCACCGACAGATACTTCCAAAGCCACATCAAGTTCCCTTTTTCTGGAATCTTCGCGTCTCCTTGGGGCGGGCAAAAGACTTCCACTTCGTTTCGTGTCTCCCGGAGAACTGAAGGTTAGAGGCGGCCCTCCAGGCGTCAAGGGTTTCGGACTGTTCCCCGGTTGTTTGACATGTGTGAAAGGACGAAACGGAGGGGGCGGCGCATTCGTGGTCGAGGAAGTGCTACTGGTAAGCTCTCTATGTCCGCGCTACGAGATCGTCCACTCATTTTAACGATTGACTCAGCCCGCCCCAAGTGCCTTGGCGCAAAGCTCATCTTCCGAACTACTAGACTTCCAATACGGAGAGAAGCTGAATGGTCAGCCTATTTCGATCGTGACTGCTGCTGGTCCTTTTACGCTGGAAGACGATCTATCTTACGAGCCTCTGGCAGCTCTTTTGGATGTTGTCATCCGAGAGCGACCCGATGTTCTCCTCCTTGTGAGTGGCATACACCTAAAGCACAAGTCTCTGGACTGTCTGACAGCGATGTGAGTAGCTCGGTCCATTTGTGGACTGCCAACATCCCGCAATTTCTTCCGGCGCTGTAACGGAAACTCCTGCCGATATCTTTCGGAACCAGGTTTCGCGCAGACTGCAGAACACACTTGATTCGACACCGGGGACTGTAATAATATTGGTTCCAAACATTCGCGATGTAGTTTCTCGTCACATGGCTTTCCCGCAATCCATGTTAGATAAAGAATTGTTGGGATTACCCAAGGTGCGTGAGATCGACTGTATGCCACATTGCGACTTCTGACCGCCTCCACAAATAGCGAGTCAAGGTCCTTCCCAACCCATGCACGTTTTCGATCAACGAAGTAATCATATCCCTGTCTAGTGTGGATGTTCTGTTTCACCTGCGCAAAGAAGAAGTGTATCAACGAGCCGAAGAGGCCAGTCCAGATCCCGAGATTGGAGGACCGGAAGTGAAGGACGCAATGGCAGGATTGATCCGTCATGTTTTAGGCCAACGCAATTTCTATCCTATCTTCCCTGTCCCAGAAAGTTCAGCCGCCGATGTCAATTTAGATGTCACTCATTATCCCTTGCTCAAGATGGATGGACCAGCACCTGACATTCTTATTCTTCCCAGCAAGCTCAAGCATTTCTCCAAGGTAGGCACTCAAATTGCTGTCATGAAACATGGGGCTAACGTTTGTTGCTGCAGGTCGTCGATTCAACTCTTGTTGTTAACCCGGCTCATCTCGCGCGAGCCCATACCGCTGGTACCTTCTCCAAAATAGTGCTACACCCCAGTCCAAGAGCAGAACTTACAGACAGTATACCTTTGAATGATAGCACAGACTCGGCAAGAGAACACTCAGTGTGGGATCGCGCACGTTCTGAAATATGGAGAATTTAGGGACGTGGTAGGGAAGTTCCGCTTTGCCAAACATTAACCGGAGCAAAAAGACTATCTCGGTCTCGCTACGGTAAAGGATGCATGTTTGTATATGCGTATTACTCTTTTGGTTACACTGAAGGGGTGGTTTAGATTGTTTCTTCGTCTGTCTTTTTCCTTTTAGCTGAGCTTCCGAAACCTCCCGTTGATCCGAAGCCTCCTGCTCCTCGGACGGTCGCATCCAAGGACTAAAATTGCCATCAGATTAGGTGAGACGCACAGCATAAACAGACGACTCACTTCGACCTGACGCAAACGTGGGATGGAGATCCTCTCCAGTATCAATTGTGCTATGCGGTCTTTTTGCTTCACTGGATTTCCTATCGTGTCAGCGTGGGATGGAAGCAACATTGCGTACGCACCTTCGAAATCGATATCCGCGTGATTGAACAGCAGAACCATGACTGGTCCACGATAATCTGCATCGATGACACCCGCCCCGGTCTGTATGCTGTGCTTGGAAGCTGGAGCGACTGTTAAGCTTATGGTTGTTCATCATGACTACGCACTCACCTAATCCACTTCGCGGAGCGATGCGGGCATAATGCCCGTTGGGGACGGCGATGGCGATCTGAATATCAACGAGAGCTTTACCACGAGCGGGTACTACTTTGCTTTCAGCACTGTACAGATCGAGGCCTGCAGCGAATGTAGACCCGTGAGTGGGCAACGTCCCACGTTCTGAAAGCAATTGCACATCCAAGAGGACGGCTAAATCGGTAGGAGGCTGTGTTCAATTCTGGGGATCAGTCGAATAACGTGAAGTCAAGTTTTTTTCACGGATACTGGACTCACTTCGCCTGCAGACATTTGTTCAGAGGGGCTCTGAGAAACAAGAGATGGATGTCTTGCGCCACAAGGATCGAAGCGACAATGTAAAAAATTGTATGACAGCGAGTGAAACAAAATTTCACTTTTTGCGCAAAACGCGCGCGTTATTTCCAGCCTCCATTGGGGCCCCCGGGCGACGGAAACTTTAACATATCGTTGAGGGATTCGTACAATAAAAGTATAACAGCACTTTGCTACGAATGCGTCCGTATACCACGCATGGGTCTTGCAAGAGACTCCACTTTCGCGTTGCTTGACTTGATTTTGGATACATACAATGTACATCAAGAAACAAAGAGAGACGGATCATAATTTCTACGTTTTCTCAAAATATCTTATACTCTTAATCTCCTCCCTATGAGTTCTCAATTGTGGTCTCTTCCTATACCTTGACAATATCTCATTGGATTTTGGTCTTTCCCAATGCCTATTGCCCCCGTCTGAAATCTGTCCAGAGCTGAGTACTACTTTAGCTCTATTCCTTTTGATCTACCTGTGCCCCAGCGATATTGTTCACCGCTGAACGTTATAGCAATACCCGTGCCTATTCCGCTCTTCCCTGTGCCTATTTGGCTTCCTCTTATACAATTCGGGCATCCTGACCGAAGTCGACGTTGATCCTTGTGACAGATGTACATTTTTGGATAGTAAAATAAGGTAAAGGGTTATATAGGAACAAGGATATTGTTGAATTAACTTCTCCTCTTATTGAGTACCATGGGTATCATTCATATACGACTATACATCTATATATGTAGTCTTCTCCCTGCGAAAGTGTTGTCTTCTGCCTATACCTTTTTAATCACGGGTCATCAGATTGCGGTCTCTCCTGAAAGCTATAATTTCTGTTGTCCCTTATTCAGACCACACGATTTGGCTGGCTTACTTAGTAGCTGACGTTGATTCTACCTCATCTATTGGTGGCCACTCAACTAGTTCATATATAGATTCTAATTACAATGTTTGGATGGTCAGGTTCCGGTATTTGAGCCAATATCATTCTGTCACACGTAGTAAACCGTCAGGAAATACCACTTCACAACAAACCATCAAATCTACGCATTATATACTGGTTGATACTTCTGTGGATTCGTGCACACATGTATGCATCCTCCTTGGGTTTGTATCATCAACCTTGTGCCACCACTTAAAGCCTCCAATCAGCTCACTTTGATGACCTAACTTTGCCACCCTATCTTTACCAAAGCCATGTCCGCAAATTCAATTATGAAACGAGATGCACCACAATTCAGACGTTGATGCAAAACCTCGACTACCTTTTCAATACTTTATTCACAGTTTGAATTACGTAGACTTTTTTTTTGATCTTTTGCCATACCTATACGCACGTTTGGCTGAAAGAACAAATACAGTTACACCTATCTTTCTCTTTCTACATTATTCTTCGTTACGCCACTCATATACTCTCACAAAGCTTCCTGTATCAGCTGAAGGGATAGGAATCGGATGATAGCGGACACTGACTGACAACGAGGCTGTATATCTTATGGAGAAATAACCTGAAATCGTCGAACAGCAAGATGGCGATTCTTCTTATATTCAGATACCGGAACTAGGTTGGGGGGTCAGAAACATACATAAACAATTCAAGCCACTCCTACTGGATATGACAGTCAAGTACCTATGGACATAAGTAAAAAAAGCTGAACAATAATTGAGACGATGGAGCTGTATCAAATTCGGGTTAGACACTAGTGGTAGTGTCATGATGGCTATGCCGGCATAACAGTATTATCATTACGTAACCCAAGATATACTCCCGCTCTCAAGATATACTTCCGCCCTCAACAATATCGTCTAGTAGATATAGAAAGGATAATAGAATAAGGTAAAGGTATTAAGGATAAGGATATCGTTGGTTCAACTTCTACTCTTATTGACTACCATGGATATATATATATACAACTATACATCTTGTATTCTTAGTCTTCTCCCTATGAATTCTCAATTGTTGTCTCTCCCTATACCTTGACGATATCTCATCGGATTCCGGTCTCTCCTAGAAGCTACAACGTCTATTGTCCCTTCTGAAGTCTATCCCTAGCTGAGTACTACTTTAGCTCCATTCCGGCCAATCTCGTTGTATCCCTCAACGATATCACCATCAACGAACGCTATACCAATACCCTTGGCTATACCGTTCTTCCCTTGCCTATTTGGCTCTCCGTTATACGATTCGGGCATCCTGGCTGGAGCCGACGATGATCATCGTGACAGGTAGAATATAGTAAACCTGTGTGAAACTTCTTCCTTAGCGATTTTTGATTGCAGTCAATACCTATATGCTTTTATGAGATAGAACTATACCTAACAGCATATACCTTAGCTGTCTCGCAAAATACCTCTGGTATTGATATCATTCCACCTCATCTACGGATTTCCTGTAAAAACGCCAGATATAAGGTCTCAGGTTAAGACAAGCCTTGTTGCTCAGCATAGGCCCCTAACAAATGCTTCCAGGCCCGTTTTATATCTGAACCAGCATTATGTTATTCTTTCGTTTCTCTCTCTGCTTGATAATAATGCTTTTTAATCAGTATTTGAACAGCACTGACTGTCAGGTCAGAATATTCGATGTGGACTGGAAGACTGCGCTTGGCTCCGCATTGTACTTTTATAAGGTAAATCTGTACTTACCATCACCTACCTAAGTTATCTTACCAACATATTGATATTATTCATCTCATCTCACGAAATTCCCAAATATTGTGTTGAAGTTTATGACAAGCTTCGTTGGTTGTGATAGGTCCCTGACAGGTAGTAGTTGATTCCATGCACAAGTTTTGTACATTTTCAATTTATGGATCTCGGCATCTCGCTGAATGAATACCTTCAATAATTCAACAAGTCACTTAGCTAAACTCAGCTTCGATTAGTGTTACTAATCGTCCGGCCTGCACTTTGTTCAGTTGCCACAAAAATCCATACAAATCAACAAAGCATTGAGATGAAGGTACGTCACACCAATTTCGCGTAAGTTATGATAGCCAGATCAGCAAAGCTATTCTGTTCGGCGAAATCCAGAATTGACACAAGCAGAATTAGACATGTGTCAATACGCGGCCAAAGAATGCAAAACTATGCAGCTGCGAAATGTGATTTTGCCACTTTGCTATGTGTTGGGAAGATTGTATGTCACATGTTGCCAAAAAAACCGACTTTACACCTCTCAGCATCATCTGACTAAGAAGGGCAGTCTTACGCCCCAAGTATACCTGGAAAAACCAGTCCAGCCTTAATCTGTATCTGATCGACCTGAAATCAATCAATTTGCATTTGAAGACGTAATGGCCATACAAATCAACCCATGTACAAGATGACTGATCAGGCCTTTGATACAATGAAGCCTGATATGCTGTTGATTGGATACATATGCATGTGACAAAGTATGATTGGTACATGTCACAGATTATAAGTGTCAAGTCTAGATTATGTAACCAGAAACTAAAGTTCAGATCACATGATATCTTGGCACGACGATCAACGTTGGCTCCAGCCAGGATGCCCAAGGAGGAAGCCAAATAGGCACAGGGAAGAACGGTATAGGCAAGGGTATTGCTCTATTGTTCAGCAGTGCACGATATTGCTGGGGCACAACAATCTTTGAAAGGAATAGAGCCAAAATGGTACTCAGCTAGAGATAAACTTTTGAAGGGACTGTAGCTTTTAGGAGACCAAAATCCAATGAGATATTGTCAAGGTATAGGAAGAGACCACAATTGAGAATTCATAGGGAGGACATCAGGAATATAAGATGTTTGTTTGTATATATATATATATCCATGGTACTGAATAAAAGTACAAGTTGAACCAACAACATCCCTACCTTTTTTTTACCTTATTCTAATATTTTTCTATATCTACTTGACAATATCACTGAGAGCGGAAGTAAAGTATATCTTGAGAGCGTCTTGAGATACGTAAAGGTAATATTGTTATGTCGGCATAGCCATCATAACCTATCTCCGTAAAGATCTCTCCGTAAGACTTCTTATTCAACCGTAAGATTCCACCTTAAGATCCTACTGGGATCCGCAGAATAAGGGAAATTCTGGATTTGCAAGGTATAAATAGTCCCCATTTCCATGGCTATGTATTATACTTTTCCCCAGCTATGGATCTGGTTGGGTAAATCTCACTACAGTCAACAAGTCACACAGTTGAGTCATAGCCTCAACTACCCTCATAGGTCACAGTCCCATTCTTGTTCTAATAGTATCCAGTCTACACCTTCCTTGCCCTGGTATTCTGACAAGCCAGAGACACGCGTCCTTCCCTTTGGACAGCAATAGCCCGTTGCGTGACAGATAAGCTTCTGTGGGAGACCCAGAACTCAATGAGATGAGATCAAAAAGGTAAAATCAGAGACAACACTTCAGAGTGGAACTCTCACCTTGAATATCCCTTAGCAGCTAATCTGTCACCACGGGTTGCTGCGACTGGACCTATGTCGAGCTTCCCACCTGTTACAATCGTACTATGAGAGTGACTAGACCTATAGTAAAGTGGACTATAAAGATAGAAGAAGTTATGATGTCTACTAGTAGTTGGACAATGATAAGATGAGTGTAGCTATCAAGTAACTTATGATAATACATTGATGAGAAGAAGAGAGATACAGGATGTATAAAATAGCTGCTTTATATACTTTTTCAAAAGGGGTGGAGCCAAAGTGGTACAGTGGTACCAGACTGGTGCAGTGGAACAAGTCTGGAAGTATTGTACAGCTATGGGCAGACTCTGGGACCAGTATATAATTGGTTTCTTTATAGCTCTTCTCTTCTTGGTGCTATGGTTCTAATACTGTGCAATGTCGGTACAGCTGTGCAAGGTCGGTGTCACGATGATCAACGTCGGCTCCAGCCAGGATGCCCGAATCGTATAACGGAGAGCCAAATAGGCAAGGGGAGAACGGTATAGCCAAGGGTATTGGTATAGCGTTCGTTGATGGCGATATCGTTGAGGGATACAACGAGATCGGTAGGAATAGAGCTAAAGTAGTACTCAGCTAGGGATAGACTTCAGAAGGGACAATAGACGTTGTAGCTTCTAGGAGAGACCGGAATCCGATGAGATATCGTCAAGGTATAGGGAGAGACAACAATTGAGAATTCATAGGGAGAAGACTAAGAATACGAGATGTATAGTTGTATATATATATTATCCATGGTACTCAATAAGAGTAGAAGTTGAACCAACGATATCCTTGTCCTTAATACCTTTTACCTTATACTACTATCCTTTCTATATCTACTTGACGATATCGTTGAGGGCGGAAGTATATCTTGAGAGCGGGAGTATATCTTGGGTTACGTAATGATAATATTGTTATGCCGGCGTAGCCATCATGACAGTCGGTCCTATGATTCTTGTCTTGACTAGGATTGGTACTCTGGCTCCAACCTGGCACTATGGTACCATCTCGGTACGATAGCTTCATACAGTAATGATGTCATAGTATGACCTGGAGATAGTGTAGCGGTACAGGTCAGATCGTGACACCACCCCACAAACGACTAATGCTGCGCAGTCCAGAATTGGCTCTGTTAAACCTCTCAATAGATAAATTCACATTGCAATGAGGTGTCATAACTCAGGTCCGGCATTTTACATCCTCGGCTGATTCATCGTCGATCGAGATAGTTATGTCTTTGACCGTCACCATCTGAAGCCACACATAGATGAACTTTAACGTCAAACTTCATATTTGATGCAACCCGTAACCTTGTGATTTCGATTTGGTTGATCACAACTGGCTGGTGGGGATTGTGAGCCCCGTTCGATCTGAGGGCAACAAGAACACCGATATCTGCATATGAGCTCTCTCTAGAGGAGGAGTGTGTAGTTTGGGAGACGAAAAGGAACGATTAACGTTTTGCTGACAAAAGAGGAGTTGGAGATATATCCGCTGGAACAAGCCTCATTGCTGAATGTTCGTTGGTCTGCTTCGGACCATTTGAGAACATTGACTGACCTGACACATTGGTGAATTTGAACAAGTCTTACCAGTTATCACATTACATTCGTATGTCAAGAGAAAATGCGCCGGCCATACCTATCTCAGTGACGCCCATATGAAACGCGCGAAGGAACAAACTGTTTGTCATGAAGCCGGTCAAATACATGCGTAGGATAGTCTATTTCTTGAATATACATATGATACTGTAACACGGCAATGGTGTGGCCGTAAGAAAGGTTTAAGAAAAGGATGGCGCAGTCGAATGGGACATAACAGTATTGTCACGTGATTTGAGTTGTCAGGGCGATGGAAGAGGTCGGTAGTTGTCTAGGTCAGCGCAACGTCTTAAAATGTGAGTAACAATACATACTCTTCGTCTTCAAGCACGTGCCTACAAGGAAAAATTAGCTGTGGTAGGAAGGAGGACAGAACTCAACTCACTCTAATCCCACTTTTTGCCCACGAGAGTGCTTCGCTGAGGTACCCCACACCATGGCTAAGAAAAGCGAATGAGCATGTGACAAATTGCAGATTTACTCACCCGTTCGGAACTGTTTGACGATTTCCTTGTGAATGGCGTTACAAAAATCTTCGACAGTACATCGACCACGTCGCAAGACGACAGGCGATGAGTAATCTGGTTGTTGTCCACGAGGCTTTGTGTATCTGTGACGCCGGCAGTAAGCGAAATGGGTGGACCATACTACACTCACACTCGGACTAGGTTTAGTTTTTCCCACATGACCACAAGGAGCTCATCAATGTTCAGCCAAAGTTGAGAGGAAATGGGTACAGAGTCGGGAATCTTGAAAAGCGGCAGTAAGTTAGACATCTTCATCGGCTTGACTCACCTTATAAAGAAGATCGAGTTCCTCGATACTGATTGCGTCAATCTTGTTGAGCACGAAGATGGCCGGTACATAGACACTTGGAATATCAGCATAAATATATTTGCTATTCCGCTTACCGATTGCCTTCAACGACATCGATGAAGTCTTCGATGGTTGCATCGGGTTGATGGATTGACACCGCCGCATTGCTCATCTTGTACTCGGACAGCACGGCTTTGATTTCTTGGGCATCGATTTTAGTCAATGGAACGGTGTTGGTGATCGCAACCTACATGGTCAACTTGTGGCAATATGACGGGTACTCACTCCTCCGCTCTCCTTCTTTCTCACCGTGATCGCAGGAGGCTTCTTATTCAGCCGGATCCCAAAACCTTCCAATTCGTTTGTGAGAATAGCTAGATCGTTCAGAGGTTTCAACACATCCAGGATAATGAAGATAAGGTTACAGGTTCTTGCGACTGCAATTACTTGACGACCTCGACCTTTGCCATCTTTGGCTCCTTCGATGATACCTGCTCGTGGATGCATTAGCCCCACGCTCGCGAGCTGCTCAGTGACGGTGCTCACCGGGAAGATCCAAGACTTGTATTCGAGCTCCGTTGTGAGTCATTGTTCCCGGTACAGTGGTAAGAGTCGTGAATTCATATGACGCCGCCTCGGAGTGAGTTCCGCTGGTATGGAATGAGTAAGGGCTCTCCCATATCAATAAACTCACGTTAACTTTGACATCAAAGTGGATTTGCCCTATGATGGGCCTTAGCGAAAAATACGTTGTGGGATGATAATGCCTCACATACCACACTAGGGAATCCCACAAAGCCTACACTTGCTATACCCGTCCTAGCAACATCGAATCCGAGACCTGGGCCGCCACCACCTCCGCCGGACGGTGCAATCAACTCTCTACGAAGCTTGGCGAGTTTGGCTAAACAGGTCAGCAAAAAGCGGCAGGCTCAGGTCACTCACCCTTCAACTGTCCCAGGTGATATCTGCAAAAGGTCAGAACTAGTTTGAAATTGTCAAGAGGCATACACTCACTCGGTAGCTTTGTTTTTCTATCAATTCAGTTCAGCTTTCCAAGCTTCCACGAGAAAGACAGTCAATTTGACGGTGCTTACCTGCGTCTTCGCCATCTCCTCCTCCACATCTTTGATCTGTGATGTAAGTGACGTCAGCTAACTAGCGTGACGGGCTAGAGCAACGCAGCTACCTTTTGAGCTGTCGTCATATTGGATGGTCCTTCGAAGCGTTGGGTGAGATACAATTGTTAAGTAAAGATTGTTAAGAACTCGAAGATCGTCCTGGAAATTGTAAATGGAGGAAAAGTTGAATGCCATGATGCTGTTGATCCGTTACAAGGACACGGAATCAGATTTGAAAATTTTGTAGTTGATTACAGGCTGATTAGGAAAGATTACGAATGATTAGGAATTCTATCCTAATGACTCGGGTGGCCAATTTTCTAATGTGACATTAACGACAAAAAAGAAACATCACAACCTGCATCATTCAACTTTCCTTTTCCCAACCAAGTTTATTTCTTCTCTTGGTCTACCATCCTTTTTTTCCCACTCATCGCCAGCATTCGCCCATCATGGCGCACCCTCTCGCGCAGCAACCGCCTTCGTCCCTGCCATTTGCTTTCGCTGCACGAACTTCCCCTCTCGCCTTCGGGTTTGGTATACCTTCCTCTTCTACCAGTGCTTCTCTACGCTCATCTTCAGTCAACTGGTCTCCGCCTGGTCAGTCTCCTATCAAGTCCCCAATATCCAGATCCGATCTTGCCTCTCGAACTCCACTGTCATCTCTCAAGAGGTCTCGTAGATCAAGATCACCCTCATCGTCTCCACCTCTTTCACCCAGCTCCCCCGCTTCGTCATCGTCCCATCTCCGCGGATCAACATACAAAGTCGACCTTTCCGCTGCAGGTCTGGATTTGCAAGATATCTCTGAAGTCCACAAGCCTGCCAAGCGTACGAGGCTGGGTTCATCTGAGGCGGCGCAGCCCTCGACAAACGACATAGATATTGGGATTATTTTGGGTAAGTGAAAGAAATTTTATCATGGAGTTGACGGTCTGATCAGCTACGCTGCCTGCTTCCGCCCACCTTCCAATTCTCTTGCAATTGCTTCGAACTCATCCTTCACTGTCCGAGACGGTTCTTTCTCAGATCCCTCAACCCGAAGTTCGGACATGCATCAATGAGATCGATGCCAGCTTTGATGCAATTCACAAAGCCGCTGGCGGTAGTTTGGGACTACGTGGAGGTTCCGCAGTGTCTGAATCAAGACGATGGGAACGTGTGCGAAGCGAAGTAGAGGTATTCTGCCGCACAGTGAGTGGCAATCATCCAGATTATATGGCTGATCTGGCCTTCAGGCTTCCACTTATATCCGTTATTTTACCTCTTCATCAAAATCTCCAATCGACACACAATCCATCTTCACCTTTCTCGAGCCCCTAACCACTCATCTTCAGACAGTGCTGCGTCTTGTACCTTCGGCGGCAGCGAGCTCAAACCCAGTGCTCGATCTTGCGAAACTCGTTCTTTCTGTTTGGACGTTGTGGCTGAGTAATTTATTGACAGAAGTCAATCAGCAAGGTGGCATGTATCCGCACTCAACCGTGTCTCACTGGGCTGAAACGCTGGACAGATTGACGGCGAGTGTCATAGGGACCGTCACAGCGCATGATTCTCACTGGTCATCGTCGACAACGAACCCCTCCTCGATTGTCAATGCTTTCTTTGAGGAGTCATTTCGTCAAGCTCTTATACCAGTACGACATCGATTTCTGAATGAAGTAGGTTGGCTTATTGGACGTCGATAAGTTGTATATCATAATTATTGTTGCTTGTATATAGTCTCTATTTTAACGAAAGTTCATGATTTATGCATTCTTGTATATATGTACTATCAAGCAAATGCCCCAAAGACGTTGCTCAGCATCGTCCACCAGAATCCGCGGTACAAGCTCTGCCATCCTTCTTCCTCAATCACTTTCCGACCACAATCGACCATACCGTTGTAGGGCTCAGTAGTGGGTCGAAGGCCAATGACGTCTTCGTCGGTTCCGCAGAATGAAACACCCTCAGGCGGACCTTGTTCTTCTTCGGAAGGAATGGCATCTCCAGTATTAGGTTGAACAGACAATCTGGTGCTGACCACCTCCAGAGGTGTGAGCCAAGCGGTAGCGAAAGCCTGCCAGAGGATGAAGATCGCCCATCGCCAAGGGGAGATGTCCTCAGGGACATCTTCAGGGGCCGAAGCGCCCAGGAAGAAAACCCGCATGGTTCTTGCGATGAGCGTGACGCAAAGAGAATGGATGAATGTGGTGGCGAGGAGACCGGGTGTAAGGTAGAGCATGTATGGTTTGGAAAGCTCATGGGGGGATAGCAGAACTCGAAGCGAAGTCACAGGGTTGTTGGGAAGCTTGTATGGAGTGATAATCGATCTAAATATTTTTTAGCATGCTTTATGATCAAGGGGTACTAACCGATTGATCAATACCGTCATGGGCAAAGCGATAAGTGTGAGAACGATAGTGAATAATCCCATACTAACAAGATCAGCGATTTTCCATTTCAGAGGGTACGTACCGTATACCACCAGCTTCTGGAACGCTGTATGTGTTCTTCGGTCCTCGAGTGGACGACCCTCCGACGAATATGATAGATGCAACCGAGACGAGAGTGGTATATGCAAGGGTTGGGTAGGTACCTGGAGAAAGCGTTAGCGGCGGCAACGAGTCAGCAAATGAAACTACCTTTCCATAACCCCCACCAGCCTTCAAGTTGTTTGGTACGTTTGAGCGTTCCAATGAGAGTGGTGAGAGTGGGTCCGACGCTACAGTCTGCCAGTCAGTTCTGCCTGAAATTGAAGGCCACAGCTTGCTCACCGAGTTTGAGCGTCCAAGCCGACTGCGTGTGGATTGTAATTAGCCCGCAGTCGAACCAGAGCTCCATGGAATGGCATCGTGATGGCTACACCAACGGCCATGAGCGATACCATGATCGCAGTGGCGAGGATGAGGGTGATAAGAAATTCAAACATGTTGGCGGTATGGAGCGATTATATGAGATATGACAAAGAAGAAGAAGAAGAGAGAAGGAAGGAACAGATCAACAAACATCAAGTTTGATGATGATGATGTGTTGTCAACCGCGTGAGAGGCCACGAGGGACAGGTTACGTAAGCAGATCTCCAGAGAATTAATAGTCGGTTTTCATCGGGCCGGGTTTCGCATCTAAAAGATACTGCATAACATCTCTCTCTATCTTCTCTTACGTTTTATCACCTGGTCGACCTAGAAATATCGTGTGAAATATGTCTAAAATCCTTGTGTAAGCTCCCTCGTACCGTGGAGACCGCTGACACTATTTACAGCACGCGCCATGTCGGCGAACATGCCATGAGAATCCTGGAGAACTCTGGGTATGAGCTAATAATCAACCCAGAGGACTCTGAACCTTCGCGAGAATGGGTTTTAAAGCAGCTAGCAGATCCCGCTGTGAAGGCTGCGTGCATCATGCACAGTCAGCCTAGTGATAAAGTGGACGAGGAGCTTATTGACATCTGTAACCAGAATCTGAAATGTATCTCGACTTTTAGCGTTGGTTATGGTAAGTGGATCATATAGTTTCTTAGCTGACATGACAGACCATATCAATGTGAAAGCAGCTCACGCGAGGGGCATAAAGATTGGGCATACTCCTGGGGTGCTAAATGATGCTGGTAGGTGAGAGGGACATGAAACGACCTAATAGTACAGTCGCCGACATCACCGTTATGCTCGTACTCATGACCTTGCGTAAGGTTGGATATGGTATTGATCTGGTTCGACGGGGTGATGTGAGTGAAAGACTTCTGGCCCGGGCTAACGTTTCGCAGTGGCCACAATTGCCATGGGCACCATTCGTCCTCTGCGGACATTCCATCGGTCATCCCGGACTTACGATTGGCTTCCTCGGCTTTGGTCGGATCCCTCAAGCCGTGGTGGACAGGCTTCTCGCTTTCACCAACAAAGATCAACCCGCCCGCATCTTGTACACTTCGTCGAGGGCTAGGGATAACCAAGATGAGATTGATGCTGGATTCTCAAAGAGATACGGCGTACAAGTCAAACGTGTGGAAAAAGATGAGCTCGCGAGAGAGGCAGATGTTCTGATCGTGCTATGCAATCTAAATCCATCGACAAAGGATCTTGTAAACAAGGAATTCTTTGGCAAAATGAAGAGCAGCTCGGTACTGATTAATGTTGCGAGAGTAGGTTCATTGTCTGTCTGAGCTAGCTGATACAGATTTAGGGTCCCGTCGTCAACTCTGAAGATCTTTACAACGCTTTGAAATCAAGGCAGATATGGGGCGCAGGTTTAGATGTTCTCACAGGGGAACCGAATATCAAACCGGACCACCCACTGTTGCATCTGGACAACTGTGAGTAGATAATAAAATTGCCCCGCTGAAAGTCCGCAGGCATTATCATTCCTCACCTAGGCTCGGCAGACTACGACACCAGGGACAAAATGGCAGAATTGTGTGTGCGAAATGCTATTGCAGGGGCCACAGGTAAGGCATTGCTGGCAGAGGTGGAGGAATGATACGTTCCAGCTACATTGCTACATCTGCGATTGTGATAATTATAGGAATATATTGTGTTACTATTACGATCTAGGAAGGATGAAGTCTAAGCGTTAACGGCAGTAGCTCCCGAAATACGGGGTTCGGCCGCAGCAGTTTCACGTTGAGCTCGTCGACCAAAGAATCCGCCCTTCGAGCTGGCATTGTTGGTGCCTACGGTTGCAGGAATACCAGCGGCGGCGTGCTTTTCTCGATCAAAGACTCCGCCAGAAGTGGAGAATTTGCCAGATGAGAGTTGAAGCAAGCTGAGGTCGAGTTTGGAGAGACTGTAGAGGTGGAAAATGGTAAACACTGGTTTGGCAAGGACGTCGAGGACACCGTAGAAGATCATCTCAGAGTCGGGGGTGATGACGTTTCCACCATCGGCAAGCTGAGAAAGTTGTTAGCCTATTCGCTATGTCATTGGAGAAAATAACTCACACCCCATGCAATTGGGTAAAGAAGCCAGAGGAAAGAGAGGATAGCAGCGGATTTGGTGAATGCGCTTTTGTACCCAGGACCAAGAGCACCTGCGCTGCTTCGAGCAGGTCCTGCGAGTACCCACCAGATCTGCTCGAGGTCAGTGGGTCATGAAGCCATTATGATCAGTCCACTTACATAGAACAAGGCTGCACAACCGAAAGCATAAAAGCCTAAGAGAACCTTAGCATGGGCACGAGGTACTAAAATGATAATTTACTCACCCCACTTGTAGCTGCTTACTACGAGAGCTCCGACAAGACCGGTAACGATCATAACTAAGTCAAAGTAGCACAGAGCGATAATGTCTGAAAGAGGAAGACCCGAAGCCAGGACCAATGTCAAAAGGAGTGATGGAGTAGTGATCACCCAATCAATGTATCGAACGTACTGCGATATCAGCGACGTCGAACCTGGATGAACTCACCCAAATCTGTCTGGCTGTACCAGCTGCATAACCCATGTGACCGAACTCGGTAGTGATTGAGGTGAAACCAAGATCGGAGGCCATGGAGAAGTAGGCGATAGCGGCGGTAGTGAGAATGAACTGAGACTATCAGCATAATATTGGTGGATTCTTACTCACCATAGCAAGCTGATGGAACACTCGTTGACCTCGAGGAAGAGTGAATTGCCAAAAGAAGACAACGATATCAGTGAACGTCATGATGGCAAAGACGGCCCAAAGCCAGTCCGAACCGCGGACGGTGATATGCTGAACAGACCCAGTAGGAGGGTTGGCATCAAGAGCTTGATTAGGCATTCTGAGTGGATTTGCGAGTGTTGTCTTTGTGGGTCGAATTGGTGATCACATGCAGAGTCTTTAAGACGTTCGTTCGACGGTATATATATATATATATGTATATATGCATGCAGCAGTCGACGTCTGCCCCATACTGATCAACGTCATGAATTTCAGAATTTCAACTGAAAAAGATGTTTCCGGTGACGTCGAAGATTACGTTAAAATCTATTTTGAACCGTTTAGGCCAGCCTCCATCGATCGCAAGCTGAGATCGGCAATTTTTCGGATTCCCACCTTTTTACAATTATTATGAAAATGGATCTTAAAGCAAAAGCCGTAGCGCTACGCCAACCGTTTTTTCCCACTCGTCACCGCTCATCTCGCCCAATGGATGTACGAAGAAAATCGCTAGAGGGTCAGTGGACTTGGGGATGCTGGCAGACGTAAGCTGCTGTATCATTTCCCCCGAAACAGCCTCAAACGCGTTCCGAATGCCTGATGTCCCAGGTGTGATAGCTTTTGGAAATTTAGCTAAAAGTGATCACGTAAATCTGGTCCACTCACCAGCAAGTCCTTCCATCAACGACGAGCAGACGTGGATGTCGAGTAACGCATCGACGTAGGAAGGTACCAGATTCCAGCCATTTTGACGGTCTTGCCATAGGCAATTGAGATACGTAACCCCTTGGATGAACAAGTTGTGCATGGTGAGCCAATCTATGATGTCAGTGAGGTTCCACTTTTGGGACACTTACTAAAATTAACTCTTCCGATACGGTACATGTCCTTACTTCTACGAAGTACCTCGCGTGAGCTGGCAAGTGCTTTGGTTATTGTCGGTCGATCGGGCTTCGGATTTGCTCTAGACGGTCGATAGAGCATCGTGAGAGTTGCATGGTAATGTAAAGTCAACCAATCCGCGTTGGCGTACCCAGCTCCTTCAGGACAGATAACCCTCCATTGTGCAAGTTTTTCGACAACGGACTGATACCAGATGTTTGACGGAGGTGCTGATGAGGTGTGTAGTCGAGTGAGGACTTCGCATTGGATCCGCCGGAGACCGTAGACTTGGAGGGATGCAGCTTTGAGAGGGGAAGGCTCTTCTTCGGGAGTCACAGCCGTGTCGGTGATGAGCGAGTCGTCGTAGATGGAAGGAAGCTGGCTATGAGCAAGTTACGTGATAATGTCATCACTCACTTTCGCTGTCACCCATTCATCCAATATAACAGGTGGGCGTCCTACTACGACACACATCATGACGTCGAGAGAGTAGGCACTGACTATCAGCGCCGTCCTGTGGGTTGCTCCACTCACATCCAGAATAATCTCCGACCCATTTCCTCGTCCAATGGTAGTTTCGCATGTGTACTCTCATGATGCAGTCCTAGTCCCACAGCAGTGCGCGAAGCAGAACCGGCAAGATCCCAAGCGTTTCCTGCGCTGGGCTTGTACAACACGAAGAGGAGATGGGCAATTTGCATTTGAAGCTTCGTCTGGCCGGATACGTCTGTGGGTAGAAGACCCATTGCTAGGTGGAAGAAGCCCGGAGCGAGGTGAGATAATACTGGGTGGAGGGGGTTTGTTCTAAACAAAGATGCGGCACCTATGCCCAGCGCAAAGAGTACAGCAGCGGCATCTGTACGACTAACAAGGTCATCTGTAAAGCAAACCACGTCGACTTGGCGTTGCAAAGTGGGTATGTGAAATAGAGGAAATGCAGCGTTGGTGTATAGGAAGAAATGTGAAAGCAGCTGGTGGATGTGTTGCGGCGAGGGTAGAACGGAACGATCAAATGAGACAAGAAGGGGCAGAGGGAGAGGCGTTTCATTGATGATAGCGGACAGGTCTCCGTCGCGTGGGGGCGGTGAAGCAGATACGGGCCGTTTGCTTCCTGTTGCTCTGCTCTGATTGATCCACTCTGCTCTTTCCGATTCTAATCCTTTGATCCTGTCTTCCAGAGCCGCGATATAGCTGCGATGGTCAGTTCTGACAGCGGTCCATCACTCACCTCCAGGAAGTTGTCGCATTCGCATACACACAATCCTTCCCTTGTTTCTGACATCTAGCACAGGCTGGTCTCTCTCCAGTGCACTAATCGAGTCAGCGCAGTAGCTGGCAACTCACTCACCTTAATCTTCCTCGTTCTACACGGCTCACACGCCGATCTCGGCGTGATCCGTCCAATCCCCGTTGATGCAAACGGCGGGGGAGCCGGCGCATGCACGCTTGGTCCAGGGACGCTTGCTTGAGGGAGAATCTCGGTGCTCATTCCTGCTGACTAGAGGTATCTCGAAATGTTCCAACTGAGAACAACAGGGAAGGTGAAGATGGACTACAACGTGATTACAAAGTGTTTTCGGGATGTTTATTCAGATACCATGTGGACTATTGATATCGGAAATCTCCGCTTAAGTGTATCCACAAGTTGTACCATTCAGATATCCGATGTAGTCAACAGACACATGCCATGTCAAGTGAAAAGACCACGACAATCAGGATCGCTCAATGAAAGTCTACGCGTCACCTGTTCCTGTCTGACCGTATCTCTCTCCTTCTCCTGCTCAACGTGCGGTGGTCCCACCAAGGCGCACCCCCAATCTTCGGGGAAGGGATATGTTCTGGTGATTTGACCATCCCAAGTGTACACGTTAATACCCTCTTTTCAGCCTTCACTCAATCAGTCATCAAACATAACAGAAGAAACTCACTGACGTAACCGAAATCATGTCTAGGCTGTCTCGGAATAGCGAGGTACATCGCCAATCCGGGATAAGCTTGCTGAATTCTAGGTGATCAACCTGCTTCTAAAAAAGCATGACCAAATTTAATATTTTGGTCGGTTATCATGTCCCGAGATTTTACCAATAACGAGCTGTAAGGGATCTTGGACAGGATGAAGAGCATGTAGAGGATATGGACTGCAACCTCCCTTGATGTGAGTGCACAGTCTTTCGAAGAGGTGTCTGTTTATTTTCGGTCCCAATTCCAGCAGAGGGAGAGCAGGTGCGCAAGCAGAGTGATAAGTTTCGCCCCAATATCAACTCCATCTAGCAGCGGATTGAGGGATTTGACGACAATAGGTGCGCAGTGGATGACAAATCAAGGGTAATACATCGTCAGGAATTTTGGCTCGATGAGATGCTTTCCATACACTGTTGTAGGCGTCGTGACAGTATTAAATGGTACACGTGTGGGCTGATCGAATGTGTGTTTGGTCCCGCCCGAGACCATGATATTGAACAATAAGAGATAAATGAATGCGGATCGAGAGGTATCAGGGGTTATGCTGATCAGTTGATAGATTCCCATCCATTCCTTTGCTGGAAGTGGATCGATGGGGTTTTCCGACAGCAAGTTGACTGCATCTCGGACGATCGCGTTGGTGTGGTCGAGAGTAAAGGGAGGGTCTGCTGGTCGGCCATAAGCACTATGAGATAACGTCAGCTCACAGGACGTAAGGTCATACACAAATTCCCTCACTTACAGAGTACGTAAGTCTACCTGCCTTTCAAACACTCTTTTATCAACTACTTCTAAGTCGATGACGACCGAAACTGGCGTCTGCTGGGTAGAGACCCCTAAAACCACATGGCGAGAAGGAACACTTCAACACAAAAGAAAAGTGATCAGAAGGTTGACGTCAGAACAAGCTAGTCATGTAGGAATGAATGGATCATGTTGTGCTAGGTCACATGATATTAATGAACGTGGAACAAGGGCGTGCCAGTACATGCCGTTTCCGTCAGCACCCTCGCAGAAATCACGAACTTCGAGACAGGTGTCTCACGTCATTTCTTGGCATGCGGCCGCTGTTTGATAGACAAGTCGCCGTAGAAGAAGTAGCAGAAGGGTTCACCAATAAGTGAGATCGATGCGTCAGCGATGACTTGTGGCGTCTCAGTACAAATCATTCGCTCTATGCAGGCTGAACCGATGAATGTTTTCGTATTCGCACGAACTGGTGTCAAGCTTGGATGGAGCGAGCGGGAAACGGGAGGGAGCGGACGCAAGGGAACAGAAACGGGAAGGCAGACAGCGGATAGGCAGACAGAGGATAGGCAAACGGTTTACCTCTTCAGCACTCGTATCCTCAAATTTTTGCACCACTCAGTGTAAAAGTGCATAATCGATGCGTCTAAGAGTATGACCGATCTCCAGCTTTTGTAGAACCCGTAACGAAACCCATTTGCCTCTCCATTTCCGCTGCGAGACAAGCGTTGTCCACAGCGATGGAAACCATGTCGAATCCTTGATCAAGACGTTGCTTGGCGATTTGGCCGTTGGAACCTGGATTTTTTGCATCAGAGCCTCAAACTTGGCGTATGAAAGCTGTACTCACAGAAGATTGCTGCAGTTTTCCCAGCATCATGAGCCGCTTTCAGAGTCTTCGCAATGGCTGCTTCGTGTTCTTCTCCCCCAAATTTCACGTTCAACTGTTTTGAAAGATCAAAGGGACCTACCTGTAAGCTCTCTCCCCAAGCGAGTCGACTCACCGATGAACAACACGTCTAACCCATCGACTTTTGCAATCTCCTCCACATTATCAACACCCTGCCTCGATTCAATTTGAACGATTACCAACAGTTTTTCATCTGCCTGAGCGTCATATTCTGATGCCTTGCAGCCAAGAACGGGAGGACAGAACATGGGTCCGTAGCCCCTAGTTCCTGTGGGAGGATATTTAGAGAATGATACGATCTTCTTTGCGTCCGCAGCGTTATGACACATAGGAGTCATGACACCTTGTGCTCCAGAGTCGAGAGCTCGCTTAATCATCCATTCTTCGTTCCAGGGCACACGGATGATGGGACTGGCGCCAGATGCAGTGACAGCAAGGCAAAGCTGATTATCAGCGAGGTCACCACAGAGCTTACTCACATCAAAGTAGTCCTTGTCGGTTATAGCTCCGTGCTCAGCGTCGATGAGTACCCAGTTGAATCCGCCAGTAGCGAGGACAATGGACACGGTGCAAGCCCCGGGAAGGCTGCAGGTCAGCAATGCACGTAACATTGAGCTTACTCACGTGCACCAGAAACCAAGACCAGGTTGTTTGGACTGGAGAGCGTTTCGTAGATAAGTTTTGGCTTCCATAGTGAATGATTGAGTGATGGAGGGGGAAAAGACGAGGAGGATAATTGCTCATATATATATACACGTGCGGCATTTGATTATCCCGATGCACATTCGGCACACAACTCGGCATTTTCCCGATCCGGACCGGTTGCATACTTCTAGAAATCCTCTACGCGATTTTCAAAAAATCCTTTTTTATGTTCCTCAGGCGTCTACCTCCTCTACCTCCTCTACATCCTCAACTCGCTCAGGCTTCGCATGCATATCAATCTCCCGTATTCCCAGACCCGCGAGGAGGTACACCACGCTCAGGACGATTGCGCAAATGAAAACTGCATGCAATGCTTTTTGGTACGAGTCCATGGCGATGGATTTGAGGGGCTCCTGGAGATATCGGATAGACGCAGATGATTCTCGGATGGAAGCTATGGTCTGGATTTTAGCTAGAAATTGCTGTAATAACTTACCTCTCGGTCGTCGATACGCTTCCCAAGTTCGTTTTGCAGGATAGCCTGGGCGAGGGCTCCAGACAGAGCCACACCTAGTACTTGTCCAATCGTCCGGAATACATAGGACACTAAATATCAGCGATGTTTACAGAATGCCACTCACAGCTCGTGGCAATGGCAACGTGTTCATGACCGACGTCCGCGATGAGAGCTACTATGGTCAACGTTGTGACGGCGCCCATGGCGAAACTGGTAAAAGAGAGATTGGTCCACAGCATCCACCTGAAGATTAGCAAAGCCCCATTTGATATCACTCACTCGGATGAGTTACGATTCCACGTAGCAATCAACACAGCACCAAACACCCCCATAAGACCAGACCAAAAGTTTAACCAGTAGTACCTCTTTGTGTGTCTCACGATAAAACCACAGCCCAAAGACCCAACCATCCCTGCGATCGAGTTAGGGATAAGATGCGCACCCGCGTTTGAAGCTGACATTTGTCGGACTACCGTAAAAAACAGAGGGATGGTATAAATCTGACGTCAGCTTTGAAGTCATCAATCAACCTACCAAAGCGAACTGAGCCATTGAAATTGCAAAATTGTTGATTGCGACGCTAACCGCAGTTCGCCGATTGAGCAACTCAAAAGGCATGACTGGTTCAGCGGCCCACTTCAATTCGACTAGTAAAAAAAGGGCAAAGAGGGTGATGCTGGTAGCGAAAAGCGACAGAATGACTGGATCAGACCAAGCGTACGCGTCCAGCACCGTGGAATTGGTTTTCAGAGATACCGCAATCAAAGCCGCACCAACCCATCCGGCGAGAAGGAAGCACCCGAGAAAGTCAATGCGTTTGAAAAGCTCCAAAGGAGTTTGTGTCGACGTTTTTGCAGAAGGGATCGTATAACGCACGTTGAGATAAACCAGCCAGCCCCCCGCCAGTAAAATGGGAATCTATTATCAGCTTTGATATAAGTCGTGGACCCACCTGAATGCCAAAAGCCCATCTCCAATGTAAATAATCGTTGATAATGCCTCCAATGGGTGCACCAAGGCTACATGTCAGCGATGGCCACGGGGAGTCACTCACCCCATGCCTCCGCCCTACCAATGTCAGCGTTATTGCAAATTGTCAACTCACAAATGCTAGATTTCCAAAACCTTGATATATACCCCGATGGGTGCTACTTTGTTAGCGTCACCTACTAACACTCAACTTACATTGGCACAATGTCACTCATAATAGTGCTCCCAACTGCAAATCAGCTCTACCTTTGTCTCGGAACTCACCAGTCGACAAACCCCCTCCTCCCATTCCAGCTAGAGCCCTCGCGGCTATCAAAAACTCCATTGACGGTGCTACAGCGCATAGGAGATTCCCAGCAGCTAGGTATCAGCGCAAACCCCTTCCGTCGTACTCACTGAATATCGCTAGAGCCAAAAGCATGGAAGCTTGTCTTCCGATGATATTGCAAAGACGGCCATAAATCGGTGTCAAACAGCAGACCGATAACATACTAAAACTCAGCGTCACCCTACTAATGCCTACTTACTAAGAAGTGCCCAACCAAGACGCCATGTTGGTGGCTTTGAAAGAAGACGAAATGGGTCCAAGGAGCGTCGCGACTGCATGTCAGCTCTGGCTGTGACAGTCGCACTCACCCACTGTCCCATCAAACGCATTTAAAAACGAGCACACCCACATGGATAGACACTAAAATTTAGCAAAAATCATCGCACATTCACTCACTAATAGCCAGAAATGGCTCGAGCTCAGTCCCACTTTGTTAAACGACAGCTTGCTCTCATCTTTCACACCCAGCAATGGTTGTCTTTCTTCAGACATTGTACACATATACACAGATTTGCACAATCATACACAAAACGTAAATAAGATACGGTTGAAAAGCTTTGTGGAGATTGCTTATCTGTTTGAACTCATGAAAGTGTGGACATTCCCGTGTATACGTTTTCGGTCAATTCCGAAAAATGCATCAAAAATCAGGTTGCGCTTTATCGGCCCATGTTCCCCTCGGCTCCCACCGGTTCTTTACTCTATCCTCTTCCACGCCATGCTCTGGCGTACCCCACCCACCTCCCCCAGGGGTATGCAGCACTAACATATCCCCAGTCCCAAACTGCATGGTACCTTTTCCGCCCACGTTGATCGTCCTAACTTTGCCATCTTCGTGTTTAGGCTGCTTGACCCATATGTTCAGTCCAGTCGCGCCAGGACCACCTCCAGCTAACCCATAAGGTGCTCGAGATCTTCGCTCGGAGAGAATGGATACGGATAGAGGTTGTAGGAATTGCAACGATCGGATGCAACCTTCTCCACCGTGGAATTTACCTGCACCGCCTGATGACGGCCTGAAGCCGAATTCATGGAGAATAACAGCTGACCGTCAGGTTTGTTCAACTTTGTAGACTCACGATAACGTCGTTCCAAAATCTCTGGATCTGTAATTCTCTACATATCAGCTAGGAATCCACAAAACATCCACTCACTGTATTCGTCATATGACAGTGCACTCCCGATGTACCGTGCCATCCTTCACCTGCTCCACTGCCACCAGCAATGGTCTGTCGTCAGTCATAACCCTTGCAAGTCTGCTCACCTCATAATAGCCCCAGCCGTCAACCACCTCGCCGGTTTCGGGATTTTTCCCCCCAACGCCAAAGGACAGACTTTCACGTCAGCTAGCAATCTCACATGATTCCACTTACTTGTTGCAACAGCCCTGACTAGCAGCACACGCCTCAAACGCCAGCAGAACAGTATCTGTAATTCTTTGCGATGTCATGACATTCCCACCACAGACAGCGCTTTCGGGTGATGGGGATAATAAACATCCATCTGGAATTCGTATGTCAATTGGGACGAGACATCCCGCATTGAGAGGTATATCTTCCCCAATCATTGATCGCATGCTATAAGTCAGCTCACGTCGCGGCCACTCACTCACCAGTATATGACCGCCGCATGCACAACGCATATCGGTGCGTTGAGATTTCCCCGGAGCTCAGGGCCTGTCCCTTGGAAATCAAACACCGCCGAGCCCGTTTCTTCGTCGATTGTGATCGTCAAGACGATAGGCGATCCGTCGTCCAGGTAGTCCACCGCCTATCCATCAGCTGGTGGAACAAGATTCTCACACTCACATGCAACACGTTTGTACCCGCCTTGTTCGCTGCTTTTCTGAGCATATTTCTAACCGCCTGTTCGGCGTTGCTACATTTGAGCCACATTCACTCCACAATCACTCACTTCTTGATATGATCCATATAATCATGCACCGTTTTCAAATCATACTCCTTTACCAACGCTTTGAGCAGATTCGTACCTTTATTGTTCGCCGCAATCTGAGCTTTCACGTCACTCTCAACATCTTTAAATGACCTCGATCCTGAACATCCTGGGTACTTTGCAGGATCCTCTACCATCACTTTGTACAATGCATCGTGATCGTAATAACCATCAGAGACAATCTTCAGCGAGTGTATGTTTGCACCCTCTTCGTAAAGCTGGGTGGATGTGGGCGGCATGGAGCCCGGTAAGATCCCACCGATGTCACTGTGGTCTAAAAATGTCAGTCGTGTCCATGTCAACCAATACTTACGTCCTCGAGACGCAGTAAAAAAGATAATCTTGTTGCCATCAAAGCAAGGTGTGATCACCGTAAGATCAGGCAGATGACTAAGATCAGCAACGTCCCAACTTATCTACTCACCTTCCCCCGGCAATTGGAGAATTCGTCAAAAGCACATCTCCATCTTTCAACCCTTTCCCGTGCAGCCTCAACTGGTACTTCACTGACCAGCTCATTGACCCAAGATGAACTGGGACAAAGGGAGCATTTGCGACTAAATCACCGCTGGGTGAAAACACAGCACATGAAAAGTCTAATCTCTCCTTGATATTCGTACTAATCGCGGTTTGCTTGAGCGACCTTCCCATGGCCTCTGCTATGCACATGAACCGATTGGAACTGGATTCAGCTATGCACTAGTAGATCTAACTTACAATAGAGACAGGGTGATTGGGTCGTAATCCGCCTTGACCATTTTGGGCAAGTAGTGCAAGTTGAGCAAGTTGAAGAACAAAAGGTAACTCGGTTATATCTTCTCCGCTTTATTTAAACAGTTTTCTCTACAATCATACACAATGGCCGTTCCCAACCATTCGATTCGGATATCCATTGATCGCGTAAGTCTCCTACCATACTACAGAGCTGATCCTCCAGGGAGGCACATTTACAGACGTGCATGTGTCTACTCCAACGTCCTCGGGAAGAGAAGAATTTGTCCTAAAGCTCCTATCTCAAGATCCTGGAAATTATAAAGATGCTCCCACAGAAGGTGTCAGACGGGCGTTGGAGAGGATTACTGGCAACGCATTTGAACGAGGAAAGGCCCTCCCAGTGGACAAGATAGGTACGTAGTCGTTAGAGAACAAAGCTGACACCTAGAGTATGTGCGACTCTCCACCACGGTTGCGACCAACGCATTATTGGAACGAAAAGGTGAAAAGCATGCTTTGGTCATCACCAAGGGGTTCAAAGACCTGTTAGAGATTGGAAATCAAGCTAGACCGAGGATATTCGATTTGAACATAAGACGAGCAAAGCCATTGTACTCTACAGCCATCGAAGTTGACGAAAGGGTGACGCTCGGTAGGTTTGCTTCATCTTTCATTGCTGACCAAATGTAGTGGGCTACTCGTCAGATCCCAAAGCAGACAAAAACGCACTCGTCTTCAATGACGACGGAACAATCAAGAGAGCATACTCTGGTGTAGCAGCAGAAGAACAAGATAGATTTGTTCCGGGAAGAATCGTGAAAGGGCTCAGTGGAGAGGCTGTGAAGATATTAAAAGAGCCTGGTGAGTTATTTTCTAATAACCAGTAGCTCACAAGTAGACATCGACATAATCCGAAAAGACCTTCAGTCCCTTTACGACAGCGATTATCGGTCCATTGCCGTTTGTCTCGCTCACTCCTATACATTCCCCCACCACGAACTGGCAATTGGTGACATTGCATCCCAAATTGGATTCCCAAACATCTCGCTATCATCTCAACTCCTTCCCATGATAAAAATGACCAATCGAGGTCAATCCACAACCTGCGACGCGTATCTCACCCCTGTATTGCAGGATTACTTGAAAGGGTTCTACGCTGGATTTCAAGGAAAAGATCTTCACGTCGAATTCATGGCTTCAGACGGAGGTTTGGTAGATCTCAACGTGAGTCAATGATCAAAACCAACTCTGCTGATCCTCAGAACTTTTCCGGTCTCAAATCAATATTATCAGGACCGGCCGGCGGTGTCGTAGGCTGCGCCTTGACCAGCTGGGACGAGGAAGAGCGATCGCCTGTCATAGGGTGAGTGTTAATTGCTATAGACGTGCTAACGTTCAGTCTCGACGTGGGAGGTACCTCCACGGACGTTTCTCGTTACGCTGGGCGGTACGAATCGGTATGGGAGACTACGACTGCTGGGATCTCTATGTTCACCCCACAACTCGATATCAATACGGTCGCCGCAGGAGGGGGTAGCTGTTTGACATATAAGAACGGACTGTTCCGAGCGGGTCCAGAATCAGCAGGTGCCCATCCCGGACCAGCGTGCTATCGGTGAGTGTTCGGATCATGCATCAACTGACAAAGCAGAAAGGGCGGACCACTCGCGTTGACAGATGGAAATTTGTATCTCGGTCGACTGGTACCGAAATAGTGAGTCCACGTCGACTATATTACTCGCTGACGCCAGTTTCCCAAAATGTTTCGGACCCAACGAAGACCAGGATCTCGATCCTGAAGTTTCAAAAGTCAAGTTTGAAGAACTGGCTCAAGAGATCAGGGACGAAACAGGAACCGATAAGACAATTGACGAGATTGTGAGTATCCTTAAAGCAATCAAGCTAATCCCCCAGGTATACGGTTTTGTCAAGGTGGCCAACGAGACCATGGCACGACCAATCAGAACACTAACTGAAGCCAGAGGATTCAAAACAGATGAACATATTCTCGCATCTTTTGGTGGTGCTGGCGGTCAACATGCCTGTGAAATTGCCGAGGTGAGTGGGAGAGTCAAATAGAACATTGCTAATCAACAAGCTCCTGGGTATCGACCGAGTGTTGATCCACAAATACTCCTCCATCCTCTCAGCATACGGCTTGGCTCTGGCTGATAGGTGAGTGTTCTATATTGACCAGGCTGATCTCTCAGGGTCTATGAACAACAAGAACCGGCCTCGGATGTGTATTCCTCTTCCCAGACCTCCCTACTTTCCCGACTCGACGAGTTGTCCACCAAAGTCACAAAAGTGTTACGCGAGTCCGGTTTCGAGGAGCACAAAATCAAGCTCGAACGCTTGCTGAATATGCGATTCGATGGATCTGATACCGCTTTGATGGTTCTCGGTACAGACAATGGAGATTACGAACAGGAGTTTAAAAAAGCTTATAAAGAGGAATTTGGCTTTCTGTTGAACAAAAACATCATTGTAGACGATATCAAAGTGAGTCGTGATGTGTCAACTTCACTGACGCATAGGTCCGAGGAATAGGTAAAACGTTCGAATCTCTCGGTCCTTCCGCCTTTGCAGAGTTCAAAAGTCTGAAAATCAACCCCGTACACAGCAATCATCATCAAGACGTCTACGTGTGGTACGGACAGGAGGGGAAAAGGCAGGACGTGCCGGTGTTCGAACTGAGCTCGCTGAAGAAAGGAGATCAAGTCCAAGGTCCCGCTTTGATCATCGACGAGACGCAGACTATATTCGTCAACATGTGAGTTCACCATATCAATTCACTGCTGACGTTTCAGTGGTTGGAACGCCGTAGCTACCACCAGTCATCTGTTAATACAACGGGAATAATGCATTACCACCATGATGGTCTTCCTGTATCCTCCGCTATCATCGGGCTAAGATCGTTCTCTGTTTAAATTAGCTCGTTTTTATACCCTTGACTCACCTAGTGCAGGGAAAGGAAACCAGGTGTCCAGATTGAACGAGTGGTCGCCAACGCCAAGACTCGCATCAAGAGTCTACTAATAAGCATATGTTCTCGTATTATATATACTCACCGGGACGGGTGTACCCGTGTTCGCAAAAAGCTGTTCTGCGTACAGAAAGTCCATGTGAGAGGACAAACCTTGATCAGGTACTGTGACAGACAGATCAGGTATCGAGTAGTTAGTATTGGGCGTCAGACCAGATGACCAAGAGGTCTGATCAGAGACCGGCAGAGCGACATGACCCCGAGTTGGAGATGGCAAACGTGAAGGCGCTCGAGAAGCTGGTGGTAACACTTGATCATGTCGCGCTTTCTTGACGACGTCTCGTAAGATGTTCGCAAACATGAATCCGGGTACTACAATTCAGCTCTGCATGATTCGTCCAAACTCACCTTTTGCCAGCATCACAGCTACCTGCTCTACGTCCTTTCCAATTTGTCGCAAGTTGCACGACTCGGGTACCAACGTCGCCATCCGGATCAAAAATCTCGCAGCGTATACAATGTTGTAATCTAAAGTTCAGCTCCACCCGTTTTTATACTACTTACGTGTCAAGAGATTTGCTAAACGTGTTGTCAGTGGTGCTCGAATTCAAATGGTGAACATACCGTATTGAATGGAATTGGCATACTGCTGCCCTCGTAAACATATATTCACGAGCTGCTGTGCCTTTCGTCCAGCTTCTTGCAGCCACTGCCGCCGTTCGTCTGACAGCAGCGCAACGTCACGTCGATTCCTGATCTCGTGTAGGACATAGGAATTGGAAGAGAGGCTACAAGTTAGCAAAGATCATAGCAGAATGACTTACAAAGCTCCTGCTCCGCCAGTTATTACTAATTAATTAGCACGCATCGACATCGCAACAACCTACGTGTTTCTCTCAAAAAATGATCCTTGGGTACACCGTTCCGCGCTATCACTAGATCAGCTCTCGTCGTCTCAAGCCCATACGCACCATAATAACCATCCCAATAGTTATACCAATCAGTAATCGCTCGATTCGCCTCACGTAATTTACCATCCATATTAGGGTAGGGTTCCGCTGCGTTACTCGGTGCAAAGGCAAGAGGTTGATGCAGGGGCACTGTTCATCAGCATCGTCCATCTCGACCAACTCACTTCTCATTATCAGACTTTCACACGAAGCGACCAGTCTCGCATCGGTTGGCAGCGACAACGGGTGCTTGAGAAAGTCCCGGGAATCCTTGATAGTAACCTCGGAACAGAATAATCCCGGTCGACCGTAGGCAAAAGACATTCTGGCCTTCAGCTTGGTATAAACACGTTTACTCACTCATACTCCATCTTGAAAAGCTGCATTGTCAGCGGTGTTCATTGACCCACACTCACAGTCATCCATACTCTCGCTCCAACAACGACCGGCCGTTCCGCTTCCAGCTGCTCGGTTGTTTTTGCGGAACCCATTCCAGCTTCGACAAGATAGGCGAGCGATTTGTGTAGCCCCATATCCATGGCCATACGGATCGCGTGACCTTGTTTATCAGCTTGTTTCGGAAGGAAAAGTACTCACCCCCTGGTCTCCAGAACGTCTCACCCCACGATGCCAACAGAACTGCCGGTCAGCTCAATACGTCGACATGCACTTACTCATCGCTTGAACAATCTCGATTCGTGATACAGGTGTAAACAACGAGCTCATAGCTATCCGTCAGCACGTTCATGAACTATTCACTCACCCATCTTCTCCGCATGATCTCGACTCTTGACTTGAAGATCACTCGGTGGATCTAACCATTAGCGTCAATCGGGAACGTCAGACTCACCAGCAGCGTCTTCACATTTGGCAGCAACGGCTATAATCGTGGTGATAGCAAAAGGTGAACGATTACGTAGACTGAAACCATCAGCTTGCCCCCTCGAGTCTACGCTTACCTTTCCCAAGTGTCACGTTCCGGATCAAAGCAAGGCATATAACAGCCGCAACGCTCAAAGAAGCTAACACATCAGCTTTGTCCATATATCCCACAAACTCACAGATCAAACAACTGCCTCCCCTTTTCCAACGTGCACCAACCAAGATCCACGGGATCTGGCGACCCGTAATTCCCCCTCTCATTCAGACTGACACGCGACTCCTCCACAAATGTACTCAGTCGGCGCTTCTTTCTGCCCTCATCGCGTGGTAGATTGGCGTCATGGGAATCCGCTTTCAGTCTCGCAGCCTCGGCCAGATATAACATGTTTGCCCACGGTGCTGCCGCGTAAGCCGACTTTAAAGGATCAATTGGCTCATCTTCTTCCTGTGCTGCGAAACGCGGTTTTCGACTGGGAGGGGCACCCCACGGTGGAGGTCCTACCTGTAGGGAATGCTCGACGGGTCTGCCACTGGGATGAGGAGGTCGAAACATGGGGTCGGCAGGCCGAGTTCGAGCTGAAAATTCAGCATTATAACCATCATGTCACTCACAATCGCTATTTGCCGCAGCAGCTCCCCGTTGCAGTTGCAACAGCTCCTGAAGATTTCCTTGCATGGCGCCGATCTGAGTTTCAACAAGGCGCAGTCGACTAATCATTAGCGTGTTGAGACCCGTAGTCAGACTCACTCTTCAACCTTGGACGATTTAGATTTCCGCGGTCCATCAAAAGTGCAAGGATGCTTGCTTTGTCTGCATCGATTACAGGGGGGGTTCTCCTTACCGATACATTTCATCTTCATCCGATGGCAGTAATCCTATAAATGTCAGTCTTGCCAGAGACATGCTACACTTACACAAGCACCTGTCATCATCAGCAAAGTCTTTGCAAAGTTCACTCACGGTTATTCAGCGCGGCGCCATTCCCTTTCGGAACCTCGTCTTCATCGTCCGATCCGGGCGACCGGTCACTGGGTTCGCCTTGCTGAAATGGCATCTGTGAGGGATGTTGGAACGACGACATGAGATATGATATGATAGAGGATGTGTCAAATTGAACAAGTGTCAGATGAACAGTCAAAACAGCACGCCGGGTCGGTCCGCCAATTACGTAAGATTTGGTCGCTAGGTGTATCCAATTTGGCTAATGGCCTCCTTGAAGCTAAGCTTTTGCCATGGGCAGCCGTGCTACTTGAGCAGTCGCCCAGCACATCTGCAATCCCTCGTCATACTCCCCTGACCCCCTCTGTTTAACCGTCATGCAGAAATCCGCCTTTTCACTCAATTTCAGCTACCGGCGCCGGATCCCGTGCAGCCCTGAGAAGGAAACTTCCGCGCGTATTTGAACGATTCTTTCATCCTTTCTCATTTACATCTTCACTCATCCACCACCACCACCATGTCCATTCGTACAGCTCTCACAGCTGCGTGGGCAGCTCTTCACGCGGCCCAATATGGCTTCGCTATCAGCAGTTTGAACGGCGTTCAAGGACCTCTAACATGTGGTTTAGCAGGTTCAGGTGAATCACATCCCGTTGGGACTGGTCCATTGAAAGATTGCATCCCAATGGGCGTGAGTACAAATCATTGAGTGTATCTGCTAATCTACTTAGCCTGGACAATTCGGTGTGGTCACCGCGATCTTCACTCTTGGTGGACTACTAGGTTCTCTCGCTGCGACCAATATCAATCATCACCTCGGCAGAATCGGTACTCTTCGTCTATCCGCCATGGCCGTTCTTGTCGGTTCGATGGTGGTGGGGCTTGCCAATAACATGGGAGTGATGATCACGGGCAGGTACGTGAACCACATGTGATTGAACGCTGATACGGTAGGATCTTGATTGGTCTGGGTTGTGGCCTGGCCACGGTTACCGTACCTCTTGTCCTTTCCGAGGTCGCTCCACCAGCTATCAAACGCGCCTTAGGAATTATGAACCAGATCTTCATTGTATTGGGAATGTTGATGGCGCAAAGTCTCTCGTTTCCGTTTGCCGGACCATTCGCCTGGCGATATGTCTTCGTTGTATCGGTAGGGCTAGCTGTAGTGCAACTTGCCGGTAGTCTATTGGTCCGGTTGGAGGAGAAGGGAGACATAGACGAGGAGAGCAGTTTACTTCATGGAACGGAGGAAAGCCCTCTGACCATTAAAGAATTGTTGTTCTCGAAAGATCCATTGGTGACCCGCGGTCGTAAGTCATCCCTTTACGTGCCCCGCTGATAACAGTGATCGTTGTTCTCGCCACGCAACTCTCGCAGCAGTTCTGTGGGGTCTCTCCTGGTAAGTCACACCAATCCGACATCATAGCTCACACGTAGTCATGTACTTTTCCACACGAATCTTAACCCCTGTCTTCAAGTCAAACTCTCGCCTTATCGCCTTGTTTATCATCATCACCAAACTGCCTGTTACTATCATCCCGGCGTTTCTGATCGAGGTGAGTATAACCAAAAGAACCAGCTAATTCGTAACAGCGCTTGGGAAGTCGACGCCTGCTCCTCTATCCCACCGCCTGCATGTCCATCGCCGCGATACTTCTTGGACTCGGGATCAATTACGACGCCCAGGTGCTCTCCGTCCTCGGTGTATTTTCCTTTGTCATCGCCTTCTCAATGGGTCTGGGCCCTGTGACATGGGTAGTTCTACCCGAGGTCATGCCTGCACATGCTGTCACCGCTGCTGGAAGCATTGGCCTTGCGGTCAATTGGTCCACAAACTTTTGCATTAGTGCGATTTTCCTACCTGTGCAGAAATGGTTGAGTGGGGGCAAAGATGCAAGCGAGGGCAACGTATTTTTCGTACTTGCTGTGACCTGCCTCGCTGCTATCATAGGTATGAAAGTCGCTTTCAAAGCTCAAGATAGAGTTGCATTGTAATCGTATATATGCATCTACTCGGGCAAGTTGTCAGGATCGATACCTGAAACTCTACCAGCGGAACCTTGGTCAAGTCCATCCAAATCCTTCATATCCTGCTCGTCGAGCTCAAAGTCGTACAAGTCCTTGTTCGCATCGATTCGAGAAGAGGATGATGCTTTGGGAATGGGGACGAAGCTAATTATCAGCCAAGATACATAAGTAATCACTCACCCTTTCTGCAAACTCCATCGGAGGAGGACATGCGCTACGCCTTTCTTATGCTTTTCAGCGAGCTTGACCACAACGGGATCCTCGAACTTGTCTTTCCTAATCCTGACAAGAGGGCAAAAAGCTTGTAAAACGATATTTTTGGATTTACAGTAATCGACAATTTCACGTTGCTGACACCAAGGGTGTAGTTCGATCTGGTTGACAGCGGGTAAAGGTGAAGGAAGCGCTTCGAGATGTTTGATATTGCTATTCTGATCAATACGTATCTCCTTATTCACACTTACTAATTAGAAACTCCAATATCTCTCACCCATCCTTCTTTTTGAGCGAGCGCTAGTCCTTTCCAGAAATTCGCTCTGCCCTCGGCATCAGGCCTGGGATGATGAATTAACATCATATCTAGATACTCTTTTCCAGATTTGTCCAATCGGAGAACAGATCGATGCGCTTCGTCCCTCACTTGCTCAGGGGTGGGCCGCAAGTCAGAACCTTCTGGAGGAGGTTGCCATTTAGTACATATGTAGATCTTCTCCCTAGCGACACCTGATTGTGAAATGCCCTTGCCGACCTCTGTCCGTTAGCATAGATGCCAACAGCATCACCCACCTTCTTCATTTGCATACTGCTGAGCGGTATCCACTGCGACTCTTGTCAGCCACGGCCAAGCATCTCCAGTACTCACCTAAGGTATAACCACTTTTCATGGCATATTCAACCGCGTCAATTCCCACATCACCCTTCAATCCTCCAGACCCAAATCCCAATCGAGGCATATCCCGCCCAGTATGCAAAGTCACACTGCTCTGTAAAGTCAACATGCTGTCTTGCGGAATGGGAGTACTGGAGAATAATGGAGGCCACCTCTTATAACCTTTCGACGTACAGCTGACCTCCACATTTACCGGGCCGTTAAGCACCGAAATCTTAAAATAGTACTTGGAGACATTACCCTTGTCGGTTAGTCACAAAAGGGCAGGTTTTACCAAACTCCGCGTTGAAATAGTCGCAGATGTGGTGTTTCGGAGAAGCAACGCGTTTTTCAGCGCGCAACTCAAATCCACCGTCTGCTGTTCACATATGAGACCAATGTACAGCGTCTCGTTCATCGAAACGGAGACCCCAATAGACGATCCTGTCTTGCTAATTTCCGGTGATCTTGGAGGGATTCATAAGAAGGAATCATCTTACGGGGGCCGAATACGTCCGTCGCGAGAGCATATTTTTCCTCAAACACCGCAGCAAAAGTTGATTCCAGGATTTTCATAAAAACGTCCACGACACGTATCCTTCTGTTGTGTGCATGTATATATATATAATATGTTCACCCCTGTTCAGACGTTTTTGGGTGGATTATTGCTTCATTTCTCCACATCGTCTCTACTTGAAAATACAGGTCGAGTCTTCGGAATTTCCGGAATCCTACAGGGTGCGGTTCTTGGTGCTCATGACAAATGGCAATTTTCCATCCTTGGCGGTCTACTGGCTGGCCCTATCATCAGCCATGTAACAGGACTACAGACGCTTTTCCCTGGTACAGGACCGGAGACCATAGCACAGATTGGACTGGAAAGGATCATTCTCGCGGGAACTCTCGTTGGTTTCGGGACTAGAGTAAGTGAGATTTGGATTTATTCCAGTTAATTTTAAACACAGCTCGGATCTGGATGTACCAGTGGGCACATGCTTTGTGGTGTATCTCGTTTATCGCCGCGATCACTACTCGCGACTATGTTATTTTTCACTACAGCAGTAATCACAGCGAATCTTTCTCCACCCCCTATATCCTCTTCAGTAGCATACGCTCTTGAAATCCCTTCGAGGACGACCGCCGCGGTCCTTCTCGCTGTGGTTGCTGGAGCCGCGTTGGTCCATTCAAGACTGGCGCTACTGAATGATCAACTGAAACAACTCCCATTCATCCTCTGTGGTATCACATTCTCCCTCGGCCTTTCGGTCTCGGGCATGAGTGACCCTGCCAAGGTTCAAGGGTTTCTGCAGTTGTTCAATATACGAAAATTTGACCCATCCCTTGCGCTCATACTCGTCGGAGGTGTGTTTCCCAACGCTATACATTATGCTCGAATGGAGAAGAAGGCGAGACTTCCTTGGGAAACATGGAACGTACCCAGTAGAACAGACGTCGACTGGCAGTTGATCATTGGATCGTTGATTTTTGGCGTTGGGTGAGTTTTATGCTCGAGTATACCAATCACTGAGACTTTTGCAGGTGGGGTCTCACTGCCATTTGTCCTGGACCCGCGTTAGTTTGCTTATCCGAAACTGTCTATCGATGGGTTATACACGACACGACGCTTCCTTCCGACGCCTTGACCAACATCGTCACATTCACATGCGCCGTAATCTTGTCCATGGCTTTAGGTTCGAAAATACCTCGGCCCAAGGCGTGAGAAAATCCTTTGAGATCCTGCGTGGATCTCGGCGATGAATTGAGGATGGGGTGATCGAAGAAAGGGGGGGGGGATTTAGTTTATGAATCGAACGGGGTGTGCCTGAAGCAAGGGTGTTTTTTATTTTATACTAATTATCCCCGTCGGTCATGCATTGTTATTACTCATTACTCAACTTTTCGCCGTTTGTGTCATCAAACAGAGTTCGGCACCGATTCAGACGATTCACAAGGACGGGTGACAATATAAACACTCTCACTCCTTTCTTCATCTCCTTCTTGAGTTGGTAACATACACCATGTCTGATCGTGCAAACACTCCCCCTTCACAAAAAGGACAGCACACGATGCTTCAAGCGGTTGAAAATGGTCTCGCTGGTGAGGCTACCGAGTACGGTCAATCGCCAATGCTTAGTCGAACAGCCAGTCAGGAGCTCACTCTCAATGACACCCACAATTCAGCGGAGAAGATAGATGGTAAAGATGTTGAGAAAGCTGGGGAACCAGAAGATACCGGTCTGCTGACGGGAGCAAGGCTGTATCTCGTCTTCTTGTCCCTCATGTTATCTGTCTTTGTGAGTCGAAATCATCATGCGAGGAGTTAGTTGCTGATAAGCCTTCAGATGTTCGCCCTAGGTATGTCAATCTTCAACGAGCCAAGCTAATAACCAGATCAATCCATCGTGTCCACCGCAATCCCTCAAATTGTGTCCGAATTCCAAGCGTAAGCCAACAGCTCCTCCTGTGCATCACGCTAATAATCGACACAGTTTTGACCAAGTCTCGTGGATCATCACTGGTTATTTCCGTAGGTCACAAACATCCACTTTGAACCCCCGCTCACGCTACCCCCATAGTCACCCAGTGCGGTCTTATCCTCCTTGTCGGACAGCTTCTCACCGTACTTAAAGCCAAATGGATGCTCCTCGGCGCCGTCTTCTTCTTCGAGCTCGGCTCCTTGATCTGCGCTGTAGCGAAAGATATGACTACCTTGATCGGTGGACGAGCGGTCCAAGGTATCGGTAAGTGTCATCTCACTAAAACCTCACTGACAAACCTTCAGGCGCTTCCGGGATGTTCGTCTCCATTCTCGCCGTCATCGCTGTCGTCACCCGAGTCGATCAACGAGCAGCGTTCATGGCTTCCTTTGGTATTGTGTTTGTCATCTCATCAGTAGTCGGTCCTTTGCTAGGAGGAGTCTTCACCGAGCGAGTTAGTTGGAGATGGTGCTTCTGGATCAACCTTCCCTTTGGTGGTGTGGCCGCTGCCGCCGTAGTGTTCCTCCTCCCCGCTCGTGACCCAGCAGTCAATGTAAATACCCCTCACGATCGAACTCTCCTCGGTAAACTCAAGCGAATGGATTGGGTTGGTACTGCTTTGATCTTTCTCACCATCACTTGCTTGCTTTTGGCTCTTGCCTGGGGTGGCAACCAATATCCATGGAAAAGTGAGTATTTCGCAGATGGTCAAGCCGCTGACATCTTGAAGACTGGAGAATCATCCTTTTGTTTATCCTTGGTGGTCTTCTGGTCATTGCTTTCGGCGCTTGGCAAGTGTACTATGATAAACACGCCCTTATCCCTCTTTCTCTTCTCAAGAACAGAACCGTCATCTCTTGTGCAGGTGCCATGTTCTTTTTCATGTTGGCGATGTTGGGAGGTACTTACCAATTACCTCTGTTCTATCAAGCTGTATGTCCAAATCGTCAGTCATTCGGATATCAGCTAACATGTATCTAGGGTCGAGGACACTCCCCCGAGAAGTCTGGTATCGACATTATCGCTTTCATGCTGTCCATCTGTGTCGCCATTTTCATCTCAGGCGGTGTCACCACCAAGACTGGTCGTTACTACTATTTCCTTCTCATAGGGTGAGTGAACAACACCACGAAGATCTGCTAATCCTTCCAGCCCTCCCATCTCCGCCATCGGCTTTGGTCTTTTATACACCGTCAACGCTGAAATGTCGAACGCGAAGATCATTGGTTATCAAATCCTCGCTGGTTTCGGTATCGGTTTGAGTTTCCAAAACGTCCTCATTGCCGTACAAGCCGAGTATCACGATCAACCTGCCCTTTTGCCCCAAGCGACTGGTGTTGTATCCTTTTTCCAACTTACAGGTGCCGCTATCGGTATTGGAATCATCAACACTGTTCAATCCGTCTTCCTCAACACAGAGATTAAGCGACTCGCACCCAATGTGGATTTCGAATTGGTTCGACAATCGGTTGCGGCCATCTTCACTCTGCCCGTCGCGGAACAAGCTCCAGTCATTGAAGCTTACATCATCAGTATCACCAAATCATTCATCCCTATCATCGCTGCGTGCATTCTCGCCTTGATCTTTGGTGCTTTCATCAGAAACCACAATATGATTGCAAAAGGCGGAGCCGGGGGTGCTCACGCTATGTAAGCATTTTTTAGGATTGACCTCTCCTGTATATACCTCCATCATAATTAGATGACCAATGCAACGATAATGTTCGACACGCACTTTTACTCGGGCTCCTTTCTATGTATGCCTTACAATAATGCATATGATATATATGCCTTTTCCCCAATCACGATTTAAATACTTTTGGCAAACCGGCGACCCCTTTGGCAGCTGCTTGGCTATCCACCATTCCGAATCTTGAACTGCAATCCAACAAAATCCTGAGTGCGTTCCTCGCTCTTACCCTAGAAATATCCTGTTGGGCGGATAGGGCAGGTCTAGAAGGAGCAGCGGTTGTGTTGTTGGCAGCGAATGGGTAAGGGAACTTCTTAGATAAAAGCTCGTAACATGCAAGTGTCACAGCGAATTGCGGCGACGATCGAATGACTCTGCAAATAAGATTCAGTATATCTCTTTGCGATTTACACAGTAGACTCACCGAGCAACGCCACCTTTATATAACGCTGAAAAAGACGTCAACGATGCTCATCACAGTACAGCTCACCTCTCACTCCCTCTTCCTGTAAGATTTTGTTGAAACCATCCACGACACCTTTGTAGACAGTCTGTCCCGCACGTGCTTGAGATTGGAGTCGAGTTTTCACAACATCCGCGGGTGTTGTTCTATGACGATGTGAGCAAACGTCTAACGACGGAAGTACTCACAGATAAGCCGCAGGCATACCGGCAATACCAGCTGCTGTAAGCAATTCTCCAAAGCTGAGAACTTTCCCCCGTCTTCCTTCATGGAACACGTCTTTCTGCTCCAGGGATTAGCATGAGGGACCCCTAGCAGTGATGACGACGTACTTTCAAGTGAGCGTATCTTATAAGATTGTCAGCATCATTCCGTTTGGCGTAATGCTCAACTCACGATGTGAAGTAGATCATGGACTGTATCTGCGTTAGTGCCATCAACGCCTTGAGTTACTCACGAAAGGAATATCCCTGATTGCATGATCAGCAATAAACCACCTTTTCATAGATTCGACTCACCGCCAGAAACAGGCAATAGCACCCTGTACTACAAGCATCAGCCACCTGATCGCCAATTCACAATCTACTTACCTTGTACAACCCTATCAAACCGAGCTGTTTAATAATGTGTAACGCTCCTCGAGGTACCGCTCCGGCTCCTTCTGCCCTAGTGATTTCACCAGCCTATATGGGATGTTAGAGAGGTCATGATTGAATTAGTCAAGACTTGCCATTTGCAAGCGGATCTTTGTTATTTCTAAAGACAGAATTATCAGTCCCACTCCCGCATGCACTGAACTCACCAAGTGGATTGGTGACAGCCTGTAGATTTATATCAGCAAAGTTCCGCCCATTCCAAAAAAAAACAGCTACGTACCACTTGACAACCACCAGCCATACCACCCGCGAAAATCTCCATATAAAGAGGAATTCTTCCAGTCTCAGGGTCGGTAGCCTTCTTTCTCACAAAGTCGTTGACGGTCAATTTGATAGCTTTCTCAGGAGCTACTCCAACCAACTGAGGCATGACACCTCTGTAGAAAGCCTTCACACCCCCTTCATTCGCATATACCTTTCTAACACAATCCGCCGCGTTTCGATACAACACCTCTCCAACCACGGTTGACCGTTGATTTTGCAATCTGCAGAGGTCAGCTGGTTTGACTTGAACCAAGACTCACCTCGTTTTGACCAAATCAATAGGGTAAACGACCTGCCACTGTCAGTTTTACATTCTCCCACCACTTCACTCACATAAGCTCCGATACCACCTGATATGCCACCCAGCATGAATCCATACGCTGATTGTCCCAGTTGCGTCAAGAAACTACCCGCAACGGTGGCCTCGGGTTGAACGGCTGCCTCGGGTGGTTGCCACTACGTCATATTCAGCTTAATTCCGGATCACACGTCAATCGCACTGACCTTTGCATCGAGTAAAGCTTGGAAGTCTGATAAACCAAGTCTAGCACTTGTAGATGCACTACCACGGGTAGCGAAATGCCAAATAATTTGAGCCTGTGACAAATCAGTAAATGCATTCGCCATCATATACTCACCTCCATAGGAGTGAACATTCCATAACGCATACTTGCAGCGGCTTCATCCAAGAAATCAGAGAGGTCAATCCTACCGTCTTTTGATTTCCTGACGGCGTGCTCGATGATACGTTCCACAGCGTCCATCTCTGCGTCGCGAGTTAGTAGACATTTCACATTCTCTATTTACATACCTCGGATGACTAGAAAAAAGTCGTCAGCAGTCATTGTTTCTGTCAAACTCACTATTATGAAAAGCGATGACTTCAGAATAACTAATCTTTCTGCCAGGATTCATGGTACATAATGTAGGTAGTCTCTCAAGGACGGAATCAGACAATTTGTGACCTGCGATCTCCACGATGATCCTCTGAAACTCCTCGGGGCTAATGTATCCATCTCCATCTGCATCAAAGTGATGGAAAGCTTGTCGAAGTCTTTCACCTTGATATCCTTTTATAAGTTGAGTGAATTCGTGGTCTGTGGGTTAGCTTTCTCCATCAACAACGGAGCTCACATCCTAGTACATGTCGACCACCTCTTTGCCCAACGTAAAGCTTCATCCAATTACAATCATAGTCAAAAGCTGTAAGACCTGTTAGCGTTGTCCCGCAGAACCAATGACAACTCACGAATACCACTGGCAGCAGTGTTGGCCGAGAGCACAGCTTTGAATTCTTCAAACTCGATAGTCCCGGATGCGTCACTTGTAGACATGAGCTTGGAATTCAGCTGAAACAGACTTACGTGTCAAAGACAAGGAAAGCGAGTTGGTAATCCGCATCCGGCTAAAAGTCATGTCAGTATGCATCAAACCGCTCTCCTACTCACTCGTTTCAATACTACACATAATCTGTCAGCGAAGCTTTAGGAATAACAGTAGAACCACCTACGCGTCTCGAATACAACGAAATCCTCAAAGGAAACGAGTCCCCTGTTTGAACTGTCCGCGACGCGGAACACTGCAACGAATCAGCCTTGCCTCTACGAGTGAACTCACAATTGGTATACTGTTCCCTCTTGATTTTACTGAATCCCTCGTCGGTGGGAGCGATAGCATCGATAAATTGAGTCGGATTGAGGAATCTACCGATCAACATGTGTTTTGGCAATGGACAACTTACTTCTTTCCGTCAACCTCCTCCTTTGCGAATCTTTCAAATGTTCTCCTCCATCTTGCAAGCTCATTCTCAGCTGGCTTGACAGTAGACGCAATCGAATCAGCAGTCGACCTGATGGTCGACGTGATTTTGGATGAGAGAGGTTCTTGAGCGTCGGTCATGGCGCATGCGGGGGAGCTAAGAGCGTGGGGGTGATTATGTATACCTTGCGGTATAATGGGGGTGAAGTACGTGTAATAAGAGTGATGGTGAATGGGTTGGTGTTTTCCAGCCCCGGTTGAGCCGACGCTGGATTGAGGAGTTTCAGTCGGAAAGTATCTCCGGGCGGAAGGAGTAATCATTTCTCCATTTTGGGCCCCCCCCATGTTTAAGGAAGATGTAAGCGAGATCGTTATCATTATCGTGGTGGTCATCATCGCCACGTCATGTCATTCTTGCTGTTCACCTCTTTCACCCAGGGTATTATCAAGAAAGAAGCATCAATAGCACTCTCGTTATTTCACGATAATCCAGAGACTAGAGTCATCCAGCATGGATCTCAGCAGTCTCCCAACGTCATTTGGCAAGCAACAGTCTGAACTCCCGGCCAAACCTTCTCAAGATCGATCTCGCGGTGGACATTCTGGCAGAGGTTCTAGAGGCGTAGTAGGGGCGAATCAGCGAGGAAGAGGTCGGGGACGAGGTGAACGTGATTCAGGATGGCAAAATCATGCAAGTAGAAATACAGCAGAGAACGGATCATCCGATCTCCACGGGGGAGTAAAGGTGAGCGTTCATCCGATAACCATCTTCTATATACAGCTTATAAAATTAAATAGAGACCCCATCCACCTTCACCCAACGATACAGCATCTAACCGCAACTTCCCTCCCAATTTCCGACAGAACCAGCAATTCACAAACAGAGGGGGAAGGGGTCGAGGAGGTGGGCCTCGTACGCAAGATCATGGAGGAGATAGAGGATTCTGGAAAGATAGCTTCATAGAGGATCCATGGAAACAGCTGGAAGAGCAGAGAGCGGGAAAACAGAGTACTCTCAAAGTGTAAGATTACGAATAAACGGCTTTATGATGATCCTACAAATTTGACCCGCTATTGAGGTGAGATGGTGTATTTGTATCATAGTGAGATCGCGCTGACGAGACTGTACCATACTCAGTGGCGATATTTCCAGAAGGCTGGATTTATATGTAGCATTCACAGTCGAACTGACGAGAAGAGGTTAGAGAGGGAATGGGTTAGCATTGGAACAGTACTTCTGTGTTGGACGACATCTCTGCCTGCTTGGCTCGACGTTCTTGAATCGAAGCAACGATGAGCAGGAGTCGTTGAAGTCTTCACCAATAGTGCGTTTGGACGATCTGTACATTCGGATGACCTCTGCCAAATGTATTATCAAATGTATACAACTATAGAATGCGAATAATTGCAAGAAGCGAAATCGAAACGGCTAAACGACTGCTTATATTGCACCGCAGTCACAAGTGGTTCAATATCCATACTTGGGAATCCACTTGATCAAGCGGCAACCTCTCATCAGGTCGAGGACGAAGCAGCTGGCACACAATTAGCGATCTCTCCTCGAGTCTGAAAACTCACAGATTGAATAAAGCTCCCGGCCTCTTCGGATAGATGGAGTGGGAGTACCAGATCACATCGACAGATACGTTGATGGACCACTAGTATATGCTGTCAGCAAATTTGTTGGCGATACGAACGCACTCACGTCTTGGTCCACCAGAAGTGTCAGCACCAAACGGTTCTTCGCCACATGTCATTTCATAAGTCAATACTCCCAAAGCCTATCATGTTTTGATCAGTTGAGTTTCTTCGGTGTAAGGGATCTTGAATTTACCCAAATATCAATGGCATTCCCATACGGTTGACCAAGTATCATTTCTGGAGCGACATATGACAATGTACCAGCTAATGTACGTTGACTACGCAGAGGGTGTCAGAGAAATGCTTCATGACTATCACATACCTATTCTCAGTAGGCGAATGAACCGACCAACCGAAATCTCCTATTTTGATTTCCCCGTTCATTCCTAATGTAAAATTGAATTATCTCCCGTCGTTCCACGCATGCAAGAGAGAACTCACCAAGAAGCAAATTTTCCGGTTTGATATCTCTATGTATGATTTGGTTGGAATGTAAATATGCTAAACCCGATGCTACTTGACGGATATACTGCAAGCGAATGTACCGTCAGTGTTATGAGTATTGTAAGTTGGCGGAAGTAGAAGACGTACTCGACTACTCCTCCTCTCAGAGAAACGTCCCTTCTTTGCTAGATGTTTGAACAATTCACCTTGTCCTGATTCAACCTTGTCAGTGATAACACACGACTATCATAATTTCAACCCACCTGCAAACTCCATCATCAGGAATATACGTGTCGAGTCATGAAACCAGCCGTATAGTCTGATTATGTTAGGGTGTCTGCGCGTACGAGTAATATCAGTGTAAGTCGCACTCGTCAGCTCACCTAAGCTGTTGCATAACCTCTATCTCCCTTCTCACTTGGATTTGAACTCCATCACTTATCACTTGGTCCTTTGTCAAGCACTTCAATACGAGTATAAAAGGGTCCGTCTTGGATTTCACTCGAGCTAAGTAGACTTTCCCAAAGTGACCTGAACAAAACGTACATCAATCTGTGTATCCGAGTCGACGCGACGGAGACTCACCCTTCCCCAGCGGACGTCCGATATCGAAATTCGTCAAGGTCCAATGTTTCGATGGACCAGCTCTGGCATTGAACTCAGCGATATTCGAACAACGTCTGCGAAAATGACACCCACCGCTCGAAATCATCGTCCAGTTGTTTGTGCTGAGCTGCTCTCTCAGGCGTGAGAGCCACGTTTGAGACTCTTTCAAACCCACCATCATACGAACCGATACCAGTCGGTATTTGACCTTGATCCGACTGCATCTTGCATTGTTATATAGGTTGATTCATCATTGGGATTGAAACGATAAACTTACTAACATCACGGAATTGAGATGTAATTGATCGAGAAAGATGTGTCACGTGATCGCTGTTGTTACCCACTTCCAATTGTCATAGATGTATCTAGCATGGGGACCTGTATGTATTTCTATGATTGTATAAATCTTACATACATCAAGCAGGCGTTCCGGACTTCTACTAAGAACTATCATTGCTTGATCGAATCATCTGCAACGAACAAGGTGGAAGAGATTGTAAACCCTCTTCGGTTGATTCGATCGGGTAACCCCGCGTATCTGAGATAAGGATCAGAAACGTTGAACATGGTCGACCTCACCAAGCTATCTGATCAGTTTGTGCAGTCCGACTTTAGCTCAATCCCTATCATGTGAGTGCAGCTCATCAATATCGCCTTGTCGCTGTCCGCTGTCCGCTGAACAGCTGGTAAAGTAACCTCAAAGATGCTCAATCTCCTTCGCGGGAGAAGCGACAAGATCTTGCAGATCAGATCCGAGATGCATGTCTTAATACTGGCTTCTTCTACAGTATGTTCATGAACGCCTCGGATTTCGACACCGGTGCTAAAGGTTGATAATCAGTTACGAATCATGGAGTACCTCTTGACGTGGTGAATCGGACTTTCGCGCAAAGTCATGCTTTCTTCGACCTACCACCGGGAGTCAAAAAAACAGTGAGTCAATGTTTATTCACCAAATCGAATATGAACTCACCACCACGACAGGTAGACATCAACAAATCCGAGAATTTTAGAGGATATATGGGTCTCTTGACAGAGAATAATGATCCGTAAGTACAACTCCCCTTGAATACATAATAACGAAATATGCGGTGCAGAGCGAACAAGGGAGATATGCATGAGGCTTTCAACATGGGACTTGATCCGCTAGTAGCTCCCGAATCATTCAAGCGGACTAAGAAGGAGGGCGAATTACAGCATTCAGAAAACCTTTGGCCGGATGAAAATGATTGGGAAGATGCAAAAGCGTTTGTGAATCGACTTCAATCTTAGAAATGTAAATGAAACTGACGTTTGTTATCCAGAAACAAGCCAATCTCGATTACTAGTAAGTTGTGTACTAAGCCCATTGATCATCTGACGGTATCTTTCAGTCAGCATGTGCTCGCTTTAGGTTATAAGCTATTCCCGCTCTTCGCCCTTGCCCTCAATCTGTCAGAAGACTTTTTTGAAGACAAAGTAGATTCCGTCATTTCAGTATCAATCAATACTGATTCTCCTCATAGACATGCTTTCCCGCAGCTATCATGCGCATACTCTTCTACCCCGCCTTAGGGGACAGAGAAGTTGACGAGCTTATGCCCGGAATCGGAGTACGCTTTACACATCACTTTAATGAAAGTAGCTAACTCCCGCGCAGGCACACACCGATTTCGAATGCTTTACGATTCTAAGACAGGATGAAGTCTCAGGATTGCAGGTCCAGAATAGAAAGGGAGATTGTGAGCTTATCTGGTATGGTTGTATACTGATTACTGAAATCACAGGGATCGACGCAGTTCCTACACCTAACAGTTTTATAGTAAACATCGGTGATCAGCTGCAACGTTGGACTAGTATGTGCTGCATTCAGCGGGCGGATCAATTGCTGACAGATATGCGATAGATGATATCTTCGTGTCCACACGCCATCGGGTGCTTCCAACATTAGCCAAAGATCGATATTCCATCCCATTCTTTTTTGGGTGCGATCATAATGTCCCTCTGATCCCTCCCGATACATGCGTAACTGAAGATAGACACACGAGGTATGAAGTGATGACGGCCGGTGCATATGTGCATAAGCGGCTATCGGAAGTATACTCTCAAGCCAAAAATAAATAGCTCTGAAGAAGCGTAAGAATGCATCTGTTGTATATCCTACTAGAAACGACCGCTTTCCATGACCTCTTCCCCTTCAGCTTCCAGAACCCTCGCCTTATTCTTTGACACGCTTTTTGTGTCATCCGAAGCTTCCGGGGCATACAGAGCACAAACAAAAGTGCCTACACCCATCACCGCCAATAGCACCCAAGCGAGATATCCTTTCAATATTTGCTTGGATACTGAAATAGCGAATACACTGTTTATTAATGCCGGGAAAATACTCTTCACGATCCCGCAAATGGCCACAGCAATACCGTTGACCGTCGCGATCGCAGCTGGAGGTGCGCAAGAGTTAAGTAACAACTGAACAGATGCTGCAACAAAGGTTAGCACGAAGGAACACCTAGATTTTTACTCACTGAAAGTCATGTTTCCAGCAGAACCAAAGATAACATAAGCCCCAAGAGTAAGCTGTGAGAGCAGCAAATGATCCGTTCGAGCAAAAGCATTCGCCATAGCTGGAAGAAGCATAAACAGTGGAAAGACCGAGGAAACGATGATAAACGTTTTCTTCGTACCTAACCATCTGTCAAATCTTGGCAATGCAATCAACAACCATAGTCCCTGGAACAATCCATTTGCAGCGCCTAAAGATGCGATTTGAGGTGGCGTTTTACTCTGACCACCGATGGGGATAGGGGTGAACAGGTATAAGGGGAACAGAGCTCCTATGCAGAAGACTACGGTTACTCCCCATCCGTACACGCCGAGCATGCCAACCATCTTTCGTGTCAGGATTGATCGTACGGGTAAAGGATTATTACATTCTTCTGGTCGAGTCTGAGGGGGAATCAGCGCAAGATCGCTTCAGAAGTCGACTCACTTCTTTCAGCCATACGGCGCATAAAATCATCGAGAACAAAATGTAGACAGCGCAGATCAGACAAGGCAAAGCGTATGGATAATGAACGAATAACGACCATCTGCCAAACACGTTGGGCCACTGTTTCGCTGGTTCAGCGAAAAAGCCTCCTAAGGATGGACCTAGAGAGGTAAATTCAGTATGGGCTATTTTCACATAAAACCTATACTCACCGATAACAGCTCCCATGTTCGCGGCAAAAGCGAAATATGCGAATCTAGGTGTCCCCATCAACATACAACCGGGTTGAAAATAGTCTGAACTCACGCCGTAGCTTGATTTGAAAAATCGCAATTCTCAGTGAACAAGGTTCTTATCACCATAGCATTCCCTCCAAACACTCCCGCTAAAAATCTACAGGCGTACATTTGCCATACATGTTTGCAGAAACCAAAAAGAGCTGTCGATGCCAAAGCTCCGAAGAGGGATGCGATTAGGACTGGTTTACGACCAAATCTGTCCGCCGCTCGAGCCCAATATAACACTATTCACAAGTCAGTATCTACGCTCAAGCAGAAAGCTATACTCACAGGAAAGACTCTGTGTAATGGAAAATGAAACCTCGATAAGTCCAACACTATAACCAACGTTTTCTACTGAAACTTCCCCAGTGTCGACGATCATTTGTTGTACAAACGGGAAGAGAATGCAAAAGGTGAGCTAAAAGTTGGGTTTAGCAAAGATCACTCGGCTACGAGAATTGGCTCACAGGCTCGGATATCCTTGCCATGCACAAGAGTAGTATCTGGCTCATATCCAGTGGTGTAGGTTCCGAGGTCTTGGCAAGAGGTCCCGCTTCCACATCGTCGTTGGTGTCTGCAACCGCTCCATAGTTGGATCCATTTCCTCTCGCATCTCGTATCGTCAAAGTCTCGTCACTGTCTGATCCAATTGTTCTACTCATTGTGCTGAATGGATGATGCTCATATCTGGCTTCTTCCTGTCAACTTGAATGGGTTTATGTCAACATTCACAAAAAGTTACCGCCGGTCACGATCTCCAAAAATCCGGGAATACCAGTTCATCACCGGTGGATCGGATGCTTTTGCGCCGAAGTGCAGACCCTTGGTTCACCTCAATTCGGCCCGAAAGCGGTCCGCGAAACAACTCTAACCTGTGTATATGCAGACGATATCAAGTCTCAACTTGATTACATCTGCTTCATCATATACATCATCGAGATCCAAGCATCATGCTTCTAGGGACCAACGATTTCTTAGACAACCCTTTCAAGACCCGCGAAGATGTGGTCAAGGGTTGTATCGCTCGTGAGTGATCAGAGTGTTGATAGAAAGGCAGAGTCTAATCATGCTCTTCCAGTTCTGGACCCGTTGGCAAGTCACACATCAAAAGGAGGAGCCTTGCTCGATATCGGAAGTACTGCGACTCATTATGACATGAAAGCTGTTGCTTTAGAAGCTTTTGCCCGCCCTCTGTGGGGTCTTGCTTCGTTGCTTGCCGGAGGTGAAAAATATGCAGGAGCGGAAAGATGGGTAAAGGGTTTTGATTCTGGGACAAATCCTGAAGGAGAGGAATATTGGGGAGGATCGATGGATAAAGATCAGAGGATGGTAGAAATGAGTCCGTTGAGTTATGCTGTAGCGATGGCACCTGACGTTTTCTACCATGTAAGTCATATCAGGTGGATTTTGCGCTAAGATCTGAATAGAATCAATCTACTGAAGCAAAGAAAAACATCTGTGCTTTTCTGCAATCGTGTATTGGAAAGCGAATGCCAGATAGTGAGTTCATTACAAGAGGATTCTCGCTAAATGTCATACAGCCAACTGGTTATGGTTCCGGGTCTTTGCCAATCTCGCCTTACGAACAGTGGAATCAGATTTCCACAATCCTGAACAAATGGAAAAAGATTTGCAACGCCTCGAAGAGTTCCAACTGCCCTCGCATGAGAAAGAGGGTCACGACTCGGCATCAGCTGGCTGGAGTCGAGATGGTCCAGAAGATGTGAAACAGCTGGATTATTACAGTTCAAGTTTCGCCATCCAGCCTGCGCAAATGATCTACGCTAAAGTGAGGATGTCCTTTGGTGTTGCAAACAATCGATACTGAACGTTCATCTATAGCTCGCAGCGAAAACCGATCCAGATCGAGCGGAAAAATATAAACAGAGAGCGCGCGATTTTATGGCAGATTTCGTATATTACTTTTCAGATGAAGGCGCTGCTATTCCCTTTGGCCGATCCATGGTTTACCGATTCGCCGTTATCGCTACTGCGTCAACAATGGCACTCGCCGACATTGAGCCAGCCGCTCCATTGACGTGGGGACATGTCAAAGGTCTTGTGCTCCGTCACCTACGATATTGGAACGATGCAAATGACATCTTCAGAAGCGACAGTACATTAAACGTTGGATACAGATTCGACTGCATGAATATGACCGAAAACTACAATGCCCCAGGTGAGTTTGCCATCGTCATCTGGATTACATCTGACCTGCTCGTCCAGGCTCTCCATACTGGTGTATGAAGGCGTTCCTATGTCTCGCAGCACCAGCTTCTCACCCCTTCTGGAGCTCTGAAGAACTTGCCTGGCCCACGGACTCGTTTCCACTCACTAAATCGCTTCCCGATCCTTCTCATATCATGTGCCGTCAAGCAGATCATACGTTCCTCTTATCTTCAGGTCAAGCACCTCATTATGCCATGCGTCATGGACCAGCTAAATACTGCAAGTTTTCGTACTCTTCCGCTTTCGGATTCTGCTGTCCTACTGGTGACATGGATTTGGGTCAACTTGCTCCTGACTCCATGTTAGCTCTTCGAGACGCTTCTGAAGGCGTTGAATCTTGTGATGGTGAGACATGGAGAGTGAGGCGTCATCCCATCGATGCGAAGATTATCGGACGTGGGACAGATCAAGTCCATCTCCGATCGAAATGGCGACCTTGGAAAGATGTAGAGGTGGAAACTTGGCTTGTCCCACCGCAAGACGCCTCTTCAAGCTGGTATCTTCGAATACACAAGGTCACCTCTGGCCGAAAACTCGAATCAGCAGAAGGAGGATGGACAAATTACGGTCAAGGTGAAGACGGACGAGCGTTGGTTCAATCTTTCTCTGGACTGATGAGTAAAGGCGGAGATCAAGAAATCGGTTGGTCAAGGGCTGTCACAGCAGGTGGAGCAGTGGGCTTGGTGGATGTTGCGTACAAGGGTTCAGATGGGAACCGACAAGGTCAACTGGTACAAATCGATCCAAACGCAAACGTCATCTTTTCAAGGGGTATTTTACCTAGTCTAATAGGCAACATAGGAGAAGGAGAATCGTGGATGGTCACCGCTATCTTCGGTAAACCTGCTAAAGGAGGAAAGACAGAAGGCTGGGAGCAAGCTTGGGAAAAAGTGCCTCAAGTTCCTGCTTGGATCTCATAATGCATGATACATTTCTGAACTATCGATACACTCAAACCCCAGGCATTTTGGCAAATTCAGTATGATATTTACCTTTCTCGTGGCCTTTCTCCGCCTTGCCTTTGAGATCATAATTATGGTGTCCAAAGTCTGTGAAGTGGTCAGCGGATGTTGACAAATGACCTTACTCACAATCCAGTTCGAGCTCTTGGAAATTTGTGTTAAGATCCCGACAATTGACCGTTTTGATATACTCGAGGGAAGCACCGAGAGCGGGAGCTACAGCGTCGGTCTCAATTGCGATGGTGTACAGTTTCTTCTGAGCGTCGTACGTTTTGGCAAACTCGCTAGCAAGTTCTGGGATACTTTTGAGGAGGTTGACTGGTTCTGAAGGACCAAACTTCTCAAACAAAGGTAGGAGGAACTCGGCGATTGCATCTTTAAGAACGTTAGCAATATACAGGGAGAGAACAAGCAGCTTACCGGATTGGATGATACATCCTTGTCTCCATATCTTGATGCACGTAGCTAGGGAGATATTCCATTTCTGAATAGAAGCGTTAGTATGTCCGTTTCACAGCAATCTCACCTGATCCTGCGATGCCCTGGTTATGATCTGAACAATAATCAGCGAAGAGTCAATGGCAGAGATGCTCACGTCTAAACCCTGCACAAAAGCGCCCAAGATAGCACCATAAACAGCGGTCTGAATGGTCTGCATCAATTTGTCCTTGTTTGCTTTGTCAAGTTTCGCCTCTTTCGCTTCGGAAGGTTGAGCGAGATTAAGGTTGTCGGCTACATCGAGCCGCTCAAGCTTGTCGGAAGATATGATCCGGAGTTGATGAGCCGCTGCAATGGCAGGAGCGGCGACATGTCGTTCCGCGATTTCCTATTACATGTCAGCAAGACGCCATATTTCTTTTGACGGGACTTACTTTGGTCGACCATGTACCAGTGCCCTGTTGCACTCAGCAGTCAGCCAATGCGACCCAAGCAACATATCACACCCACCTCAGACTTGTCAACGTCCTGGGTCACCTTATCTTCAATCTTCTCTACGATACCATCTTGAGCATGTTCGATCCCGCCTCCCTCGCTAAATCTCAGACCCTTGAATCCAATGCCAACAAGGAAATTACCTCGGAGTGGACCATCCTTCCACCAAGACTCGAAGAGATCAGAGATCTCATCGTTCGAGAGACCGAGCTGATGATGTAAGATTGCTCTGGTTTCGCAGAGGATTGAAAGGTGGGCATGTTCTGATTCACTGTCAATGAATCATCACCCGGGGAAGGACTCACCTATTCCGTTGTGTATCATTTTGACATCTGCAAACTGCATCAGAATCTATCATATGTAGTCACACCTACAATGTCCCGATCCTCCCGGACCAATGCGCATGACGCATGGTTCCCCTTCTGGTGTTCTCGCGGCCCATTTCTCGAGATAAGGCTGCAAGTATTTCCAGGTTTCTTCGGTACATCCAGGAGACATCGATGGACCGTGCCTGGCGGATTGATCTGCGATAGCATTAGCATTTGGCTAGGAAGCAAGACCTCAACTACTTACATCCACCACTGACACCCATACCAACCCATTCAATTCCTTTTTCTCCTGCTTTTGCTTGTCGTCTTTCAGTCTCCTGCCACCATTCGTTGCCTCCATCGATAACGATATCTCCTTTGTCCAACAAAGAAAGTAAATCATCCAAAATCCCGTCGACAGCTTTGCCGTGAGGCATGCTCAATACCAGAATTCTGGGTTTCTTTTCCCCACTATCCGCCTTTGGAAAAGCGTTGATCATCTTCTCCAAAGAGGTGAAGCCATGGACCAATTTCTCATTAACATTCTCATCTTCTTTGGCTTCGTCCATCAGCTTTTGGACAGCTTCCTTTTCATAGTCATAACACCCTATCTTAGAGCCGTTTTGAGAGAACAACAGTGTCATACCCTATCACGTGTCAGATTGTGAATCGTACATGCTGTCACTTACCCCTCCCATACTTCCACTTCCAACGATGCCAATCTCGACATCATTGACCTTGTCATTGTCGATATCAGCCATTTTTGGTTCTGTCTCTTGAGTTTATAGTACAAAGAGCAGGAAGAAGTAACACAATCGCAGACTTTCAACGTACCAAGGGGGTACCCAGTGACGTTGTTGATGCGTATCCACGGTGACTGGAAATAGAAAATGTCGTACTTGACCGTTGGACGCGTGAGGTGGAGGTCCATTGACGTCACTTGGAAACCATTTGCATACGTGGTATGTTGTGCAGATCTTATCAGTAAAATCCTTTCATCATTGCTTGAGCATGCATACAGAGCACCTGTTCATGGATATTGCAGCCCATATCGGGTCGTCCCCTTGGAAATCGCGATAATGTCTCATCTCATGCTTGATGGCTGGAGTGGCTCTCAGCCTGGTTGACGATGGATATCCGTGCTTCATGTACACATACGGAAAACAACAAATTCCATGTATGATTTGACAATGTTCGTAAAAGGTTTCGACCATGCGCAAATCCCCTAAATCATCACCAAAATGTCATTTGACAATCCTGGACTACGACGGAGATCGCCCAATCCTAACTCACCGCTTCCGCAATTGGAGATACCATATTCACCGGCATTACTGTCGCCTTATATCCATGTCAACGGGGACGGAAGAGGGTTGGGTTTAGGATACAACGATGTCTTTGACAGGTATCACCGACCTTCGCCGCTTGTTCAAGCAGGACATTATCCAAGTCCCACTATTCGACTGATACCTTCAAGCTACAATCAACCACACAGTCCTATCCAGGCGACTCGGCACGCTCCACCTACGGCAAGATCCAGGTCAAATGATGAAATCCGGGCAATCTCGGATCAGACAGCTGCATCCATTGCCGCTCTGAGGAGACATCGGACAGATCCCAGAAACTACTCAAATGGAGAAAGGGCAGCTCGAGGCGAATCGTACGAATCTACATTGTTTCCTAGAGATAGCCGAGACAGACCAGTACCACCACTGCCCCTGGATATCAAGCGAACGAAGCGTGGTCCCCCAAGTATCAGCTCATCGACCTCGACGGGGAAGGAGACGGGCGAGAGCACCTTGGGTCCTATCAGCCCTGTGACACCGTACGAGAGCAGACCACATAGTGTCATGTCAAGTCTGAAGTCTTTGAGAAACCCATTCGTCCGTCGCGCCGGATCTGCAGCTTCTTCCTCCCCCACGATGTCAACCAGATCCAGTAGCTCATTGTCGTCAATATCTACCCTTGCTGTGCCATTTTACCCTTCGGCCTTTTGGAGAGGAGAAAGTGGACTCGACAATGTATCCAGCCGCGATGTCAGCGAGAAACTCACTGACAAGTTCCCCGCGCCAAAACCGGTGAAAGACGCGCGAAAAGGTAAAAAGGAAAGATGGTCTGGATACAAGTGGCTTCTACTGGTGTCGGTTCTGATCGTAAGTTAATATTCATTGATCTGCGCTGATTAGCAGGTTTTCGGTTATGGTGTCGCTGGTTTAACTTGGGCATTGTTGATTCTGGGCAGAGGTGAGTGGTCATGCATGGTGTGTCGCTGATGATTCAGTCACGGATCATAGCGACGTCACGATGGTCGCAGATTCCGATATAGTAATATGTAAGTGGTAATGGAGCGACACATGCTGACAGGAAAGTTCTTACGCTTGCTTCGCTTTTATGTATTTTCACCGCTCTTATCGGATCCACCGGAGTTTTACTCAATTCAAGACCAATTCTTGCATTTTATAATCTCCTGTTGTGGCCGATTGTCCTATCAATGTGCTTGATTGGATACACGTCATATAAAAGAGGGGCTTTGCAACTTGACAGGAAGCTGAACCAATCTTGGAGTCAATTCTTGGATGATGGAGAACGTTTGACCATTCAAAACTCTCTCAAATGCTGTGGTTACTATAACCCACTTCGTGAGTCCGTGTATCAGGGAATCGCTGACCGTTTGTAGATGACGCAACGTACTCCAAGAAATGCTACCCACGAACGACTCTGCCAGGATGCAAGTCTAAATGGATAAGGCAGGAGCGAAAAATTCTGCATGACTTCTCCACTGCCGCATTCAGCGTGCTAGGCTTTCATTTCGTCAATATCGTGATTGCTCTCTTGTCTTCCAATCATGTCAATTCGACTTTTGGCAAAGGCCTTACTCCACTATCGTATCGACTCGGGTGAGTTTCGGGCTCGGGTTATTAGGCGAAAGCTGACTCGTCGTCAGTATCGCGGATGTTAGAGCCAACGCGGTGGCCGTGCTCTCCACGCTCCCACAATCAAAATCAGATAAATCTCCTCTTTTACGACACCCTGCGATGAGTCATAAAACTCGTCCGGAATCACCTCATCCTCGTCCAGTCTGCAGAGCCAGCGTATCAAGCTGGGATACAGTATGGAATGGGGTTCTGCACGAAGCGGGGCCTAGGGGGCGAGCATTGAGAGAAGCTAGGGAGCGTGGCCTGTTGTAGATATGGTATATGCACGTTTTTCCCTTTACCACTGTAATTTTTGCCACCCAAGATTTAAATTTGTTTCCGTTGTCATTGTTGCGCGTGGATGACATGATGATTTTTGTTTATCTTTTACCCATCGAACATCAATCACAACATCACAGAGCAGTCTTCCGATGAGCTCGTCTAATCCACACAGCTTGAACCTCAAGCTGTTGCTGATAGGTAATTCAAGCGTCGGTACGTATCAAACGTCATAGATCAAGATTATGTCCTTGCTTACCTGGGTTGCAGGGAAATCATCGTTATTACTTCGTTTCACAGATAACGAATTCCTCTCGGACGAGGAGACTGCTGCGACTATCGGCGTGGACTTCAAAGTCAAAAGTATAGAAATAGACGGCATAAAGTACAAACTGTCTGTCTGGGTGAGTGCAAGCGATGCTGAGTAGGCTGATATATTAGGATACCGCCGGTCAGGAAAGGTTTAGAACTTTGACGTCGAGCTATTACAGAGGTGCGCAAGGCGTAGTATTAGGTGAGTGCAATTGTTTTCGTATTGTGCTAACGATTAGTGTACGACGTATCGTCTCGACCATCGTTTGATCAATTACTGAAATGGTTCAAGGAGATTGACACATACTGCGGGGAAGGTGTTGTTAAAATGATTGTTGGAAATAAAGTAGACAAGGTGAATAGGTGAATGATCATGTCCATGCTGACGGAGTAGGAGTTTTCACGCCAAGTCACCACTGAGGAAGGTCAGGCATTTGCTGAGCGCATGGGAGCTTTATTCATCGGTAAGTGGATCCATTTCTGCGCTGAGATTGACAAGTCGCTACAGAATGCTCCGCCAAAACAAGATTCGGAGTTCCAGAAGCTTTCGAGGAACTGGTTAAAAGAGTGAGTCCATTCGATCGCTCTTTCGATAGCTGACCCATGTGTAGATCCTCGCATCACCCACTCTCTGGGCCAAGTCCTCGACCGCTAATCGGAAAAGTGAACCGATCAAATTGGAAGATGACAGTTGGACAGGGGGTGGGTGTAGCTGCTGAGGCGCAATCTGATCTTTAGAGACATATCTTATGACTTTACGACCCCGCAACGATACCATCTGTATGCATATCATAAGTTGTCATTATAAAGCTATATATATGTTTGTGAGTATCCATCTCCAGCGGCACTCTCTATTGCTTGTCATCGGGGATCTGAGCGTGACCCTCTTCGGCGTAAGATTCGTACACGTCAGATCGTTTCGAGGTGAAATTGAATTTGTCAATAAAGGTGAAGAAGAGACCGATCACAGAGAGGGCGACTGTGAAGCATAGATGTTAGCTATGTCTAAGCAGTGGCCTGACTTGCGGGATCACTCACACATAGCCCAAGCAAGACCTTCAATAGCAGTTACTCTTGAGCATTCACCGAGGAATGGTACCCAATTAGCGGGGAACCGACTTGAGTCGGAGATGTGTTTGCACTGAAGACCGTGACCGAAAGGTGTGGCTTCTATGATACCGGCACCCGTACCCCACCAAACCCCAAACGCCAGGAAGATCGGAAGGTATAAAGAGAGCCCTACAGCCCAATGGAAGATACAAAATAGAAGACCAATGATAGTGCTGAAGAGAAGTAAGCCTATTGCATGGTAGAACTCTCCGGTAGGCCAGTCGGCTGTTTCACGACCGTATTTGTGAATTTGTTGCGATACGAGACCGAGCTCCGCGACGTCGATGCAGAACCAGAGAATGAAGAATGATGCCCAGAAAATTTGTCGACCGATTCCAAAAATCTTGCGGATAGAAGGGCGGGGAGTAGCAGTCTTTCGACCAGCACCAGCTAGACGGGAGTCAGCTGAGAATCGACTTTCCACTATCATCACAAACTCACGAGCTGCAGCTGCTTTAGCCATTATTAGTGTTGATTGCTGGATCCCTAGCTGTTTTAGATCAACTTTGAGGTGAGGAAAAACGGGTCGGAACGATAACTTGCAGTTGATTTATATAGACAGGACATAGGCTCATGATGTGGGCCGAAAAGTTGTAGCTGTCGTAGGCATCCTCAAAGCTGACAAAGACAGACTGGTATGGCTTCATGTCGTCAGCAAGTCAAGAACCGCGGAACCGAGCGGTACTAGTATGATATCTTGGAACTTTGGGATTACGTGGATAGTGTTGAGAGAACATTAGCAAGCGATCATCATATGCTACAAGCTAGACATTTCGGCCGCGGTACTGAAGATACAAAGAAGAAGGATCCTCTAGCATTGAAGATTTCCGTTTTTAGTGGATTTCTCCGGTGGGGAGACGTCAACATTGCGACTTTTTTTCACCACACCTCGTTTACCGAACTCTTCGCTACACTCAGCTGCAATGAGTCGGCCACATGTATTGCATTCCCTTGTGACACACATTCAAACAGTACCTTCGCCTTCATCAGTAGCTACAAGATATCATTCACATATGAACACATGAAATTCCCCTTCGTTTGTCGTATGTCGTATAGTGTACCACACTTCTGCCTCCGGACGCAATCGCTCGCGACTGGGTGAGCCGGCATCAATCACTGCTCTACTTAACTCCTTGATATCCATGTTTTGCATCTTATATTGATCGTTTCAGAGGCTCTGTTAAGAGGGGGTAGACTGGTCACAATGTTTTCTCTGAATAAAAAGACACATTTCTGGTAACTATGGATGCATCAGGATGAGCAGCAAACATGCGTCCAGCTCGGAATATGTCGTAAGCTCGCAGGAAGTTGCCATCTTCCGATGTCAATCCAGCTTTCCATTTTCTCTATATACGATTCATATCTAGTCCATATCGCGACAAAGGTTTCATGTCAAAACTATGGTCGGATGCTTTAGAGCTTTATCTGAGGACCCTGTTGAGGTAATAAGGCGACACTGATCAGTCAAACATGCAGCCGGATTCACACTCTTAAAGATAAGCATACAGGCCGGGTCACTAAATTCATCCCATACGCGGTGCTGTGAAGATAGCCAGCTACGAAGTGTTTCCGATTGAGATTCTAAACAGTTCGTTCGAATGAGTACGTCACAGCCGCTTGACGAGATGCTCGCGGTTTCTGTCTTCATCATGATTCATCACACCAAGACGACATGTTTTCGGGTGGTGTCAGATCTTAGGGACAGTCGCTTTCAAGAGCAATTGAGAGTGACCTGGAGCAGCCCAAAGTACTCAATTTCGAGCCTTTCTGTCGTGCAAAAATTTGCAAACAAGTATATAATAGTGTGACAGGAAGGCCAATATCACGATTCATTCTGGATGATGTAGCGGTTTATCATATTTCCTTTACAGTGTTAACTGGCATTTCGGAAAAGGTCGAGGGTTCGATCCCCTCTCCGGAAACATCTTTTTGCTCTAGGGCGAAACTTTTCTTAATGTGGATTAGAAATTGGTCGCGTATCTGGAATAACTCGAGGAAGTGCTGGCACTGCGACCATGCATCCATGGCGTATTCTGCGAGGATGAATATCGTATGCGCAACGATAATCTGACAGGGGACTCTCATCGTGTTCGATGTGTAAACATTGAAAGTCATGTCGGCACGAGTCGAGAGTACGAAGAAAATGTACATCATCATGTAGTCCATATCATTCTAATCTAGGCTATTCGACGTTGAGTCTCTCACGGCCAGACGAGCGAGTGTAGCTAAGCCCTATATACACATGATTCCTATCATCCATATGTTTATACCTCTCCTTCCTCAACCAGCTCCCCACACACGATATATTTCTTCTCAAAATGTTCGTGCCACCCTCTCATATTATCGCTGTTGCACGGCACTCCACGTCAGCGTAAATTCCTGCTTATACCAAATCAGAAAGGTTGTCCGCTCACATTTCAGCCTGCGTCAGGTCCTCTAGCTTGTCAAGAGGACCTTCGATTGGATTGAGCATTTCTACCCCAGTGTACTTGCCGATCAGATCGCGTTTCCAATTTCTCAGTCAATTTCTCAGTTGAAAAATTACTTACCCGTTTCAAAAGATTGTTTGGCCATTCCTCTCGAAGCGTCGTGACCCGCGAAATTTCCATATACCCCATCTGTTACTTTTGATCAGTTGAGAGTCGCGACTTCAGCCGGACCGCTGCACTTACCAGGACCATAGAATGTTTTACCCGCTGTCACGTCGAAAACAGTTCTTTCGCCCCATTTCCCATTTTGGGCAACTCTCAATATAGCTAATAATATCCTCTCGCCCCCTTTGTCTCTACCTGTCCCATCGTATGCAAGTAACTGCTTAGCAGTATACTTTCGATGACATAGTACTTCGGGATGTTTGGCTGGTAGCCAATTGTATACCTCTTCGGAATAAGTTGATGCCGCTGGCGTAGCTTCGAGAGGATGGGGAACAATCAACCTGAACACAAGATATAAGATAGGAGGTATCAGAAGTATGTTAAGTGGATTGGAGAATGACATGATGCCCGTACAAGGTGGTGTGCGGTCATGCTATGTACCATACTCTTTGCTCAATATCGCGAAAACAAACCTTCGCGTCTGTTCGGCTTCGGCTTACTAGTGAGAAAAAAAAGAAGGAATGGATGGTGACGAATGCGTAATTTCAAGATGGACACCTCCGCTTTTTCCAAAGATCCGCTTTTTGAGATGTTGACTTTCGTTGCAACTCACACTTTCTCTCAATCTTCCATCTTCTGAACATCCCTTTTATACCATTCACGACAACAGCTCGATCGATACACGTCACCAGCAAATCAAAGTCAGAAAATTGGTATATCTCAAGTCGTTCTTCCACCTTTTCCAAAACACCCAACACAAATTCTCACTTGTATACCCTATTCATGATGATGTATACCCGAGCCACAGGTGGCATAGGTTCTACTTCGGTTGGAGTTATAATGAGGAGAACCCCTCAAGCGATGTCCCTTCAACGCGGGCAAATGGGATTGGCTGGAAGACGTGAGTCTTAAATCTTGACCACTTGTGGAATCCTGCTGAATCTATAGTAACAGAGCATCAACTGTTTGCCAATGCTCTCGGTAGTTTGCTCTCCCACCGAGCTTTCAGTTCATCCCTCCCTATCCCTTTACAAGCTCTGTCTCTCACTCACCAAATAGGCTTGAATCCGTCCCTCTCACGTTCAGTATCCACCCAACCGCAACCCCCATCCACATCCTCAACCCCTCCGCCGCCCTTCCCCGCTGCACCGAAGAACGTATCTTCATTACAGGACATTCATGATCCTCCACTCGGTACGCCTCCATCCCTTCCACCAGCAAAGCTCAATTCATTGCCACCAAAGGCCACGGATGTGATTGCTGCCGATGCAGGAAAGGAATTAGCCAAGAAGGAGGAAAAGAAGAAACCCACTGGACCTCTTCCGGCCAGAGTATGGGCTACAGTGAAAAAGGAAGCAGCCCATTACTGGGCTGGAACAAAACTTCTTGGTCAGGAAATCAGAATCAGTGCCAAGCTGCAGTGGAAACTACTGAATGGCGGGACTCTGACGCGAAGGGAGAGAAGACAAGTGAGCTCATCATCGTGTTCTGATTTCGACTCTGTACACTGACAACCGGAGATGATCATAGCTTCGTAGAACTACCACCGATTTACTACGGCTCTTGCCATTCTCTGTATTCGTCATTGTGCCGTTCATGGAGTTATTGCTGCCAGTAGCACTCAAATTGTTCCCCAACATGTTGCCTTCAACTTTCGAGGGAGATTTCGCTGCGGTTAGTATTTTACGATTATCAATGCGCTTTAGCTGACTTGAGTCTGCAGACGGAGAAACAACGAAAACTCTTGAGAGTAAGAATCGAGATGGCAAAATTCCTCCAAGAGACTGTCAAAGAATCAGGGCTGAAAGCGGATAGTGTAGTGAAGAGCGAAGAGTTCAAGGAGTTTTTCAGAAAGGTATGTACGGTTCGTCTCTAGAAATCCAATGTTGATTGACATAATCGCATCTAGGTTCGATCAACAGGTGAAACTCCCTCTCAAACGGATGTCGTTAGGGTCGCCAAGTTGTTTCACGATGATGTCACCCTGGACAATCTTTCAAGACCTCAGTTGGTCTCTATGAGTAGATACATGAATATCAACGCATTCGGAACGGATAATTTCCTCAAACACCAAATCAGAAGTAAATTGGAGAAAGTGAGAGTGGATGACATGGTGAGCTTTGTCGTGATCGTAAAATGTTAGGATAATTTTAACCGATATCTTTCCCAGATGATTCATGCTGAAGGCGTCGACTCACTTTCGACCAAAGAACTTCAATCCGCATGTCAGTCGCGAGGTATCCGATTCCAAGGTGTTTCCCCTGCTAGATTGAGGGAAGAATTAGAGCAATGGATTGAGTTGCACTACAGTAACGGGATTTCAGGTGTCTTGTTGGTTTTGAGTCGAGCCTTCAACTTTGAACAAAAAGGTGATAATGTCATGGAGAGTTTGGTCACCACGTTAAGCAGTCTACCCGAGAATCTGGTAAGTCGACTGGTGCTGCTGATACGGTATCAGCAACTGACGTCTTGATGACATCTAGCTTAACGAAGCCGAACTCAACGTTTCAGACGAAGCCACGTACAAACAGAGACTTGAGGTACTGCAACAACAACAAGAACTCATTGAAGATGAAGCCGAGCAAGAGCAAGTGAGTTGATGTTTCATTGTCTCGATATCATGGTACATATTTGAACGGGCGTTGATGCAACATTCCAATCATACAGGAAGAGCAAGAAGCTCGAAAAGAAGAGAAAGAAAGGAAAGAAGCAGAGGAAGCTGCGAAGCGAGAACAAGAGGAAGCAGCCAAGAAAGACGCTGCCGAAGCTTCAGGAATCCCGGAAACAGATTCAAATGAGACCGTCGAAGAACAGCCTAAACCTGAAGAAGATGCTCGTATGACCAAAGAACAACTCGGTGAATTGGCTGAGGCGTTGAGCATCTTAACTGCCAAGAGCAGTATCGTCAAGGAGAGGGATGAATTGAAAGCTATATTGGAAGACAACTTAATATCAGAGGCGGTTCGTAACGTTTTCCTGCATCTTCATTCCGACGACGAGGGTCAATCAAAAACTGACATTGCGCCACTACTTATAGGAATCCAAGGAGAGGCAAGAAGAGAACTCACCCACTGTAGCTGTATCTAAACGTGTAAGGAAGATGATCCAAACTATCGATACTCAATTAGAGAAATATGACGAGAAAGTCGGTTCCTCATTGAACGTCATCGAGACATCGGTTCATGGTCAAATAGCTCTTGCTGATTTGAAGAAAGCATTGGGTGTCATCAAACATAAACCAGCCGATGACGTTATAGAAGGTCTGGGTAAGAAGTTAGATGTTGATCAAGATGGCTTCGTAGTACGTTGAGTTTGTGTACAGTGAACGAACGCATGCTGATTTGATACTTAGGAACTTGACCATGTCCTTGAGCTCACACAAGATCACGGATTGGGCATTTTATTAGAAGATGAGGAAGCACGCAATATCCTCGACAAAGGATCAGATATCAGGCATAGCAAAGACGTCAAAGAGCTCAAGTGAGTAGTGTGAGGTGGTATCCAAGCTTTCTCAGCTGACATGACATGCCAATCTCGTAGACCCAAGAGGGAAGATATCATTTCAGAGTAAGAAGTCACACGAGTAGACGAGAGGACTAGCGAATAAATGGGGAAATGTACTTGTTTATCATATTTTTGCACTATTCATCCATATGCATTGATTTCATTCATCATCTTTAGAATCGGACCGTCTCCCATCTCATGATGTTCAGTATGGTCATGTTAGGAGTGCGTTATGTTACCATCCAAAGGAAATGAGCAAATGACGTTGTTTCATCATGATCCCGCCACTACTGGAAACGGAGCAAATGTCGTCTTTCTCCTTACACCGCAAATCAACTCTCTTTTGACCATTCAGATCCAGCGATATACAGTTCAAACCAACCTTTAGAAGTCTGGAGATCTTGCTGTCTTGTCCTTCGCATGACGAAGATCTTATCATCGACAGATACACTTCTCACAAACCTTCTTGGATAATATAACCAATCTGAATCGCTTGCAAATCATCTTCGGCAGATTTTCAGCAGTTTCCCCGACCGCGTGATTCAGCAAAAATCAACTTTCACATCTCAGAGACATAGATAGACATCAACACCAATACCACGCCAACCTACTCCGCCAGGCCATCAAAGTAGAAGTCCTGAGAAGAGCTTCATCATTTATCGAATCAAGTGGGAAAAACAACAATACTCAGTGCAGAAGATAGATAAATCCATAAAATGGGGCTTGTGCCCCTACCCCCACCGCCTGCAGCGTCCGAAATTGACGTAGAGGCTGGTCCATCTGTCCGTTCACTGATATCCAGTCAGGACACCACAGCGACTACACCGCCCACATCCCCGTTACCTGAACCAATACGCAGTCGCAAACGGAGGAGAAACTCGCTCAATGATGAATTATCGTCTGACAGTGAATTCCTGCCATCTCAGAATACAGCTTCTACTTCTGCATCAAGGTCTACCGTGTCGCTGAGAGGAGGTGGGAAAAGGCCGCCTAAATCGAGAAGGCAAGGTCAAGCTCCCAATTCACAAGCGTCATCGACACACGGTCATACGCAAGCAAGCAGAAGGACAACCAGATCAAAAGCTAAAAGAGCTTCAAGTCCTTCAGATCTGGTAACTACGTCTTTAGAAGAGATAGCTTTGGAAGATACAGCCGTCAAGAGTGAAATCACACGACTAGGATTGACATTGAGAGATGTCAAAGGCGATGGAAATTGTCTATTCAGAGTATTATCTGATCAAGGCTTTGGAGGCGAGGTGAGAACTTTAATTGCTTAAACTGATCGCCTTAATCTGCATCATGAGATTGAGTAAGAGCTTCCGCTGACTCCTTCGACCAAACAGAAACGTCATGCTGAGATCAGAAAGCTTGTTTGCGATTACTTGGAGTCGCACAAAGATGTAATGGAAGGTTTTGTGGTTCCTTTCATGAAGGATGGAGAAGGATACGAGGGGTATGTGGCTAGGATGAGGCAATTGAGTGAGTGACGTGTAGTCAAGTTATCAAACACTGCTCTGATCAGACGATCCTGTTCACTCTCTAGAACAATTTGGAAGTCACATTGAGATTCAAGCTGCTGCAAGAGTATTCAAGAGAAATATCAGGGTTGTCATGTCAACTGTGAGTCAGCTGACAAGGTGCTCTTTGTTTATACTCAACTTTTGAGCTGATACATATACGTTCTGCGTAGACTTCATTCACCATTCCTTGGCAGACCGAAGCTACCTATGCAAGAGATCCACCTGCGACACCTACACCGGCTGATGTTGGGCCTGTGCCAACCACACCTTCCCATCGTACTCGTTCCAGAGGTGTACACCCTACTCAGATCCCTTCTGCCTCATTGCCAGACTACCTGCCATCCGTCAAGGACAGTTCATCGATGCTATGGTTAGCATTGTTCTCCCAAGCAGAGCACTTTCAATCAGTTCGAAGAATGGGCGATCGTGAACACGGTCCAGCAGAGATAGAGGATCGTTTATCTGTCCCACATGTCCGTGACGTTTCTGAAGCTGCTCGAAGGGAACGTGGAGAATTAGTAGAGGAAAAGAAGACCAAGACACCTGTATCAAATTCCGCCAAAACTACTCAATTACTAGCTAGTCTACCTCCAGGCCACGAGATTACACCTGAGCATGCTGAAAACACACTAAGCCGTACTCGCGGTGATCTAGGAGAAGCTGTTGACATACTGTTAGAAGAGATTGAACAAGAAAAAGAGGGTCAATCTATCAGTACTTTGCAAAGCGATTCAGGCTCGAGCGATCATGTTGAGCATATGCTGCTCTCTCCAGTCGTCGATGCCCCTGCACCACCACCCAATATCGAACCACACAGAAGGATGAGCGACTACAGATCTGTTACACGGTCAAGATCGAACACACCTTCCACTAGTCCAGCTACCACTTCCACCGAATCAAGATCGCATTCTACGTCTAGATCAAGATCAAGATCGGATAGTAATACCTCAATACAGTCTGGACATACTAGTCAAACTGAGTTGCTAGAAAAGAACGACTTGGCTGAAAATTCTGAAGATGGGCAAAGTACAGAGGATCTGAGACAAGATCTGAAAGAAATGCAAGTACACTTTGGTCATGGTCCCGACTCCGGACACTATAGTCTAGTCAAGGGAGATGGGCTACTCAAACAGACTGATATTCTGCACCGAAAGAAAGAGAGGAGTTCACTCAGTAGAGGCAGAAATGAGAGGAGAAGATCGAGCAGATTAGGCGTAGTGGGCGCATGAGGTGAGCTCCTTCTTCCCCCCGTTGCATGCCGATCATCTGATAGATACCTTGAGATCATAGCATGTAGCGGTTAGAGGTAGAATATACAAGCATTGTCGCTTGAATATGTAGAGTACAAGTTGGCCGGAACTCGGTGGTGTTGTTCTTGTGTAATTTGTAGTAGTTGTAACAAGTTTCTAGCATTGTTCTAATCTTTCCTTTCTCTTTCTAGCATATATACATTACATACAACAAAACTAATCAAGTCAATCATCCATTTTGTTCATAGTAGATGCATGAATCAATCTCAAATCAGTCCACACCGTGTATCCGAACCACGGAATGATAAAATGACGTAGACAGATGAGATGCGGAGAAAGTCACCGATGCATTCGGATAACGTCGGGAGACTTCAGGTCGTTCATGTTATAAACTCTCAACACTCCTCCCTCTGAAAGATATTTGTTCCGTATATACACTGGCTAACAACATCAACATGGCATCCATCGAAAAAGTATCGTCGAACCGGGTTTCCTCCGGATACTTGACCAAATACAAGTTCCCATCTAAATCTCTCGGTGGACTTTCGACCCAATTCAACGTCTTCTTGCCTTCCGCTGCATCCTCGTCATCGCCTGTACCTGTATTGTTTTACTTGGCAGGATTGACATGTAACGAAGATACCGGAGCTCAAAAGGGTGGGATGTTGAACAAAGCTGGAGAAGAAGGTATAGCTATTGTCTTCCCAGACACTTCGCCTAGAGGCGCAGGGGTGGAAGGTGAAGAGGATGATTGGCAACTCGGTACTGGTGAGCTTTTCTTCCAATTATCGACCCCGTACATTGACTTTGGCAGAGACCGGAGGCTACAGAAATGATTGAAACTGTTACTCTTGAGGATACTGATGGTAAATTTCATTTCATAGGCGCTGGGTTTTACCTCAATGCGACCGCTGATAAATGGAAAAAGCACTATAACATGTACGATCTTGTGGTCGAAGAACTGCCTTCGGCACTCAAAAAAGCAGATCTTGGCCTGGTGAGTCGCTTCGTTGTAGGAACTCCGTACAGCATCAGAACACAGATGGGGTGGACAGAGTGAGGGGAGGGGAAATGAGGGGAGGGTCAGGAGCTGAATGAAGCAGGGAGAGGACGAGAAAGGGTGGAGAGGACGAGATGTTGAAGGGACGAGATGTTGAGGGGACGAGATGTTGAGGGGACGAGAGGAGATAATGCGAAGGACGGCGAGAGGACGGGAGTGGACAAACGAAGGAAGGGTGGAGAAGGGGAGAGGGGGTAGATGGACAATACGGGAGCAACCAGAGACATGCAGCAGGCAGGTCTTCGGTGCGAAGCAGATGAGAGTCGGCGAAGATAGATTGAACGACGGATCTCGGGGCTCCCAAATGTCGTAGTGCACGGCATTGCAGTACGCTGATCCTTCCGGTTCCCACAGGACTTCTCTAGGTGGTCAATCACCGGTCATTCTATGGGTGGTGAGCTACCTTCGCACGGCGTATCATAGCATTGGTGTTGATTTGTGGATCTTTAGGTCATGGTGCATTGTCGATTTACCTTAAGAATCCAGGACTGTTCAAGTCTGCTTCTGCCTTCTCTCCAGCTGCGTGAGTGGTGACATCGCTTGAACTACTGTCACTGCATATCCACACTAGCTGATACGGTATGTACATCAGGAATCCATCCCGAACACCATGGGGAATCAACGCTTTCACAAACTACCTGGATGCAAAAACCAGATCCTCCCCTCCCTCCGAGTGGCTACAATACGATTCAAGCCATCTACTTCAAAGTTTCTCCGAGGAAGCGCATATCTTAGTTGATGTGGGCACAGAAGATGATTTTTTGAAGAAAGGTCAATTAGAACCCAAGTCTTTGGAGGCCGTAGGAAAGGAAGGCGTAGAAGTTAGAATGCAAGATGGCTTCGACCATTCGTACTATTTTGTGAGTAATTCGCATAATTGGGATCAAGGAGGAATGTAAAGCAAAAAGCTCACGTAGTCTTGGCAGATTTCTACTTTTGCACCTGAGCATATTGCCTTCCACGCTAAACACCTCAAAGCATAAATATGGCAGAATCAGTAAAAGCCAGATGAAGGCACGTCTTGCGGGTACTGCATTATAATCGTTGTCTTGATCGCCGAAATACAATATGCATAACCCAAATCAACCTATTAACAACTTTCCATACAACTCATTTCGACAGATTGCACCCAACGCCCAAACTCTATACTAGCGGAACCTCAACCCTTAGCCCCCTCAATTCCGATCTAACAACTCTGCCGTCTTTGACCACACCTTTGAGGTATTTGAGAGGCTCGTTCAAAATAGTTACATCCTCAAGAGGGTTCGCAGAAAGTAAGAGTAGATCTGCGAAAGCACCTTCACGAATGACACCAATCTGACCTTCCATTTTCAATACTTTGGCTAAACAAGCGAATTTGGCTGCGTCAGGAACAAGATGAAATTGTCTCGCCAAAAGATATCACTCACCTCCATTGACAGTAGCTTGTTTGAGAATAACGTCTGAAGGTAAAACTTTTGCTCGCAGGTCAAATTCAGACAATTGCGCAGGTTGCATCGCGTTGAAGCAATCGGTTCCGTAGGCCACGTTGACGCCTAATTCATGTGCTCTCTTGATGACTTTGTATCCTCCGTCAACGACAAGTTTCAGTTTCTCCCTTGAAGCCGGTGGTATCATGGCTTGATATGGAGGTCTCGCTAATAGCTCTTGAACGATCAATGTTGGTGTCAGATGAACGCCTTTCTTAGCCATCAATTTGAGCGTATCATCGTCTATCAAATGGCCATGTTCTATACCACCAATGCCTGCTTCAATAGCGTTACGAGCGCCTTGGCTTGTAAAACAATGTGCGGCTGTAAGAACAACATATGTCAGCTGATGTGTCCGCCATTTGACTTGTCACATGTATACTTCAGACCACTTACTGACTAGAGTTCCTTTCTGGAAAAGTGAAGAGCGAGGATATCAGTTTCATTCTATATTTTCTTATAACCCTCATGGCTCACCATCATCCTAACCACATCACAGATGGCTTTAATCTCGGCTACGGTGAATTGTTCACTGTCTAGTTTATCGGTGTTACTAGCTACACCTCCTGAGCTGCATATTTTAATATGATCGGCTCCTATATTGAATATCGGTCAGTTGGCTTCGCAGCAAACGACATAGAGTAACACTGAGATTGATTGGAGAGAGTGTCTGATCACTTACCAGACATCATGATCTGCCTTGCGGCTCTTGTACACTGGTCCACTATGGTTCATTTTGTGCCGTCAGCAACTTTTCTGAGCAAGAGATACCCCGAGACGATGAGATTCTTACCACCGTCAACGACAACACTATCACTTGAACCGGAGCTAACACAACATCCGGTGATCGCTTTGTCTGGTCCATCATCACCGTGACCACCTGTTTGTGATAACATTGGACCACCTTGAAATATTCTCGGTCCGGGAATCAACCATTGTTCAGTGGCATTCTTATAATGTCGATTTGCCCCTCCGACATCTCGAACAGTTGTGAACCCTCTAAAGAGCATTCCTGCAAGATATAGTTGCAACATGAGCGCTGATACGGGCACTTCAAAATGGATAAGAATCACCTTTGAGGACGTATGTAGTCGCTAAAGCAGTCTGAGTATCAGACGTGGCTGATATTTGTCCTGCCTATTAGCAGCTTCAGTATTGAACCTATATTTGTATTACGATGAGTGAGAAAGAAGCTTACTGGTAGACCAGGAATAGCAGTAATATGCGTATGTACTACATGTTTGCAACTTAGCTTATATATCAAAATAAGTCAACTTTTAAAGGCTAACTCACCATCTATCAGACCAGGACAAAGATATAACCCTTCAGCGTTGACGCTTTCCCAGCCGTCTTCTTGCATATGTGCAAACGCTGATTTTGAGATAGACTCGATTTTCCCTGACTTGATCTTGACAGTCATAGATTTGAGAATGGTCGAGTTCTCGACATCCACAATGTTGACACCTTTTCGAAATCTAATTGTCAGTCCACATTTTCCAGTGTCAAACGAGTTCTGTTAGATATTTGGATTTATAAAGAAAAGACAGATTTCGACAGGCAAATTTGTGTTTTACTCACCAACAAAACTCATAGAGACCTGTTCAGGCCTGATCCATGGTGGACTGAAAACATCATAGTTCTCCGGTACAGGAAATTTCACCCAATGAGTAGGTTTCCAGTCGTAAGCTGACTTGTGCTCTTTTCGACTCGCCGAAGTATCGGATGAGTCGACCAGTTCAAACGAGCCTAAAGACGAAGAGATATTCTTGATAGACATAGCTTCCGTTTGTGGCTTGAAAAAGAATCAAACCCAATGGTCGCAGAAAGTATGTGAAAGAGAATATAATGAGAAAGTGCATGCACAGATAACTCTGCGGCCAGAACAATACATATGCAGAGATAGCAACATTTCTTCCAGGATGTACACATGTGAATTGTTTTCGGCTTTATCCGTTCGGTTTTGACCGCACCTTATCTCGGTAATCGTGGTTTGTCTAGAATTATTCCACTTGTGATCAACGGTCAGTCAATGTACAAGGCATCATGAAGGGGGATGAAACCCAAGCCTCAAACACAGAGGACAAGTTGAAAAAGTACACCTCTGCCTTGGATTCGAACCAAGATCCACCTCTCTATCTACCCTAGGTGTGCCCTTAATCCGTATACAACCAAGTCTAATCCAAACAACGGTACACACTTCGAGTCCTTCAGAGGCCGCTTTACCGTTGAGCTAACAGAGGGTCTTTTAAGTGTACTAAAGCCAACGGAGGAATGTACTCTGTCAAATATGGTTTGCATGAGGCAACCAAATGTGTTCTGACACAAACTTCCGAGCAGCGAAGGAGCAAAAGAAGCGTGAAATTTGGATAAAGCCAGATTCCTCATCTGCTACGCGCGTGAAGCTAAAGGATGAATCGTTTTGGGAACCCTTTTGCGAGCTGTCCAAAAAATAGGACAGGTGATGCCAGAAGATGAGGTCAACGTAGGTTCTTTCAAGCATGAGCAGCTAGGAATTCATTACCCCTTGCCCTTCTCCTCCCCTCCCCACTCCATTCCCCACTCTCCTTCTCCTTTGTGTCCCGCCCTTCCCCCTTCACTCTATGCTTCTCTTGTCCCCTCCTTTGTTGCATCTAGACTGACAACAGGTGTCAGCAGTACGACGGCTATGGTAAACCACGACGTGCGTGTATCAAGGAGGTAAGCCCGCCTTCCACTGTACACAAGTTCGTTAACAGACATATAGATGACCTCGAGCGAGAATCTCTTTCACGATTCGGTAAAAGGAGATGAGAAAAGAAATACATGAATGTATGTGCACCCAAAGGAAATCGAATCCTCGTCTTCTCAACAGAGGCAATCGGCTCATACCTAGCACCAGCGGCCAACAGGGCACGCCATGGTGTTTCTTGAAGATATGAACCACATGCTGTGTGTGAGATGCATTGTAGCCAACTATGCTATAGGTGCCATCTAGTTGAATTTATAACATACGACGGATGACTTTGTATTTTGGCTCTGGATGGTAGACCGTATGTCTAACAGCCACTACGAGTATCTGCTTTCTTGGCAGTGAGAGAATGCACTTTAACTCATCATGACTGTGACGTACGTATTCAGATATTCAGATATTTTACCTTCCATTCTCGGAGGGGAAATTGATCCCGTCAATTAGGTGGCGAGACGAAATGTTAAATGTGAGATGAAAAAGAAGGAATATTTGGTATGACGTCATTAAAGTCATTTCTTAGTTCGTTTCATCCATTGCGTAATGGGATCATCAACAAACTAAGGAAATACCAAAAATTAAAGTAACATATATAAAACATTGCGTTTGTTGATCGATTTCATTCATTTCTTTTTTCTTGGCCCCACTCTGTTCACAACGATACATTAGATTCGACCTGTATACAAAACCTTTCACTCTTAGACTCACCAAACCACAACGCACATCATATACAATGGGATTATTCGGTTCATCTGACCCTACCGTCAAAGCTGAAAAGGCAATTGCCAAAGGTCAGTTCGATTGATTGACGTATCGAAGCATCCGAAGGGCTTGCCACCGACATACGCCAATAAGACTATCTTGCTGATGATCTCAATACAACCCACAGAGGCTAAAGCAGAAGAGAAACAAGTCAAACAAGCAGAGAAAGATTTAGCTCACGCCGAGAAATCAGAATCCAAACTTGCTAAAGCTGAAGTCAAAGCCCATCATGTGAGTCGTCTCCGTGTTGCATCGCAGAGTCATTGGTAGCTGATCTTGGCTCACTTCATAGGCTCAAGACAAAGCTATCAAAGTCGAACAAAAGACAGCCGCGGCACTTAACAAGGCAGCTCAGAGTGAGTAATTAGGCGCTCGTTATAAGTCGCTACTGTGAATCATTGATTGACTCTGATATTTACCTCTTGTAGAACACGACTCTTCCGTAACACATCAAAACGCTGCCGTGAACGATGTCAAGCGAACCTCAAATGAACACCAACGTATCGCACAAGAAGTTGCCCAGAAGAAGGCAGCCTTGGAGAACCTCACACATCAAGTGAGTGTTGTTTGATAGCTGTGCCTTCCACAATACATTTTCTTCCATGTTTTCCGATATCTCTCATCCCGGCCTCTACCTGTTGGATGTACATGACACTGATACACACTTTACTCGTTCTCAGCACCACCAACAAGAACAAGTTCGAGACCACAAACTGCAAGAAATACACCAACAACCCGGTCAAACTGCTAGTAACGTGACCAGCGATCTTCGAACCGGCGAACACGTCGCTCCTAACGGTGGTGTTCACCAAACCGGCGGCGCCCAAACTGGTGCTCTCGATCAGACTCAAGCTAACGCCGCTGGAGCAGGCTACGGAGCAACTGGTGCTGGAGCTGGCGGAGCTGGTTATGGCGCACAAACGAATGCAGCCCAAGGTGCAGGTTATGGTCAAGGTGGTGTTACTGAAGGTCAAAGCGCCTCCACCGCTAGAAACATCTAATAATCAGATGGGATATCATCATATTCTTTATTGTAGATAATTCATGCATGTAGCGATTAATCAATCAGCACCAGCGCAGTTCCTCGCTCGTGCACTTGTCTGCTTCTCGATCTTGGTTCCCTCTCCGGGCACTGTATTGTTGCCATAATAACACTTGGGCTGACTTCGAGATGAAAAATATGCTCTGCGTGCATGGGCGGCCATAAAGATATACATCCGAATAATAACAACAAAAAACCTTTCAAAATCATTTTTCCCGGAGTTTCTGAAACGCGTCGGGAATTGGCTCTATTGTTTCTTTTATCCGAGACTTTTCATGACAACGCAAAAACATCGATCCTGGTTTTTACATCTCACTCAACTACCTCACGCACAAATGCCAAGGGATGCGAGGTCCAGACTCACACATTGATGGCATCGTGCGCTTCGATGCGCTCGAAGCAATTCCGCTTTGATCATTTACCAGCTGTTGTTATATGGATCAAATCAGCAAGTGCATGGATTGACGAGGTAGAACAATAGGCAATTTCACCTATACAACTTCCATGAAACGTTTTATCCCTTACACAACGATCTCCCACCCCTGCTAAGAGTATTTTTTGGTTTACAGAATTGGCTCGGATCATGCGCCTCCTTTGTCGGATCGCATTTACTCAGTCTAGATACCAAAATATTGGATACAAGCCTTCGTCCTTTGCAAAACACACACAAAACAAAGCAGACCCGATTCCTTTGTCTGACCGCAAGGGGACCATTCTGGACCTATTCTTAGTGTTGTTCGAACGGCACAGGTCCAGTATGAGCCTCAGCTTCAGATGCCAAGAGGCCTAGATGCGATGAGATGGGGGAGATGGGAATCCGTGCGGAAATGCGATGAAGGAAAAAGCCTTTTCTACAACATTCCGCTCCGCTCTGATCCTCCTCGTAAGTCTGAGGTTGAATGATCGCATGTTCTGGCAGACACAAGGTACGACGTTTCATCCTCAATATCAAGAGAATCCGTTTGCTCAGCTGTTCCTCTCGGTGGTGATGGTGTCTCGATCGCACAGAGAAGCCGTATATTGTTCATTGCTTCTTGTGAAAAGGAGGTATACATGTACCCTTTTAAAGAGTGGAGATTCTTTCCCCCTTCTATTCTCATAGATCTCATTTCTTTTTCTCCTTCTATTATCGAAAGGTACTCTCGTGCAAATCAACTTCAGACATTCATTTAAAACAACTCGCTACCGTCTTTGACCTCGAAAACTCCCAGCTGCCAGCAGTCTCACTGATCTCTATCAACTTGAAAAAGACATAATCTTCACCTAGTCATCTCACATATCCATTTGCTAAATCGCGAAGTGTAAGATCACCCATTGAACCTCTCTCCACAGCTAAAACATACCAAAAATATAATGATTCTACTCCAAATCCTCCTTGTTGCCTTCTTCTCCTTCTACACCTTGGTGTCCGCCTTGCCAACCCCTACAACCGCTCAAGAAGCTCTAGCTAAAAGATGGCACGAGGATCACAAACGACATCATCCCGCCGTGGGTAATAACGCTAGGCCTTCTCCATCGGCGAGTCGAGGCCTAACAAAAGCGGTGAGTTGAGCTGTTTCCTTGATTTCCATCAGATAAGTCCGACGGATAATGCGCATTTCATGACTCCTTTGTCAATGTACGTGTATCGTTAGTCCCAGCTGATTGTTTCCCTTCTTACAGGCGCAGAAGAAACCCATTCCTTCCAGTGCTCCATCGAGCAAAATCACTCCCTTAGGAGCCTCAGAAGATTTGTCAAGATGTTTAGCTAAACAAATGGCTTGTCCTATCTCTCCCATGACGGACATTCAGTTGGAGAAGTCAACGGCTGATACTCCTTACGAGTGGTACGTTACCTGTCATAGATATCAGAGTGGTGCAGAGAGCTGATGAATTGGTCCGGTATGCAGTGTGTCGCCTCAAGAAGACTTGTATTCCTGTGGTGGATGTACCACACTCGGGTAAGCAGATTTTTGTTTATTCTCGACCACATACTGATAGGAAATGCTCCTTAGTACCGGTTTTGATTGCACTGCTATTCCAGGAGTCTTATCAGTATCATGTTCAGTCGGTCTTTGCAATGGTGAGCAACTATTTTTATACCCATGAATCGTTAGATGACAATCCTAATCTGTGCTATACGTTCATCAGTACATGCTTGCGAGCCTGCGTACACGTTGACTTCCGATGAACAAGGATGCGCACTTATCTTTGCTGGGAATGCCACGTTACCAACCAATACCACCGGGATCAGCAATACTACGGAACTACTCACTACGCCTTCGAAACGAACACATCTGCTATTCAAGGCAAATCGCCCTCACCTATCACATCAGTATAAGTCATGATAGTGAGGAATCGGAGTCGGGTGAATGGATAATCCTGGATCTTGATTTGAATAGACGGACAGATATTCAGTTCTAACGATTGTAACAGCTTTTTCACTTTTGAGCCTATAGGACACAGTATCTTTTTTATTACCCTTTATTGCTGTCGGTTTCCTTGATATTCACTATGTTATCTTTGTCAGCTTTCACTTCTTTTTGTATTCTTTTGGAACTACTGTATGGTACATTTAGTTAATCAACTCTCATACACTATGCAAACGGACAATGCCTTTCTTTCGAATACAAAGTATGTAACTCCGGTTGTTCGGTGGTACTTTCGGTACGTTCGGGACGATAATCCGGGGGGTTCAATGACGGATTACGTAAAGAAGACTTAGTCTATGGTGCAATCGGGGTTACCCTGTGATATTTAATTGTCAAAAGGAAAAAAGAAAGACACGAAAAGGGGTTCTTTTTGGACGTCGGACGAATGATAGGTAGAGTGATGTTCATATCAAAACGTCTCATTAGATCATCATCATCCCATTCAGATAGACAGGTAGATCAACGATTGGCTCTTCACATCACACTTCATCGCTCTCATCCCCATTGCTCTTGTATCTCACAACGGAATCGGTATTCACGCGTTTCACCCTAGATTAGAACACATAGAATTGATAGAATAAAATGTCCGCTGCTGCTGCCAACACCAAACCCGTTTCCGACATCAAGAAACCTATTCGTGAGTGGATCATCTGTTCTACATTCAGCATCATGCTCCGTCAGCTTCGCTTCCATGAGACTAACTTGCTGACATTTGGATATACTGGTGCAGCTTTACCTTTTGTATATACCTTTGCTTCAGGTGCTATAGCAGGTAAGTCTATCGATTATGATTTCCGCTACACCGAGTTCGTGGCTGATTCAAAACCTGGATGATGGTAGGATGTACCGAACTTCTTGTATGTAAATATTACCATCACTTCCCACCCAAGCAAACGTTCATTAATGTGATTGAATAGTTACTTTACCCTCTCGATGTAGTCAAAACCCGACAACAGCTTGATACTGCTAAGAATGGTACCGGAATGGTACAAACCTTCAAAAACATCATCGCTCAAGAAGGGTAAGTAAAGGATCCTCTATAGGATACCGAGATTGCCATGAAGAAGACGCATCAGCTGATATATCCCTGGAATATCGTTTAGACCTGGTCGATTGTACAGAGGAATCTTACCTCCTCTTTTCATGGAAGCTCCCAAACGTGCTGTCAAGTGTAAGTTAGCTTTTTGAATATGCTTCACGCGAAGGTAGTGACTGATATCGTTCTGGTTTTATAGTCGCTGGTAATGGTAAGTCCTGCTCTGTTTATAATCGTTTCAGCAATCCTCCTTGAGATCTCGCTTCCATCTATACGAGCTCTTGTAGTTCGTGGCTGATCAACCGAACTTACAGGTTCATGGGGAGCTTTATTCACCAACAACGGCCAAAGAAAGAATACACAATCATTAGCAATCTTGACAGGTTGTTTCGCAGGAGCAACTGAATCTTTCGTCGTAACTCCTTTCGAATTGGTTAAAATTAGGTTACAAGATAAGAACTCTAGTTTCAAGGGACCTTTGGATGTGGTTAAGCACTCTTTCAGAACCAGTGGACCTCTGGGGTAAGCGTTCTATTTTGGATCGTGGGGGTGTCTACTTTGGTCAGGGGGATAAAGCAGCATACCAAGCCTGGAACATAAGTACTGACGCAATTGTAACATCCCATCAGTCTTTACCAAGGTATGGAGGCTACTTTCTGGCGACATTGGTGGTGGAACGGTGGTTATTTCGGTGCCATCTTTGGTGTCAAGGCACAATTGCCTAAAGCTACTGTGAGTATCTGAGTCTTTGCGTAAGCCTCCGTCATGTATGAAAATCGCTTTCACTTTTATATCGTATTCAGGCTGATCGTCGACAAATTTTCACAGGACAAGAAAGGAGAACTTTTGAATAACTTGATCGCTGGTACCATTGGTGGCTTCTGTGGTACTGCCTTGAACACTCCATGTAAGTATCGAAATCCTTATCACACTACGTATCCGAATAACGAAAAATACTGCTGATATTGTCTTCCTCAAATAGTTGATGTCGTCAAATCTCGAATTCAATTACACGGCACTGGAGAATGGTGAGCCAGACCTTCTTCATGAGACCAGAGCCTCCGTGTGCGATGAAACGTCATGCGGATGTGAAGCTAATCAACTGGATACATCATACAGGACATATCCCGCACTTATTAAAGTAGCCAGAAACGAAGGTATGGGAGCATTGTACAAGGGTTTCGCACCCAAAGTGTTACGTCTTGCTCCAGGAGGAGGTGTTTTGTTGTTGGGTGAGTGTGATACATACCGACCTCCGATGTTTGCCTACCCAATTCTGCCCATGACGAAAAAAAGGAAAACTAATTAATCACACTGTACAATCGTAGTCGTCGAGGCTCTCTCTACTGTCTTCAGAGGTTATCTTGGTCCTCCTTATCTTTAGACGGAATAATCATGCATCGGGGTTCAAGGAAAAGTTGCTTTGCACTTGCAATTTTTGATGTCTGGTCGCAACGGCTACTAATAAGGCTGACATCGGAAAGGACTGATCGTCATAAGAAGATGCCCTTTATTTGAGACTATCGTCACTCAATACATTATGATAACCAGTTCAGACTATTTGATACAGATTTAGCAAGTGTCCATGAAATCAGCTCAAACTCATTTTCCTTATTTCGACGAATCACGCTTCTTTCCTCATCTCGATCGACCATTTCGTATTTTCCTTGATCTGGAAACCCTTGTCTAGGCAACTACGACGTAACCAATGGCGAAATTTTGTTTGTCTGGGATGGGACCTCCGCCGTTGAAGTTGGTGGCGACCAAGACGGAAGTACCGTTGATACCTTTGGGTAGAGTGACGGTACCCATACCATCGCCTGACTGAGTCAAAGGACAAGGAATGGAGTACATATCAGCTAAGAAAGTGATGTGAACATCGTTACCGAGGTAGACTTTGCTACTCTCCCACATGACGGTGATTTCGTCACCTGCACTATGGGGGGTTGCACCGCTGGTGAAGTTTGCCATGAGTGGTGGGATTAAGTGGAAGTTGATAGGTGGGTTAGACGATGGGCAATCCAAGAACGGTTCGGCCAATGAATAGGCTTGAGAAGCTGTCAATGGAGTATCGAAGTTTACAGCTGTTACAACGTCATATCAGCATCTGTGAGACTTGACGAATAACGGACATCGGAGATATACGGACCGTTGAAATAGTCAAGACCTAAATATTGTCTTAACAATGAATTTTGCCTAGCTTCGTTACCCAAGATAGATGCTCCAGTCAGTCTAGCAGGGCTACTGGTGAGGTCTGTGATGCCAAATCCAAATGATTAGCCACTATACGCTAATCCTACGGCTCGGGACAAGGGTATACTCACTGGCGACACCACCGATGAAAGCACCTTCACCAACTGTAGTCACTACCTGACCGACGGATAACAAATCATATGGAGTAGTAACAGGGAATTTATAAGTGCAATTCTTGAATCCACCTCCAGCAGCTTCACTACAAGCACAAAGGTTACACATCAGCGATGTACGGAAAATATCATTGGCACTCAATAAAGAATGGTGGCGCTCACTTGAGGACAGTGAAATGGGCGATTTCTTGATCTCTGAACAGTTCTAGATATTGTCTGAATCCTTGGTATCCCGCATTGTTGAAATCATCATCGGTAAAATTGGCTAATCCTTGATTCCAATAGTTCAATTCGAGTGATTCAAGATTTCGTGCAAGGTTAATACTATTTTCATAAAGATCGGGGTCAGCTTCGCGATGAAATGAAGGAATCACTCGGTCTAATCACATACATCTCGAAATCCAATCCTGCCAAGTCTGCTCTCTTGTACTTGGAAGAAGTGACGATAGGATTCGCAGTAGCGATTCCGAATAAGGTGAAAGCGATAGCAGCTGATGTCTTCATTTTTGATATTGTAGGTGAAATGCTATCTCAGGTATGGATTGCAAATGGATAGAGTCTCCCTTTATCGATGTGAAGCTATATATACCCTTCGGGCTGCAATAAGCGATTGCATGCACTCCGTCATATGATCATTACAGAATCCCAAGATATGCCAGATCGGGAGTCCAAAAGTACAATCATCAACAGAATGGCAGTCAATAAAACGTCATTCGCGATGACGATGAAACGTTTCTCGATTCCCGTAGATGACATATGGTAAGTTTCCCCCAATATAAATATATGGAATACCTCAAGTTGACCAAGAGAGGGTCTATAACCTTTGACGACAGTCAAACATACTTGTTTAGGTTAAATCAGTGACATTTGAGTAATGGACCCACGTGAAGCTATTCAAATATCTATATGACAACCTGGACTTGACTGCAGTTCTAGGTGAAATCGCGAGAGTCAATGGTTGATGGCATTCTTCCATTTCTGGATTGAACGTGCCGAAAATAAATCCGAAACTGAATCCATCTTCATTCTGGATGGATTGTTTGAGTGGTGAGACGTGGGACAAAGACACGAAGAGACCTTACACAGCTGTGAATGCTACAAAAGGCTTTCCTCCATCATGGGCCTCCACCGCGGGGAAAGTCAGCGATCGAAGATGATCAGATCGAGATGATCGAAAGATTATCCCGTGACGAAGCATAATCACAGTAGTTAAAGCCTTTCTCGATGCATATACCATATCCGCAATTCGGTCGATTGTCACGGTTTACACTGAAAATGGCAATTTCATGTATCCATTCTCGGCACGAGAAGCGGTTTGCATGATCTCCAAGGGATTATTGGATCTCTAATCGCAAACCAACCGGTTCCAAGATCTTTATTTCAAATCAGTTTGACACGCTTTGTCGACCCATCAAATATATGCCAAAAAAATGTAGTGAGTCAAGGAAGTTGCTACACATCGGTCAGTTCCTTGAAACTCCTCCTCGATATCCATCAGCAAGTCGGTCCATCGATGTTGGCAATTTGCATATTAATTTTAGCTATTTTTACGACTCGAGGTGGAGGTTCCGATTCGGATCCAGAACCCTCAACGTTTTTAATTGATAAATGACAATTCCCGTTCCTGTTGTTCTTCCTCTAGCATGTGGGTTCTCCTCAAAAGAAAGAAAGGGTCTCCGTAATATAACGTACCTCACCCCGTAATCCAAATGACGCTCCAGAAAAAATCCAATGCGTGAGGTGGTAGGAGCTGTCCTCCATCTTGCAGCTACTCGGCAGAACTGTCCCAGCAAACCGCCAAGGATGACTACGTGCTCTTGAATATGGCCTCAGAAGAAAATTCTGCAGGAGCAAGCCTGGGGACGAGAACTTTTGTTTCGCGTATCTCAGGAGCTAAGAGATATCATTCGACCGCAGACAAAATTGTAAAAGACGGAAAATCTCGTATGAAATCCCTCTCTCGTAATGAGGTACGACATCTTTCCGCAACCCCCTTTGGCCATATCACCACGAATTCTTTCGCAGTTGAAAGATCAATATTTCTCATTCCAGGAACGAATCAAAAAGAGTTTATCATTAGCTCGGGATAGCAGCTGGACTTTGCAGCCATTTGAAATAAGACCACCACACTCTGCAAGGCTTTTTAAACCTTTTTCTCTAATATTAGGTCATGCACTCTCCGCTTTTCGGTTTTTATTAGATGTTTTGCCGAAGTCAGCTGGTACCATGATGCAACCCCGCATGAAGATCATTAGACTGTGTCTTTTGGAGAATCATGACCATTTGCTTTTTTTTTACTGACGATTCATTTGGACTCGTTCACTCCTGGTAGATCTGGATATGCAGCTCGATGCAAAGACATTGTCAAGCCTCGCTTAAAGAAGTGAAGCGGATCAGTATGAGATCTAGGGAAATGTGATCGGTCACTTCTCAAAAGCCGCCGGTAGAAACTTTCTGGAACAGCTGGAACTCTCAGAAAAAACCTTAAACAAGTAATTAATTGAGATTTCTTCGCCTCATTGGGGGAGGTGATCACATAATTACCTACATATCTGGGATACAGAATACCAAATATCTCTTTCCATTCACGTAACTTTTCACAAATTGGAAAATCACTTTGAGTTATTTGAGTTATTTTCAAAGAATCACCGGCGGCAGTACCGATTTATCATCCTTGGAAAAGCAGAGGAAGACGAAGAAACCCGCTGAGATACCGCAACGATACGTTATTTTCCCGCTTATTTTGGCAAAACAACCCATCTGTCTACCCTGCTAGAACCGAAGAAGGAAACCCCAAAGTCAGTTTACCTGACGTGAAAAACGAGAAACAAAGGGAAGACCTTCTACATCCGCCGGGAGATCGACGCCTCTCACCTCATCTTAGTGGATTCGTACCTCGTAAAGTTTTTTTGATATTTTTTTTCACATAACCCCACCTTCTGTTTTTCCCCCTGCAGTTGCCCCCCAAGCTGAAGATCATGATCACATAAAATCTTTAGCTCTTAGCCCTTTCCCGCCCTGTCGAGTTCCTGATGTAGGGCCAAATGACCGGACGCATCTGGCACCGTTGCCCCATGGGTCTCGGCAATGGGCGCGACCAGTCACGATGAAGAAAAAATGGGGGCAGCGGGGGGTGAGATCTTTTTGATGCCCAGCAGGAAAAAAAAGATATAAAGAGGCAGCAGCCTGACGAGGTCTTACCACTTTTCTTCCTATCGATCTACATCTTCTTTATTCTCCCACTTCAAATCTTCAATTCCCCTCCTTACCTTAACTCCTTACTCCTCTCATTAATAAACATCATGGCCGGTGGTGCAGTTGTCGCTGGAGGCAGTGGTGGTAACCCCCTCCGAAACGGTTTCATCAAACGAGAGTATCGTGAGTGCTGCTTCTGAAATTTGCTTTGAGTGGCATCGAAAGCTGATCATCATCCTTCAGTCCTCGCTTTCTCCCTTGTTACTTCCCTCTTCTTCTTGTGGGGTTTCGCCTACGGTCTTCTTGATGTGCTCAACAAGCATTTCCAAAATGTCTTGGGTATCACCAAGCTTCAATCTACTGGTCTTCAAGTCGCTTACTTTGGTATTGGTTACTTTGCGTGAGTCCACTCATGAAATCTTCACAACGTGATCCATCGGCTAAATCCCATGCCACAGTTACTCCCCTGTCGCCGGTGAAGTTTTGAAGAGACGTGGTTACAAATTTACCATCATCATGGGTCTTTCTCTCTACTCTTTGGGATCCATTCTTTTCTGGCCAGTCGCCAAATACTCTGTTAACACCACGAAGCCTCATGCTATCTTTGGTGGTTTCGTCATTTGTACCGCTGTTATCGCTTGCGGTCTTGCGACTCTCGAAGTTGCTGCCAACTCTTACGTGTCAGTCATGCCCCCTCACAACGTTGCCAACTTCCGATTACAATTCTCTCAATCATTCAACGGCGTCGCCTCATTTACCGGACCTCTTATCGCGTCCAAGTACTTCTTCTCAGAAGAGAATAAGAACGACCTCACCAATGTCCAATGGGTATATCTCGCTGTTTCCGGTATGGGTGTAGCTGTCGCAATCGCTTTCTTCTTTACCAAACTTCCAGAAGTATCTGAAGAAGCTCTTCAAGCTGAGGCTGAAGCTCTTGCCGAAGCCCACGGTGCCGATACTCAAGCCTCTTTACCATTCTACAAACAATACCGAGCCATCTCTGGGTTTGTAGCTCAATTCCTCTACGTTGGTGCTCAGGGTAAGTTCAATTTACATCTCCCAAAATCTCTGCTACGACTAACCAATGCGATTTCTATAGTCACCATCGGTTCTTTCTTCCTCTTCTACACCGCCGAGAATGCCCAAATTGCCGATGCTCGAGGATCCCAACTACTCTCATACGCCTTGATCATCTTCACCGTCGGTCGATTCGTTGGAACTGCCCTTCTCGCCGTTGTCTCCGCTCCTGTTCTCCTTGCCATCTACTCCTGCATGTGTGTCTTATTATCCATCTTGATCGGATCACTTCACGGAATGAGCGGTGTCATCTGCTTGATGTTGATCATGTTCTTCGAATCCATCATGTACCCCTGTATCTTCGTCTTGGGTACCTCAGGTCTTGGTCGACACACTCGAAGAGCCGCTGCCTTGCTTGTCGTGAGTACACAACATCTCTCTCCGTCTCGATGTGAAAAACTCAAAGACTGATATCGCATATCATAGATGGGTGTCAGTGGTGGTGCCGTTTTCCCTCCTATTCAAGGTGCTCTTGCCGATAAATTCACGACTCGAACCTCATACTACCTCGTCGTTCCCTGTTTCGTATACATTGCTGGCTGGGCTGTCTACATCTGGAACCAAGATGGCCGACGATTCACTGTACCCTCCACCAGCGATGTTGAACGAGAAGTCATGGCTGCTTCAGGTGGTGTTATTCCCCCAGCTGTGGTTGGCGGTCTTGGTTACGCACCCAAAACAGAGGACGAGAGATACGAGAACACAGAAAAGGATCAATATGACCAAGTTGAAAAGGTCTAAACACCCTCTCTCCCAGCCCATCCATTCGAATCTTTAGGAACGGATCATAGGATATGATACATAAAAAAATCAATAGTTTTTAAAAAAGATGGTTTATCAGGAAGCCAATCTCTCGTAGTCAGTTTATATCAGTAGTTCGGCCTTTATAGCTATGTAATGGTATTCCACATGCCGCGGTATTCCACATGCAGCCAAAGTAATACGCCATCTAATCATTCCGTTGTAATTGAGAAAAGAGCGATACCATCGCCATTGATTGTCACGATTGGACCATACTTTTCCCGTTACGGGATTTTTGCAAGAAAGGAATAAGACTGCCTAAGCGATCAAACTTTCTACTTTGGATCCATTGGCAGCCGCCTTCCAGTAATACAGATCTTGCATGACAAAATGATACTGTTCCATGGGATGATCATACAAGGTAGCCATTTTAATGATCGATGAACTCGGTGTGAATTGGGCTCTAATCAGAGACAGATTGCGAGCATCACGAAATCGGGAAAACGATATGGATGTTGGTGATAAACCAAATCAGTGGAAATACGAAAGAGACGCGTCTATCGTCATTAATCCAAGCGGAAGCCATATCTACATAACTTGAAAAGTTGGTAGTGAGCTTACTACACAAGCTAAACAAGCTCACACGAGCTTAGTAGCCACGCTATTAAAGCTTTTCAATTCCTCCAAACCGCAAAGATGAAATCATCTGAATGCTAATGATCAAAAAACGTGAACTTCATGGTAAATGCATATTTGATTTCATAATTGCTGGTGATAGCTACAGACTCGCTTTTTGTTCGTGACTGTCCTCCCTGAAATGTAATGTCAGGCGTTGTTTACTCCTTTTTGACAGGACCAGTACGAAGCTATTCAAAAGTGAAAGGTCAGCTTGCTATATATCCCCAGTGGGCACCAGAGAGACAGGGATTAATGAGGGACTTACACCGTCAAGGTAGACTGTTCGATGATAAACAGGCAGTATCAGTATAAGTTCTTTCCGTGATACCAATTTATGACGAGGACACATCACTCACAATGTCGACCCACAGCGAATCCAGCTCCGATACAAGCGGCACCTACGACGAAAGCCATTGGATAGAGCTCAACAGGGATGTCTGGATGAGTGCAGGTGGGTCAGCGGTGAGTCGTGGAACTGGTAGAGATCTCACGGTGAGATACAAGTCTTGAGACTCACCTCTGAGCCCGAATCGGAAGATCTATATCGAAGGAATTAATCTGATTAGCTCAATTCCTTCGTTCAACACGCTCCCGTTACATCTCACAGCTCATAGGGGTCGTACCTCTGTACTTACAAGCTTGGATTTACCACCTCTTTGCTCTTGGGTGTTCCACCTTCTACCAGCGATACCTAAACCTGTAGAAGAGATGGAGCCATGAGGAAGGGCTGATCGGAGAACGGGCCGTTGGAGGGCGGAGGCAGTTTGTCGAAGAGCAGCGTTGGTTGGGAACATTGTGATTTAAGTTGTTCAGAGTGTGTTCGCTTTCTGTGATGAGTCAAGAGTGGATGTGAGTGTGTAAAAACGTATTATATGTAGTGTTAAGATGAAGGTGGAATGAGCTGTTTGTTGATTGATTATGAGATGATTTTCCCATCTATTAATTGTCGTGTATGGTGTGGGGTTAGCGTGGGATGGATGTGACGTCACTTCACCGTACAGAATATTAACCAATAGAGGCTATAACCTTAAAATCGAGAACATGGGATTACACGATCGGATAATCAATATCTTAAAAGACCGGATGAATGATTTGGCATGCCTAAACATAAGAAACATCCAGCGGGGGTGAAGGGGGAAACAGGCGCGCTGGTTGATCGGTATTTGGGGGAACTGCAAGGATCATTTTACCGGTTCAACAACACGCCATATTTCTACAAATCAATGAGACGTGTTCCTCTGATTACTACATCATCACCACTCCTAGGTCATATACATTTAATCGATCATCATGTCAGTGCAAGCCCAATTTGACAAAGCTGTCGCCCTCGTTCAAGGTCTTCCTAAAGACGGACCCGTTCAACCATCTCAAGAGGATAAACTCGCTGTGAGTTTGACTAAAACCACTTGGAATAAGCTTGAGCTGGAAGGCATCAAGGTCCAAATAAGCTCTGCTGATCCCAAGACCCTGCTGTCATAGTTCTACGGTGCCTACAAACAAGCAAACGAAGGTGATGTCTCTGGACCCGCACCAGGTAAGTCTCGCAGCTCTTAACAAAGAGGCAAACTGATCCATCGGCTTTCGAATAGGTATGTTCGACTTTGTCGGTAAAGCCAAATACAAGGCCTGGAAAGAGCTTGAGGGAAAAGACAAAGATGAAGCCAAGAAAAGATACGTCGAATTACTCAAAGCTGTAAGTGCCGTCGATTATGTTTTACCAAGGGCTATTGCAGAATCTGATGTCCAGATGCTGATATCATATAATTGTAGATGCTCCAAAAGCAAGATGACGAGGAGTCAAAGAAATATCTTGCCGAGCTCGAGGGTGAGTGGCCAGATTCGATTGTTCCAAGCTTGTTTATAGCTGCCTACTTACCTTTTTGTTCATCAGCTGCCGCTTAGACCGTCTTTCCAGTAAAACACGAGGAAAAGGAGGTTTTATGATTTGGAAGAAAATGCAACGATATAATGTCTCGTCAATTCAGAAGCATCTCTGACCCTGTTTTCATCCTTTGATAAGAAATAAGCCACGTCGAACCTACCATCTGATTTCATCGAGTCAACACCAAAGGCATCACTGCTTGCTTAAGCAAAGCTGTTCATTTCTCAACCAACGGGGCACAGTGGTTGCATCAAGAGTTTGCACTCATCTGTCCTCCTCCATTGCCCGTGTAATACATCCTTGGGACGAGACTCATACACACAATGGAAAGGAAGACTAATTGAGTCGATTCACATACTGTGATCTACACACATAACACGTATTGCCCTTTGATTGTCTTCTTCCTACCTGTTCACTTCCTTTCTACTAGCCTGGGCCGTGTGTTTCTCGTTCCTTTTACGAAACTTCCTCATCGTCTCTGGTCATCGCCTTCTCTGTTACCCTTCAGGACCACGCATTTTACACACCGTGTAGCAAGTGCTAGGGCTAAATGTCCTACCATAACCTCGCTCTTCGACAACGATCTTTGCATATCACAATAGACTAATGAAACAACTACTGAAAGATGTACGATCTCAAGAATTTCACCATACGAATAGCATCTCCCGAGCAAAAGCTGGGACATGCGAGAGCATGCTACGAGATTGAACCTTGGAGAGGTGGGATGACATGGGATGTGAGTATGAATATTATTTTTATGCTTGATAGAATCGTGAAATGCCAAGTTGCCAATGAAGCTGAACAGAATGGGGAGGAATAGGAATTCGTTGCATTCTGCGAAACGGAGTCCAGATGTGACTGGGCCAAGAACAATCGTGCCATAACCTGGTAAGCCTCGTCAATGCAATGTCATGGACTAAACTTAGCTCATCGTGTCTCATTCGAACGGATCAAGGGTTCTGGTGAAACGGGATGAATATGATGGTGAATGCTACTCTTTCGTTGAGACGTGAGTTTGTTCTAGTGATTATTTAGTGGGAAGTGCATGTCAGGCGGTAGACTTGTATTCAATGTGCATGCTGTCTCACATCTTGATTGATACGTAGTCATCGAATGGACTGTTTTATCAAATCCCGATATGACCAATCAAATGGAGTGAAAGGTGAAATCAAAAAAGATACTTGGTATAATCTGACGGCTGTAGTGACACCTATCCGACACCGATGTGAGTGCCAAAATCAATACATCATATCACTCATTTGGTGTCGTTTCGAACTCCCGCTGAGATATGTTGAAGATATGTTGACTGACACTATATTAGGAAATGGATATGCGACACATTTAATCCAGTTATTGCATTACGTTCTAATATCACCTTCTTCGCCAGGTGATCCACCTTCCCATGTCCCATCTTTCCCAATTGAACAATGGGGTGAACCTCCTCTTCCCATTTCAGAAGATCTCTTGGACTTGATACCAAAAGGTTGTGCTAGTGTACTCTGGGCTGATATACCAATTGAGTTCTACGCAAAGTGCAAGATTGGTCTGGATGGTAAAGGATACAATTACGACCCAACAGAAAATACTAGACTTACATGGTCAATCTCGCATATCCCTGCTCCTATCACCGTCAACAATCAAGTGAAATCGCACAAGTGGGAACCAATTCATAACGATTCATTAAAGGGGATTAGTAACATGCTTTCTGAAGTAGCGCAGGAGTAATTGAAAGGAATGGATACCTCTTCTAATTCGGTTTTCATGCAAGATCCCAATTCACCTGGAGCATTAACTTTTATAGGTGAAAGAGGTTCTTTAGTTCCTCCTCCTCAATGGTTGACTGATCATTCAAATTACACCATCCCCATTGGGTTACGTCTTCGCGCAGCCAGTTCTTTGAGTCAAGAATCACGTTCTGGGCGTATGTGCATATACGGGTGAAGAAGACGGGGGATTGATTATGGGTGATAGTCAGATGTGGAATTGGGTATAGTTTTATTGTCTGTTTACTTGGGATCTGAAATACCGGTATAGGAATACATGAATGATGACCAGTCATCATGCCTGGCGTCTCTCATACACTATCCAATAAAGCTCCGGGTTGATATCCAATAAATGCATGAACCAATATCTGCCTGTTCGAAACAAAGTCTTATGTCTAATGTTCATGATGCGCTTGCTCGAATCGAATTCCGCTATTATTTCAGTACAATCAGCGAACCCTTCCTTGGGAAATGATTAGGCCGTACTTACCAGTATCCACAAGCTTTTGGTCCTGTCAACGAAAATGATACTCAGCATGGTACACCCACTTTGAAAGCTAAACGTCACTATAGTACAATTCAAGACATACCTGGTTTGTCTAGGTTGATGAAGCTGTAACAAGAGAGATCAGCTTCGTTTCTTTTTTTCTTTCTAGGAGAAACGCTCTACGGCGAAGTGATTGAGTGAGCTTACACTTTAGGGTGTCCGAGAGCTCCCATGCCTATGGGATAATTCATGCAGATCAGTTTGGCTGCTGTTTCATGATGCGATTCACGCGGGAGCCATCTAGGAGGACTTTCAAGATGCCAATCTTGTTATCTTCCATTCTGCCCGGTCCTTATCCTACCAATGACTTCCGCAATCCATTGCTAAGTCCTATATCTACTCCTCTTTAATATTTCCAAAACACGGACTAGCTCCCTATGACCCGATGTGAAAGATTATGTGTAGTCACAGAACTTACCTCCATCACAAGTTGCTTTTCTACCATTAACCAATCTAATAGGATCTTTAGCTACCATACCCATTGCACTTTGAGGATTAGGTTGCCATTCCAAAGCTGTTTGTTCGAACCTTTGGTTATCGTATGCGTGAGGCTTGGGATTTTGACCCGTTGACCATGTCGAAGGGATATTTGGCGATTGTTTGAGATTGGGAGTGGTAGATGAAGAAGGTTGTTTTGAAGGTACAGGATCTGATGGTTGAGGGATCGTCGTGTATCCTCGAACGGAGATGATCGATCTTGGTAAAGCTCGAGGAAGGGTTCGCGTTAATGACATTGCGTATAAGCTAATGGAGGGGATCTAAATTGACATAAAAGATGGTGAAATAGATCATATATATATCGATAATCTCTGTCTCGCAATACAACAACAATTGACCAACTACTCGAGTATCTCTATCCCACAAGGAGATGAAGCGGAATCAAATTTCGGCAATTTGACTGAAAAGTGGCATTGTGGCAAGAACCAATCGTCTTCAAGCAATTCCATCGACCATGATATTTTGCTATCGACTGCGCTTAACCCGAGGCGAGGAAATCGTCTAGTGTTGGATGTTCCGTTATAGACTACCTCCTGTCAATAGCTGCTTTCTCTGTCATTCACATATGCATTCATCATTAAATTATCATTTTACCATGTCTTCGTATATTCACATAATCCGTCATAATCAGCCTTTAAGTAAAATAAAAATGTTCTCCAAGCAATTCCAGTAAACATCACTTCTTTGACTATACACAGGCTTCTACCGTTAGGTACAGATCTCGGTTCCTGTACCAGGATCCAGATAGCCTATCTTAGATCTTTGTGGTCTGTTCAGCTGCCGAGTTGGCAGATGTAATCGCAATTTCGGGAGCTTGAGAATGATGTCTAGGGTGACCGAAAGGGAAGATGAATCTATGTAATGGCCGGATCGCCCATAAAGCGATTATAGCGAAGATAGGCTTCAATAAATCACTGTCAGCTACTTTGAACGACCCAATCAAATGTCAAAGTATCTCCAAGTCATAAAACAGTTTGCTTCAAAGCAAACTTACAAGATATTCGAATACACCAAAATATACTTCATGACTTGCAGCATTTTCGTAAGCGCCTACCAAGATGGATGAATCCAACACGATCAGCTAACTTCTTCACTCTTCATACAGCAGACTTCCTGCATGGTGAACTGTTCAGTTGCAATTCACTAAGAAACTGGATAACTTACCTTGAGCACCTTCAGCGATCCTCATGATCAAGCTTACGAAGAATAAACCCAAAGAAATCATGACTTGAATAATCAATGGTTTGATATGAGGTAAAGTCGTTTCTGGTGAGATAGTAGTCAGAGCTCTTGAGGATCTTTTGAGGATTACCATGCAAAACACGAAGATTATGATGGTAGTAATCGCCTGCAAAATGGTTTCGGAATTAGAAAGAGTGATGAAAACAAGGTGATAGTCCTAGGTTTAATTAGGACGTGAGGACAAAGAACAGACAAACCTGTAACACATTGCCAGCCAAGAAAATGAAGGTTGAGGTCTGTTTGGTAGGAGGAAATTTAGCAGATCAGCTGTTTGACATAAATCAACAGAAGCTCAAAACAACTTACTCCGAGAGCAAAGGTAGGGATAATCCCGACAATCTCAGAGGCTTGAGCTGCGCACCAATAGTATTGACCTGCAATCTGCATGAAAACTATTCATCATGAACATCATAATTCAGGATCAGACCCGAATCATGATATCACTTTGATCGAGTCGACTCACCCCAGACGACATCAAGGATGATGCATACTGCATATACACATGGAGTCAGTCTCTATCTTAAGATATCCTTTGGCAAAATCGGTCCTCGATGGATCTGCACTTACCAGTCAACATTGATCGGATTCTCATAGGACTCAGCCTTTGTCCGTCCGGCATGTACTTCAAGCCCCTCTGAATAGCTTTATACAAACCCGCAGTGATGAGTATGGTAGCCTAGACACCCTACATTCATTAGCAGAGTTACTCCACCCTATATCATCGGACAGTCTGCGAGATGATTGGAGAATGATAGACATACAATTTGTACAACGACGATACCAAGTAAGAATGCCATTCCCTGTCATGCATGAAATCAGTCCAGGACGATGCGTATCAATTCTCCCTCAATATCAAATACTCACACTCCACTCATGAGTGTGGGAGTAAAGTCTTGCACCGTATCCCAAAGCCTCGATGAGACATGCGAAGAAGAAAAGGCAATGTCTGAATCACTGTTCATCAGTGAGTGCCACAACACTTTTGAGAATGATAAACTTGAGTATGATATCGATCACATCGAGAAGGCGGCATTTGAATAAGAATTGGGGTAGAGACAACTCACACACTTCTGACTCCTCGTTTCTTTACGAACCACCAAAGATGAGGCCCAGAGATCAACATAAAAGATGTCACTCCGATTATACCCATAGGCAGGGAAGGGACATAACCATATTGCCAAAAAGGGGCATTACCACTTTCGGGCGGATTGACTATGGGTCCAGCGTATGGCATATTCTTGATCGACTACGAGTCTGGTCTGTATTAAAAGTTTTTACTGTATACGTCAAGATGAGTGAAGGGATGAAAAGAGATGAGGAATAGACTTACAAACTTATATCACCGATATCGCTTTAACTATAATGGACGATGTTCAGGATAGAGTGTGGGTGGGAGTTGGTCGTCAACCAAATTGCAGTCCAAGGGTTAGCTGATAGATTTCCTTTGGTTGTGAAGATGAACGAATCTCGAAGCATAGATGGGGATTGAAACACAAGGGGTTTTAATGAAATTCTAATCTTCCCCAACACAGTTTATATACCCTTCTTCCGATTTTGTCAAAGCCCAGATTCACATCTTGCCTCCTGCTTAAATTATCTGAATTTATTGAACTTCCCCACTCTGCTTATCTGGTCCAGGGGAATAAGCAAACCATCAACGGTGGTGCATAGGATGAAGAAATGAAATAAGCCTGAAAAAGCGGCATAGTTTAGTCAAACGCCACGGGACGATCAATGCTTCGTGCTAGCTTGATATTCGAATCTAGGGTAAGAGTTCCGATCATTGGTGCGCAGGGTCCTAGTGATATTGCAATTGTGTATGATTTGCAGCGTCATTGGGATTGGCGGAATCCTGACGAACGCATAACATAGTCGAGCTGAAAGGCTTCGATCAGGATTAGGGAGCAGCAGAGAGAGTGACTTTTAGTATCAATTGCGTTGTCCGTTCCAACACACACCTTCGGCTCTCACGAAGACAATATTGGAATACCCTTATCATGATCACAGTTAAATGACGAGGCTTTCCAATTTTTTTTTTGATTGAGATTATGTATACGTGTTCATCAATGTTAGGGATTAGTACCATATGAGTTCATCTGTACGGATTGCTCGTTGGCGTTTTCATCCGGTTCCACAGATGGATACCTATCGATTCCAAGGTTGGGAGGATCACACACAGTTACCATTGTGAATGGGCGGCTCGACGCCCTTCAAAGTACGGTCCGTGTTATTACATTCTATCGCAATGATGTGAGCGGAGTGATTTACCTCCGTGGGCTGGAGCTGAATAAGAGACCTGATCCGGAGACCAGGCCTTAATCTTCGGCAGATCCGTTAAATAACTGCACGAGCCACATCGCGAAGCTACCTGTCAACCCTAGTTCCTGCGTTTACCCCTTGGTTTCATAGTGAGCTAGATCTCCCGTTTCCTAGATCCGAGAACATACGGATTCATTCACCAGGAAAATCAACAATCAAGCCACAAACCTAAGTTAGGGGCTTTGTTGGTTTCATTTTCAGGATCCAAGATCATTAGTTTGATCTGATGAGATTGCTATATGTTTACATGTGCTCGGTATCAGTTGATTGTCAGACCGTGGATGTGTTTTGTAAGTATGGTCGTTGAGTATTGACCAACGCCACCTTGCATTGATGCGTTATGGACGGTGATGTTGACAACGTAGGTGTCACATAAATTTTGGCTGATACAAGATTTATGGATTCGTAGATCTCGCGGCAAACAGTTCGTCTAGTTCTGTATATACAAGCAATCAGTCAGCTTCAGTGAATGGGAATAGCCCGAATGGCAGAGGAGTAAAAGGGATGGCTGACCTTTATCTAAATCCTCTTTCTTATTCTCCCCTCTCCTTCCTCCACCGCGTCTGCCGCCTCTTCGATCATCTCTCCTACGATCCGCAGATCCACTGTCCATCTCAACATCTTCGTCAAATGAGATACCTTCTTCACCTGCTGTCCTCCTTTTAGCGATATTTTCCAACTCTTTATCTAAATCTTCTTCTGTCCTTCTACCCTTCCCTCTATTTCCTGGTCTATTACCGTATGGCTGATCCCTCCTTTCTCTACCTAGTCTTTTTGCGAAATCTCTTCCTTCTCCACTACCTCTTCCTTTCAAACTCATCCCTTCTTCTTCCTGATACCTATCATCTCCAATTGATCTTTTTGAAGAAGCTATTTCTTTTCCTGCGTTTCTACCATGCCTCTTATACCATTGAGAAGCTTTAGCTTCTTTTCTCAATTCTTGGTCGGCTTCAGTACCATAACGAATAGCTATTCTTGCATGTGGATCTATACCTTCTGCCAATTTGAATGGATCTTGGGAAGTCTCAGGGTTAACTAATGGTTCCAAGTCGAATACACCAGAACTTGATTTACTACCAAAATTACCTCTTCCTTTTCGTTTTATACCACCATCTTGATTGGATGTCGAATCCGATGAACCGGAAAGTAACTCTTGACCTTCTAGGGATGGGACAGGTTCAGGTTCGGCTAAAGGAAGTAATGATATAGGAACGGAGTGCGCTGCTCGTTCCAATAATGGATCATCACCTTCCGCAGGATCGAATCCAGCTTTTGATAATACTGTTAATCCCAGTAAAGCTGCTGCTGGTGTGGGGAATATCAGATGAAGCGTTGTATCATTTAACCATTCAATGCCTAGAGTCAAATTCATCAGCTTACACTCACGGAGCGGGGTATATTTGCTGATCGAGCTGACTTACCCATAACACCTGCACCTAATCCCGATGTCCATGAGAATACTTTACTTGTCGATAGATGTTGTATCAGATCTGAGCGTATGTATAGTGCTATTGGTTTAATCGGTGAAGGTGCACCTGCTGATATGGCCTCTATGAATGCTGGTCAGCTGGATCATTCTGAGGATCAGAGTTAATCTCATTCTCATTCTTCAGGTGAACAACTTACCTAGCCAAGAAGTAGGATCTTGTTTATCTAACCTTTCAGCCAATGCAGCAATTCTCTATTTTTTTTTACAATTAGTTCGTTCTACCATACAGCAAGGAGTGGATGAACTCACAGGATCTCTGCGTAGTTTCTCGTTTCCATCTAGGTGTATTATACCTGGACTTTCTTCCATCAAGTAGACTTTCCCCCTGGACATCCTACCCATCAGACTTTGTACATGATCAGGTATGGAAGGTTGATAATCGTCCAGTGGTCTATCCAAAGCTGGGTTCTCCTCTTCCATGACCGAGCCACGAGGTGGTGAAGGTGGTGGAGTAGCGTCGTAAGGTAAGGACATGATGGTCGACTTGCTAAAGTGAAATGGGTTCGACGTCCAAGCCTGTATTGTACACGGTGAGATATCGTATATTGGGATGTTTGATGACATTGACATGGTAAGTATTCAAACTACGAGTAAAGAGGGGGCACCAAACAGATGAGACTGATAATCCGGTTTACACAGAGGCAGACCACGTGAATGTCAGCCTGATATTTAACCTGTTCCTTTCGGCTGCCATCACTCCACTCTGTCATCATCGCCCTCCCTCCCCTTCCTCCCCCATGGTTGTTTTTCCAATTGTAATGGTGTGATGGATTGGGAATGCAACCAGATGATAGTAACAGCCGTATTGACTACATTCAATAAACCCAACACTATTACTGCAGCTTCTCTCCATCCTAGATATACAACCTATTGAAAATCGGATATCAACAGGATAGCTTTGCAAGCGAAGAAACTACAACCCTCAGTCACACCGTTCACACGACTGTCTACCCGCAAGATTAACTTCCTCCTTTCTTCGGAGCGCTTACCCTATCAGTGAGTTTATCAGTCTCAGCGGACTACTGGCTCTTTTGATAATCATATGTTGATTTCACCCTTCTCTGAATAGCTTGTAACAGTACATACAACAGACGTTCTCGCTTCCATCATGTCGTTTTTCCGAAGAAAGAAGGATGAACCATTGATACCACCTGTCACTGCACCTGCAGCTGCTAAACCCGACCCATACGCTCAGACACCCAGCTCAAATCGATACGGAGGAGCAGGCGCTGATCCCTATACCAGATCTAAACCTGCTGCTGGAGGCGATCCGTACGCTGCAACTGGCGGTGGAGCTGGTGGTGGTGATAGTAATCCATATGCGAAAGCGACGGATCATAACGATGCTGCGAGAAATGAGTTATTCTCAGGATTCAGCGCACCTGAAAAACCCAAAGCTGAAAGGCAGTATGGATATGAAGGTAGAGAGATGGAAGAGGATTTCGATGAAGATGAAGAAGTTGAAGGTATTAAACAGGAAATGAGAGGGATCAAACAAGAAAGTTTAGCCAGTACGAGGTGAGTTGCATTAACTCTACCTTCACTTTTGATGATGTCAGAATCACTGCATCATGCTAATCGTATTATTTGATGCGCAGAAACGCACTTCGTTTAGCTAGAGAAGCTGAAGAATCGGCTAGAGGAACTGTCGCAAAGCTTGCAGACCAATCCGGTGAGTAATCGAATATTGTATGACTGGATCCCATGTGTATTCTCTGATTTCCTGATATTTGCTTCACTCAGAACGGATTGCCAACTCTGAACGGTATCTTGACATGGCCAAGGCCAACAATCAACGGGCTGAAGACAAAGCAGAGGAATTAAAGAAACTCAATCGAAGTATCTTCCGTCCCGCTGTCACTTGGAACAAGGTGGGTTCACTCGTTGCGATAGTAATAACATTTCTATGTGAACTGATCTGAATGGTTTTTTCTAGGACGCAAAACGACAAGCTGAAGAAGATAAGATCAATGAACGCCATGCGATGGAAAGACATGATCGAGCTAAAGCTTTGAACGATGTAACCGATACTCGAAAGAGATTAGGTAATGCGGCCAATCCAAGTCCATACGGTGGATCATATGAAAAGACTCCTTTACCTGGAGAGCAAAAAGCAAAGAAAGATGCAAGATCAAGATATCAATTCGACGCTACAGCTTCAGATGATGAGCTGGAAGATGAATTAGATGATAACTTGGACGAAACGTATGAAGTAACTAAACGATTGAAGAATTTAGCCACTGCAATGGGTGATGAAGTCGGTGGTCAAAATTCACGTCTTACAAGAGTGACTGATAAAACTGAAAATCTGGAATTCGCCGTCATGAAGAATACGGAAAGATTGAAGAGGATCAGATAAATTTGTTTCGTCTCCTTTTCTACTCGTGATCCTTGTTTTTGCCAAATCGTGTAATTGATCGTTTTCGTAATGCAAATGAGTGAGATGGATGGGTTTATGAGTTTGGACTGTGTTTGAGACTGGATGTGAATTCATAAATAGGAGGAGGACGCTTGTATATAATTTTTCGATGTTTTGTACTATATGAATGACTGATACTTTCTTCTTACATTTGTTCTATCATCTTTCTTCGTCTCGGTCTCACCTCGGTCATCATCCTTGTAACATTGGTAATCCGTTGAGATAAGCATCTGCTTATGTGTGGCGTCTCAGAGACTCAGACGGTTCTGTTTCGAGAAGTAGTGATGTCTATACTGCCAGGGCTGGAAGTATAACTCATGGTCTTCATGCATACATACATAGCCAGTGGATGTGAGACAGACAACATGTGTGTGGTCAGACTTTGTTAAACCGACGGAATCTCATTTAGAAATAACGTAATACGACGACACATGATGACTGACGCATGAATAAATCAGTATTGCATTCTTTCCGTCTTGAAGATCATTCAGTATCACATAGCCCTACCCTCTTCAAGAACAGCGTCCAGCTTCAAGATGGTAGCATCAAACGATTACGATTGTGTCACTCATGAATGAACGATCTCGTCGACGTAACAACGACTCACAGCGCCCACGTCCATATCAGATTGATAAATATCCTTTTTGTCTTGTCTTATTCAGATTGATTTAATCACTCTCTAAAAAAACACGTACACAACCTTCACAACCTTCCTTTCATCGCCTTTATCGCACTGCATTCCTCGAATCGACTTACATGACTTGATCCCTCTATTCCTTGTTCTATCAATATCATTATCGATTATTTATCATCCAAACGAACACCTTTATCGATACCGGTTCTCACAACGGATAAACATAACATAAATCCCTTCAGGCATCATGTCGACTTCGACGGATCCACCACCGCCATCTGATCTCCCGCCACCTGACTATGCGCCCTCGCAGCCTCAGATACTCATCGCTCCTTTACCTGATACAGCCAGCTTCTTCTGGGGAAGAACAGTACAAGGTGAAGTGTACGTTAAAGGTTTAGGGGAAGGTAGAGGCAACAGAATTGGAATTGTCAAGACTTTGTGAGCTCATCCATACATCTACAGCGTCCCAGTGATGCGTAAATGATCTGTCAATAAGTTTTCTTGTACACAGAGATAGTATGAGCTCACGAAATCCATGATACAGATCCATACAATTGTCACTCACAAATCATCTTCCTCATCATCCAACTCTAACTCTTCATGAATTTCCCAATCAAATCCAATATCCACCAATTCCTTCCTCCAATGTATCGTCCTCTACACCTTCCGAGATCAACATCCCATTCCCAACTTCCCATCGATTTTCGATACCTCTTCCATCAAAGTTAGATACTTCCGACTCTAATTCTCAATCACCACTACCTGGTACTTTGAACCTGTCATCATATGATAAAGGTGAAATACGATATGCATTAACTGTTCAACTGGCTCTTCCGGATGGACAAGTCATCAATGAGGAAATCAAGATTGAAGGTACACCGCAACGAACTGAGATTTACGCATCAGAAGAGAACAATGATGGAGCTGCAGAAGTGAAAGAAGTGGAAGAGAAGTTAGAGAAAGATGGTGTTTTGGCTAGATTATTGATTGATCAAGATCAACCACGTCTGGGTGAACTGTTGAGATTAGGAGTAGAGATCAGACCAGTCGAAAGAAAGAAGACTGGTGTTATAGGTTTATCAAGTCAACCTAATCCAATTGATACTTTGCGTCCATTGCGAAGAGTTAGAGTTGAATTGTTTAGGAAAGTCATCATCAATCCAAATCAAAATCAACATTCATCCTCTTCTTCGTCAACTTCAAATCAAGCTTCTTCTTCCACTATCACGAGTACATCAAGACAGAATGGTAGTGATAACAGACAGGAACATTTGACTCTACTCCATGCGTCTGGGAAATCACTTCGATATCCTGGATCAGGAAGGAAATATCCACCTTTAAGAGTTTTGTTTACGATACCAACACTTCAAGTGGGTGTTGTAGCTGAACAGATTTGGGGCGAGATCACTTCATCAGTCCCGTATCATATCACAAGCTTTTTCATAAGAGTAACTATCGGTTTCGGAGATGTCTCAGCAAGTAAAGATTGGAATTTAACTAAATCACTTGTTATCAGACCCAAGAAATGGAGAGAACCCAGGGAGATCGTCATTGACAGAGGAATGGAACCTTACTTGGGAACAGATGGGGTCTCTTCTCCCAATATCGGCGTCGGTACAAGCGATGAACAAGGCGGTGATGGAGGTAGCATGGACAGACAAGGTAGTTGGTCAGAAGAAGATTATAGAAAAGAAGCATATCGTCAAAAAGGTAGAGACGTAGTTGGATCTTCAGGTACTTTTAGAAACGCTTATGAAGATCAAGATAATATCAATGATCTACCACCGCCATTTGAATCGCATCAATCATCATCAAACGGTCAAGCAGGTCCTTCTTCATCATCGTCAACGATTACACCCGGTCCAAGCAGAACAGGCGAATTACCCAGCTTTCTTGAATCGGAAGAACAAGCTAGAACAGGCGAAATACCAATTCTGAATGGAACTGTCAAATCAGAGAGATTGGTTCCGGTGAATTTCGAAAGAGATTCTGCAGTAGTTGAACAGCAGGAAGAAACACCCGAATTCGACAGGAATAATTGGGTAGGTAGAAGAGGTAGCTTAGGTGGTGAATTAGGTACCTGGGTCGAGGTGAGTGAAAACCTCGTCACGATTCGCATGTCTCCGATTCCGATTATCGCACAGTATAGAAGATTCTTTGCATTCTTCAGCGAGGGTTGTTCTCCAGTCAACGATCACTATTATGGAGTCATATGTTGACAATATGGCCGGTTACAGTACGACGGCTACGAAACATTCTCTGTCGCACCACCGTCCATGGACGCTTCGTATGGCGCAGGAGGATCGATGGACCCACCACAAGAAGGAGATGACAGCAGCGTAAATCTAGTAGGAGGGATGGTAGCCAGATTAGGGCTTGAGGGCGAAGGTGTCGGAATGCAAGGACTAGAGTTGATGGAACATCTTGGATTGGGTGAGGGAACTAGGATAGTCGATTTACAGGTGGGTTATTTTGTCTCTTTCTCCTCTTCTGTCGAATTCAAGCTCTTTCAAGATCGAGCACCATTTTCATGCCAATCTTGTTCAACATGAAAATCGTGCTAACTTGGCTGTTCTAGGATGATCTCCCACCTGGAATAGACGAACCTTCGTTACCTGCATTACCAGATTTTCATTCGCATTCACATTCACTCTCACAATCGCCGCCACCTATCCATGCAGATTATACATCTCCACCTCCAGCACCTCATGATCCACTTCCACACGCACATGATCCACCTTCTTTCGATGCTAGTCAAGCTGCCAATGCAGTCGGAGGAGTCGCCACTTCCCACATTAGACCTAGAACTTCAGGATCAATCTCTTCCACCACCATGGGCGTGACCGCAGGTGTGAATGGATTGGCAGGAGGAGGTAGAAGATCAAGTAGTAGACATAACATAGATGATGCCGTAGGCGTGAGTCTAGATAACGTTACGGTCCTTCAAGGTGAAGCTCCTCCGGGATATGAACGAGCAGGCGCAGAAGCTGGATTACCTCCTTATAGCTAAATAGCTAAGGAGATGTTATGTCATCTCGTACCGTATCTAGAATGAACATAACGAAGAGATCTATGGGTATGATGCACTCATGATGCAGGTTGACATTCTGTTCTTCATTTTCGTGGCCAGCAATAAACTGTTCGAATGCAGTACCTTCTCTCAATGACAGGACAAAACGCTTACACTGCCATCTAGAACCTGGGTACAGGTTTGTCATATCATTTAAATGGTTTCCGTTTTCACGATATTCGTCAATACGATGCAAATCCCAGCCAGCCCTGTTCCGATCGGTCGTTGGATAGACGAGCTTCAGCGTGCCAAGGTATGTGTACAATGGTGATGATGACTTGAACTGAAGTAAATCAGTAGCTTGAAACAAAACAAATCTAATCTTATCTTTACGTTATAAACCAATTAATATCTCGGTTATTCTTCATTACCCCTGACTTTATTGACCACAGATACATCATGACTATGACCCATTCTGACCAGTTAGAGGCATTTGATCTAATCCTAGTTCGGTCAAGAAAGCTTCTACGTCCAATTCGTTTGTTCCTATACCTGTACCTGTGTCGACATTTGCGGGAGTTTGCAGTTGAGTAGAGCCGAAAAGATGTGCGTTTGCCGGCAGTTGATTTTGGGCCCAAAATTCAGTTTGCGGATTGATAAACGATAGATTCTCGCTCGATTGAAAATCAGGATATTGGAAAGCTGTATCTTGCAGAGTGGGTACATTTTGATCACTAGCGAGATTTGCAGCTTGTTGAAAAGCTATCCAATATGGAAGTTGAGGGTCTGCGTTTGACATAGATTGATCTGCACTTTGTTCGAACAAACCCTCATTCATTCCACTAAATGTCATACTAGCAGGTCTGATACCTTCACCAATCCGTTCGTTGCCGTTATACTTGGTTTCGTCATGAAAATAGTGTGATCGAGAATCAGTAGGATCCGAAGGTATGCTGCCATCTCCCCTCGAGGTATCGGGTGGAATCGGTATCAGTGAAGGTTGAATGGGTCTTCCTCTGACTCCTGTACGAGCGGGGCTCTTGTTCCATCTAGTTTGCTGCAAATGATTCGTCATACCCGGTAGACCTGTTTCGAACATCGCATTCCGATTCCTGCTTAATGCTTTTTCGATAAGTTGTGGGATAGATCTGTAAAGCATTCTTACCCTTAGACTCTTATACGTTGACAGGAGAGGAAAGAGCAAAGCGAGACTCACATTGGAGGCCAGAATGCTAAAACCGCATTCACTGATTTCTCACTTGCCTTATTATCTTCCTCCCTCATTCTGATTATCTCATTGCTTGGTTTGCTCTCAGAGTCCTGTTGTTTTGCCGTATAAGCGGCCAGGATATCTGGAGAGGGAGTCATACGTTCCATCGTCAATGCTACTGAATCAAGGGTGTCTCCAACGTCTGCCCACGCTGCGCATGGCAATATCAGCTTGGCTTTCAAAGTATGATTTCAAGACCCAAGCAGATATAACATACCCCATCCCTGCAAACGAGCATCGTGTCAATTTGACTTTGTGTGCTATGCTAAGAAAAAGTACTTACGACTTGATGCAACGCCTCAACACAGATGTTCACCTCTGCCTGCTTTGTATTCCAAGTCCAGCCATATCCACCGGGCTATTACGTCAACGGATTAGTGGCAGCTTCAAGCATTCATAAGATTTGTACCAGTGTAACGGCACTAACTGTAATATCGGGATAACCCTGTTCATTCGTTGGTACCTCTGCAAGCAATTGAGCAGTAGCGATCAAGACACGTAACATAATTGATGCGGCTATATTGTCTGATCAGCTCGAAATACTTGAGCTAAGCACATCTTGTAGGATCACTTACACTGTATAACCCCAGTGGGTATGATTGACTACACAACCGCGTGATTGTCAGCCCATCTCAACCAATAGAACAGAAGAGACTGACCTCGAGCATCCTGACTTGTCCTCTACAACTGAGTAGCAAAGCATCCACGCTTTCTTTGTTCAAACGCTCTAACAGTTCCACATTTTCTTTGCCCGCCCTGTTCTTTCTAGGCTGTCCGGATGTCGCAGAAGACGGATCAGAGTAGGTCGGAGATGAGGAATGAGAATTACCAGAACCGTCTGAAGGAGTCGTAATAAATGCTGGGGTAGGATGTACTTCCTTCCAGAATGCCAATTGATCACGAATGAGTTGATGGATCACAAGTAGGAGGAATGGACAGGAAAGCCGAAGGTTCGCCAAAAACTGCACGTAATAACCGGTGTCAGTCCGTCGTAGGGACTGCACCGGCAACAAAAGTCAATACTCACGTTCAACGGTGAGAAACCAAGCAGATCATCTTTATGACAGGCGCCCATCAGATCAGCAGAATGAACAATCAGATCTTTGTTGATACCTCTCTATGATTATGCAAACATACTATGAGCATGGACACGTCTATTCAGGAGACTGGGGTATAGAAAACCTACGATATCTTTCCAAATCCTTCTCACTGCCATGCAAATCTTGCCCACGTCCGCCGATCCCTTTTTACGTAGAGGATACGAGACTTTCACAGCGACTTCTCGTCCTGCTAACCCTAATCGATGATATATGCTAGTACCCAACGGTGATTGTAAGCGATAAGCGTCGTTCAAGGAGCATGGCTTGTCAGAGTGTACTCACGATAAGAAGAATGCCAACAGCTTGAAGGAGGAATGAGGTAATCTTTCTCGAACGATTTCGATCCATTCTCCGGCAGCATCTACATCTTCTTGTGGACTGTGTCCGTTATAACCTCTAGTCAACATGTATTCCCTAAAAGCCCTTCAAGCAGTCAAGAGAAACATACATTTTAGGTAACATGCCTATGGAGGCTGAAAAGAAAGCGTCTCCAACCATGTGCGTCCAGAACAACCGCCTCTGTTTCATCTGCAACTGCGAAAAGCTGATTGCCGCCTCGGTATCGTCGGTTACGATAGGTCCGTCTGCATCCCACATCAAGCCCAGTATCGACATTTGTTCGATGATAGTGCAATGTACCATGCGAGCTGCCATGTTCACAGATTATAAGTATGCCCAGAGATGGCCACCTCGTTCGGGTTCCATTGCTTCTTTAGGAATGTCAACTCACTCTGTAAGCAATGATCATTATCAAGTACTTTTTGATCCGTCATATGCATTAGCTGACTATATAAAGTCAGTGCCTGGACCCCAGTAATGCTGGGTTGCCTGTAAATCCCATTTTCGTCAATCAGGCGTTTTGCGCGATCCAATAAAGCTTTGCAAGCGGCCAGACGAGCACGACCCCAATGTGTACGAGCGCGCGTGCCGGGTATGAACTGGAATAGAAAACAACGTTAGATAGAAGCGGCGCAGAACTGGGGTATCTGGGGATAGGGCGAGAGGGAAGATTTATGGCCAGACGAACGATAAGGGAGATTACATACAGTACCATCGGCTTGAATAACTGTTATTTCACGATCAGTCATTGCGAATAATTCAACAAGAAATCGATTTCCAATTAACTCACCTTTTGGAGCAGTATTTGCTTTGGCTTCGCTCAGTCCTAGTACCTATACTGTATTGTTAACACCAGTAAGAATTGCACATATACGATAAAGATCTCACAACCGGAGAATCCGAATACCTAGCACCCCAAGCTTCAATCACTGCACACAATGCTTCTTGAGATGGAGTCATACGGTCTGATCTTTGACCTGCCCTGGCCCATTCAAGATAGAATGATTCTGGACTGATTGCCTAGATCGTCGTTTAGCTGTTTGAATTTAAAAGAAGCAGGGAAAGGGATGTTGACCTACAGGATAAGACAGATGAACAGCTTGGAAGAAAGTTTTAACAAGATGGTTACCTAGTGCCATGCCCAACATCTTATCTGCTAATATCTCCGAGACGGCTTCATTCCTACCCCATCTCACCGTGTGAGATGACGAGTCGGAAGCGAACAGTTTCCATGGGTTTTGTGAGACCAAAGCTACCTTTCCATCTCTACCGTTATCGTACACTGATCTATTTCTTTTTCTTCCTTCACCACCGGGAGTTCTCTGATAGTCTGTATCAACCAAGGGCGGTTTCTCTTGGTTGTATCCAGATTTTCGAGTCGATACTGATACGATTGGACTCATAAGTCTACCATTAAAAGGATCTGGTAGATCGGTGGATTGATGAGAACCATGCTCTGACACTTCAGACATCTGAGCTACAAGTCTCTCTTCTAAGCTGTCAGGCAGATTATCCTCTTCGCTGAGCTGCACTCCATCTGCTCCAGGGGTAAGACCGGTGGTATGAACAAGATGAATGGCTTCTTTCCGATTATTGGCAAATTGTCGCCATATCAATGCCGCTTCTGAGAAATTGCCAGGTGTTCCGGGAGCAGTTGATTGATAAGATTCAGATGTATGTACGCTGGAAAGTGAATTAGGCGGTAGAGGATGGGATGAGGTGAGATCAGATACGAGAGGAACAGATGATGGATTGACATCGAAAACGGAGGGATCAAAGGGTGGAAAGGGGGTTTGATGAGCTGGGAGGTCGGACCATATTGTTGAAAATGGAGGTTGAGGATTGTGATCATTTAATAAAGCTGGATTGGGCAGTGAAGACTCTTGAGTGACAGAATTTGGCGGGAGGATATCAAGGAATTCTGAAGGGTCAAAAGGGATCTGATCTAATCCTTGATTTAATCCACCCGTTATATTCCATCCAGTATCATCTTGTTCTAATCCGTCCTCTTCAAGTTGCTGTATCCCATCAACGTTACCTAATCTGACGTCGGCTTCTCCACCGAATTCTTTTCTGGCCCGATCAATCCTTTTCCCACCCTTGTTTGGTCTCGTAGGCTCCCTTATACCTTTTGTCGAGCAATTGATTCCCTTACTCTTACAATTCGTACAGCCTACCTCTGGATGTTGCTCTACCAGTGAGCTGAGCGGAGTCGGAGAAGACGATGATGAAGAAGGACGAGAAGCCAGTAAGTCAGAGAGATCACATCGGACTCTTCGAAATTTGCACCCATCGCACGCAACGTTCTGTCCTGTGGGCAGAAGACGGGATAAATTGGTCAATTTCGAAGTGAGTCCGGATAACGGAACATGGATAACTCACGTCGCTTCTTTTTCGTTTCCTCTGTAGCCATCTCGACGAAATTTCGAGAAGGATCTAGAAGAGAGTAGTTACGCTCCTTCAACTCCAGCTAATGATCAATTGAAATCGCTTACTGTCAGGTTATGCAGATAGGAAGCGAAAATGAACAAGATCTATGAGATCTGATATCGCTGTGCAACAACAAAGATTGTGATCTCAGGTACTTTAGTACTTCGGGATCACACCACGTGGTTACAAGATGACGTTTTAAGCGTAAGAATTCTATTTTTGGCTCATTCCTGAAGTTCTGTTGGACATCTAGCCATAGCCTCAAGCAAGTACTGACAGATATGTGCCAGTCAAAGATTGTGCATAAGGAACACCGGTGTCCTGCTCGTGATCACCTCTCTGCATCTTGGAAGAGGTTCAGTTCTGATACACACGACGAAACACGCTCGAATCTGTGTGAATTGATTCTGAACTAGGAACGATAATGCTGATTATGATATCCTTCTTTGCTTGCGACCAAACTCGTGACCAAACCTCGCTTGGCGATACTTGGATGGGGTCTCATTGCGGTGAGGGAGGAGCAACAATGGTCACATATAGAGCAGTGTTTTGTTTGCCACCGCTCGATGCTTCATTCACTTCTTGAAGAAGCTCCATGATGATCAAATTGCTCCTTTCCATTTTGACGTTCAGCGTTCTCGTAGTTTCCTCTCTTCCTCTTGATCCTCCTGCCGATTTCAAAAAATATCACTTCCGCCGACTATCTTCCTCGGCAAGGAGCTGGGAGGCGTTAGCTCAAACAGACGAGGATGAGAACACCGTCAGAAGTACAGTGACTCCGCCCTCTAGGCCTTGGACGAACTGATGACCTTGTCAAATAGCTGCTCAATCTTTCGAAGACACAGCTCGCAGCGCCACGGCAAAAGATGGCCGTGTTCTCACATATGGTGATTCGAGGCTCCTTTCTAGTATAAGTCCCTTCCCTCTCAATCAGCCTGAGAGGGATGCAAATAGCATGAAACGATATGTCGGGATTGAGAGCGAGGGTAAGAGGGGATTCATCATTAGTAAGAAGAGTCACCTATATGGGTCCAGAGAAGTAGAGGACACTGAATACAGTGATGATAGTTGACATCGTTCCTGCAGATAGTTGTATTTTCTTTTCTTTGGATTGTCCAAGAAGCGTTGGCTGATTGTGCTCCCTTTGCAGGACTCCGTTATCAGACTCCAACGTTTGACACAATGTCAGTCTCCCACCACGACAAATAATCCTTCAGAGCATCCTACCGAATGGTTGAAAGCAACAAACCTCAATAGAATGGTGGCGAGAGGCAGTGTTGTCCGATTTGGGATTGATAGGAAGATATGTTGCACCAAACAAATAAGGGACTGGGAGAGCATATCACATGAATGTGGAAACAAGTTATCGAGGAGGATAAGTTCAAATGGTTTCTTTTGCAAGCTTGTCTGTGTTGCAATGTGTTTTTAAGTCTGAATTCGAGAGTTTACTGAGATTCCCATATCTGAGAGGCATTTGCAGTCCCTTTCATAGCAATATAGCTGTGAGATCTCGAAGTGTCTAATTGGGATTGCGCAGCATCGTTAGTTTTGACTGGCGCCGATTTTCTCTGCTATGCAGGGTAATGATGAAAAAGTCTTTTGCATAATCTGTTCTTGATTCTGCAGAAATCAAATACAGTCACTTTATCAACTAATTTCTATCTACAAAAAAAAATCCAATCTCGAAGCTCGTTATTAATTGTACAATCGTGGCCAACGATGAAGGAAATCACAACAATGAGAAAGGAACGGAAGCAAACTGATGAAATGATTATACTATGAGGTAGAAAGAGAAGCTAGGTAATGTGCGAAAGAAGAATCTATGGAATTATGAATTGAAGCACAGCCCAAGCTGAGTCCTCTAGGGATTGATGTACGTGGATCTGGATCTTTTGATGATTTATTGGGATCCGGGAAGTTGAAATTTTACTTGTCCCATCCCAGGTGCCCATCGTACGTGATCGTGGTCTTCCATTACTAGAGAGGGAAATATGAAGAGTCAGTAAGGATGTTATGTCTTATGTTGATTTAGGTAATAATGAACTGACTGTGTTTTGAAAGCATGTAGGTGGCAGCAGAACACATGATGACAGTGATGGCAATAAGAGGATAGGCATCTACTGGTACTGGTCTGTCGTGGAAGAATTTCTTCAGCTAAGAGAGAGAACAACCTAGTCAGTGATTGTTTTCGTGGTGATATCACAGAAAGTTGATCTGACTCACTTGTTGCTCAGCAGTAGGAACGGAATAGGCTCTTCGAGTCATTTGTTGTCGAGCGACCATTGATTTGGAAGCCATGGCAGTGGTTCTGAGAGCTGATCGAGCGAACATTGTTGTTATTGTTTGATTTGATTTGGTTTGGTTTGGTTTGTTCCGTTTAGGGAGCTTTGGTTTGATTGTTTGGATAGGTAGGTAAGAGAAGCTTTGTTGTTGTTGTTGTGTGATGAGGAAAAAAAGAAGTTCTTAACGTCCCTCCCACAGGGGGTTTATATACCTTTTTCATCACCGTTATCTTGAACGATACATCACTCGTCGTAGATAATGATAAGTATACTCGGAGTCGGACGCTGACGGTCTGGCCATGATCGTGTCGGACAAGATAGCGACTGACCGCGCCCCGCGCACAAAGGATTTTAAGTCCGTTTCAGTTGATAATTGCATGATACCAATTCATTGTTGCTTTTTGTCAAAACTCGGGATGTTACGTGTGAACAGTTGATCAGGTACTTTATGATTTACCCTGAATATTCCGATAATTCACGGTTAACATTAAGAAAGAGGAAAAGGAAAAGGGGGTGGAGATGCCCAGGGGATATGTAATTGCGGAAGACATCGCGTTCAACCTTAAATATTCAGGGTGATCTAGTAAAACCGGACCGTGGCTACTTGTATTAGGTACTGCAAATTCTAACGAATCAAGCATGATACAAATACAGATGAATTAGGAAAGGGAGGGGGGTGATTCGGGGGATCAAGGGGTAGTGTGCTCCTTATGTGAATCATGGGATAGGTCGGACGGAATCGTTGACCGTTGATGTCGGACTGAGCGTGTATCCAGTAAGAAGTAAGATTATTCACAGACGGTCCCGAGTTGATCCTCCTGTCTTTTGAAACAGCGGTCCGGTTCCTGTATCACTTGCAAACAGCTCAGAGCAATGTTGGAGCAAATCCCACACTATACACGCTGCTGAATGGTCTAGCCTCCCTCGGCAGTATAGCAGTCCTACCCCACACAACTCATCCTTTACATGCCGCAGCCAATCTGAGTCTCACCATCTACACCTACAATCGAAAGGCGCGCAAAGGGTACCCCTATTTTACGGGTCCTTTCGGTGTGGAGATGAACTCTCCGACTTTCGCCATTCCTGATGATCACCCAAATAACGCCGCACCATCGTTCGACTAGTGTCAAATCGTATAGCTTGGTGGTGTACCGGGAAAGATAGGTCGAACCCTTCTCAACGTTACAGAATCGCACGTAGGATGAGGTCGGAAAATGTTGACGCTTCGCACGACCCTACGCCATCTTTGGCAGATCCCAAACGCTGTATCGTGGTCGACTATAGGAAGGACTAAAATGTAATCTCATATAACTGCCAAGCTAATACGATGCTGTCCTTGCGAGCCCTCTGACATTCCAGTAAATCAGTCATCCATACTTAACCTAGAAACCACGCAATTGACCGGTCTTTGCATCCTCATATCAGCTCAGAATTTACACTCACACTTTGAAAATAGAATCAATTCACTAGATAAACCATACCACATGAGCGATGCCACCTTTCCATTCAAACGGTCTGATACTATGGACCGCCGTAACACTCGTCGTAACGTGGACGCAGAACCAATCCAGTCCGTCAACATCAACATCTTCAGGAATAGCTTCAACATCTGGAGCACGAACACCTACTTTTTCACCACGTATTGGAAGATGGCAGTAGCACCTTACGGTAAAGACGGTGATATAACCGGTGTATTTGCTCCGTGGAATTTGGTTCTACTTGTGAGTTTCTCGCCTAGATAGAGAACACGACTTGGCTATTTCGATACAGTCTTGGTCCTTGATGGCTAATGGTATATCTCATCAGACGGTAGAAAACGTTCATTCATGACGTCCTGCATCTCCTTTACAAAAAACAAGCTAGAAAGTCACTCAGCCCATCGCACAATATACAAGTTGTACAAACAGGAAGATCACGCAGGGAGATAAGTGGGCGAAAGTAGTTTTAGAGTTATAAACAGGTTTCAAGTTCGTGTCACAGTTGTATGTAAGACCTATGTATGTCATCGCATCATGAATCATGATCGGTCGTCACACCATCAGGTTGGCATCAGGTTTGGGATCTCGAGTGCGACACCCTTGATCAAGTGACGTTCTCTTTTTTCGCCTGCTGCGAGGGTATATATACATAGCTACCAAGACACATGTTTGTCGAATCATTGTGATTCCTACTTCTTATTCAAGCAGGACCCATCAACTCACCTTACTCATTCGTAACCAATCTGTCCTATAAGAGAGCATTCGAGAGAAACATGTTGAGAACGTACTTCTTTATCTTGTTCGTCTTTTCGGCTTTCGTGGGAGTAAAGTCTCACCCAGCACCCAAGGCAGATGATTACCCTGCCAGTGTAGCCAGGGTATTCAATGGTAAGCTGGTTTCATCATATTCTTCCTTGAATTCACCGTTCGCAGCAGATGTTAATCCTACTTGACTCGCAGAACTTCCAGAAGATACGCAAAGTTCCCACGCAGACCTCAGCGAATGGCCTGGTGATGGTCAGTATTGTCCATAGTCTTTGTTGTCGTTATCATTCGAACCCAAGTAGCTGATAGATTAATAAAGGGGATCCTGTCGTGCTCTTCATTCCTGATTCCAAGAAGCATAGCGCCAGAATGACCCCAAACGATGATGAATTGCCTGTCGTCGGTGTCGAAATGCGTGCTGTTCCCTTGTTACCCGAGGAAAGAGATACTGAACCTCCCGGTGTACACATGCTCAGAGGTAAGTCATCCTGATCTTCGTTGGTAGTGAATGCTGATCTCATGCTTCAGGAAAGGCGAACGTTGATATCAAAAATCGAGAGGTTAGTACACTTGAAGCCAGGAAAAAGAAGAAGAAGGTCAAGGCCAGTAGTGGTAATACGACCTCAAGTGCTAGTGAGTTGGTCTTGATGTCAGCTGGACATACTGCCTGCTTACACTGAGCAATATTTGCTTCCCAGTCCGGATAACACCTTTCAGCCTGGCGATAGACGATCATGGTTTAGCAGCAATCATCATGCTCGTCTTGGTCACCGGAATGGGTATGACCACGCTTTTTTTGAGCTGGACAAAGCATCAATGAAGAAATCCGGAATGTGTCGAGATCGCAAAGACTACTACGACACAACATATTCAGCACATCGCGCATGAGCTTGATACACGAGATTACATGCATATCATTTTGTTGTCGTAATACCAGATCCCCCCGGAGAAAGCGTTGTTCACCAATCTTTCCACCGCTGCGCTCTATTGGAGACTCACGTCGATTGAAATGCAGTCTTGTCACTTGTATGCCAACATGACGTGTGTTGGGATCGTTCTGCTGATACAGACCAGTGACATACTGAACTCTAGTTACCCATCTGGCTGTCAAGCAGAGGCGAACAATACTAGTTGTAAACGGCAACACCATTGTGAAGTACAACACCGCCTTGAACGAAACGGCCGTACCAGTATGACGACATTCTCGGCACAACCCGATGCCGATATATGAACACAGTACCTATAAATACATATTAATCTCTAAATCGACCTTTGCCAAGATGCTTAATTCTTTTGCCTTTATATTCATTCGATCCGCAGTTTCTCAGTTGACATCAATAAGAGATCCGCAATAATACACATATACGATAATTACATTGAAGCACAAAGATACCTGAATACACTCATTTTACGGTTATAAAGACGATATGACTAAAGTACTCAATATTATATGTCTGATCTCGCTGGTCGCGGGAATCGGAGTTCAAGCTTTACCGACTGAGAAGTTAGGTATTGCTCTTCCTGACCAAGAGATAGCCCTTTCTGGTGAGTTTAAAATCCTATGTTTTGTAGGATGGTTTTATCTGACAGTCAGTGGAGCAGAAAACGCAGTAGTGGATCAATCGCGAGAGGAATGGAGTCCTTTCAATCAGCAGGAGATCGAAGATGAAAAGCATTATTGGGTAGTATGCGGTGAGTGAACTTCTCGATGGTATCCAGAACGGGTCTGATTATTCAAATAGACAACGACTTAGGAGGTGATCAGCACATAGGTGTCAACACTCCTCACCAACCATGTCGTCGAGCTTCTACTGGTGGTGGAGGCGGGGGCAGAAGTGGGGGAAGTAGTAGCAGTAGTAGCAGCGGTGAGAGCAGTAGTGGTAGCAGCAGCAGCAGTAGTAGTGGTACATCCGGTTCATCGTCAGAAGAAGAAGGATCTTCAGGTTCATCGTCATCAGGAACAGGTGGTACGGCTGCTGGAGCAGGAGCAGGAACCGCTGGAAAGAATAACAACAAAAATAAAACTAGTGATGGTAAGTCCACCTCCCTAACATCACTGCGTTCTCTATACGGTCCAAAGCTGATGCCTTGGGTATAGCCTTTCCTCATGCATTCATAGGAATAGACTCTAGATGTCTGACTGTACCAACGATAATCATGTCGATAGTCTTTGTAGGAAGCTTGACAACATTGATCTAGTGTTCCGTTAGTTTCTCATACAACTGCTGAATCATTGATCCACTTTGGTCCAGCATTGTCCTCACTCACATCTGTAGCTTTTTTCATTCTGCTGTATGTACATACTAAAATCAGCCAACGCCTTCACTACATGTATCAATACTATGGGACACCTTATCATGTATCAATTTTGAGTGATACCTTACCATGTATCATATGTGTCTACTCGTGGAATATCTTTCCCGGCCTGTAAAGAGGATTTGGTCCTGTTCTAAAGCTCGTCGTGCACTCAAATGTCCAGGTCCAAATGTCACCTACCGTACGAGTTTCTCGCCTGCATGCCCAGGGAAGGCTTTATCATAATCTCACATGATGAAAGATGATTTGGTCACTGGCATCGTTCCCTGATCTGCTTAACGCCTTTACTGACACACATCTGCCTGCGCCACTATAGCGCTTAGGTCTTCGTATATGCTTTCGATCACTGCATAGCAAATGACGACTTGGGAATTATCACAATCATATGTACTGAAACGCGAACTAGGCATCGCTTTCCACCCATTTCACGAATCTGGGTGACCGTGATCGCCGTGCCAAGATCCCAATATTCAAGATCCAAGGCACCGATCGCACCAAATGCTATCCTTATCAACACACATACACAGTGAAAACGTTGTGAATGTCTCTCATATCTCGACCCCTGCCATTGCCTCTTGCATAGGTACCAGGCTGTGAGATGCGTGAATGTCGGTATAATATGTTCGTTGTCGAACGGTGTCTACTACCTGAAAGAATTCCAAAAGGTATAAGAGCACTAGACACCTTCCATCCAATTCCTCTTTCCAACCACTCATTTCCATACTCCAGCAAAGCTCAGCTGCCTTCCGATACTTTCAAAGTCTTCCCAAATCAACTCATATACTATGCGTTTCACTGGATTCCTCTTCAGTGCAATCGCTATTGCTCCAGCAGCATTTTCAGCTCCGACGACGTTAATCGTCAGACAATCAACGAACACCTCATCTGTCACTGCTCTGGACTCTTCGTCATTTGATGCCTCCAAGGTCTCGATGCCAGCGACCACAATAACTTCTCAAGCGCAATCATCACGAACGGAAACCGTTTCTGCTTCCATCACTCAAGCTTCCTCCACCGTCTCCCATCCACCTACCAACTCTACAGGACTACATTTCACGAATACTTTTCCAGATGAGTTGAAAAATGGTGATAAGGTAGAATTAAAGTGGGATGGAGCGGATGGACCTTATATTCTGTATACGATCGTCTCGTACCCTGGTTTATCAAGCATAAGAGTGAGTCATGATCGATGCGACTTGAGATGACGTTCATTGAAGAGCCGTAACTGATCATTGATGATGCCGTCAATAGCCGAATGTTATTGAAAGAAATACGGATGTGGAATCCTATTCCCTGATCATTAACGAAGATGATTCTCATGATAAATCAACCTTGTGAGTTACTTCTCCCCCTCGATATAAAGGTTGGGATACCGGCTGATGTTTGGGCTGGTCGTGATAGAACCATTGGAATTGCTTCTAACAAAGACAGTGGAAAGTACAAAAGGATCACATTACCTCTTGTAAAATGAGATGCAGAGACGGAATTGCATCTCATTGGCGAGCTTTGGACTTTGATTTTGCCCTGATCTACTGTTAAGGATTCTGATGTTATGACGAAAGAAATGTGGTATCCTTGACATGCTACACACACTTTCAAAGTCACCCATGCGTTGCTCGTTTTAAGGGCAAATCCACCCTTTACGTTTGACTTCTCTCGTTGCGGCACACAACTAATTCAGGTCATTCATTGTATGTTTCAATTTGAACCCGCTCATAGTGCCTTCAGCTCTGGACTCGGTGCTCTACCCATATGGTATGATCTCCCATCGCTTCGAGAATTGTCATACCTGACCTCGAAAGATACACTCGTCCGCTTTTGTAAGCCGCATTCAGATTCCCACAAATTGGTATAAAAAGAGCAATCGTTAATCCCCATATTGCATGACTCAACTGTGTTCGAAACATTCAAGCAAAACTCACCAGCTATGTTTTCTCTCAAGACCATCGTCGTACTACTTGCTCTGACCGCAACAGGTGCTTCAGCTACATCAAGCTCTGCATCGATTGCGAAGAGCTCTACAACGCTTGCCAAAAGTTCTACCTCAGCTTCCAAAAGCTCTACATCAGTTGCGAAAAGCTCTACCTCAGCGGGTTCCAAAAGCTCTATCTCAGCCGGAAAAGGCACTACTACTCCAGTAGCAAAAAGTTCTGCTTCAGCCGCTCCCACTGCGTACCATGCAGTAAAATTCACCAACTCGTTCCCTTCCGTTTTTCACACTGGACAAACTGTAAACCTGACTTGGACTGGTGGAGATGGTTATTATGCGGTATATAGATTACAAGTAACCCAAGGTCAAGGTTCAGTCAGAGTATGTATTTCATCATTATTATCAGAGTTAGTGTTAAACTGACAATGAACTTAAATATCAGCCCGGTTATTATACTCATAACACCACACAAACTTCTCTCAGTGTCACTTTGGATGAAAACATCTCACCAAAAACCACTTTGTGAGTCTAGTATTCATGATGTGGAATTGCTCAGATTAAAGAGGACCATGATACTGAATAAATGTTTGGAAATCGCATGTTATAGGAATTTCGGAATTTCAGAAGCCAACATACTCCCTACCTCACAACTCGCCTTGAACGAGACCTATCAGCTTTCAGGTGCGATCCCTTTCATCCAAGCTTAGGATATTCTGCATGATCACTGTATGTAGACAAAACAAGGTCAGGATATGGTATCCATCTGAATATGCATGACATCGTAAAAGCTGTGTGCTTCTCATTGCATAGGTTCACAGATAGTGTCGCAAAAGCTGTGCCAGAATGCCCATTTACGTCACAGGGTTGATATCAACATCGGAATATAGAATAACCGGATGCTGGATTGAAAGTTTTGAATGATCCGCAGTTATATTCTCCAACTATCTTCATCTTATCTTATGCCAAATTATACACTACTGATTAGAGATTACGGTCTTGTTCACCAACTACTCGAAATATACAAATGACAATGAGACGCAAATTCGTGTTTCTTCCCACTACGCTGCTCATCTTGAGATTGATTTCGGCTACCCCGATATCCTTCTCAGATGTAACCGGTAAGTCGCCGAGTGAAGTCGAAGAACAAACTGATACTCTGTTGAAGCAGATTCCGGTATCGACCCTACCGACGATAAAGTAGATTTATCGGTGGAATACGACACTCTTGAGATCATGGAGCATGTGGATCCAGAAGAGCATACGACGTACAATCTATGCGGTAAGTCTTTTTTAACGATATACCGAACAAAAGTTGAGCTGAGTCCCACTGTCTGCTTACAGAGGATATCATTGTATCATTTGATCCGAAATTTGATGGGCTGGCCGACACGGACACCAAGTTACACACAGACGATCACACATACATAGAAGACCATACTCAGGATTATGAGGATGATGATATTGGAGAGATAGCACTAGTTACCCACCGAATATGTAAGAGACCCGCTGGAGGATCATCCTCGAGCTCGAGCTCGAGCTCTAGTTCCAGTTCTGGCTCGAGAGGCGGCTCGTCAAGTTCAGGGTCAACAGGATCTTCTGGATCTTCAAGCCCTAGTGGGGGACGAGGCGGAACATCAGGAACATCAGAAACCAATTCCGGTAATAGGGGTGGAACGAGTGGTAGTAGTGGAAGTAGGAACTCAGGAAGTGCAGGCGATACCGATGGCGATGTCAGTGGCGATTCCGATTCCGGTTCGGGTTCGGGAACAGGAACAGGTAATAGTGGTTCAAACTCTGTTGCTACTGGTGGAAATCAAGGCCAAGTCACTGGTGGAAGAGCAACGACCGGTACGAGCGGTTCAACACCTACTACAAGTCTTCCAGCAGGAACAACTACTACCAATGGAGGAGTGTCAACTGGTGCTGTACCTGGCGGTGGTACAGGAACAGGCTCTAGAATTAATGGTGAGTGCTTGACATATAGACTGATACAGACAGAGAAGCAGAGGTTGATGATGACATTTAGGTTCTCATCGAAATTATTCACAAGTCAGAGACATCTTGATAGCCAGTCTCATTGTTGTAGCACTTAATGTCGTTTTATTTCCAGTATGACGTATTCACGCGCTATGCAAAAAAAAACGATGAGTACCTTTTTAGCCGAACGTTGTATGTTAGTAGACTGTATCGCATTCGTGAATCATGTATAATTTGATAGTTGTCCACGTCTTCGTTGACCCTAGGGGAAACCAGGAATAAGTACATGCATAAAGTTATACTCTGCCTGTGACATTTTCGTATATTGGTTGTGGGCTCTGTCAGGTGTTCATGGAATATGTTTGACCTGACAGAATTAATGTTACCGTCTCTTGTCCTTATTTAGACCAGACCTCGATATTATGCAGGTGAGACCATCGCTTGAAGCGGTGAAGATCCCTTCCACAAGAATGAATTCTTGACCTGGCATTGATCGTTCAGAATCATCCGTTCCTTGAGGCCACGTTTCTCCTCTAGCAGGTAAATCCGGTATCCTCAATACGTGGAAAGTGGTATATCCATGTCCACCTGATCGTCGTTCATTGAACATGATAGGTGTTGATTGTTTCGCTGATTCGATATATTTACGAACATGAGCACGATCAGACGGTCGTATTATTGAATAGAAGGGTTGATCTTTGAGCTATGAATCCGATTCATTCACGTCAGCTTCACCTTCTGTGCGGAGACACGGCGGAAGATACTGAGTGATGAATAACACCGGTTCAATGCATGAGAGGTGATCAGAGAAGACGAGATAACTCACTCTTAGGCCATTCACTATGACATCGTTGCTGACATACATGATCCTACTTAGATCCGTAAAACGATCGATGATGAAGAAGGTTCTGGGAGAAGGCTTATTTGGTGTTGGCCACGGGTGATCGAGTGGAGGCGGGGAAAGCGATATTGAGGTGGAATCGGGTGATGAAGCAAGAGGGCGAGACGCAGTTGATGGCCATCGCTGTTCGCAAGTTCAGCATTAGCCGGATCCAGCTTTAACAATGGTAATAGGCAGATTGCCACGACCTGTATTGTTGTTATGACTCGCAGAACAATGGTAGATGTGGGTGAGAAGCAACGATGAGAATATATACCTTGATGAAGAATTTTCCGTCTGGGGAGGGCGACACTTCCACTACTTCCCTAGCCGTGAGGGCTTGTTCTTTTGGTCATATCGAACAACATCAGCTATAAGCTCCCAGAATTAAGCCATCTTGGCCAACGACTCACGCAAGGTCCGTTGACCATCTACAGCTCTGGTGTATAACGTCAATGACGTGTTGTACACCGTGTAACTACAAAGCTAGCTTGTCAGCCTACGGGACAGAAACGCAAATTCAGAGATGACGTACTAGGAACAACAGCACTCCACATAGTATCCATCTTTATGCAATGCTCTATAGTAAGCCACGCAAGCTGTCTTCTCATCTGCTAATGCTTGACTACAAGCAATGTCAAGGCAAATCAGCTTTGCAGAACATTGGACAATCAAATTCGACTCGGTTGTGACCGACACTAAAGCAAGAATACTTACTAATGGATTTGCCTCAACATGGGTATTTCGTCTGGATGAAATATTGCATAGGTGGATTTCCCTATCAGATCATTGGGATTGTAACCCAAAATCTCTTGCATAGATTCTGATACATATGTTATCTTGGCCTGGAGTGATTAGTGTTGGAAGGAGTCAAGCCGATAAAGGGCAAGGGATCGAATGGGATGGTGAGGAGACAGCGAGAGTGGAATGGAAAAGAAGGTTGTTTTGTCAGCATCATAGTCACATTATGCACTTTGGTCTCCTTGGCACCTTGATAACTCCTTCTCAACAGCATGGTATCTTCTAACGGATATCTTACTGATCTCGAAGACCAATGTCTAAAAGCCTTTTAAACGCCGCTTTACCCCTTTATAATCTGCGGCCCGGATTTGACCCTTGTACCTCGGAGCCTGAGCGTTGTAGATACCTTAACCACCAACTCGATACGATACAACACAATTGAATTTGCAACAACCAGTTCAAGCGATTCAAATGATCTGCGCAGTAGGTCACTTCGTCGTACAAGCCTCCAGCCATCCCAGCTGCACAGTTGTCCAAGAGTTTAATCACGATAGAAGACAGTCACTCACCTCTTGATCAGCACTACAAGCCAGCCAAGCTGACAGACTCAACTCCTCGGTACTTGTACTACTACTGGCTGTACCTGGAGGTCTTGAAGAACCAGAACTACCTGGCGGACCTGATGAATGTGATGATCCGCTCTGACGATTGTATGGAGGAGTGGGTGGAGGACGTTGAGGATTGTTATGGGACCTCGACATATTGAGAAGAGGTCGATATCAACAGAAAGCACGAAGACAGTGAAATGTCGTTCCAACTTATATTATTCAGCGTATTGAATGACCTTGGATTGCTGCTTGAATGGTGGAGGTGGGGTTTCAAAGTGAAACAACCGGATTTCTGTTCTTCCTGATCTTAGTTGTTTATATCGACCAAGACCGTTTAAGTCGGCCGCCGATAATCATGCGATATTCGATTGCAAGGAACACAAAGAATCTTTCCAAGGAGTATATATTATCCTGCTTAGCGTTTGAGGATGGGCCTTGGTCATCAAGACAGGTGCGTTTGTCGATCGAAGAAGCTGCGAGATCCCACCAGCCCGTATGCTTCTCTTCTGTTGCCTTCCTTTCGTGTGCCAATCCACTTTTGTATGGCCCCTTTTTTGGTGTGTTTCGCGTGCAAGGGGACGTGCGGGTTGAGAAAAGAATGTGAGTGACGGGATCAGTGACCGGAGGCTTCGAGCGAGAGATCTCTCAGTAGTCCAAAGCTAAGGATTCTGATCTTTATATTTAAATTTCTCTATTGTCCGTTTGAGTGACGCAAACCTGATTGTCTGTATGATCAGACCAGATGCTGCTGGAATTTATATAGAGTGACTGAATGAACTCCTCTTTCACTTGGTCGGCCTCGGTCTTCTGTTCCGATTCCTCTGTCTATGTTGTTTCTAAATTCTAATTACCGAGTACAAGTCAGATGCGAAATCGAGCTTTCTGTCTGAAGTTATCCGAAAACAATACTGTATGATTTTAATAGTATTTTTTGATCAAATCTGAGTGAGATCTGTATAAATCCAAGGTATATAAACCTGAAGGTATGATTATAATTTCTGGGATGATCAATTCAATTCATTTTGATTTTTTGAGATATGTCACTCGAAGACCGGCTTTTGACCTTTATGACCTTTGCAATAAAAAATCTCATCCCTGATGATGCAAAGAAAATAAAAGCCTACAAAACCAAATTTAAGGGTTCTGAATGCCGAACCGGTCTCTCATTGTCATTTTTCCTTGGCATTTACTCCTCTTCATTCTTATGGCAGATCGTGGGATGCATAATTAACCTAAACTACCAAAGTCATATAGAGAGATACAGGAGACAAAGGACTAGACAGACACACGCTGTCACATTTCAAAGGATTTCACGATAAAGTAAAGCTTAATTTCGTAAGGGAGATCCTCAGATCGTCACGGAACATGGAATGTCAACAGCTGAAAATGTCCACGAAAGCAGAGCAAAAAAACAGAAAGAAACATTATTACTGGATGACCTTCGGGCATCATGTTTGTTGGGAGTGAGAATGGGGATCTCGATCATTCATTTGAACCTCGACGCCGTCCGCGGCTCTTTCTTAGATGATTGGAATACGCGCAAAGTCGTACTTACCCCGTCTGTTTCGGAGTAAATCCTCCCTTCTTACCACTCAATTTTGATTCTGTCGTAAAAAGCTATTTTCGTTCCATAAAACCATAGGATGTCCATCGAGAATGACACCCCATTTGTAAGCAGATTGCTTATCACTCCACAAGAAACCACGCGGTGAACTATCGGGATTTATATCTTTGATACTTTGTTCATTAAAGTATTATGGATAACCGCCGAGAAAAGAGGGGAAAATAAACAAATGCTGCAATAAAATATGAGGGATTTATTTTTATCGCTGGCCATACTGGTAAACGGTAAATTATCAGATTTGAGGAAAAAAAGTAATTATGAAAATTACGTGAAGAGAAAGTAATAACGACAGAGAAAGGGAGATCTTCGTTTTCATTTCAACAAGGTTCTGTTGAATCTGGGAAATGAAAAGGCAATCTTTCGAACGGGAAAACATGATGATCCTTTGTTTTACCCTAGATTATCAGCTGTCCGCGTCTAAAATACTTTAAAAACCCGAGCATACGTACGTATCTCAAAAGGTAGGTAGGTATGATCGAACTTTAACTCGAATCAGTAGGAAAGATGAAGGTTCTGTGCCAAATGACCAGAGGAACACGATCTGTCTTGTGGAAAAACTGGAGGGCAGTGATAGGGAAGAGGGGTAGGGAGTAAGTGAAAAAGCTCCGAGAATGCAAAGAGAAGGGAGATCAGGTTCTAAAAACAATTTAAAAAGGGGCGTTTGTCTATAGTCTAATTGTGGAGTTAGATCGCACCACAACAATTAATTTCCAGGACGAACATGTTCCGTGACCACATTTGTTTTCTTAAACGTATGCGCATCCTCTTAATAAACGTTCAATGAGTGGCATGGCGCAATACGATACCTATAATCTAGATTGAGTTTTACCCACCCATCGATCGAAGGTGAAACACATTCTCACACTGAAGTGACGTTTTATAGCTCAGAACAAGCTAAGACACCATGACTACGCAAAAATGATTTGCAAGGAATTATCCCCGCTGCCTGCCGTACTCACCCGCCTGCCACCAAGACAGATGTCGAAGCGCTCCACAGAATCATCATCTCGGTTGTTGGTGGAAGGAAATAAGTCGTGCTCGCGGGATTACCCTCCGGGTGCAATTCAGAGCGCAGTAGGTATCGCGAAGCGAGAGGTCAGAAATATGTGGCGTCCTGTGTGAGGGTTTCGAGGAATATGAGATTCTGATGAAGACCGGGGGAGCTTCAAGGGATGAACGCGAGATCACTCAGTCTCGCAACGTGACATACCTGATTGTACCGAATGTAGCGAGAAATGAACGAAATACCTGAATTGCTTGGAAATATGATACAAAGTGGCACTGCTAGTACTGATCATCCTTCAAGTTCCCATGAGCCAAATCATCACGTTGCAATTCGTTGAGTATTGTGAGGGTTTACAATCTCGGCCATGTACAGTTCATAGTCACTCAATCTCCATGGATTATAGTAATCGCAAGATGAGTCGAATAGCCAGGCAGTCGCAATTGGACAAAGACAGAAAGTGGCCAGGTATACGGGTTTCGAGAATGAAAGGTGCAATTAGGATCAGGATGGACAGAGTCTCCTGTTCCAAGGTATCATCAATGAGATCAGCAGATGACAACGGCGGTCAAACAAGTACTAATGACCTGACTCGATAGTAATTGCGTTACCCTCTTAGATAGGATAATCGTCTGAATCACATCTCACGGCCCGTTCTAATCAGCTTTCCTCACACAGTCAGCTTCATTGCATACGCCAAAGCACTGCATGGTTGCCATCAGCATCCACCGGTGCATCAATGCTACCTATGAAGGATTTACTCCCCTACATATCAGGCAAAATGATTGGTACATGCTGTAAGACATCAGCGTTTCATAGATATTACATGGGATTTTAGATTATAACTCTGATTTAGAGAGATATAGGAGTATCATGATGGGTGAATGAGGTGAGTTTAGATCTTTGCTTAGTTTGTGGTAAACACCTTGCATCACCATGTTCTTTATGTATTTCACATGTTCTTATACATCATTTATCTCACATACAAGCTATGAACGTTCTTTCTATAAACCTACCATTTCCTACTTTGTTGGATTCGTGGTGGCTTATACGTCCCATTTCCATTTCCACTTCCACTTCCATTTCCATCTCCACTGTTATTGAACGATCTGCTGGAAGTGTCCACACCGTTGTGGAAAGCATGTGGACCAGGAGTGACTGGTCTACTTCCAACTGTACTGCCACCTTCTCTCTCATTCGCATAAGCGTCTAAAACCCTAACCACGTCAGTGGTCAATAATTCCAATTCCTTGATCTCGTCCAATGTTAAAGGTTCAACGATTCTTAATTTCCCTTTCGGTTTACCGTTATCGTCCAAGCCTTCGTTCATATCATCTTCATCGTCAGATTCATTTTCACCTTCATCTTCTCTTCCATCATCTTGATCTTGATCTTGGTTCAAGACGATTTTAGAATTCCCTTCACGTACATGGACTTTGTCTCTATTCTTACGCCATCTTTCATCCCTCCCTTTGATTAATGACTTTCCAACACCTTCGAAAACCCTCAACATACATCCATCTAAAAGCACTTTCAGTCTTTGTACATCGTCCAAAGCATGTAAATTGCCAATGACGGGTAACCACCTATCACATTCTAATCCTCTTTGAGTAACTACCAGCTCGTAGGCGCCGAATAACATGTATGTCATAGGGTCCAATCTTGTAACGGATCTCAACTGAGTGATACCACCTGTCTCTTTGCCTCCCAAAGGTACATTACGTGATTTCTCACCAAAAGCATACAATCTTTTTTCTGCTGGATTGAATGATGCAGAGGCTTCCTCTGGTCCGCCGACTTCTCGTCGACGTGAATTCACCGAAGAAGCGTGAATGAACACAGTCTAGCATAAAACGAACAATCAGCTGAATTCAGCTACTCTGCAATCCCCCCTTGCGTAGCATGCACTCACCTTGTCTTGGGATGTACGACAAGTCTTTTCCGAAGTTCGCAAAGCGAAATTTGGCGCATTCGCCATCGCAATGAGTGCGGCCAATAAAGGTAAACTGTTTCCGTGTTCATTTAATGCAGCTGGGACAGTCAATCTCCTTCCTATTCTATTGACAGTTCCTCCAGCAGATACAGCTATGACCCCAGCCTGATCTAACGATTGTAGTAGACTGCCTTTGACTTGCTTGATTTGTAACATTGTAGGTTTGGACAAGAAATTGTCAGAGCAGAACTGATTTGCAGATCGATATTCTCCTCTATCATCCATTGCTGACCATTGATTATAGGCCGCTACGATGGCTAAAGGGTCTGATCGGAACGCGGGTGGACACCACGAGTCTTTGATACGATCGGCTTCAGCCTTCATGGTGATTGGGGCGAGGAAAGGATCTCGATTTGTCAAAACAGCTGCAAGTGTAAGAGCAGAATCCAAACATCTGAAGAAAGAACCGTATAAGCATAGTTTACCGATTGCTGCCTCCACAGGTAACTGAAGTAAGACTCGACCAAGTGAAGTGAGGTTTTGTTGGGCATCCATCGCACCTAGCATTCGTAATACTTCCATAGCTGCTGTTATTCGGTTGGTTTCAGGAGGCTCGATAGTGGCTGCAAGTACCTCTTCGACTTCACCCAAATTAAGCGCCTACAATCTCAATGTGTCAGCTTCACTCGCATGCAAGAACATAGCGTCAACTCACTTTGACGTGCATGACCACGTTACTTAGATCACTTCTCTTCATTTCCACCATCTGGTGTGCATCAAGCGCTTCTAACCTCTTTTTTGAGAGTAGACCGTAATATTCACCTTCACGATGTCTTCCAGCTCTTCCGGCTCTTTGATTGAGGTTTGATGAACCAACCCAAGCAGACACAAGGGATGACATATGTCTTTCTGGATCATATCGCTTTTCTTTCACTCTAGCAGTATCAACCACGTACACAACATCGGGAATTGTGATTGATGTCTCAGCGATGTTCGTGGCTAAGATGATTCGTCTGACACCGGATGGAGGAGGTTTGAAGACTTCTTTTTGTTCAGCAGCTGGAATAGTTGAATGAAGATAATGTATACTGTATTTGGAATCATCGTTAAAATTCGTTCCCATTAATGGTCGATTTCTAGTATCCATGAGTATATCTGCGACTTTTTTGATCTCATCCCATCCAGGTAAGAACACCAAGACATGTCCATCATCCGATCGTTTCATCACATCTGCGATTGTCAGCGCCACTAGGGGATATGGTATTTCCAATCCCATTCCGGATCCAGGAGCGAAATTTGACGAATCCCTACTGAGCTCTTTGGCCAAATACTCCGTCACATTCTTTTCCTTAAATACCCAACCTCCCCTGTTAAGCGGAATACCTTGAAGTTGGGGAATGATGTCATCCAGATAAGTTCTTTCAACTGGGAAGGTCCGTCCAGGAATCTCAGCTACTGGAGCTGGTCGTCCCCTAGAATCGGCAAAGTAACTTTTGAAAAGGGTTGGGTCGATGGTGGCTGACATGAGAATCACCTTGAGGGGCCTTTTCCTTTTCAATCTGTCTGCGAGTAGTCGTTTCAAGACCACCAGTAACAGATCCGTATCGATATCCCTCTCATGTACTTCATCCACAACGATATGGGTTACTTCATCCATTCTCGCTACGGCGCCAGGATCGGCTGTTGCACCTAGAGCTGATTGCATTCGTTTAAGGAAGATACCGGTAGTGCAAAAAGTGATACTTCCATTTGGTTGAGGTAATTTGACATCGAATCGAACTTGATAACCGATTTCTTTACCGAGTGGTTGACCTCTTTCATCTGCGATTCGCTCTGCTACTGACATGGCTGCAAGTCGACGAGGTTGAGTACAGACGATATTACATTTCGCGCCTTCCCCTCGGTTGATATAATCGTCGAAGAGTAGTTGAGGTACTTGAGTGGTCTTTCCCGAACCTGTTGCAGCCATAACGATCGTGACATCGTTGACTTCAATCTTGGCCAAAATTTCCGTTGCTCGAGATGTGACAGGGAGAGATTGACGTTGTGTTCTCATCTTCTCCAGTTTGGGGTCACTTTCGTATGCAGCTAATCGATCCTGCAGGTCGAGGGATTTATCCATGAGCTGTTTCTCGCTAAGTTGCCTGTTACCTCCTGAGCCCCAGGTCGGAAGAGGTTGGGGCTCGTTAGCTGCTACACCTGAAACGGGGGCTTTCTCCCATAATCTTGAATGTCTTATATCGCCACATAAACCTTGGATATCCTCATTAAGATGATCGGACATCTGGAAAACCAAATGTGGTACTTTACCGAGGTTGGCACTTTTATCCGTCTTTGAGAATTCAACGAAATCTTGCCATAAAACAGGATCACAACTTTCAAGGTATTGCGTCACATCGAGATAAGCTTTAATTTGAGCGCCTTTTTTGTTTGATGCTTGACCCATGCCTATTCTTCTGGCTCCAACAGTCATGACTGCATCCCATGTCATGGATGATTTGGCTTTTCGTCCTTTGTTGGATGATTGTGAGGTTTGCGAAAACTCGATATCTGGTTTACCAAACTTATATCGTTGACAATAGTACTCCATGAATTGTCGTGCACGGTCGTATGAGATTACCGAAGCATCGGATAATTTGGCGGTGTCCGAACTTCCTCCAGATATATGCATTGGAGAATTCGCACCGTTCTCGGCTGAAGGACTGGCAGTCTTTCCACTCGATTTGCCTTTGTCCAGCTATCGAGGTCGTCAGCATTTCGACTATTGTAGACAGGAGATGTGTGACCTACTAAGCCTGAGGCTGTCAATTGTAAGACTGCACTTAGAGCAGCTAGTTTTTCTGCTTCTTTCCTCACTGCGTGGTCGCCTACCCCAATTATCCCTCTGTTGGGATCACCGACGACAGATACTCTGATGGAAATTTAGCTGAGAGGATCTCGCTATAACAAAAGTGATATACTATGACTTACCTGCATATCCTTTTGTTCCCAATCATGCCTTCCTCGACCTTATACCGTTGATCTTCCGCACCACCGCTTCCATTACCCAAATAGTTGGCCAAAGGCGCTTTGGGATTCTCGGCCCATTGCGGATTTTTCAACTCTACACCATGCCCGAATTCGTTTATTATTTGAGTGCGATCTCTGAACGGTGGTGAGAGTTGTTGTAGATTTCCTCCCGTACTCCCACCGGCACCACCCTTACGAGTGGTGTTATTTCCCTTTGGTTTGTATCGTGAGGGGCCGGCCATATCTTCGTCCGAGCCGTTGAAAGGGGTAGGTGATCGAGAACGTGCAGAAGCCGAGTCGAGCTGTTCAGGTTTTGAAGTAGTCGAAACAAGAGGTGTGTTTTGCGATCTTGGTCCAGTCGGTGGAAGTCGATCAGATCTGGGGCCAATTGGAATAGCAGCCGCTGTAGAGAAGGCTTGCGACTTTCTAGGACCTGTAGGTATAGGTTTAAGTAGTTTCGCCGAAGGCTCAGAAGATGGGAGAATAGGTGAAGGAGGTCGTTTGAAAGGAACAGATGACGTTTGAGGACTGGGCAGTTTGGAGAATATTGCAGATTGGCGAATATTGTAGGTCAGTGAACTTTTCAACTTGATTTCAAAAAAGTTGAGAAAGCCCGACATACCTCTCTCGCTGACGATTTTGAAATCCTCCTAGTCTATCTTGTAAGCTTTTCGTGTGTTCCCCTGTAGCTCTGTCTTCTCTTCTTTCAGTGTAGTACTGCTCTTTATGATGAGATAGTGTGTAGAATGGTTTTGTCAATGGTTCTTCTACTGTTGAAGGTGAATGACGTCTTCTTCTGGGCAATGAAGGGGAGGGCGAACGGGAATAGGAGTATGATCTTCCTCTATGATGGCTTAATTTTCGGGGTGGAGAAGGAGAAGGCGAAAATTGAGCATGGATCGATCTTGTTTGTGTCTTTCTCAAAGGAGGAATGGATGGGGATCTTGATAAATTCCTTTCAGGTATATAAGTATCGTTCCTCTTGATTATGATAGGAGGTGAAGGTGATCTATATCTTCCTCTTCTGATAGGTGGTGAGGAAGGTGATCTATAGCTCCTATATCTGCTTGGAGGTGGTGATGGGGGTGGAACGTAGCTTTCAGTTTCTCTCCTGTAAGATGGGATATCACTTTCTCTTTCTCTCTCTCTGTCTGGTGACCTTGTCCTAGTTCTAGTAGAAGCTTGGATTGAGAAAGTTGGTTTAGGAGGTAATGAATATACAGGTTTACTTGGGAGGGTGTTTGCTTGTGATGATGATGTAGTCGTGGTCGATCCTGCAGAGCTTTTCGTCGCACTTGAGATTGGGATAGAAGTGAAAGTCGAACTTGATGGTCGTGAAGGTAACGATAACGGTTTAGAAGGTAACGATAAATTAAGTATTGATGATGATGTTTGTGAAGACGATATTTGTTCTGACATGAGTATATCCCAATTGCTCTTGATTGCTCCTAGACCCTTTCTCAATTTATCACCAAGTGAGAAATGGTATGTATGGTGATGTGGTATTTAGTCGTTCAACTCTGCAATTCTCGAGGAGGGATTTCTCGTATTTCGTGCAGGCGCAGTTGATACAGTTGGTTTTTCACGTTGGTGGTTTGCTGTAATGGTGGTCAATGGTCTACAGCTGGAGGTGACTGCTATTGAGGATAACAATGATAAGATGGATCTATGCATTCCATGCTGTCTCTATGTACGTTCCAATGCTTCTTTGTTTTCAACTCTCTCAACTTTTTCAAGCTTTTTTCATTCAAGACGTCTTTTGTTCGATGCCCTGACGGGATCAAATGCATCTCATCCTTTTTTTTGGTAACTATATTCATTAGGATATTTCGTCATTCGGAAAACATGAATAAATAACAATGCAATGCATTCTTCTTCTTCGCTATATCAACGATACATCTCACTAAGTTCACTCCAGATACACAGGAATTGTCCTGATTCAGGCTGTATGAGAGAAGGAAATATGGTGGGAAATTATCGGTGGAAAAGGGTCCGTATTACGACGACTTTAGGATAAGTATGTATTATTCTATCTATCCATGCAAAGGAACCGTGATAAGTGGATGGAGTACATGTGTGATTGATTGTTTCGAATGTCATCTACTGTCATGGCGAAATGACTTATTTAGAAGAAAGGTTTTGTCCGTCTCTGTCTGCTACACTCGCAATAGCTGAAAAAGGTGGTAAAGTGGTCTGTGATCTATTTTGGCTGGCCGGAGGCTATACATGATCCGTTCCCTCTGTCAGCTTCCGTCCGGGATTCACATAGGACGGCGAAGAGGGACACTTACGACTCTGAACATAGGGTTGATTTGACCTTGAATATGTCTATTTGACATATCACCCACACCACCAGCTTCCCAATTACTTATGCTAGGTAACATTACACCTGATCCTGACGCGGAAGCTAATGGTCTGTTCAGTCCGACACCGTGAGAAACAGCGACCGCTTTAGGATGACCATATGGACTTGTAGGGGCTGAACCATTTCCGTTATTCCCAGATAGCGCATGTTGAGGTACCAGCGGTTGACCTAAACCTTCCAATTGTCCATGTAGTGACAATGAGCTTTTACCACCTACTCGACCTAATGACGTCGATGAAGTCGCCCCTACATTGGCATGGACTTTGAAGTCATGAGCTAGCTGTGATTCAAAGGAAGCATTGGAACGTGATGTTAAGCCGTGATGCTGCTTGTGGAAAGAAGAGACAGATGGTGCACGTTTTGGATCACGTTGTCGTAACGGATCATTCCAGTGTTCTCTTGCTAATCGAGGTCCGGGACTTTAAGAATAGAACACGTATATTAGTCAGATCCCAACCGGTCATGCTTGATAGGATAGGAAACCAATGACTTACTCGCTATCAACAGTCCCGATAGTCCCGACCGTTAAGACACTTCTACTCATCAGAGAATGTTGACCAAAGCTTGACATTGAATGATCATCATCATCATCCCTTCTTCTAGCTTTATGTCTGCTTTCGACATGAGCCTCATCATAAGCTTTAAGTGCAGCTGCACTCAGTCCACTCTTGTTAGACTGAGCAGAACGAGCCGATTCATGGGATCTGACCGAAGTCATACTCGAACTAGCAGGGACATTAGGATAATTCCTCAAGTCTCGCATAGATTGGTTTCCTCCTAGATTGGGATTGAGAGAAAGTGATGAGGCTGACGCGAAATTAGGTTGTAAATGTGGTTGTGCCTTCGCAGTTCCAGATACATTCACGTTGGATGAAGCGAATTCGAGTTCAGTGTTTTTCTGACCGGTCTGGATTCTGGCTTCGACCAGTTGATTTCTCTTTTGCATGACTGCCCTAGCCCTCTCCTTCTGCAAAGCAGCGGCAGCTTCTCGTTTGGCCTTTTCAACTTCTTTAGCAGCTCTCTCAGCTTCTTTCTTGGCCTTTTTGGGATCAGCGATGATAGGAGAAGCAAGTGTCATTCGATCTTGAGGTCTATTACCGGATTGTGTACGTTTGAGAGATGAGCCAGCGTAACCTTCGACTTCAGGAACTGGTGTAAGGTCCACTGTTGATGATTTATCTGAAGCTCCTCCAAAGACTGAGCTAAGTCCCCATTTCTTCTTCTTACCCGTGACCGCGAGCTTGTCTGCTCGTGCTGCTCCTACAGTAGGTTCGATGGGCGGTGGCCTAGATACCAACGAAGCCGAGGACTGTTGAGGGATATCTTGGACGTATCTTTGTTGTTGCTGTTGCTGAACATATGCTGCAACGTGAGGTTTGAGTTGATCGAAAGGACGTCTAGGGGCAGGTTCAGGAATGGAAGTAGTGGAATAGTTATTGAACGATGGATTAGAATTGAGAGCTGCTTGAGAACCTTCGAAAACCGAACCGTCGTACACCGTGGATTGTGCACCAGAGGGATGACCAGTGGAGAGTGCAACTTCGCTTGCCCATTGCTGCGAGCGAGCTCGTGGGTCCATTCGTGGGGTAGGTGGAAGCGAATACACCGGATCTCTTGCAACGCCAGGTGAGTTCGGTGGTCTGTTACCGTAACTCGCAAGATCGTCGGTGGGTAAATCCAATTCTCGAAGTTGATGAACCAGAGAAGAAGCGCTGACAAATGCTCGTGGATCGGCTTGAGGACCATGTGATTGTGATGGAGGGAAGAACGTTCGGGCTCCAGCGGGTGAAGCACTGTCCGGAGTACCTATCGGTGGCGGTAACGTACGCATGTCGCCGTTTGCAAAGGCGGGTCGCGGTTCGTTTGGAGTGTTTGAGTGGGATGGGGGTACTTGTCGTGGGGGAGCTTGTGTAATCTCGGCTGATTGAGATCGTAAAGCTCCAGGTGCAGGTTGACCTTGCGAAAATGGGATGCGTGGTAATGGTGGAGTTTGTTGGAGATGAGGGAGAGTCTCGTGGAAGTAGGCATGATCGATGCATTGTGCGGAAGTCAATCGATACTTGGGATTGTAGCGCAAAAGGTCGTGGATACAATCGACAAGCGAATCGGGAACGTTCTCGCCGAAAAGCCCGCGGAAACGTACAGGTTGACGCTATGGGAGGGGAATTGTGCGGCAACCAGTCAATTCGCTGTGCGAAGATGCTTAGCAGTGGAACAATAACTCACCTTTGGGAAGGAAAATCCGACATTTTTGGCTAGTTTGATACCCGAATTCCATGGTCCACCACCGATTGTTTGGCTTCTTTCATCCATTCCATACTCTCCACTTGGTTCACCCATTGTTTCTGTAATTCGATATACTTGATCAATCTCGCTTACACCTGGGAAGAGCGGTTTCAGATTGACCATTTCTGCTAAAATCGTCCCCAGAGCCCACATATCTACCGGAGCTCCATAATCTGTCGAACGAAGTAGAACTTCAGGTGCACGATACCATCTCGTAGAGACATACTCAGTATATGGTGGTTTAGAATTTGTCGCTCTTGCTAAACCGAAATCTGCAAGTTTTACTATTACTCTAACATCTTTTTCGTATTTTATCTGGTCTTCAGTTGGCGGAGGGACACCTGAACCTTCTATACGAGAATTGTTGATTTGGGCCAAAGTGCCAGCTGTCAAGTAATCTGTCAATCCAGTGGTGGTCACCAGAAGATTTTCAGGCTTCATATCTCTATGGAAATAACCATATTGATGAATTTGATACAGACCGGCCGATATTTGATGGAAACAACTGGCGATGAGACCAGCTGCCAATGGCCGTCCTCGTCGAGATTTCGTCAATTGATATAAGTTTCCCTCCATACACTCGAAAACGAAATACAGTTCTCTGGATTTGGGGGATATGAAGGCATCGTAGAGAGGAATGATAGCGGGATGCGGAGGGATTTTGCTCAGTGACTAAAGGGAAAAAATGAATGATCAAAATAGGTTTTCACGACATCGCTCCATGAGAATACTGAGCAAGGTTTGGTTGACTTACCACAAGTTCACCCAATGTTCTAGCTTGTTTCCATCCACCGTCCCACACTCTTTTCATTCTCTTCAACGCCACCAGTCTTTTCCCTGCCCATTCCGGTCTAGCACCTGCTCCACACTGCATTGCTGACAAGATTATGTCTGACTTTACTGGTGAATGCCAGTCGCATAACCACACTGTACCAAATGAGCCGTCTCCGAGACATTTTAGTTCGGTGTAGCTTCTTTCGCCGCCTGCGAAAAGGATAAAAATGGTGATTCCGAGTCGATGGGAAGAGGATGATAGTAAGGAGCGGTGGTCGCGGTGGTATCAATCAGCTCAAATTTCACTCATGCCCATTTACCTGTTGAGCTGACGTCACTTACGAGGATCTTCAGTTCCTATTCTTCCATCTTCCTCCTCCACGCTAACTACCATTCTGGAATCCCTTTTCCCTGGATAACCACTTCCTACACCTCTAACGCTGGCATCCAGACGGTCGTTAACCGGTAAAGGAGATGTGGACTGTCTGCGTCTGGTGGAGGGTCCAGCTGTTTGACTATGCCAATCCGGCTGTTCATTCTGCTGCTGCTGCTGTTGTTGTTGTTGATACCCTTGTTGGGGATAATTCGACGATTGATACATTTTTGATGATGGAGATGAGTATGACTGTTGCTTCTGAGAACTTGGGGTGCTATCTGGGGTATGTAGATAACCGTTCGGAGGAGGTGGTGGTGATCGATATCCACCCTCGGCACCGTTGATAGATTCTGGTGTTGGATAAGAAGCTTGAGGACTATGTCCGTACGCGTCTAGGTTATTACCGTAATGGATTGTTGGCGCGAGTGCGACGGGAATAAAGGCTGTTGACATTGTTCTTTCCCAGAATATTCAACTGAGAGTGCGAGAAGGAGCTCAGTCGACTTGAGGGTTGAAGATGAAGGAGGGGGGAAAAGAATCGTTCAACACCACATTTGCCACTGAAATCCACCCGAAACGTGAAAAATAGCAGTGTAGCTTTGCTCCGCCGTAATGAACCAAAAATAGGTGGTGAAATATGAGAGTAGATCAACAAGAGGTCGCCAATGGATAAAGGGGTGTTTTGGGTATAATCGAAATTTCAATATAACGTCGCGTATTGTTTTGGTCCAACGAATTCCTCACTATTGGAATTGAGAAAAGAGGAATTTTTAGTTCAATAGGTCTAAACCAGTCCGATCCGAAGTAATGAAATGCAATGTTACGATCAGAAGACATGAGAATGAATGGGATGACAGTGAATGATAGACGTGCGACAGACAGTAAGTAAGGGATGTGTTGGGCTTTGGGATGTTCCGACCGAAATGGAACGTATGATTAAAGCGAAATAAATAGCTGATTATGTGTGGTGGAACGTAATGACTGATTTCACTTACCACTTGGCTAGATTCGCACCTATGATCAACTGGAACAGATGATAGTTTCTTCCTCCTTTATTTCCCGTTTCTGATAACTATTGCCTAAATTGAATTGGAATGATCGTTACCTTGCTTCTCTTGATAAGTCTTCTTTTCCCTTCCTCTCCTGGCCTGGCCGTGAGAAGCCTTACTTTATTTCCGTTATTTACTGAATGAGAGTGTTTCGCGCTTCCGTCCGCGCTCAAGAGCTGTATATCATGTCAAGCGACGATGACAGTGGTGATGATGAACACGAGGGTAATGTGAATGTTATGTCTCTATGATGATCATGGAAGTTTTAAGTCGTATCATAGAATTGGGTTATATGACTTATTTCATTTATGATAGCCCATCCCAAAAGTGAAGGAGGGGTGGATTAAATTCAGGAACGTCAAAAAGCTATTATTATGATTATTATTTATTTGCTATAGGTTGTGTGTGTCTCTCTCTGAACGTTCTTTCAACTTTTATTATAACACCTCAATCGCAACACTTCTGGTTCCTCGGAATCGTATCAATGGCAGGATGATCGTGTTTTGAGAGATTGCATAGAACTGGAGACATTCGCTGTAACAATTCTGGAAGTATGGTCTAAACCTTCTCTCTGAGATTTTGCATGTGGCATTAGGAGACGATTTTGTTCACACTCACGTCGAGACAGGATATTATGTACAACAGGTACAGATCAAAGGGTAAAAAGTATACGGTGCAAAACACGTTAGCATTCAGCTATCACCCAAGTAGTTTAAATTCCACTACTATACATGAGAGAACGATGCATCCCACCCCCCTCTAACGGCTTCTACTGACTAGGTTATGCAGGAGAAGTATGAAGATATAAAAGAATTGGGAAAATACGCTAAAATTACTATAAATCAGTCTAAATCGGTGTGTGTTTTTCAGCTTAGCTTCATTTAGATATTATTTTAGTTGAGATTTTTAAACTAATTGCCCGGATCAAAAAGTCTAGATTGAATCATCTCGCATTACATTCTCTCACACCAACCACTAATCGAATTTGTTCAAAAATGTACCTTTTTTTTCCGTCTTCCTATCCTAAATTGACGCTAAGAGAAAATCACCCCATGTTGAAGTTGCAAGGTGTTGCTTTGCATGAGAAGAAATTCGAACCGGGAGGAATGTTTGATGTTTGTGAATTGTAATGCCGTGCCGTGTTCCTTTGAACGAAATGGCATGAAGGGACTGATCAAAGAGACGCTGAACACTTGGTTGGAGGGGAAGAGATCTCGCAGGGCATGTTTACGGTAAAAAGAGAAAAAAAAAACCCCCCCTTTCTGATTTTTGATCAGTTCCCAAAACGCCTTTATTTTTACCTAATCATATTATTCAGTTACCTCCTCCCCTCCACCTGTCAGCCCTTGTGATACCCCAGAAGAGAGAGCATGATCAAAAACTCCAAGCCCTTTTACGTCCAATGCCGCTTGCGATTAACTTTATTTGAATAGAATTGATCGTCGTCGTATTATTCGTCGAGGACGAATCGTTCCTCGAACTTCTACAAAATACAAAATGTTGAAAGGTTTGACTATGGTAGGCTTTATACCGAGAGAAATCCCAATAATCAGAATTCGTTCCCTGTTTCACTTGACTCGCAGCCGACAGGTACCAGGATCATCATGCTCCTGATCTGACGGACGCTTCCATGTCTGGTGATCATTCAAGGTGATATGTAGTCTCGGAATCAAGCAATGAGCACTCACACTCATGTGACCTGAGCTTCCACATGTATAGCCAATGCCTGACATCTTGTTGAGATACTTTGACTTTTTGATGGTCAGGAAGTGAACATCTAACATGAAATAACAGCAATTCATGATCAAAGGCTGATTTTGCATCCGGCGGAAAGGGTTATCTCCATCATATGGCTTTTTCGTGCCTGACACATGTCGAAGTGGGAGAATTCCAAAAGCGGAAAGCATGAAACGGAAGAAATCTTCAGACAGACCCGAATCTGGCAAGCCGCTGATATGACCTTTTCATACTGATTTGATATGATACTAAGTATACAAGCAGGATACATTTGTCTATTGAGATATGCCGACACCGTACGAAACCATACATCTACTACTAAATAACGTTCTCAATCGATACAGTTAAAAGACCGTGTTGAACACCTTCATATTCCCTTATACTGCTTTCATATGTATTCTGCAGCATATTTTTCGAAGAAGTGATTTGGTTTTGATCATTCCCATCGAGATGAAGAGGTCCCAGATCTAACATTTCGATGAGTGTCGGACTGAGCGGATATAACGATTCTGTATTATCAAGTGAAAGTGGTGATGGTAATATATCGAACGGACTCTCGTTAAACTTGATCTTGATTTCATCATCCCCATCATTTGGAAGCGGTGTTACGGGAGAATTTTGTCTTGTGACGGAACACGATGTTGTTGCTGTATGTAAATGATGTGTTTGATGGATTTGACTTGTTTTAATACCTAAACCAGATAACAAAGGTGACCATACATTTGATTCGGAATGTATATTCGTTATTATACTTGTGCTTGATCTTGATCTGGAGCTTGAGTTGGATCTGGATGAACTGGGATTTATTGTCCAAGATGATTTGGAATTTTTGAGTGTTTTCCTTGCTGGTGAAGGAGAAGGAATATTCGAAGATGTGGAAGTGGAAGGTAAATCAGGTCTTGCAGAAGATGATCTTCTCATCACTTCTGGACTTGGTAACGTTGGACTATTTGTGATACTTCTACTTCCTCTTCTACCTTCTCGTTGAATGGGCTGCTTGGAACATCTCCTTCCTTTCAGAGTAGGATCAGGAAAAGGAGTAATCTTAGAAGAAGAAGAGGCAACATCGACTTTAAGGTTATCGGCAGGTAATGGGTATTTAGCTTTTATCAGGGTTTGTTTAACGCAAGATGAAGCTGGACTAGGTAATGTTGTTGATGATGGTGGTAATTTCAATTGTAGTCTTGTGAGGTAGAATATATCTTGATATCCTAAATGTGCAAATTTACTTTCCAACGTTTCAAGCTATTCACGACGAAAGTGATTTGCATAAATGACAAATCAGCGATTTTGTCCTAGAACGATCAAAATTGGGGAGTCGAATGTGGAGAGACTCAATTTACCTTTCCATGTTTACAAAGTAGTTGTCTTCCACTACCCTTGGCTATCTTTGCTCTGGAATATCGTTTTACGACTTCTAGTGCGTAGTTGAATGATGGTGGATGAGTGGGATCGGTTCTTTCGAGGACCTGATCAAGATGTCAGTCGGCATTCAGGATGATCTTGGACGATGTAGGAGGAGGGGAGTAACTACTCACTGAGACGACATCAGCGTTCTTACAGGTAGACATGATGGTGAGAAGCAGATATGCCAGATAAATCAATTTGGTGTTTAAGGGTATTCTTAATACCGATCGAGCGGATTGGAAAATCGTCGAGGCTGCCTTTTTTTGATCGAGCTACTTGATAGCGGAGAAATTTCAATGATTGGTAGAAGATTGATAATACGTTTCTGATCAAGATTAAGAGGAGTTGAATGAAGACAGGTCGGTATCGTTTTGATTAAAGACAGGATACGGATGTACACCACACCACACTCTGTGGAGAAACGTATATACTGGAAGTCGGATACTGTGAACGAAGAAAGGGCGACAAATGATTGCACGGAGATGATGGAGTTTTCTTCTTCAGTTCCATTTCATCCAATATATATCTATATAAATCGATATCGGAATGCCGAACGTATTTTTCATTTTGAATCTGCAAATCATGGGCTCTTTCAAATCCCGTTCTTTAACAAGTAACCATGATGACCTGACGTGAATTGTCTTGTATTCTATCATAACCATATCATTAAAGGAGGAAAGCCACGGATGAAAAAGCCACTTGAGCAAAAGGTGTAAAGCAAAGTAAGACAAGAAAAGAAAGTACACTTTTCCACAGTTGAGATCGAAAAGGTACCGATTACGTTATCACATGTCGAAGATAGTCAGTGTCATCTAGAGGACCAACGTGCTCAATAGTTGTTTTTCAGTTTAAGCAGTATCGTAATATGACCTCACCAAGCGGAACTTTATTTCATAATTGCTACTTCTGGTCCTCTGGTCCGATGTAATCAATCACCCACTATCAACAAGCCAACAGATCAGCCTGTTCAGAGGGGAGAAGAACGGGTTGAAATGAAACTTTTTCTCCGGCGTTAGAAATAAAGTGACTAACTATATTTGAATATAACGTAGATCGGATTTTCGGCGTACCTGATCTTCTTCCGATGTCGTAATTCTTAGACAAGCCCTTTAGATGACTGCTTTTGGTGTATCAGTCTTGTACAGTTGTACGACCAAACCGAACTATGGAGTAATACTACCATTAACTCAGTAAAAGCGATAGTCTTCTCGCTCTTGAAATAGATTTCACAATGTATATAATCAGGATGACCAATGTCAAACGGAGATAGATGTCCAATTGGATTCGTTCCTGTTTCTCCACCAGATGCTCATCCTTGACATATGTCCAGTTTGTCCAGACTCTGCATACGAAATGTGTACCTTACGATTCCGTCGATAACCGAATGATCCATCAACAGAAGTAAGTCACGATGAATGTACCAAATTCGTCGTTGTGAAGGCCACATCCATGACAGCGTTCTCACAATGACATATCCTTGTCTTGGAGTGCGGAACTAAAAACCAGCAACATGTCGACATGTCCAATGTGCGCAGAAAGAGAACGCGGCTATTGGGAAACGTAAGATGAACGTTATGAGGATGTTTTGAACAAATCTATTCCTTTTCTCAAAGAAGAAATGTACGGTGATAGATATGCTCGAATTTCCTTTGCGTTTGCACAGAAAGTTTTACCTATCGGAAGTAATTGTTGGGACCAACATGATAGCTACGCCGAACAAAGTAAAAAAAAATGATATGACATGCAGAACGTCATCAATGCCTATAGACATATGCTTATATATGTTCAAGCGCCGTTTAATATACCATTTGTCATCGGCATTTGATCATGATATCTCCCTTTCTTTACCTTCTACTGGATTCGGGAATGGTTTCGCGAGGCCCGATATCAAGCTGGTATGCTTAAGATCGGCTGATGATTTACTTTTACTTTCTCTTTCTATGGTCGACGGGTCTTTCAAGTTTTCAAGACTTCAAGTTTTCAATCAGATCATTCGCGACTCTCCCTTTCTTGCAGAGAGCCTGAGTCAAGGAATGCCTATACATGTATCAACGTATCATCACATGGGTCATTGCGGTGATTGATTACATCATACAATCATCTAGATTACTTACTTCAGTCACTCATCCAAGACAGAATTATGTGGCTTTCGTGGTTACCAAAAACAATTTGATTCCATCTTCTCCAATGATCTTGGGAGCCAGCTTGATCGTCTGGACCTTGAAATCGGATGGAAGTGATAATCGACGAGATATCAATAAAAGGTATTCTGTTCCACTGATGATTTGACATAACATTTGACATACATGGGACAGATTATATTCGGTAAGGTCATTCATTATGCGAACTTCGATATACAACTAGCTAAACGGTCGATCACATAACTTATATGACATCTACCATTAAGACCAAGACGTTTCCAGTCTCGACTATAGATACGAACAAACAAACAAAACAAACAACAGACAAATCCTCTCTACCTACAAAAGCACATTTGTTCATATTCCAAATTCGATCTGGCTTAAAGCTTTTACACCTTCCCCTGCAGCGTCATCCACTATCAATATCCTATTGAATTCGATATTCTCCTTTTTCAAACCGTCGAGTAATAATTTTCTATATCCATTTGACATCACCAATCCACCACCTAATACCAACGCTGATTTATCCGTTTTTACTATCGTTGAATCACCAAGTAACGATTCCGTTAATTCTATCAATGGTATTATTGATTTTCTAGTCAGTCGAAGAGCTTCAAGATGTGACATTTGATGTTCTTCTGGTCTGGACACCAAAATCTCTCCAGTCGTTTTATGTGATAATGATTTTGAATTCGGTATATCGCTGTGAGACTCCAAATCTACTTCCATTTCCATGTCATTCTCTGCTTCGGTTTCCGATTCACCATCTGTACTTGCTGGAGGAGTAGGTAAACCACTTAACCCAAGCGGATTATCACCTGGGAAGGCCCATTTCAGGATTACTCTAGCAGCCGAAGCGATCATGGCGTTTCTTTTGGATGTAGCTTCGCCGATATCTGATCCTTCAAAAGCACCGTTCGACAGAGATGCCAAGTTTATCAACTCTGCAGGATCGGTGGTACCGAAATGCCTCAATATATCTCGATGAAGAGGTAACATTGATGGAGTGACCGATGAATATACAGAGGTCGAAGCTTGTCTATCTGCAAGAGAGAGAACGTTTCGTATGGCAAGTCTCCCAAGCCAAAAAGCCGAACCTTCATCGCATAGTCTGTAAAATCGTGAACATTCAGCTTCCATACCTTATTCTGAGCAGATGCAAGGTAGCTGAACTCACAGGTATCCCCATCCCCTGGAGATCGCTACATCCTCCAATGGCAATGATCGTTTTCGAATATTATTAAGCGTTGAAAGGGAATCTGTGGGATTGGCATTCAATGGTGAAACTCTTATCGTACGTCCAATAGTACCGGTGCCAGCCACCACAGCGACGACATGATCTATTCCAGGTATAGCAAGAGCTGGAGCAGCCAGAAGGTTGACATCTGATACGTGACGCAACCGAAAAACGGAAAGAGATTAGCTCCTCCTCTAACAATATGATCATAAAGTGAGAACGTGTAACATACCATTTGACAACCTGATTTCATCTTCAGTCAAACAAAGAGCGCTAGTTGCGTAACCGATGAAACCGTCCGCATCCGCTTGACAATTCACGCCAGCCAATCCTAACCATGCATATCGGAACAGTGACATGTTGATATTAGGTAATCTTGCTGATCTAGAAGACTCTCCTGTGTCGCCCACAGAGTATACGGAAGAAGGAGTGTTGGGTCGAAGGTCAGATAGGGGAGAGAGAGAGAGGTTTGGGATATACAGAGCTGATGGAAGGTGTGATTTCGGTAATTGAATTAAGGCTCGATAAGTTGCTAGTAAAAGTGATTGTGAAGCTGGTCCATATCCTACGCTTTGACTATATATATACAAAACGAAATCTCATCATGAATATCCTGGCCAAGTTCTTTCCTTGATTGATTAGACGATGCAATCACTTACACATTGCATGGTCCAGCAACTCCCCTGACTTGCAATCCATCATTTGAACGTATGACTACACATACTTTTGACCCGCCTCCATCTGCACAGAGGACTAGTCGGGGAAGGGTTGGTGACACAGGAGGAGTAAGTATATGGGTAGTCATCGTTGCAGATTTGCTACCTTTTGGATAAACGTTGGTACGTCAATCTTGAAACAGTTTGGCGAAAATGGGGAGTCTATATATACTAGTCGTAACGAGAAGGTATCCACTTTATCTACATAAATGACATTTGACGGTATTCGTTCAGTCTATTCAATCTAGTGTAAAGTCGATGTTCTAAACTGTTTGCTATTTCACTAGAAATCCTTGACTAAGAAAAGGAAATACCCTCTTTTGTATTCCGTCCTAAGCGATCACGGAGAAGGGTTGATGGTTGTTTGATATGTTCTCGGCAAAGGCGGATTAGATTATGAGATTATGAGATTATGAGATCTTATCACTTTATTTACGTCCCTTGCTTCCTTTGTCCGAGCGCTGCCAAGGGTCAATCGGTACTAGCTTACTTTAAAACAGTCCGATCTATGATCCGAGTTTGGGATTCCCGGTCTATCCCAAGGATGATGGTTGTGTGGTTACGAGGTCGTTTGATGTGATCTTTTGTTCAGGTCCAGACTGTATATCAACAAAGGGGAAAGGGAGGACAAGAAGGGGATTGTCTCAATCCATGATAATGTCAGCCTAGAAAAACATTAAATCGGTAATCACCGCTACGAGTACAGTAGTGAAGTCGCCGTTTTCACCGTTCATCCCGATCGAGAAGTAGGGGATGAAAATGATCCGTGAAAGGGGTGAACCTTTCTTTGTGTGACCATCCCTTGCTTTGTCTAGATTCTGAATACAATACATCGGGAAGCGTGGCGATACTACACTGGTGTGATGATTCACATATGGGTGGCATGAATCACCGAGTGAATGTTCGGTCAAGCTGATCTGACAGAAATCAGGGTGACATCATTTTACGAATGCAACTCCACCTTGAAGGTATTTATGTTCTCACGTATAACGACAAGCAGTACATCCTCTGTTACGATCGCGATTCCGGACTATCAAAATATACAGTACCTGATCCTTTTGTAATATCTCCAGTGATGGCCACTCTGATATATATACAGCTGAACGCTACTCGTTTCATCCGATATTACTTCTTGAAACCTCCAATCCTTTTCACATTCACCGCAATTTCTGTAGTCTCTCGCAATACGAAAACAATGTTTTAGCTGTTGTTCTACTGACGTGTTGCTGATCCAATTCTCCAAGTAATAGCATCTCCCCTACTGACTTGAGTAGTAGTATCACTAGAAATACGTGCAATTTCAGTATCAGCACCTCACGTCATGAAATGCGTATCGGGAGTGATTATAACATTGGATTTTGGAATGAACCATGGCTAAACTTACCATCATCAACACGTAAAGAACTTTCTTTTCCTCTGTCTATATCCTCTTTTATACTTTCAACCAATTCACTTCCCATCAAAGTAACGAAATATAGATAAGTTGGACTTAGGTTAATCAACGATTCAGGTTTTTCCCATGATTTACAGATAGTCATGAAGCTCATTGCTGATTTGATTACGATATTCTTACTTGTTTCCCTCAATTTATGATCATCGTATATAGTCTCATAAACCCCGTTTCTACTGGATCTGGCATGTGACCCGGAGATTGACCGATGATCTTCGTTGTTGTTGGAAGGATCTGATAGAGATGGAGGTGGAGGTAGGTATTTTGACAATGTTGAATTCACTGACATTCTAACGAAATAGTAGGTGATCAAGACATGTTTCTTCCATTGCTCTTCCCCATCTTCATGTTGAATCTGTGTAGGAGAAGAAGTAGAATCCAACTTGGTTTTCCATAAAATCAGATTCTGATTGACGTTTCTTGCTAATTGTTTTAGTCCTCGAACAAGTTCGGTGGGTGGCTGTGAAGCGCTGACGAGTGATTTTAACTGATCTCTCCATTGATTCAAGATGATCATCAGTCTAGCATGGAACGTAAGGAGGAAATCCTGTCTCGTATGTTCACGTTCTGTTGAGATATGATCAGACCCATTTGATGGTATCAATACTCGGCAAAATGATTCGGCATCTCGATGGGGTGGGGCGTCAAGCGAAATTTGAAGTCGCTCAGTGCTGTCCACAATCTGAATCGCAATAGAGCATGTCAAAGGAGGGTTTCTGACACGGCAATAAAGATGTGAGAGGAGGAAGATCCACTCACATAGCACAATAACCATATCCTAGCCATATCATCACTTCCAGCAGGTCTTTCAGGGGGAATGATTCCTGCCAATGCCGCAATAGTATTTCGCGGTCCGGGTGAAGTTTGCAACAACTGGTAGTAAGTTGGATTCAACATAGCAGATTCCCAAAGGATCCATCATTCCAACCTATATTACATCAATCGGACTCACCTTGATCCAACCTCTTGCCCATCGGAAAGCTGATCTGGCAATGAGAGCAGCCTGTTCCCTTTCCGTCATGTAAGTAGCCAATATACAAGCGGCTACAATCTCTTCTGGACCTAAACCGAACTCAGGCTCTAATGGATCATCCCCATCTGGATCGCCAAAATCAGGTGTATAATGACCTATGAAAGTTTGCCAACTTTCCGCAGGTGAAGTCTTCAATAAAGAAGACACCTCTTCTGCCAGTAGAGAATGATGGTGATGATATCGCAATGTCCTTTCTGATGAGATCAAACACAGCACGGCAAGTAGTAATGGTGTGATATATTGAGGTCCTGCGATGTAAGGGAATTGGTAAAACTGTAATGGATGTCCGTAGATGAATGTGGATATATTATGATGAAAGCTAGAAGGAATTGGTCAGATTGATTCAACGTTGTTATCTAGAGGCTAAGATTGGCCTGGGTCATTTTCGTGAATTTATCAAAAGCACTCACTATTTGACAAGGGACAAAGCATCACTTCGAGGTATTAAGTCTTTTTTTACTATATCTTTTCTTGGATCTTGAGACCCTATGACCACTTTTGGGTCATCTTTTTTCTGCTCAGGTGTGACCATGGGTGTAAGATCCTCTGTCATATGTGAAACCGATTGTTTTGATTGGATAGCCGCAGTCGATGTTTGAGAATAGCTTACATGTTTCTCAATGTACATGTTTGGGACAGAAGGCACGAGTGTAAATCGAGGCGAGCTAACTATCCTGTCGTGCTTGATGCCACTGTTGAGATCTGGTGGACATGAAAATCGATTTCTTGGTGCATTTGTTCTTGTGTTCACTTCATAGATTGACGGTGGTTGACCGATATTCCATCCTTCTTCATTCGAGGACAGAACTTGACCTATGGAAGGCTGTACGTTCTGCCAGCCTGCAATCGGGGATTTACGCAAGGGTGGGGTTTTCGATGATGGTCTATTCGGTGGTATATCAGGTGGTAGATTGGGGGACGATACGACGGGAGAGGAAACTATTGTGGAAGGTGGTCGAGTGAGTATTCGGGGTCGCTCAGAAATACTATTAGATCTCTGCAGTACTTCAATATCTAAGTCTGATGATGAGGGTAGATTCAAGTCGACTATTGAAGTCGAGGATGACTTTCCACGATTGCCCTTGAGTCGGTGAGCTTTACTTGGCTCTTCATACGATTGGTCGAGCTCATCGTCATCAGCATCCTCTCTTTTGATAGCTTTTCTACGTTTTTTTTTACTTGGGGTGTGTTCCCTCGTCACCATGAAATTTTGACCTTCATCCAAGGAAGAGACTTGCTTGGGATGATCATACTTCTCCAGTCCTCCTGGATGATCATCCGAAACAAAAGGTGGAATGATATTCTTCTCGACCAGATGATGTAAGATGTGATGTACCGCTTTTGATAATTGATTTAAGTGTCGAGTCGCTTCGTATAAGTCATGATGTAATTTGAGCTGAGATTCTTCGTCCTGAACCATACGAGAAGCAGTACCTAGTGTCAGCAGTAGTTCATTTTTCGTTGAGTAGTCAAGAGGAACGGACTTCAAGAAGAACGAACTCACATTACTTCTAGGAAAAAAAAGACATCGCTCTTTCCTAGCTTGACATCTTATACAATCCGAGTTACCTTGTTCAACTATACATTTCAGTTTCGCTTTCCTACAACCTGAACAAGCTTTTGGTTTTTTCTCCCTGGTCAATACTGAAGGAATTGACCCGGCCGATTGATCAATGAAAGCTGGGATCTCATTCACAGTTGTGGATGATTGTTCTGATTTCCAGAAAGTGCCTTTCGTAGGTGTGAGTGATATCAGAGGTGGACTCGTGTTGGAGAGCGAATGTGTGGTTGTAGTTGTAGTTGAAGATGAAGTTATGTTTTGAGGATGATCTGGAATGGCTGATTTTGTTCCAGATAGATCTCTCGATCTTTTCTTTCTATTTGGAATATGATGGGATTGGGGTCCAAGTTGATTGTCATAGGCATCTGGAGGAGGTGAGTGGTCATCGGCATAGGAATTACTTGATCGAGTAGCATGGTACACGCGCTGAGGACTACCTGTGGCTGGATGATGCTTTGGAGGGAAAGTAGTCGCTCTATTTGATTGTGCAGAGTGCGAATTCGGAAACATCGATGCCGTTTGATCTTGAGTTTGATCGGATGATTTTCTAGGTAATCTCTGGGGTAGACTATGGGAGGGGGATTGGGTATGGACATGAGGATGAGGATAGGAATAAGGATGTGGATGAAGGTAAGATGAAGCCTGATAATGAGTTTGAGGTGACGGGGAGTGACTATACTGTAGTGGTTCTCCATTGTATGCATATTGCGGATAAGCAGATATAGTAATTGGCGATTGGACAGAACTCATCGAAGGCGAATGTATTGGAATTGACGGTCTGAACGTTCCCTTACGATGCCTTTCAGCGGTGTGCTGATGAGATGTCGGTATCATATTTGGTCACGCAGTACTTCGATGATGATAGTACTGGGCTTGAATGGCAGTCCTGGTCGATCTTTCTTTTGATTCTTGAGGAATATGTAGGAACCGGTGATAACGGCGAATGGAGATGTTGACTATGGGGTATTACGTCGAGATTACCGCGAAGGATTCTAGAGCACGAGATGAGACTATAAGGATATGTAAAACAAAGAACGTCTTCAATCCCTACCACTCTTCCCCTTGAGAGAAAGTCGTGTTCCATGCAATATGGAATAGAAACTGAATCGAGATGCGATGGATATGGTTGATTGAATCGGGGGGCGTCATAAGCTTCGATTCGAGTTGATTGTATGTTACCGACTGTCTTGGTGCACTGACACTTGACTCATGACCTTGAAATAACAAGGGAATAGGGCGTTGGTGAAGATACCTTTCATCGAAGGGTTCAGGGGGAGGATGATTGATGGAGATGTGTGAGATGGTTGACGGATATTCAAGTTGTGAGATGACGAATGATATGCCTTTGAATTCTGTTTACGATGTAGTTGCTGAAGTATGCCTATGGAAGCGTGAGTATACAGCAACGATGACTAGACATGGTGAGTGAACAACACATGTATCAAGCTTGAATCAACCTCCATCTTGAATCGGAGGTAATTTGAAAAGGTGATCACGGCGTCTCCACCGATGCTTGGTCACCATCCCCAAAACTTGTACCTCACCGAGATGATCTGCATGAATGCAATTTGACCTCGGTCACAGTCAACATGAGATCTAAGGAGATGTGACCAGTGCATTTGCTAAGTGCCGCAAAACAGGTTGAAGTTGTAAACTAGGTTTGGGTCAGGTTAACCGTGGACCAAGTAGAAAGCACGGTCCTATTCCCCTCTTTTCTCTCACCCTAATATCGTCTGATCATCTCACTATCTCTCCATTTATGCAGCTGTCCCGGAAGTAGGTTCTTGAGTGAGCATGTAAAGGAGTAATGGGGAAGGAAACCGATCGGAAACCAGGTACGATTTCCCACCCCCTAAGTCACCAGAATGTTGGATCATTCGCTTCAAGTGGCGTTGAGCCGTGCTTCAGTGTGCTCGTCGTCAAGAAAAGTGAGTATAGGCTGAGGGCGAGTATAGTGAGTTCCTAGCTACGAGCGTGACATATATAAGGGTCTCATAGTAATTCAGGATGAAAGGATGATTGAAAACAACATACGGGAGATACAGTAACTTACACAGCTGAAGTGACAACGACAAAGTACAAATAAACGAGATGCGAGACAAACTTACGTCACTAAATTTACACTTTAAAGCTGGCTCAAAAAATCCTTGGGGAATGGAAGGGAATGTAAACACAATATTAAAAGACTTGAAAGTAACCCAAAACCAAACCAACGAAAATCGCAATGGAAAAAGCTTTATAATGACCCCAACCTTCAAATTTCTCGCTTAACATGACCCGTTCCGTGCCGTCTTCATTATGTTTCCAATTTGTCACGTATGGCGGTCCCGGAGGGGTGTCTTGATAAATCTGAGGTACATCAACCATTACAGGATTTGGCTCATCTCCTTGTTCTCCCAAGCGTGTATGAAGGTCTGAATCGTTATCAATCGAAGAAGATATCTGTCTGGTTTTAGGCAGGTTACCTGGCTTAGGTTTGTACTGAAAATGTACCTGTTGCCGAGGTGGTGATGATCCTCTTCTCGATTCTAAATCTTCCATCGTATCTTCCCAATGGGTTCTTTTCTTGTTGAGACCATTCTTTACAGTCGTAATCTCTTCATCAGGAAAATCAACTTTCTCGATGAATACTAGTACTCCCTTAGTATCGCCTTTTGAAGGATGATGGTGATGCTTTCTGCCCAATGACGCCTGCCAAGTACTAACCATGATTCCACCTATTGTCTCTGCCAAACAAATTCCTAAACGAGCTTTATACTGTTTCTCCTGTAAAGTCAATGCTCTTTCTCTGGATTTCTTGGAAGTAGTCAACGATGTCAGAGTGGATAATATGCTGGTATCACGTGCTAGAAGAGGGGAAGCATCGAAAAGGACAGAAAGGTCAGAAAGTGTGAATGGGTACGTTGGCGGAGACGATTCTTGGTAAATTAACAAAGGGATTAATGGAAGTATATCGTGGACGATATTCGATTGACTTGATTGAGGTAAAGATGATGGCCCAGGAGGGGTATTGGGTGGGAATAAGGGTATGGACTTGTCAGGGATATCAGCAGTGTTCTACTTGTATACTGAATGATGAAACGGCGAGCTTCGCTTACAGGGTATAACAGGAATTCTTTCCATGCCCTATCATCCACTTCATCAGCTCACAGCTTTTTGTAATAGGTAACGGTCAAAAGACGGATCACTTACTTGTCTGATAAAGCGATTATACCGTTCCAGCTATCTTTCCATATCCCTTCCCTTATCTTGCTAGGATTTTTATCTTGTCCATTTCGTATAATTCGATTTCTGGTATCATCATCTAGTGGAGTTGTAATCTACAGACACGCAGTTCTTCAGCATCTATACTCGAGTTTATCTCACACGGATATGCAAGATGATGACATGAGGGAAGGGTATATAGATTCACTGACATATCGATTATCCTGGATGATATCTATACCTTTTAACGGTGTAGATGAGAGTGATGAGAGTGAATAGGATGATTTAGGTATTTGTGAAGAAGGTGGCAACCAGCTACTCGAACGGAATATAGATAATCTCGTCAGCTCGACAATTCGAAAATGACTGTGCTATTCACGATACCAGTGGAACTTTGATCATGCAAGAAGAACAGGAGTGATAATGATTATGTATCTCACTTATGCCCCACAGCGAGACCATCATCCCAACTTTCCACTTCCCCAATGATTCTACCCAATAAACCTTTTTTCGGATCGTTTTCATCCCAAAATAACCTTTCTACTCCTTTACCTAAATTCCCACATATCTTTCTGGCTAAAACGATAGGAACCCAAATATCAATATGTGGTGCTATACCTTCTAACGAGAGAGAATAATCAGAAGGTTGGATATGTAATGTTGATAAGATCGATAAAGGTGAAAGTGGATTTAATGTTAAGAATAATGGAATGAGTGATATATGTGGTTTATGTGAGGGATCAAGTGTTAAATATATCGGTATATTATCCTTTCATACGGTATGACGTGTCAGAATTAGTCAGTCACGGATATGGTTGAGATATAGGATGCGAGGATATTGAGAGGGCATTGAAGCATTCCGAATACTCACTATTAATACGTAGAACAGAGGACATAGAGTTTTCCCAGGTGAAAGAGTGGGTAAAAGTCCGAAGTGAACAGGAAGAGGAAGGGGTGGAGATATCGGAATGTGTCTATCCCGCGATTTAGAAGTAGCTATTGGCATTCTTTACATACTTTGATTCGTCGAAGGATGATCAGTCGGAGCATCCAAATATCATAATGAAGCATGAGAAAGGATTATATATCACCTACTCGTAATCACCAAATGACCGGTTATCATTGATTTATCGCTCTTTTACCTTCGATCAGGCACGGGCAGGATATACAAGCTGCGAAAGAACAGCGAATGAACAGGTAACGTTACAGTATCAAAGTCATAACGATTCAACAATAATATTCATATTCCAGATGCATGAAAGCCCAGCAAATATACTTTAGAGGGAAACCAACTAGCCTTCAAACCATCCAAAAGAAAGTACATATATATATTCCTCTTCCGCTATTAACAATCCAACAGATTCTTCTCATCAGGACATTTTATTCCAACAAAGGTGATATTTGGTCTCATAATCAACAAGTGTCCCGACTAGATAACGATCACCCTCAATTAAGGAACATATCGGAAACCTGATTTTCATCAATTGATCAATATGTGAACAATGACCAATGTACGGGGTAAAAACTCACCAGGAGCCAAATCGTATTCCTCAACAACATTAAGATGAGTTCCTTGAGGTGGTCTACCACCTTCAACTTTATCTCTTCTCTTGTTCTCCCATCTGTAATAGGTAGTCATGGCTAACACCAATAAAAGACCAAGTGCTTGGAAAGCGATGTTGACTGTTGCTCCTTTTTTGTATTGAGGTCCTTCTTTAGTTGGGAATCTGAATAAAACATATATCAAAATTAGCTTATGTGCTTTCGAACATTCTGACAAAAAAAGAAGCTATTGATCGTCTTCTTTCCGTGAAAGAGTGTTATTGAGATGCAGTTTACTCACAAGAAAGCGGCTAATAAAGATAAACATTGACCAACGGAATTCAACATTCCCAAACTTGTTGCTCTCTGTGACTGAGAACCTGTACAGCCCGCTTGCCATGAGATGATCAAGGGGATATTGGTATATCCTGCGGTGACTATCAAACAGCAGGCGAAGTATCTTGCTGAGTATTGTGAGTCTGTAATGTGACTTGCAGGGACAGACAAGAGAACAGCCCATCCTACGATACCGAGGACAAAGACGAAAGCCACTGGTAATCCTCTAGATTGCTTGTAATCTGAGAATGAAGTTAAGAGCAACATGAAGACCAAAGCGACGGCGTATGGTGGGACAGTGAACAATTGAGCTCTGGCATTGGAATATCCTAGATATAATGTAAACAAACTCAAGATCAGATTTGGGCTGTCTCTCGAGGTGATCTTGCGAAGATTGTTTGGGTGAAAGAAAGCTCAGTGATGAGTTGACTTACCGAAACCTTTGATGATAGTAGGTAAGAAACCACCGACTGAACCAAGAGTCAGATTCATACCTATATGAATTCGTATGTCAGTTTATACACTTTGCGACATAGTAAACCAACGAGTTTACAACGAGATGGAACACTGACATGAATAAGCGAGTGAAATGACATAAGTCTTCCAATCTAAAAGACATCTTCTGACTCCACCCCACTCAATTCCAGTCGAAGCTTCAACGTTGGATTGAGCGTTTAATTTTGTCAAGAGTAGAGTTCTTTCGTTTTCATTCAGATATCTTGATGTTTCAGGTCTGGAAGGCATGAACAGGAAAACACAAATTGCCAAAACGACAGAAGGACAACCTTCGATCAACTATAGGTAAGAACCAGTTTTGTCAGCGAGAAGTCGCAGGTATAGTAGATATGGGAAGATGACACAAGTGAGATTGTTGACGACTTACAAACAAGATTCTCCATTGAGGTATTTTTGAATTTTTGATACTTGCTACACCGTAACTGATCAAACCACCAAACGCTCCTGAAAGTGCACCAGCGGAAATGAACAAACCGACTCGTTTAGCTAATTCCTGTTTGGTGTACCAATAAGAAAGATGTAATGCCATTGCTTGACCGAACATTGCTTCTCCTATTCCGACGAATAATCGACAAACGAATAAACCTCCTTTGGTGAATGCGGCAGCTTGACAAGTAGCGGCGATGGACCAGATTAACGCTCCGCATGCTATGGATCTGGAAGGTAAAAATTGTCTCGCTAGTAAAGTACCGGGAACCTAACCACAGCGAGATCAGCAAAAGTTATGATATACTGTAGTACGACGTTGTTAGCACTTACGGAGAAGACGATGTAGGTAACGAAGAACATGGATAAGGCAATAGAGTAGTTTTTATCCTCGTTATCCAAAACCTCTTTTTGCAATCCTTGCAATCGTGCATTGGCTCTTTGAACATCCGATGAATATCAGCGAGTTGGAAATATGGTTGATACATGAATAGGCTGATGTGACTCACAAATTTCCTCGATCAAGATAAGCACTTAAATAAAGTAAGACAGCAAAAGGTAAAATGGCGCAATCTATCGAAGGGCAAGAGTTTTCAGTCAGTCATTCGATTCATTGTAGTTCCTTTAATATCATCCTGCCTATGGGATAGAAGATATTGTCGAGACTGTGCGCAGAAGTTTGGGAAGTAAGAAAGAACCTACCAAGTTTAATCAATAATTTCCTTTCAGCTTTTTTGTTTTCCTCTTTCAAGACTAAACCAGTATCTGAATTGGCATATCTTGTACTTGCTTTTTCGTTATCACCTGCACCTCCAGTAGCAGTTGTTCTAGTTCCAACAGGGACTAAACCATCATTATGTGTTTGATTATGATCCATTTCAATTTGTTGATCATATGGTTTTTCCTCCATTTGGAGTTGAACGTGTTTTGACATCTTCACCAAACGAGAGTCTCTCCCGATTCTGCTGAAATAATTTATATATAGGTTTTAACTATGTAGGATGGGAGAGTTACAAATCAAAATATGTATATATATATATATATATATGTATATGAAAAGGATAACTGATGTGGGGAAGAAGAATTATGTTGAGGGGCTACCTTCTTATACTATTAGTATTATATATCCCGTTTCTAGTTGGTTCATCGGATAAATTCCCCACGAAAGCCTTTTTTCGAATCACATGAATCTTGAAAGCCGATTAGCATGGTAAAAAAGAAATCAGAAAATCCAAGGAGATCCCTGTTGCCCCAGATGGCAATAGACGCTTTCCCTATGAAGTGAAAGCCCCTCTTTTCAGGTGACACATACATCATCCCTCCTCCCCCTCAAGCTAAGACAGGGCGGTCTGTCGTTCGGTCAATAAACGAGACGAGTGGACGCATGAACGAAGGGAAGGGAGGGCGAATACGGTCCTCCAATTGCCCCGTGGCCTACATTACACTGGAAGCGCATCAAGCAAAGGGAAGAAGAAGTTCATTCACCTGACCTTGAGCTTTATGTTCCAGGTCCCCCGCAGGCAGTTTACGGAATGACACGAAACTTGGAAAGCAATTGAAATATACGAATAGACTAGAGATGTTCACCTTTCCCGCCGGTGATATCGGACCGCGAATTCTATTTTTAGATGTCACAAATTTACTTTGTACCTGAGAGATCACAACGTAAGCGACTTTCTCGGCTTTATTCTCAGATCGGCTCAAGAAGGAAAGAATTGACCGTAGGATATACCTCAACACCATCATCATACATATATATATATTTACAAGATTGCAAAGGTGTTATATACTTCTGTACATTCAATCGTCGCTCTTTGCTCCTTTCGTTTCGAAACGACTTGTGAACAACAGCTTTTACAAGATATTTGATGAATATACCGTATCCGCCAGTATGACGCATTCCAATTCAGTTTACAAAAATGAGGACGAACGTAAGATGAGCAAGAGGAAAACGACAAGAATACTATGTAGAATCTCAAGTACATAAGCAAGCAAAGGCAAGGAGACATACTCATCCGCGACGACTTATACCCTTCTGCTCTTGATTTGCTATGTCCCTCCACCAAATTTGGAAGCTACAGCTCTGCTTCTAACCGCTACTGATCTACGCGCAGGAACCTGATTTCCGTTCAAAGCGGTTTCCGCTTGGTTGGTGAAGTCGCCAGGTTTAGGTGAAGTATAAGGTGTTGGAACAGAGATAGGTGTTGGTATTTTCGATATCGATCTATGAGTATTACTCATCACTCTGTCTTTTCTAGCTTCTACTTCACTTTCCTCCTCATTTTCAATAACGTCATTATCATCCCAACCTAGCATATCTTCTGATACACCCATTCCCATATGCTGACCAGACATTACAGCTGCTAAGGCTGAGAATGAGGAATTCCTATCGAGTATTCCACCTGTTCCAGGTAGTGCGGTCGGATCTTGTGAATGGGGAGTTAAGGGATAAGCGGAAGAAGAGACGTATCTTGGTGCTGATTGATTGGAAGATACAGCTCTGACTGTGCCGTCCGAAGAGCTAGAAGCGACTCGATTCGACTCTTGTGATTGCGCCGCCCGGAGGAAAGTTGCTTCACGAGGTGTAGGTCCAGCAGACCAAGAATCAGTCGGTGACATTGGCTGTTGAGAAGACAAGAATGGTCCTTGTTCTCCATAAGGAACTCCGGGATAACCATACAACGATGGATCAAAGGAAGCATCCATAGCTAGGTACGGTAAATTCGCATCGTACCCGGACGAGAAAAACGGTATTGAAGGATCGATGTTACCATCTTCAGGAATCACAGAGACGTACATAGGTACGTATCCTTGAGGGTAAGGATAAGCACCTTGTGCACCAGATCCGAAGCCCTCTTGAGGGACAAACGACGATGAAGGAGTAGGAGGTGCAGCACTTGTCGTGCCACTTGGTGGCCCGGTGGAAAGCCCCGACACTACAAAAAAAAAAGCGAACGACATCAGCATTTGTATGCGTAGCAATAAATCAATCGTCACGACCTACCTCTTGTGGTTGAAGATTGACCTGCTTCGTCCGCTTCAATATCGAAAACCTGTAATGTCCTTTCATCTGCCAGGAGACCACTTGGGATGGCAGCATTTTGCATATCCTCTCTGACATCGTCATCTCGGAGATTCCACCACATCTCGGCGAGCATTGCTGGATCACCGTTATCATCCTCTGGGAAAGGTTCAATATCGTCTAGACCCAGGATTGGCATTGGTCGACCTTGAGAATCGATTGGGAGAGGATCTGCGATGAATGGAATGGCTGAGTGCGCCGAAGGATATACACCCAATCCTTGCAGTGGCTGGCTATATGCCCATGGCTTAGTGCTTGATTGATCAATGGCGTGAGGGAGTTGCAAGGATGGATCTAAATGGGAGGAAGTAGAAACACCAGACTGCTTGTTTGGCGGTAAATGTTGACCAGTTGTCAGGACAGACACAGCTTCAAAGGTGTCTTGTACCGGCACCACCGAGACTGCAGGTACCGGCTTCATATTGGCTGGTGAGTAATTTTGATCATGTTGCCAACTTCTATAATCTTCAGCAATTGTTGCACCAGGGGGTCTTTGTTGATACAACGTTGCATCTTCAGGTGCCAATGCTGGTAAAGCGCCGATTGGCAGAGGGAAAGGGTAAACACTCAATGGGTCCGCTCCAAGTTGGTACCGCAATTCGGAGTGCTCAGCTAATCGGTGGGCAGCACCACGAGCTGAATGATCACAAGGAATCAGCCGAACTGTATCAAACAGTCTGCTTGTGCCATTTACTCACCCGTTGATTCACCTTTCCACCAATGACTTCGTTGCTTGTCAGATTCACCAGTGTATGATAAGGATCGAGCAAGATTTACTGTTTCTGGACGTTTGGCAGAATTGAGAACTGAATATGGTGATGAAGGAGATATACGTGTTCGTTGTCTATGGTGTCTTTTGCCCTCTATGAGTTCAAGGTTGAAAGATCGTCAGCTAGGTGATTCAATAAGACAGGTTGAAACACTGATGTACTCACTTCCCGCTTGCTTGTCAGCTTCCTTTTGTCGTTTTATCACTTCTCTTTCACGCTCCTTGTCCTCTCTTTGTTTGATTTTGTCCGCTTTCCGCATAGGTTGAAATTTGTAATCGGGGTATTTCTTTTGATGCTATTGGGCGCAGATAGTTGCAGACTGTCAGATACAAGCTTTATAGAATAGGATAAGATGGATTCTGAGGCACCTTGTGCGGACAAGAATCGTTTTACTTGAAAAACAAAATGCCACGGCGACAGGTATAAATCACACAGGATAGGCTTAGGGGATGGAACGCGGTTACTCACCTCAATCTTTCTGAGATTCGCTTTCTGTTCGTAAAACGCTCTTCTGTCAGGTGTTTCGTTCTTCCACAAGGTACTGATGAGCTTGCTAATATGTGCTTGAGGTAAACCTTTACCAGTTTTTCCTCTTCCAAGACTTAAGAACTCTTCCGTTGGTTCTCTCCCTTGGCTTTTAACCTTTTTGTATTTTGTTTTGGTGGAAGTGGGCGGTGGCATCATATGGGAATCCAGTACTTCTCTTGATTTACCTCTATCCGTAAGTCCTCCCAAGTTGCTCTCATCAGAACTGGCAGAAGTTGTAGCACCGTATCCCATTTTAGCAAGAGTGATATCGAGATTTGGAATATCATTACCAGCTGCTAGATCTTTCAAGATATCTGATCGATACAAGATCCAAGCGTTAGGAGGTCGAGGAATAGCATCTGTTCCAGATTTAGGTTTAGAAGATGACAAAGCTAGTTTCGATTCAATCGGATATGCTGTTGAACCAGAGGTCCTCCCATCAATATCTGTCATAGTGTTTTGGTCTTGGTCATCAAGATCGATATCAAGGTCAACATCAAGGCCGGATGCATTTGCTTCTGTATCGGTCGTTTGCCAAGGCGGTGAAGAAGCGAGTGAAGCAGGAGGTGGGATAGTAGGATGATGAGGGAAGTAACTTGTGGTCGGATATGATTGAGGATAAGAAGCGAAAATGTTTGGGTTGTTGAATGAGTATGTAAGAGGGGGTGAATGAGACTGAGAGCTTGATTGAGAGGTTCTTTGTGACATACTCGAGGACGAAGGTATAGATGGATCAGGTGATTGATGAGCTGTGAAGCTCCGATTCGAGGTCATGGTCAAAGTGATTTGGGGCGTCAAGAAACGTTGACGATGTTTGTCGGTCAGATAATCGTGATCACCAATGACGCTACCTTCGTCAGAGGTATAAGGTGGTGTCGGAACGTCCGGACGTAGTAGGGTAGTCGGCACGTCAAAGATCGGCGAAGGTGTGAGGGGCTGTGACATGAACTCTGAGCAAGACTGTAAAAACAAATTCAAGTCAAAATCAAACTCGGGCGAATCAACACACGATGAGCTCGGTACAGGGGAACCAGTAAGCTCGGATATTCCCGAGGGACATTCAGACGACGAGGAACTCATGGTGCGTCACTCATGAGAATGAATATGATGGGGGGAAAGAGTAAGAGAAACGAAAGAGATGAAGAACTGACATGATAATCCAAACCCTTTGGCTTGTTATGAGGGTTATATGGTGTAGCTTTCCTCAGAGGATTGAGCCCGGTTGAAGAAATACAGTCAGCAGGTGTTCGTCCAACTGTACCTATCTCAAAAGTCGAGGCAAATGTTGATGTCGAGTTGGGTATGTGTTATTGAGGAAAGATGAGTGGGAAAGACTGGAGAAGCTTGGAAGCACGCAAATGTACGTCAACCAACAAACGTGTTTCTGTCTGATGATTGTCGATTCCAAATGCTGATCTAGCTTCTTCAAGGGGTACAGCCTCGATGTATTTATGTGAATGCGTATCGAGACTTGCTTCCTATCTCGAATAGCCTATCAATCAGATAAGAGTCGTCTGGGTGTTTGACTGTTTGATGGATGATTATCGGTGACGATGAGCAAGTTGAAAGAGCTGCCGCTGTTGTTTATCTCTTTTTTCACTCTTTTTGCAGAGGTCTGTGCTGATTTTGAATTCACGTCTTTCTGTCGGTGTTGATTGATGGATCCTCTTCAGGTGGCGGTAGATCACTGATAGTGTAGTCCTATATTGGTGTGTTTTCGTGAATGATTTCAATTCGTTCGTGTATGTCTGATATGATTGGAAGTAGTGTTTGTCAGTTCGATAGATCGAAAATCAGAGATGTGTGTCGAGAACAATAAGCATTCTTTTCATTTCATCAAATATGGTTTCAACCGAATACGAGAACCAAAACGCAGAGGAAAACAAACAGGGATAGGGAAAGAGGGGAAAAGGAGAGCAGGTCATGAGCATCATCGTTCACATACTCTTTCCTACACCCAAACATATCCTCTGTTCAGTCACTTGCTTGGACCAAAACTTCCCTTGACGCATTGACGAATTCAACCACGCACACACCACTTACACCCAGCATCTCCCCTAAACAACACAATCACACTCTAATTACACCATCCCCTGATATCCGATCCTCAAGCATCATGCCCGTTCGTCGTGTACTTCTAGCATCTGAATAAACGACCTCAAAAGTATGATACTCTCTGCTATACATTGGATGTACTGCCCAGAACTCTATTCATACCTTTAGAGATCCCTTCCTCTTTCATTGACAATCTCGTCGGACATATCCGTCCAACTGCCCAAAAAGTCTTATAACGCTTATGCTTAATTTTCTTGACCAGATATCGGATAAAAAGTAAAAGTAGAAGTAAAACCAAAACAATGTTGTACTTACCAGTTGAGATCCGTTAATGTGATTGATCAAGCGTCTTATGAAAACAACAACGCATTTTTGTACAGTTCGTGTTGAGCCTCACGAAGGATCTCTGATTCAATCTGCCACTATATTCTTTAGACTGTCCGCCAAAATGTGACTTCTGGGCAGGGTCGAAGGTGGAGACACGTATTGGACGTTTGTACCCAGTTGAAAGATACCGTCTGTCGGAAGTCAAGTGGTACAGTTTACAGAACTGATGTAAGGTGTGTCTTAATCGATTTCCCAGTAACAGGTGGGGCTTGACTTTTTGCAGAGACGCACAGACTTTTCGTGTTTTTGGGGAAAGACGACAAACCAGTGTCGATGGAAGTTGGAGTAACTATATAAGAGACCAGGGGTGAAGTACAACGAACACGAGGAGTGTATCACTTTAAGGAGAGGAGAAATATGCAAAACACAAAAACCAAGGGGGGAGAGGAGGCCAGATTCGAGTTTCATCGTTGAAATGAAAGAACGTTGTCTGTTCGTATCTCATCTCGTTTAATAATGGAGACATGAGTGCTCATTGAAGGCTTAACAGGTGAGGGCCTAGAGGGAAGGGAGGAACGAGAGAGAGCGAGATAGGAAATGTTCATGCGAAAAAGGCTAAACGCCTCTATTGAAGATACCCCGTTTACCAAGCATATAAACTTTAGACACGCGCTCGATCAATATCATCCAAAAGGACATGAGGAACACAGCAGAAAGCTTAGGAATGGAGCTTTCGGAAATGACAGTCATTGAGAAGGAATGGTAGGAAAACCCAAAGAATATGCAAATAGGGTCCTAATTCTCTCGGTCACCCACTCAAAAGAAAAGAGTAACTCGGACGAGAAATTCAAACTCCCGTTGTCTGTTCTCCTATCGTCTTTCTAGGAACAAGATCGATTGAAACTTGATTCCCCCACTCTTCTTTTATTGTTAAACCATTTTAGACCCTGAGACGACCGGACTGAGATATATTACCGTTTCAATCGTATTATAATTCATCATTATTGACAATATCATTATACCGAACAGGAATACCTGACAGGAACAACACTGCATAACCTCAACCTGATCTATTGAATACACCTGATATGTACTTCCTTAGCCCTTCGGAATAATAATGTGCCTGCGTAATTTTAGTCGTGATCACAATACATTTTAGATATACTAGCGTTCTGTCTAAACCTACCTACGCCAAAAGTGAAAAGCAGCTGGAGAAAGTTCGCTTGCGTTCAAGCAGTTCCGTGATTTTTCCGTCACAGTGCCTTTGATCTTGTGTCCCGCTCTCTGGCTGCATGAGAATCCAAGACAGACATATTCAGTGATCGATTCATGGAGTCCGTCTGCTCTGAGCTAGTCCGTATATTTCGGCAGACAAGATAAGACGAATAGAGTAACTTTATCTCGAATACACTCGGACACCGAAGTTCGTTAGGCCATCCTCCACTTTTCAATCTAATCCTCCACTTACTCTTGGTCTACTGATATACCTCAGATGATCTGGCATGCTTCTTTCGCAACTGAGTAACTCGGAAGGCGTTCCCATGCCTTTGACGCTCCAGTACTGCCTGTCCGTGTCATCACTCTGAGGTGTCACATATACGTCCGGTCTCGGCTGATTCCGATCTTCCAGAGATCACTCTACCAAAGAGGCTTTTTGTCTAAAACAGAAGAAGACTTTCACTCTTTTTCATGTTTAATTCTGAAGATGCTTAATTGGTTAAATTTCCGAAGCTGGATAGATATTCTCAGGAACGATAGAACCAACCCCTTCTTCATCAGGAAAAGTAAAATAAAGGCGCCAAACGGGCAAAACAAATAGCCCAAATAGACCCTCGGGACAAAAGGGCTTGTCCTGATTGGGTTGGGGGTTACAAAAGATAGAACAATAAGATCAAGATTTGAAACGCAGCCATCTGTCTAACAAAACCCGACAGGGATCCGAATTGTTGGGCGCCTCTTGCCTACTGTACCTGAGAATGTCACGGGGGTATAGCTGATGTCATCTTGTGGGGATCAACGTTTAAGGATACGGTTGCAGAATACAGAATACAATAGACGTAGAGGCATCTTCTGATAGTTGAGTATTGGAACATTCGCAACTGACACGGTCAGTCCGTACCTCAGCTCAGTCGACGAGGGAACATTCTATAATGCCTATTCCGATCAATCAGACGACTGTGAATGAAGCGCTTGCCACTGATGCCCCGAAGAACAACCATTTATTCGGTAAGCTCGGTGTGGTAATTGAATATTGCGCCTGTTTGGCGTTCGGATGTCTCGTAACAAATAAGTTTGACAGACCTCATTCTGACGCTAGATGAGGAACTTTTCCAATTTTCTCGGAGGTTTTTTTTTTTTCATTCTTTTGGTGCTCACCAGCTCGGTTTATGAAATTCTCAACCGAGGAAAAGAAGCTTCTTTTTTTCACCCATTTCAGGGATAAAGGACATGTGGATTTGCCGCAAAACTATTCTTCATCAATTTGCCTCCGAATGATACTCCCTATTGGTATTCTGTGAGAAATCGTCCGTTTTGGCTTGCGTTTCTTCTCATAGTCCTTCATTAGCTGTGAGTCGTGAATGTCCTTGTAGATGCCCTGGACGGAGTATCTTGTATCGGAAAAGAATGGGGAGAAGCAATTGATTCAATTAATTTAATTCATGAATGGCTGTCGCCTCAGAAGAGAAAAAAAGAAGAAGGATCCCGTTTCACCGCAATTACCGTACCGCTCTTTCGGACCCCACGGACGATTTGTCCGTATTACAGCGTTTTCTGGCCATAGTTCTCAGCCAGCTATGCGGTCCCACTAATCAGTCACGGTAATCCAAGTACCCTTCATCGCTGTGACACAAGGTCACAACACAATTGGGCTTTCAATTACCTCATACGCGGCTTTCGAGCAATCTGTTTGAGCTCATCTTTTCATTGACTTTTTGTTTTTCAAAGGGATTCATTTCGATCACATATGAGCACATGGGGATCGTATCTTCTCACGCCATATGGTGCCGAGAAACGTCACGTCTTTTGGAACCGATCGCATGAAATAGAGTTTGCGACGACTCGGTCATGTCAACCGAACGTCTTAGACACGTTACCACAATATCCTCACACGGGATCTCGATCACATCTGATGTACCATCCGAGACTAAGTAAGGTGAGATCTTGAACCAGTTAATGAAATTGAAACTCCAAAGCGCCTGTTGGTCTATTCCCCACCAGCCAAACCTAGTTCCAAGGTCCGGTGAGGGACATTCATCAAATGTTTAGTCTCGATCAGAAAAATCACTAATATGATTTGCTTTTAGTGGGGTATACCACAGGTTCATCAATGTCGGAGTCGGAGGTACATGTTCCGAATGAATTTCGCGGAGGCCGGAACAAATGAGAAGATGGAAGTGGGGAAGTTGTACTACGTCTTATCTTAGGTTGGCAACGGTAGCGATGTATGTATATTTAGCCTGTCTAGCGAAATAGCTGATGCTTCACCCGATCAAGTTGTGTGCGAAGCGGTGTGTCGCAACGAACTAAGTCAGGAGCGATTGAGCCCTTTGTTCCAAGAATTTTGGGTCAGCAATGTTCCGTTATCAACCCATGTGGCGCACCACAATAGCTCGTACAGAATTTACATAAGTTAGTCGTACAAAGCTAAAGTTTGTAGCCACATTGCGATGATACAGATCTCACAGAAGAGAGGTGATGGCGATCGTCAATGAGACGACATATCCTTTGTGAGCTTGACCCGCTGAAAGTCATCATTCTTGGGGGATAAGTGTGAAAGGATGGCTTTGACCTCGTGAAGACTGACTCAGGACATTTCATGATACATCTACACATAATGACTGTCATTGTCATCTTCGCTGATGGACTGATTTGGAGCCGGCACTTACTTATCTTGTTATGGCGTCTGCATCCGCAAGCCCAAGTGCCTCATCGGGGTCGAAACATCGATCCAAAAGATCGAGTTCCGGCTCTGGGTCCGGATCAGGATCCAGCTCTCGTAAACAATCCAAGCATATGTCCAGTAGTTCTCGGAGAGGGAAGGAGACATCTGGGTCTTCAGGTTCTGGATCTAGCTCAAAGCATTCTTCGGATCGAAAAGATGGTTCCTCTACCAGTGACCGACATTCAAGTGGTAGATATTCCACTCCTTCAAAAATCGCAAGTGACGGTACACGAGTTGGAGACATGGCTAGGAAATCATCACATTTGAGATACTATATCGTGAGTCTAAACCTGCTACCATCTCAGATCATTCTCTGTAACTTCTCAGAAAACTCGGATTTCAGCTGATTATTTTGGAAAATACCCAACCCTCGCGCGTTTAGCTGCATACGTCCGGAGGATGGTTAGGTGATCTTCTGATGACATTATCAGATATAACTGGAATTTGGGAATTGACTTTTTTGGCTATATTATTCGTGTTTTCTTGGACTGTATTGAGGATCGGTCAATTGGAAATCACCTTGATATTGGGTCATGTCTTTGATCTGATCATTCCTTTACAACATCACTGTGAGTGTATCGCATGTCTACTTGAGACGCTCTGTCTACGGCCGTGGTATGATAATAATTATACTCGTTGCGTTGTGAACACAGTTGATCATACTAAACAACCTTCTCATGCTAAACATCTTGAACAATATTGGCCACTGTTTTTCATCGGAACGATCATTGAATTCGGTTGTTTTTCGCTTGTTCATCCTGACTTATTCACCTTGGTGGCTTGTCTCAAAACACTAGGTCTGACTTGTTTGTGGTTGGGAAGGGATAGTAAAGGTAGATTCGTAAGTTTATCGCTCAATATCATCAAGGATCTGTGTTGATGTACATATATGAGTGATATAGTTGACAGAAAAGTTTGGAGGCAAAGGCGATTCAGGACGACGTGTGAATGATACTGGCGGCAGCGATGGCCGGAAGGATAGAAGAAACGGTGGAGATGGAGATGCGAATAACAGAGATAGTAATCGAGATAGGGATCGAAACAGATCAGGAGATGATCCTAAGAAGAACAATAAAAACGATCCCAACAGGAATAGTCCTAGTAAGCGAAATAAGACAGATGGGGATGACTCAGGAGGATCAGATAACGGTGATTCCTCAAAAGCTCCTGCAAAAAAGAACGGCAGTGGTGGCGGTGGCGGTGATGGTGGGGCTAATGATAAGAAAGCTGATGACGGTAAAGGAGGTTCAAAACATCCTTTTGATTCAACAGGGTTTGATGGTAACTTGATGCCTATAAGAAAGACCAGACCAGATGGACCAGATCGCGAATCATAAGTATGTCATGGAGTCTTTCCTTTATGTCACCACGTCAAGTTAATCCATGATTCGTACCCAGAGTGATACTTTGCACAAGTATCTTCTCACCTCATGTACATGTATTTACACTGTATTCAAAATCATGACCTGTTTAGATAGGAGTGTCCTGGTACAATACTCTATACAGCGTGTTTCCTGTTGAGATTTCCAGGTTAAACGGTGTGCACACACTTCCTTTCAAGGTAAATAAAGTGTTTCCATCGTTTCATGATCCTTTGTATCATGTACGAAGGTAGGGGTTTTCAATGTCTTCAGTGAAATCAGCTGTGAATGCGGCCTGACTTTTTATTGTGCATGTCCTTCTATTTAGCTTCACAATATCATACCATCCAATAAGACCTTGACGTCAAATTTAAATAGAGCCCCCAGGTCCCACGCACGCGTAATATCAACTGATTAAGGCTGAAGTTACAAAACATATTTTTCTCGAAGCTGCTTTAGACAGCCTCACGAAAATCCAATCATATATCAGATGAAATATCCTTTACCACACCTCTTTACGATGTTCGTCTTCATCTCGACATCTTTGGCTCATCCACTTTTTGGTGGAAACTCCGTTTCTCAACCCACTCTGCACAAAAAACAGCCTCAGCCAATACCCACCATCGTGCAGACTCTAGATCTGGGTCCAAAAGAAGTTCGTCCACCATGGAGAGGACCTGATCGTCGAGCAGAAATTTTGACCAATCTCGAGGTTGAAAATACACCCGAGAAGATCTCTACTTGTAGTTGCACTTGAAAAATTGGGAAAAGAACGTTGTGGCGAATGAGATCCACAATTGGACATCGTGAAGTACCATTGGATTGCATCATTTGTATGGCTGTGACCATATCATGCATACCAAGAATCATTGAACCCAGTCGTGCTATGAAGTTACATGTCCTTACTTGAATTTCAAGGGATCGACTTTCTTGCCCCCTCTTCCACCACCTGTCTTACCGCCTCTGCCCCTAAATCCACCTCTTCCACGCTTTGAGTAACTGATACGAGCACCGTCCATTACGTCACCTCCGCCTGTAGGAAGTGCAGCAATTTTAGGCATAAGGTAATTGGGTACGTGTTTAAGATGAGTTTGTTGTCTTGCTGGGTGTAAAGGCGTATCGTGACGAAGATATGATAGATCTAGTGGGTTGGCAGCGAAATGTGCCTATGAGTGCAGATCAAAGAATTAGCATGACATCCTTATGTATGCTGATATGAGCAAAATGAAAGGTTTTACTGACCTTTAACTTTTCACTATTTAGTAATTCCCTTCTGACTTCTTCTCTCCTAGCTTCAGCAACTCTTTTACCAGTGATAGCTTTCAAGGCATCTTCCATCCTATATCTGAAACCTTCAATCTCGCCTTTCCTACCTCCCCAATCCCATTCTTTAATTTCACTTCCACTATCTTTCTTCACTCTTTCCTTAATTTTCTCCCAAACAACTTCATCCTTCTGTGCTGATTTGATAGATACTACTCTATCTTTGCCCCATTTGGCTTTTGGTACTACGAATGACAGAGCTAAACCTGAATGTCCAGCTCGAGCTGTTCTTCCCACTCGGTGCATATAGGATGTTGAGGTCGATGGTAAATCAAAGTTGATTACTGATGACGCGGCTGTGAAATCGATTCCTCGAGCTAGAGATGAGGAGGGATCGCCCTTACGCTTCTTGGATGGTTTGCTAGTGCTCGGTGAAGAGGCACGTTTTTTGGATGGTCCAGCTTCTGCGTTTTTCTTTTCCTCCTCCTGATGTTCTCCGACGTTCTCTTCCTCTTCTGCTTCTGCTTCTTCTTCCCCTTCCTCTTGATCAGGAATAGTTTCTTCAGCATCAGCCCCAGCTCCCTCATCGGTGGCAACTACTACATCGTATACCCCTCGGTTGAACTCTTCCACAACGTGATACCTACTTGCCAAGGGTAATTCACTGTTGACCACACAACACTTGACACCGAATTGTTCCAAAAATAGTTTGACTCTGTATCCTCTTTCCACATCGTTGACAAAGATGATTGATTTTCCTCTGATAAGTTTCAACTTCAAGAGTACGTAGATGAGCAGAAACTTGTCTCGTTCAGATGTGAGAGTGAAATGTTGTGTGAGTAGTGACGATGAAGTAGCAGGTTCGGATAGTGTCAAAATGGCCTAATTCGCGGAAAGATATTTCGATTGAGCGCCTTCGCCTTCATTGATCAAATTACAATTGAGAGAAGGCTTACAGGATTTCTCAAAACTAAGCCTTTTACACCTTCAATGTCTTCGCTTAAAGTAGCACTCATCAGACAACCTTGAACACCTAATCTGGGAATCCATCCTGAAGTTGGATCCATGATTCTTGTCAAATCATCTTTAAATCCATAAGATAATAGCAAGTCCGCTTCATCAATAGCGAGGAATGTCAAGTGGGATAGCGACACAGTCTTAGCTTGAAGGAGGGATAGAAGTTTTGTGGGTGTTGAGATTATCACATCGGGATTATCATTTAGCAATACACTAAATGTAGCATCATTTTAGTTGAAGCTTTGATATATCAGGATCGATCGATTCAAGCTCACCGTTGGATGCTTGTACCTCCCGCAGCGACATTGACACAGCCTATCAAACCTTCACAGTACTTGGTAGCACCTCTCACAAATGAAGCAACTTGCATAGCGAGCTCTTTGGTAGGAACCATGAAGACCACTCGGGTAGTTTGGTATTCCGGCGAAGCAGGAGATGTGTTCTACGGGATTTGATCAGCTTCAATCGTACCATGTCAACTGGTCAGTTTACTCACTGCTTTTGCTTCTAGTATTCTTTGAATAGCAGGTACAACGTATGCTGCTGTCTTACCACTACCTGTCCTTGCTCGAGCCAGCACATCCTTTCCTTCCAGAAGAAGTGGAATAGCCTTTGCCTGTACCAAAGTTGGATGTGCGAATTTCAGATCTGCTAGAGCAGCGAGGATACGGGGATCAAGTTGAGTGGAGAATGGAGGTTGTGAGAATGAGAGATCAGAGCTAAAATCAGGATAAAATCAGCATTATTGGTCTGGTGGAAGCGCACTGGAAGAAAGAGGACATACTCAAGAAGAGCGTCGGCCGGCTGGGAAGAGGAGGAAGCCATATTGGAGAGGTGAAGAGTCTAGGTAGCTCGTCGATTTCACTGTGAGCCTGTGGGGTACGTATGATTCGAGACCGTTTCACACTAAGAAAGATATGAATCGTGTTAAGCATGTAAACATCTATCTATTTTACATTGATTATCTTCTTTCTTCGTTTAACTTTTCAACAATTAATCTTTCCGCTGAAATTCAGCACCTATCACATTGAAGATCACGTGACTGATGTGACATGTGGCAACCATGCTCAAGGAATCTTACGTAATTGACCCTATCCCGCCAAAAGATGGCGCGTCGATTGTGTGCGATGATCAAAAGTGATCGAAATATCTCTCAATCTTCTTCTCTCTCCTGTTCTATCTTATCGCATATCATCGTATATGGCAGAGCATCATACTCTGACCTTGGCGACCTCCTTCTACTCGTGTATACCTAGAAGCATCCTCATGAATTCCTCCATCGACGATCTTTCTATTCGGAAGTGTTCCAGCTTGAGCTACTCGAAATGGAAAAAGTTCGCCAAGAGATCACGAAAGAATCTGATATAACCTTAATGATGTTCAAATGTTAAAACGCGTAATCAAATCGATTCTTTTTAGTCTTCAATCCGATATGACTTGGTTGTCCGTCAATATGTAAAGTATTTTTGGTATTGTCAGGTCCCGAAAGATTACATTGGGTGGCTTCAGGATGTTCATGTATGTACTAACGAAAGAACATATCGGAAAATGCAAAATATGGTAAAAATCGGTGAAATGCTAACAACGAACATATTTGTTTTGATTTCTTCATCTCCTTTGTATTGACTCTTTTTGTATAACTTTGACAGTTTACACATTCTCTAATCCCTCCTCAACCCCTCCAGCAATCCTTCAAGAAGCTCATTCACATTTCGCTCTGGAAGCGTCATTTACTTTCTTTTAACTAACTTATCTAATATTCACTATAATACACTCTTTTTTCTATCTTTAATCGCAGGTTCGACAAATACAACTACATCTCGGTCACTATCAAGCTAACAAAGTCTCTAATCATTGGAACGCAAGTACCAGTTCACTGAATACACTATCTTTAGGCACACACAATCAAGCAGGAATCAAGATAAAACCAAGATGAAATTCCTTTCACTCGTCTCCCTTCTTCCTCTTCTTGTCACTGCGAACCCTTCACCAAATCCCAAAGCGTACAACCCATTCTTTCCACCTGGTGATTCGTTGGATACTACGTCAGAAGGAATCACACCTAATTTAGAAGCGAGACATTCAAGTCCAAAATGGTTTATGGGAATGAATAAACCCAGAAACAATGATGAGGGCCAGATAGTTAATGCTGTCGAGGGAGAGGAGAAAGTGGAAAAGAGGAATGTGATTAGGAAATTTGTGAAGAATAGGAAAAGAGCAACGAAATCTACTTGTTCACCTAAAACAGTAACTGTGACTGTCACCACTAGCGTTATTGCTTCCACTTCACCTTCTTTCTCAGTTGCGAAAAGTATGTCGACCTCGGCTTCTGCATCTAAAAGCAGCTCAGCTATTTCATCGTTATCTGCGTCAGCGTCAAAAACCTCTTCAATGCCTTCATCTTCCAAAGTTTCCTCTTCGACCTCATCTTCAATGTCTAAAGTATCTTCATCTATTTCAGCTTCAGCTTCTAAGGTTTCTTCGGCAATCTCAGCTTCCAAAGTTTCTTCTTCGATTTCAGCTTCAAAGGCTTCCGCCTCCGTTTCAGCCTCAAAAGTTTCGTCTTCTGGCTCGGCTTCAACTTCCAGATCAGCCTCCTCTGTTTCTGGCTTTTCCGCTTCCAAATCTGCTTCTAATGTCTCATCAAGCGTTTCAAAGACCAGCTCCATTCCAACCTCAAGTGCTGCAAAATCTTCTACTTCAGCTTCAGCTTCAAAAGCTTCTTCAGCAGGTTCCAATTCTGCCAAAGCTACTTTGAATAGATCTACCGCTGTCATATCAGCTAGCAAATCAGCTTCAAGTATCGCCGCTTCCAAGTCGAGTTCTGCGGTTTCCTCAATTGTAAAGGCATCTTCTACTTCCGTCAAACCTTCTTCATCTGCTTCAATTTCCAAAATGTCATCCTCAATTTCTAAGATCGCTTCCTCAACTTCCAAGGTCAACTCTTCAACTTCGAAAGCATCAAGTGCTACTTCAAAAGTTTCGAGTGCTACTGTTACCACATCCCGTTCAACCACTTCTACAACTTCCAAACCGTCAACTTCCACTACTACCTCTAAATTGAGCAGTAGTGCAAGTTTGAGCAAGACGAGTTCAGGAATTGTGACTTCGAGTAGAACAGGTGCGGTTAGTAGTTCTACCACCAAAGCGGCGTCAAGCACATCAAAAGCAAGTAGCACCACCTCAAAAATGGCTAGTAGTACCAGTAAAGCAGCGTCTTCTACTAGTAAAGCAGCTTCTTCTACTAGTAAAGCAGCTTCTTCTACTAGTAAAGCGAATTCGTCGACTTCCAAGGCTAGCTCCACAACGTCGAAGATATCCAGTAGCACTTCGAAAGTTGCCTCAAGCACGATCAAGACTTCTTCATCCACCAGCAAAGCTGTTAGTTCGACCAGCAAGCCTGTCTCGAGCAGTACGAGTAAAGCCAGCACTAGTACTAGCAAAGCAGCGAGCAGCACGAGCAAGGCAAGCTCATCCACAAGTAAGGCTGCTTCATCTACGAGTAAGATCAGCAGTTCAACCAGTAAAGCGAGTTCCACAACTACCAAAACCTCATCTACGACCTCGAAACCAGTCTCTTCCAGTACCAGTAAAGTCTCATCAACAACTTCCAAGGTTTCATCTACAACAACTTCTTCCGCCGCAGCTGTCGCTACACCAAAGACCTTGTCCGTAGATAGAGCTGGAGATGGACCTTTCTACGGATGGGGGACATACTTTGATACTGGTTTAGGTGCATGTGGATGGACCAATCAACCTTCAGATTATATAGTAGCTGTCTCAGCTCAATTATTCGATAATTGGCCTGGATATAATGGATTAAACCCCAACAATAATCCGATCTGTGGTCATCACATGAAATTGTCTTGTAAGTGTTTGTTCTAGGGACCAATATCGAATACGTAGTGTGAATGCTAATTTCGTGGTGGATTTAATCTAAATGTAGGGGGAGGCAAATCGATTGTAGCCCAAGTAGCCGACAGATGTCCAGGATGTTCTGAGAGATCATTAGATTTAACGACAGGCGCATATGGAGCTTTGACGAGTAACAATTGGGATATGGGTATTATGGCAAGTTATATAAATGGTGCAGCTTATAACTCTGATCTAGAATGGGAATGGTTAGATTAGTAAGGATTTTCCGAGGGGTTTTTCTTTTCGTTGGGTGGACAGGTACATCGTCCTTTATTGCGTGTCGTAGTTTTAGGCATAGACCTAGTGTTCTTTTTTATGTTGGATACATTTATATACTTCGAAACCATCACGCTGGTCGTGAACAGTCATCTACTCATGTACGATGCGGCGCTTTTACACATATCTCAAACACCTACTTAACTGTTAATGCATGAATTGTCCATTTCTTTGATTTGTCTTGTCTTCTATAAGTTATTCCATCACACTTCTATCATCGTGGGGATTACCCCGTTGTTTTCCGTTGCCTTATCTTCTTGATCATGTGTAATTGTTGCTGTACGTGATAATACTGTTGAGCATCATTAGCACTGATCGTCGAAGATATCCCGGCCTCGAAATGAGATGGTGCTTGGCATAGCAAAATACGGGGATGATCGCCACTCACCGTATTTACATATGTTTCCGACCAAGATCTAATGCTCATCCAACATCATTTTTCTAGATTGGTGGTTAATGACTGTAACAGTGGGAATATCCTTGTCTTGCTGGTCTTGCTGGTCTTGCTCGTCTTGTTCCTGCTCCTCTATCTCTTCAGGGGTTGTATCAAGGACCTGGCTGATATTCCTATAACAATTTCTTCTGTGTTTATATACCCGCCAGAGATATAGTGAAATTACCAAGGCCAAGACGCTCATGTCCATTTGAGCATGATCATCTAGATCGATAATTTCCATCTGATCATCCCCATCTCCATCTTCGCCTTCGTCCTCGCCTTCGCTGTCGCTCTCCCTCCCCTCGTGCCTCTCGCTCTGATGCACCTCGTCATCAGGTGGGAAAGGTAGGTGCGGTATTCGAGGTGCACCTGGGCATCTTGCGTCGAGGGGAAGAGGGGGCAAGCTCATTATTGTCGATTAGGGTTATTATGGCTTTGGCCTGGGTGATGGATTTTCTTGGATTACTGTATTGCTGTAATCGTTATACTTCTCGACTGAGATTTCGTTTGGAAAAATCATCATCATACACTCATATATATATATTGTATATATACATATGTAAATATATTTGGGCTGGATACGACCATGCTATCGCCACTCATCCTACCTACCTTGGCATCTCAGCGAACTTAATTATACACACTTCCACGAAAGCAAGCAAGCAGAGACGAGAACCTACAACCTACAAAAATCCGAAACAGTCGTAGAATAAGGTTGACGACGGCCACCCAAATTGTTTGATCATTTACATAAGCTGAGACATCAAACATAGACTACGTCCTACGTTTCATCATCTTCGGGTAATGTCCCTCTGCTCGTATGCAGCCAGAATTTGTCAATTGAGGAGGGTGAGAGAACGGTGCATTGAATATACCTGCGCTGTACAAGTATACTTCACCTTAATTATCGCTATTCTAACAAATCTTTACAACACGATACAACTAAATCAAGTGAAAAGCGAAAAACATGGCAAGTGTCTCTTATAAAACCCGGAAGGGAGGAAAACAAATAGACAACCAAAATGTGAAAAAAGATGAACATCATTAACAAGGAGATGAATCTCCTTATATGGGATGATGTCAAAGGCGACTAGGATACCTGGTACTAGAACTACCAGCGCGATTGCGATTGGCAGCATTCCAGTCCAACAAAAGACCATTAGTCCATCGTATCGCATTCGCGGTAGAGTAGCTCGGAACCATACGAATAGGAAAATGAATCTCCTTATACACCATCATCATGAACTATGACCATCCCTACATGACATTTAAATCCCCCTCCTCGAACTTCCTCAATCATCATTGATCATGAAGAGGTTATTTTTCCAATTCAAGTTTTCGATATTATCTGTAATTTGAGCATTCGTGTTCGGGTTGAAATCGTGCTGTCTATCTACGGATGAGGTGGGTACTGGGATAGAGATATTCGCACTTGATGTATCTAAATTACCTAAAAAGTTCATTATAGGTACTTGAGTTCCATGTTGTTTAGGATTACTATATAAACTGTTTCTACTCCATTGGTCAAATGTTGCCCATGTAGCTTCATCAAGATGATTTTGCGTTTGCGATTGGGATTGGGATTGGGATTGGGCTTGTTCCTGATGTTGTTGTTGCTGCTGCAAATCCATCCCATAAGATGTGCTATTGACGATGTTGATGTTATCAAGCTGTGAAATAGAAGGACATTCCATATTACAGCTATTTATGCTTTCGGGGGTAGGTTGATTAGAACAAGATGAAACAGCGTTGTTTGATAATGTAGGTGTAATTCCATTCGGACTAATTCCAACTATTGAATTTGATCTTGAACCATAACTTGAATTCGGTATAGATGTGATATTATTGTTGGCATTACTGAAAACCCCATTTCCATTCGATAATGAATTTGAATCATCTGGCGAAAGATCATACTTGATATTGTCATAAGCGTTGATTGGTACAGTCTTCTTACCGACATCATGGACACACGCATCCATGTGAGCGCTTAGCTTGTTGAGATATCGTGTTTCGGGATTCTGCCCATCAGATGTTGGATAGGTGATCCTGGCAGTACTGAATTGACATTTGGGGTCTTCTGAGTCTCCCGAACCATCTTCTGGCTTGAAACCGGTCATATATTGCTCTAGGAAATGTACCATCGCGAATCCTAACGGATGCCTTTGACCATATCGATCAAGGACTGGGACGGGTACAGGAATGAATACATAATCGCCGTACTTTGACCGCATCAGTTTGCAGAAAGAAATTATTACTTACGGTTGATCAGAGTCATCAAATCTGCTCGATACCTAAGTGCCGTTTGTGCTTGTCCTGTACTGTCGGCATGCTTGATGAAATCTGCTACAAACCTCCCAACGGTGAACAGCGATCTATAGTATTAGAAGTTTTGTTCAGTATCATCAATCCTCGGGCACTGACAATGACTTACAAAGCTAAAAATGGAGTCAAAACTAAAGTGATATCTAGATTACTTGGGATAAGATGTAAGACGGTCATGATCGAATCGTAAGCTCTTTGAATGGTGATAGTAGCAGGATCATAAGGTTGCCAGAGAAGGAAAGGTTCATATAACAGACAGGTCCCGATGTTAGGGATGAGATGAATAGAAAGCAGATTGGCATCGAAGCCTGTTGTTCTAGAATCGGGGAATCGGAAAATGTGTTTCAGAGCCGCGGGGAGACTCGTACTGCGAGATGTAGACGAAAGATCAATATGACAATATTCCACACGCGATCAAAAACTTGCGTGACATACCTGAAAGCTTCAATGTTGAGTGCGATGGTTTGAAACGACTCAGTTTGAGGTCCGGATAGCTCATCACCTGGCTTTCTTTCTCTTTGTTGCCATTCTCTCAGCCATCTATACCCTCGTCAGTTCAATTATCGATAAGATATCTGCAAAAATGCACTTACTGAGCGACTTGAGCCATAAGGGTACTACCTTTAATAACGAAGACAAACGAATCTTCGACGGGATGGCTTTTTATGTGACATCAGCGGAGGAATCGTGACCAGGCTGCTTCCTCCTGAGACTTACGAGTAATACAGATCTGCAGATCCAGCGTGTTGAGGGTTTTTCCTCATTCCATTCCCCTTTTAATCGAAAATGGTATCAGTATTGGATACCTCGAAATGGATAAGTTAGATCTGCTCACCTTTGCCCAATCCTCTGCACTGGTAGGTAGGTGACATCTCGTCTCCTTCAGTGACATTGACGGTATCCAGTTACTATTGATTGCAAAACCAGCATCGACGACAAATGCCATCCAAGTCGTGATCAATCTCTCTTCACGTTGAAAATCGTCCTCAGGGGGAGAAAGAAGGGGTACTTTGTAAGTTTTCCTTGGCTCCCGATTACACAATTCGAGTACGGCTAAAAAGCGGGCAGGTTGACCACCCAACATCCACCCTTTCATTGGGAAACCTTTCTGGAAGTATACATCTCCGAGTAAAATCTATTCTCAGATGGGTCAGTCGATGGTATGATGGTATATCGGAGCAATGAGTTGGCTTACGCATGTTTGAGCTAATTGGAAGACGACTGGTCCACTCCCCATCATACAAGCTGACGTAGTGGTGTCGATGGCTCGATTTCCCAGGTGAGCCTGGGACAAGCCGAAATCTTCGATGGTGGATAGGTCAAGACCTAGAGCGAGATGTTGCTGTACAGCGCTTTCCAATGTGTGAGGAGCAAGATTGTTGACCCAGGCTGTGTAAGTTGAAGCTGCCGCACAGATGGCATGTAGCAGACCGGTAAAAGGGAAATCTGGTGATGAAGGTGGTAATTTGATCCTGGCCAGTATTGAGGGTCTATTTAGCATTCTCGGAGTTTGAGGCACGTAATTGAAGAATGTCTCAACCAGATGTTCAAGCAAAACTGGGAAAAAGGAATATGGAAGTCAGCACAGAAAGTTTGAGTTGCGCGATGAAGATATCTGGTCTCACAAGGAAGAGGTAAACCTTTTGGCCAATCCTTTGGCACCAGAAAGAAGTCGTCCAGTCCACTGAAATCTCCTATTGTTTCCGGAAGGGGTACGCTGTTATTGTCCCCCAGCCCAACTGTAGGATTCACGTAAGAAGCGTTGTTTTGTCCAAAACCGATCTCTTCCAGGAGAGGTTCACTTTGTGATTGACCAGGGGAAGTATTGTTACGAGATAGTCGAGGCATTGAGGTTGCGAATGGCGTATTTCCATCAGTGGTGATGTTTGATAAAGGTAAAGATGGTTCAATGCCTGAATGAGAGCTTGGAGGGGTCAAACCCGCCAATCTTGCTTCCAGATCGGCTACACAAGAGTTCAAATGGATTAGGCGAGTCAAGCATGGGTGTATAATTTCCGAGGATAGAAAAGGAAGAGTGAAACATACCGATTCTAGCTTTCAAAGCTTCCTTCTCATCGTCTATGCTATCTCTCTTTCCTTGTCCTGTAGCATGTCTCTTATTCGCAGCAGAAGTAGAAGTCAAACTCGAAGGTACGATAACATTACTCTTCTTCTTCTTGATTCCACTCTCATCTGGCATGGTAGGTTCAGGTGAATCCCCTTCTGCATAAGTACACGTTAATATTGGTGGAGCTGTACCGTTTCGATGCGCTGAACGAACTGCATGAGCGTGTGATCGAAGGCATGGTGAACAACTTGGTTTTGTCTATTACATCAATAAATCAGCATGTATTTGTCTTTGCATTTGTTTTTTTGTTTTTTGTTCTTGGCAGAACCAGGAGTTTGCGAACAGTATGAGAGATGCTGGACTCACCGCATCACATTTCACTTTCCTCTTCTTACACTGCAAACAAGCATGATTCCTCTTTAACGGAGCTAGCGTTTCGTCTCCCAAGATATCATCGTAAGGTGGGGTCGGGTTCATCCTGTCTAGTCTTCGTGTGGGAAGATAAAATGGCGAACACAGGGCAAGTTTGTTCGTTGTGGGGTGGTGATACAGCTGGTTTTCTTGTTGACTTCGATATCCAATGAAAGGAGCGAGTGGTTATAACGTTTTCGTATATTTTACTCTTATATTACGTGTCGTGTCGTGTCGTGCCGGTTTTTTGTTTGTGCTTCACGAGTATACAGGAGAGGTGATGTCGGTTTACTCGGCGTGGTAATCGCTGATGGGGCTTTGATCTTATCAGTAGAAGATGACCTGTCTATGTCCTCTTCTAGCGTCGGATGAGCTGTGGTCTATCTATGAATGGGTCGATGGATGGTTTTTCTGAACAGCGATATAAAGGTGAAAAATGTTCTGGCATAGTTGAAATGCACTTAGTCATGCTACTTGTAACTATACAACAAATGAATGCCCGTCGGTCTCGTATGATGATCGACCATGGGCTGATTAAACTGGGGTGAATAAATAAGGAAACAGTGGATAAATTACCACTTTCGGATATTACCATATTATAACCTTGATATACCTAATTAACCATGTTAAAAGCCAAAAGGGGAAAAAGGAATGTCACCTCAATCGAGGATATCGGGCACATCTAGACATAGATCCCCCATTATCATATCGGATTCACTGGACGAGGTTTAAAACACATGTCATATCTGATTTTATCATGTACGTCAGAGAATATCAAATGGAGATGGGAAAAACCAAGAATCCCGTTTATAGAATTATAGAACCTTTTCTCTTCCACTTTCAGCTACTCCGATACCTTTACCTTTAATCTCCAATATATTTTGGTCGTTATCGTTGTGAGATGAAGATTCCATCGATTTCTTACTGAATTTCTTATCAATCTCATCTTCAGCTTTTTGAATATCGACACCTAGATCATCCACTTTGCCCATACCGTAAAATCCTACTTGATTGGGTAAGAGTGGTTTTATGACTCGTGCTGAAAATAAATGTTGTCTCTTTTCGAGATCGAACGCCCTATTTACATTATGAATTGACGTCAGGAATCCTCAAGAACGAGAGCTTGTTAATTCAAAGTCATAACATACCACATGGCGGCTCCTATCCTATTCGAAATGGAAAAGAATAATCCTATGATCGGGACACTTTCGATCAATGATGCAGCGAAACCGAATGCTAAGTGGATTCAATAACGGGATCAGCGCAAGTCCATCATAGCATCGCATCGAGGGCATTTTCGTTTGCCTTTCAGATGATGTTGATCCACCATTATGAATCATTCCTAATTTGGTCTCCCGTGAACAGATGATCGTTTTGCACTCACCCCTATAAGCCCATTTCCGCTCTTCTACCCATCTCCAAATGTCGTCATTATTCATACCTTTAGTTTCGAAATACGGTTGATGAAGGTATTCTCCTGTGGATATTGATCTTAGGAAAGAAGTGACCAGTGGTGCGAGGAGAGGTAAAGATGGTGAGAGGGGTAAGAAGAGGTCTGTTGAACCGTACTTTAGTTATAACTCTTTGTGATAGTCAAGCTATGAATTGTGGACTTTAATGAAAAGATAAAAGTCACACAATAGCATGCTCTGATCGATATGTTTTGAGTAGTATAAAAATATGACTTACATTTCCTCAAGACCAATTGAGTGGGCCACCATAACAACCAACTTATCCATTTAGTATCGCTCCTTATTCTTCTTCCGGTACTATCTACTTGACCTGAACTTGCCGGTGAAGGTGGTTGTGACCATTCCTCGATATATCCCTGGAGTCGTTGGATTAGCCACGGTCAGTCAGTCGTCAAGGCATCGTGGAGTCTCAGAGAGAGCACAGTGGGCAAGGAGAGAAAGACTGATAACTCACCTGAGACCAGAATTCATGAGGTTTACCTCTCGAGCTAACGGTCAAAGCGTATGCTCTAGATCTTGCAAGTTTTAAATTCTTGTATATGAAATAACGTAGGATCGAGCTTATCTGAGGCAAGAGTATGAACAAGTGTGTATCTGCGGTAGAAGGGATTTGGGGATGTGTCAGCTGATGTTCGTACGGTTCATGAGCAGGATGAGGACGAAGCATGAGTGAATGGATGTAAAGTAATTTCTCAAAGTGAGATGGAAGATGGTTCCCACAGAAGACTCACAAAGAACGACGTTTATCCCAAAAGAGAATTTGCCAAGACCGATATTGACTACCCCACCAACACTTTCTTCCATCACTTTATTGGATTTAAATATATTCCATCCTTTCCCAATCAAGAATTTCCTTATGAACCAATCCATTAGATTCCAACTCCCAACTGCGTACACACCCGCGACTAGAATACCTCTTATGGAAGCATGTTTGATCTTGTCTAATACTGGTCCACGTATGAAGGGGTCTGTCAACAATCTGTATATACCTACCAGTGTGTAAAGTGGTGGTAAGTGAAGTAATTCAGACGGCATCTTTTACTCCGTCCAAGTGAATCTGAGTCTTCTTAGAGGTTTGAGGATGGTCAGATGAAGACGATAAATCTATAACAAGGTCAACTTGAAGTACAGTGAAGCAATGAACAAGCTGGAAATCAATTCTTCAAGAAATACCAGGATGACGTCAAAGCGCGTTTACTCGTTATCGACACGTGTCATTCCTTCGTTACACGTACTGGCACTGCAAGCTCATCATATACCTGCAATCAAATGTGCGAGAAGCTACAGAATCTATAAGCATACCGCTACAACACGACATGACATGGACAAATATACCTCAATACATCCAAGGAACAAAGAACAACATTACAAACCTTTATTGGAATCGTCAACTCCACCCTAAACCTCTCTTCATCCTAGGTGAAAATCCACCTAATCCGTCAATTTCTTTTCTTGATTCTCCACCTTTACCACTCCACCAACTTTTTCTCTGGCCATTTCTATCGACGTTAGGAGGTAAATTCGGATTTATCACTGGTCCATAATCGTTACCGTTCCGCCATGAGAAATACTTTTTCTTTTCTTCTTTCGGTGTATTCGGTATGTATTGATGATTTGATATTTCGGCTGTTGTTGGCATTTCCCCTTGTACACCTCCATCCCCATATCTTTGCTCGTGCTCTTGTTCCTGCTCTTGTTGTGAGACTGGAGCATAGCGTGTCGGCTGGATATTTTGATATTCCCTCACAAATTGATTTTGTCTATTCGCCCTTCCACCTGCACCGCCATAGGCATGACCATAACCACCAAAATCATTCAACGACGCCGAACTTGTATTTCTCATCTGTCTTGTTCCAGTGGGACCAAAATGCACTCTACTTCCACCACTCGCGGACATAGGAGGTTCATCGTAGCGTCGAGTTCTATACTGGTTCGAGAATAAACCTATACCTGATTTAGGTGGCGAAGTAGGTTGTATTCTAGGTGAATAGAATCCATGATGATTGGGAGGCACTGTATTGGGCATTTGTGGTTGCTGTAGTAAGGGTTTCTGAACTTCATTTGTCCCGCGTTGGAATTGCTGCTCTTGTGCTTGTGCTTGTTGTTGGATTGGTGGTTGGTACGGAGGAGGAGGGTTTTGATATCCACCAAATTGTTGTGGGGGTAATTGTTGTTGTGGAAAAGGCATCATCATTCGATTCATCATAGGTGGTCCTACTCCAACCGGCATAGGTGCCATCATACCTGCTCCTGGAGGGGGCATGAAAGGTAGTCCCGGTCCCATACCTATAGGCATCATTGGTGGAGGTAATGTAGCGCTTCGTACAACAGCGTTCATTTGAACTCTTTGTTGTCGACGTAAAGCTCGATACCAGATTGATTGAAACGAGTTCCGATTACGAGAATAACACAGCAATAAGAGTAGTAGAAGAGCACCGAGGAGTGTACCGATGACTAGAAGTACGTATTCAGCCTTAGGTCAGCTTACCGTTCTTTTCACAGCTGGCCTCAAGTCAAGTGCGGCCTAGAACTCACGGATACCAGCCAATTTCTTATTTGCATGACCGTTATCTCGCGAATAAAGATTTTGCGCATTTACTGAACCAGGTTTTCCAGCCAAACCAACGTATTGCGCGGATTCAGAGTAGTACAATGCACTAGCGGAAGGATAACAATATCAATAATGACGGTACATGATCAGATAACAGATCAAATTATACTCACACATAGATACCTGACATGAATGGTGTACCTAATCTTACTTCACCATTCTGCTCGGGTATACTTCCATTTTGCCAAGCTATGATGGAACTCCAACAAGTCCGTCCTGCTACATCCCTATTTTGTATTAACGCTGTAGGATCCACAGCGTATTGAGTACCGGATATGGTTATTTTCAGATCTATCGAAGCGTCGCAAGGGACGTTCTGCAAGAGAAGCTCAGCATTGTATATCGAGGTTGGAATGGAAAATGAAATTACCCATCGTGTAGTATCTACAGCATCTCGAGTAGCTCCATTGACTTTTGAGAAAATCTTTTCGGCTATATTTGTGGGCACGAAGATCGAATCGAATCCGGGATCGACTGTTCCCTGTAACCCCACAATACATCAGATCAGTTTGTGAAAGATCGTATCGTAACTGCGGCAATGCTAGTCACTCACAAAATGGGTCTCCAAGTCAATCACTTCTCCTCCAATCCTCAATCTATCAACGTCGAATCCCCACGATCCACCAAGGGACGAGTTGACAGAAAGCCAATTGCTAGTTATATGGACTATGAATCAGCTTAAACTATCCCAGAAGGACCAAAATCTCAACGAAAAGATTGGGATGGGCAAACTCACAAATTTCCCTCGTAGACATCTGCAGGTACAGCACCCCAATGAACAGTACCAGCTAGATCATCTGAATTGGTTGAGTAATTGTTTATCTGAAATCCAACAGTAAAGGCAGAAAGTTGTTCTGTTGAACCATCATTATCCGAAGTGATCAGTGATGGTATGATTGAGTTAGATTTCTTCTCCTGCGATCATTCAGTCCTATTAGCTCAGAACTCAATACTGGTTTTGCGATCAAGAACATCGAGGGATTTGGGATACTGATTCAGTCTGCCAAAGCCTCCAAAAGAAAAGCATAAAAGATTACTCACTTGATATATTCCCATTCCCCAGAACCCTGCTGTACCATCATTCAGCTTCAGATCTACACCGTCCATTTTAGCAGAGGGATCATTAGTCTGTATTGAAGAAGCTAATATCATAGGTCTAGCAGTAGCTTGATCACCTCTTTCGTCCGATATAATATCTGTTCCTAAACGACCTGATATTGACATCGTATTTGAGGAACCGGTAGGGTAGTCGAATACGTAAGCTATATCCTGTTCCGATACCTAAATGAACAATGTCAACGAAATGTTAATGTGAAAACACTTGACGAAGAAGAGAGGACATGACTTACACTTAATGATTGTGATTGTGTCGTCGGAAATCTGCAGCAAAATCATTACGGTATGAGTGAGCTTAATCTTACACTAAATGAAACGTATGGGATCTTACAAATTGGTATTTTCGATACATGATTCACAGCCTGTTGCAGCGACAATGAAGAAATCCACATTTGTTGCTAGCAAATTCAATTTCATAAGCCTTCCCCCTTATCAGATTCGAAGGATTCACGAACATTATGACGATGTTACTCACAACAAGTCAACCTCATCTCGGTACCTGGTGTCCCCACAGATACGTCAAGTACGTTCGTACCAGCTCCACTCCTATATAGAGGCATAGAGGTATATTCACTTCCAATTCGAGTGGTATCGAGTTTCGCATCTCCCCGCACTTGAGGTAAGAGGTTAGAGAGCAGTGGGAGAGTCAAGAATAAGAGTAGTGACATTGTCGAGAAAGGCTGAAAGGGTAAAGCCAATTCGAGGTTAGGAATGTATCAAGGATTAATCTTTATTGTGGTCAAGTCTAAATAGAGTTTTTCTAGATGAATGTCAGTGTTTAAGTTGGAGGGATAGGACTCTTATCAGCGTTTCTGTCAGTCAAAATACATTAGTCAGAGAGGTCTCTCTCATTACACCGTTCCCGTAGGTCTGAGAGCTATCCTATTCCCAGATCCTAGTCAAAGACCCTCCTTCTGACATCAAGTTGCCGTATTCGTCATACCACCAGCAGTTGAAGAGATACAATCCACTTCCTTTTCTCGAAGGTATATTTCAAACAAAGGAAGTGACTTACTATCTCACTTTTTATCCTGCCTCCACCGCTACCTGACCTTCTAACTGAACAAAAGTTCTCTTTGATTATCTCTTGCAGTGAAATACGGGAGTCCGAAGGAAGGTATTATAGTTTCTCATGTTCCAAGTGAGGTTTCTCGGAGAGTAGTTACAAAAGGATGAACAATGTTTGTGTTTGTGTGTTTACAAAACGATAGTGCGTGTTGATCTCAAGGAGAAGGCTATCCCTCTTGAGCTGTTGTTATCAGGAAGTGATTTCACACTCGATACCTGCCAAGTGTCACCGAGATGAAGTTCCTCTTCACAGTTAGTTGGTGATATGACAAGAATGATTAGTATGTATGTGGTATAAGATATGTGTTTTCAGAATAACTCGAGTGGGAGCAGAAGAAAAAGATTTGACCTTTGTGTACATTCATTGCGCACAGACCCAATGATAATTGTGAAACCTTTTCCCCGAAAAACTCTCCTGATTTGATAGATACACTGAATTGGGTCACATCACTATATTATACAAACATTTCACCCAGAACACAGCTCACAGCTCATCGTAGCTGAGATTTCAACCCTTAATTATACCTGCTGTTGACCATATCCAGGATGATGCATTTGGCTGGGTGGTGGTGGTCTGTTCCCTGTTCCATGTTGAGGTGGTTGTGGATCGTATCCATCACCTTGCTTCATCTCCCATTCTATGTAAAATCCCATCAACATTGAACGAAGATTACACAAGGGTTTAAAGATATTAAGTTTCACTCACGACATGTCGTACATATCCATACTCTAGACTTCTTGAACGGGATTAAAGGTACCCAGAAGAATTCAAACCATGTCCTTGAATTACCACCAACTGAGACACCCAAAATGTCAATTTATCAAGAGTGACCTGTAGTGAAAGGCTTGGAAAGCGGACATACCGACGGCAGCTACACAACGGAATCAGCAAAATGATCCCTTGAAAGGTGATCGAAAGATCAGAAAGGACTTACCGTTGTTACATCTAGGACACATCCTTCCTGGTTCCGGAGCATCTTGTTTGAACTGATCAACTTGGGATATGAGCTAACGATATGAGAAATCCATGATTTACGTAGCTTACTTTGGTGGGGAAGCCAACTTAATTGATGGGGACAGTATCAGCTACCTGCTCTGAGCTCCTCTGAAGATGCATTACTCACAGATAAGTGGAATACACACTACGTCCAGATTGTATTAGCATATATCTTTCACGTGTCCCTTCCTTCGAACGAGACACCCTTTCGGATCAATGGCTCTGCTCACTGACTTTTACCGTCCTTGCTATGTGTTCAATTTCCAGATTACTAACAAAAGTAGCGATGCAATCCGTCTTGTAAATAGATGAATATGAGGTTCAGATTGCACAGCAGCCTGTTTGTAAATCGTCGTTTTCGTCAAAACATCAACGGGAGGATAGGAGGCCAAGCAAACGATCAAAAAGTGGAGGCTGAAAAACACAAAAACAAAGGGGCCAAGACATGACTTGGATGATGCAAGTGGCAACGGGATCAAATCATTTTTAACAGCATTCAATATAACGTATAGGCTGTATAGCGATTTGTTCGGTTTTATCCCAAATACCACCAAGGCAGTCATGCTATTACGTAACTGCAATGGATTGTTCGAGGCCGTTCTTCCAATTTCAATATTAATTTTGTTGGGTAAAGTGGTAAAGTTTGAAAATTCAATTTAACAGCCCATTGGAACAGTATTCGCCAGCGTCACGTCAACGGATCATCCTTCAACATCATCATACTTTATATAAATATATTCAAATAACAAAAAAGACAGCTCATCTACAACTAGGATTGATTTGTAGCCAATAAAGGGAAAAAAAAAGAATACAATCAGATAGACAATTGTATTTCCTCCCCGTATATCTTTACCCAAAAAGCATATAACATAGAAATAGAAATAGCAAAATGGCCGTAAGTTGCATATCTCCTTCCTCCTGATATGGGTTCTCAACGTCGATGATGAGCTGAGCTAATGTTTCCTTCTGATTTTGCGGCGAAAATACAGAGTGTAGTTGGTATTGATCTCGGTAACCTTAACTCCAAAATTGGTGTTGCTCGTCATAGAGGTATTGATATCATTGTGAATGAAGTATCCAACAGAGCTACTCCGTAAGTTTTACTGTCCTCCACACTCACTAAATCCCTAAAGTCAGACATACATCCGAGATCTTCAAGTCTACCTCACGCTCTACCTTCCATCCTTCCGAAATGGTATGATCCCACTAACACTTCGTCAACAGTTCTCTCGTCTCTTTCACTCCTCGACAAAGACATATTGGTGAGCCCGCCAAAACTGCTGAAACCTCAAATTTCAAGAACACTGTTGGATCCCTCAAGAGATTGATCGGACGATCCCTCAATGACCCCGAGATTGACGAGTACGAGAAGAAGTTTATCAACGCCCAATTGGCCGATGTCAACGGTTCCGTTGGTGTAAAAGTGAGTTTTACTAGCACACTCACAGCGTGAAACCTCATTGTATTAAATTGCCCTTCCTTCATTTCAGGTCAACTACCTTGGTGAACCCACCGAATTCTCATTCACCCAATTAGTCGCTGCTTATCTCGGTAAACTTCGAGACAACGCTGCCACCGAATTGAAACAAGCTGTATCAGATGTTGTTATCGCCGTTCCAGGATGGTACACCGATGTTCAAAGACGGGCTATGCTTGACGCTGCCAACATCGCTGGTCTCAACCCTCTCAGACTTATCAACGACACCACCGCCGTCGCTCTTGGTTACGGTATCACCAAAGCTGATTTACCTGAATCAGCCGATGAACCAAGACATGTCGTTTTCGTTGATGTCGGTCACTCCAACTATTCCGTCTCTGTAGTAGCTTTCTCAAAAGGTCAATTAACGGTCAAATCAACTGCTTACGACAGACATTTCGGTGGAAGAGATTTCGATTATGCTTTGGTTCAACATTTCGCTAAAGAATTCGATGCTAAATACAAGATTGATGTTCTCTCTTCACCTAAAGCAGTCTTCAGACTTACAACCGGATGTGAAAGACTCAAGAAAGTACTCTCAGCAAACGCTGAAGCTCCTATCAATGTCGAATCCTTGATGAACGATGTAGACGCTTCTTCATCTCTTAAACGAGAAGAATTCGAGAAACTCACCGATCACCTCTTGACTCGAGTCGCCAACCCTCTTGCGGAAGCTCTTGAAAAAGCCGGTTTGACGACAGACCAAGTAGATGCTGTCGAACTCGTTGGTGGATCAACTCGAGTTCCAGCAATCAAAGAACGAATTCAAGCTTTCTTCCCTGGAAAAACCCTTTCTACCACTCTTAACCAAGATGAAGCCATCGCCCGTGGTGCCACTTTCGCTTGTGCTTCCCTTTCACCTGTATTTAGAGTAAGAGAATTCGCTGTGCACGATGTCGCATCTTACCCTATCAAAGTTCAATGGGAAAAAGAAGCCGGTAACCCAGATGAAGACACAGAATTAACTGTTTTCCCTCAAAACAACCCTATCCCATCTACCAAGATCCTCACTTTCTACAGACAAGGTCCATTCGAACTTGAAGCCCAATACGCCGAACCCGCCTCTCTCCCTAAAGGAACCAACCCTTGGTTAGGTAAATTCACCGTCAAGAGCGTCGAGAAACCCGCTTCAGGTGATTTAGCTTGCGTCAAGGTTAAAGCCAGACTCAACTTGCACGGTATCGTTAACTTCGAAGGTGCCTACATTGTTGAGGAAGTCGAGAAAGAAGAGGTCGTGACCACCGGTGAAGGTGATGAGAAGAAAGAAGAGAAGAAAATGGTAAAGAAGATCCAACGAAAAGGAGATTGTCCCGTTGTTGGTCAATACACTGGTCTCGTGAAGAATGTCGTTGATGAGTTGACTGAGAAAGAAGGACAAATGCATTCCGAGGACAAATTAGTCATGGAGACTGAGGTGAGTATCGAAACCGCATTCAAATCATCAAGGATTCAAGCTAAAATGTGTTTTTCACCCTTGTAGGACCGAAAGAACGCTCTTGAAGAATACGTATACGAGATGAGAGGTAAACTCGAAGATCGATACGCTGCCTACGTTCAAGCATCCGAGAAATCCGATCTCTTGACCGGTCTCTCTGAAGCTGAAGATTGGTTGTACACTGAAGAAGGTGAAGATGCCACCAAATCAGCTTACGTCTCAAGACTTGATGCCTTGAAAGCTAAAGGTGACCCCATCGTCCTCCGATGGAAAGAATCTGAGGAGAGACCTAAAGCTGCTGCTGCCACAAGAGAATCCCTCAACACTTACTTGAACGCTGCTCAAAGTGGTGATGAGAAATACAGCCATATCGACCAAGCTGATCTCCAAAAGATCGTGAGTAAAGTTTTATGCTAACAGTTGCAACTCAAGTGTAGACAGAACCATGTGCGCTGATTCTTGATCATTCAGATCGACCAATGTGCCAACACACTTTCATGGTTGGAGAACCAACTTGTCCGACAATCTGAAAAGCCCAAGAATGTCAACCCAGTGGTCACATCATCTGAGATCACCAAGAGACGTGATGAGGTCGTTTACACTTGTTCAGCCATATTGAACAAACCTAAACCCAGAGCTAAGGTTGAAGTACCCCCTACAACCGAAACACCCAAAAAAGAGGAGAAGGAAGAGAAGATGGATGTTGAAGGTGAAGGTGAAGGACCCAAGATCGAAGAGATGGATGTTGATTAGATTGCATCTTCCGCATACATGAATCGATAGAATAACAGGAGTTTGGTAGTACTCTGATATAACCAAAAGAATCATACAGATTCGTTTATGCAATATATAGAGAATCGTTCAACGGTTTATTATGATTCTGTGGTGTGTTTTGCATTTGCATTAGAGATGTGCCACATTGGTCTAAATTGCCGAGATATGTGGATTATAACTCCGAACGCGTCTTTGATTGATTATGTGGCTTTTCCTATCTCTGTGAAGGGGGAGGTTCTGCGCGATGATATATAGATAGATAGATAGGATATGCCTCCCACTCCTTTCTTCCTATACAGACAAGAAACAGCTCAGAAACATCACTCGGGACCATATACAACTCGAACTGATAGTACTAGAATAGGTAACGCAGACTATAGCTTGGAAATACAAGCGTGCCCCCATTTCATCTGGATTGAAAACAACTCCCAACTCCATTTATATCAGTTCAGCTCTACTGTAACCCATCACCAGACCCCCCAAACCGCAGTGAACCTACGAACGTTGGCTAAGATGTCCTCACCAACTTCCTCGTCATTGTATCCAATTCATCTATTGATGGATGAATTGAAATCTGAAGATGTGGTATTAAGATTATCATCAATTCGTAGATTATCTACAATCGCATTAGCCCTCGGACCACAACGAACAAGAGATGAATTAATCCCTTTCTTACAAGATCAGTTGGATGATGAGGATGAAGTACTCCTCGTCCTAGCCGAAGAACTAGGTGGTTTTGCTGAGTACGTGGGAGGGAATGAATATGCTTGGATCGTTTTGGGTCCTTTGGAGAATTTGGCGGCTGTTGAAGAGACTTTGGTCAGAGATAAAGTGAGTATTTATCTATCGATAATGGCGGGTGGGAGGGAGGCAGGAGCGTGACGGGTTGAGGAGTGCAGATGGAGATGTGGGGATCGCTAGAGAGACAGAACATCTAGTTCATAATCCCTTGTCGCGTTCAGTGTACGCTAACAAACACCTTTATTCACTTCCAGGCCGCAGAATCAATCTCCAAATTATCATCCCTTCTCAGCGCTCAAGCAATTGAAGAACATCTCCTTCCACTGCTACAACGGCTTTCCCAAGGTGACTGGTTCACCTCTCGAACTTCAGCTTGTGCATTATTTGCTGCTCCTTATCCTCTCGCCAATACTCCCAATCAAGAAGAGATGAGAAAGATGTTTGGCGTTTTATGCGCAGATGAAACTCCAATGGTCAGGAGAGCCGCTGCTAAAGCTCTAGGCGTAAGTTCAGATCATCCCCTCGCTGAATGTCTCCATAACAGTTGCTGATCTAATTCTGATCTTTTCGGTTACAAAATATATATATATTATTAGCCATTCGCCAAATCCGTTGCCGAATGTCCCAATCAACATCCCATCTTACTTTCTGATATAATCCCATTATATCGTAAACTAGCTTCCGATGATCAAGATTCAGTTAGATTACTTACTATCCCAGATTTAATCGCTATCTCAGCTGCGTTAAACCCTGAAGAAGTCAAAGAACACATACTCGAGCCATTGAGATCGAGTGTTACCGATAAATCTTGGAGAGTAAGATATATGGTAGCGAATGAATTCGTTGGTTTAGCTGAAGGTGTAGGGGAATCTATTATACGAGAAGAATTAGTTAGTGCTTTTGTAGGTTTATTGAAAGATAATGAAGCGGAAGTTAGAACTGCTGCCGCCGGTCAAGTTCCAGGTGAGTCACTCTTTTCTCCCCCACATGGCTCCTCAGACCTCTAAGCCTCAGATATTTCATCACGAATAATGAATCGTCAATCTGCCCTTGTGATAACTCAGGCTGATCCGTATAAAAACTCATCAGGCTTCGCCAAACTCGTTGACAAAGAGGTCATCCTTGCCAAATTCTTGCCATGTGTCAAAGACCTCTCAACAGATTCAAGTCAACACGTCAGAGCATCACTCGCTATGCAAATCTCAGGACTCGCTCCTCTCCTAGGAACAGAAACTACTGTAGAAAATCTTTTACCTTTGTTCCTTCAATTGTTGAAAGACGATTTCAGTGATGTCAGATTAAACTTGATTGGTAAACTTGATATGGTCAATGAAGGTGAGTTGACCTGGTTGCTTTCCCATATTCATTTCAGATTCATCCACTCCTCATTTCTTCATGAACATTCACGCTAATTATCCTACGTGTACCATGATTAGTCATCGGCATCGAACGACTTTCTCAAGCGTTACTTCCAGCCATTATGGAATTAGCAGAAGATAAACAATGGCGTGTAAGACAAGCCATAATTGAATATATCCCATTACTAGCTCAACAATTAGGCGTTTCATTCTTCGACGATAAATTAGGTCAACTTTGCATGTCATGGTTGGGCGACACCGTTTTTTCAATCAGAGAAGCTGCAACTATAAATCTCAAGAAATTGACAGATGTCTTTGGTGTCGAATGGGCAAAATCAACTATCATACCTAAAGTCTTGGAAATGGGTGATCACCAAAATTACCTTTATAGAATGACAACTATCTTCGCTATTACCGTAAGTTGATTTTTCTGCCTTTTGTTGTTTGGCATCCTTCAGGTTCAGATTGAAGCCGCGAGCCGAGTCGTGTTGTGGAAACAAGAGGAAGTGGAATCGATATTCAAGTCAAATCGGAGAAAGCAGGTGTCTGTTGTTTCGATTTCGTGCTAATCTTCAATTCTGCTCTTTTAATTAGACAATGGCACCTTCACTCAATGTTCAAATCATCCGAGATACAGTACTCCAATCGGCATTGAATTTGGCTTCTGATCCAATCCCAAATATCAGATTCAACGTAGCGAAATGTTTGGAAACTTTAGCTGCTGTATTGGCTTCTAACCCAGAAGGACAAGAGATCATTTCTCGAAAAGTCATTCCTGCTCTCAAGAAATTACAAGATGATTCAGATGCAGATGTCAGATTCTTTGCTACTAAAGCTTATGACAGAACTACTGGTGACAGTAATGGTGAACCCATGAGTGAGTTTTCCCCTTGACTCGACCTATGAGAAGAGGGAGATTGGGAGGCTGATACTCTTATGCACGTATAGTATTATCATGATTTCCTCTCATAACGATCTTACAACAAGGCTCCTAATGCTCATCGACGAAAATCAAAGAGAGGAGGATGATTCAATCAGAATTTGTAAGGGAAAAAGTTCTACTGTACTTAGTGTCTGCATAGCGAAAGCGTCAGAAAAAAACAAAAGATCCAAAAGAATAGTCAATAAATAGATAGATAGGTAAGGTATACAATATACTTGAAATCGCTTTTGTTTGTGTTTTTGTTTTTGTTTTTGTTTTTGTTTTTTTATTATTCTTCATTATCAGTTTTCATCCATTTTATATTCAATCGCATTCAAGACTTTCTCACATATGTACATACAAAGAACCAGAATGCTAACAACCAGAAGCAGAACAAGAAGAAGTGATAAAGAAATAAGGATTTTACTTTTATTTTATACCCAACTTATATACTATATGAATGAAGATGAAACCCCCCTGTGTTACTCGCAGCTTCGCAGAGTAGTGATTGACTTACAACTATGGTATCATGAGGTGGTCGAGTGATGATACTCTGACATGTGATGCATCTTACATATACAAAAACCAATACAACATCTATACAAGTTTTTTCAAAATTGATCGATTGTGCTATTTGATCATGCATATTGCGCGCCGTACCATCTCAATAATTAATCATCAATCATCAATCATCATCATCGTCAATGATTATCACATTCTTATCCCTCTTGTCGTTATTGGGTGGATCATGTTCTATCCATCGACTTTCATCTTGCTCTTTATCAATATCCATCACTCCTTCTTCTTCATCTTCTTCATCTTCTTCTTGACCTATATCTTCTCCTGAAGGTAGTACATCACCATCGCCTTCACCACCATCATCATCTCCAGGTCCCTCTTCGTCGTCTAAAGAAACGTATAATTCATATATGGCATCTCCTTCGGGACCTTCAACTACGTTCTCTAATAGATCTCCACTCAGGTCTAACGAGTTGAGAAAAGCCAGATATCAGCTTATTCCTAAGGATACATCGTGATTGAATGGATCTTGATCTTAAAGACGATAGGGACAGCAATAAAGATGTAGATCCAAAATCACTCACATTGTATTCCCCTTTGATCACTTTCACTGATGATCTCCTCACTGACTTGAGAATATGCCATTACACCTAATGAACTAACGAACATATGTTGCAATCCGTTGAATTCCCTTGTGACCGAAGCTGAATTTATTCTTTCAGGTAGATCAATGCCTACTGGTGGGTCTGAATCTTCTCTTTCTCTTGCCGACAAGGATTGAGGTTGAGATTGAGATATGATGTTTGTTGGGGACGAAGAGATTGGCGAAGGGAAAACCAGATGATGGAAAAGCGATAAAGTGGGTAAAAGCAATGAAAGTGCACTGTTCATGAATCATATCAATATTAGATCACAAACTGCGATGAACTTAAAAGTACAAGTATGAGTGATTATGGAGACTCACTCTTCATAGGAATATATGTGACCATGAACACCATACAGTTTCGTACTTTCCCTCTGTAAAACAATGATCAAAGCTGGCACCAAGATCGATCTTTGACCCATTAAGATCACTGCGTCCGAATGTGATATCGCTAACATACATAAGCCTCGTATTATCAGGAGGCTAATCCTGAGTGACTATGTATGACACAGAGAGCACATCAGCCAACTGGTATATTTGACTAGATGCGAATTGTGATGATACTCACATCGGATTCGGAAGCTGAATTTAACGGGTTGATTAGGTATCGAGATAGCCTCTCTATCAGTGGTGATTCATTAGGCATTCCAGAAACTTTGTATGTCTCCGAAGAGGTGATCAAGCTTCGGAAATTACTTGCATCTATGACCTATGTCAGTTGATACCACATGGTGCTCGCTAATTGGACGTACGTAATGATGCGACGTAGAACAGCTCCATCCCTCTTCTAATGATATAATTGTCTTGATGAGGTGCTGTCAGCCCAAGGATGACATCGACTAACTCATCCCCTTTCCTAGATTTGTGATGTGTGATCAGCTGATGCCAGAAAAGTCGACAGGAACAACTCACCAAATCGATCCTTCCGCAGTGAAACAGGTGACTTCACCCAATTCTGCGATTCTGTCACCGAGTTCTATGTACCAGGACTGCGCATCCTCTGTCCCACCTTCTCCTTCAGACTTCGATTCGGTTGTCAGATGGTCCTTGTAGCTTGTAAGCTTGACGTTATCTGAGAATATGAGGCGAGTGAGACTTTTCAGAGTTTCAGTGGTTCTTGTGATAAAGATGATTCGGGCGAAAGAAGGGAAAAGCAGAGTAGTGCTGGAAAGTAACGCTATGATATTACAAAGTACTGCGATCTGTTACAACATTCAGGTTTAGGTGGAAAATATCCCTCACGAATTTCTTAGAGAAACGTACCTCTGTTTTAGATGTTTTGGCTACATCCGACACTATGCTGCTCACACAGTCCAGCATGTCACTCAGGCAGTTCGCCACGATTTCCGAGAGTCCTTCAAATGTCATATCGGAATCACCACACGCTTTCAAGATATCTGAACAACGCTGAGTGTATGTTTGGTGACCTTCAACATTGATTGGTGGTCGATAATTCATAAGTCGATATATCGAAGGTTCAGTTGTGAGATTGAGGGTAATTTGAAAAATTGATAATGGGACATGATTGAACAAGTGATATAGTAACTACAATGTCCGAGATCAGCTGAAGGTCCCTCACTGATTGAATCTGAATTTACCTCTGCTTTGTCGTCTTTGCTTTGTATCTGATCAATATGACCATCCACATCGACTTCCTCCCCTTGGATGTCCGGGCCCCAATCGATACCATCATCTCCAGCCTCATCGCCCACAACAGGTGAGCTACGCCTTTGGCTCCTGGCGGGGGAAGCTTGGAATGGCGAAGGTGAAGGATTCCGAGAGGGAGATGCCTGAGGACTCAGATCTGCCGTCTTTTGCCTTTTGACTCGTGGTCCAGTTGTAGGTGTAGCAGCAAAGGCGTTATTGAATCCACCGAAAGTGGGTCCAGCAGCAGGGGCTTTACCTATGGATTATGTACATCATCAACAGTGTCCCACGTCACATGACTTGCGGAGGCTGAACGAGACGATACTCACCCTTTCCTTTGATAGACATGAAGAGAGGCACATCGTCCTCATCGGTTTGTCCTCTACGACGTCTACTCGGAGAACCATTTTTCAGTGGCGTTGGCAAAGGTCGATATTGAGATTGGGATGCGCCAGGAGGACGTTGAGATTGATGCCGAACTTTCATAGCGGAATTATGTGCCGCATGATTCTACGATCACCGACGCCAGATACAGCATCAGCTCACCTTGGCACAGAAGCGATCTAAACGATCAAGCTGACTTACAGAGAAAACGGCTTGATGTTTGATATTCTCCATTTGCTTTTTGGCTTGATTCTCTTTCTCTTTGATTTGGACATCTTTGTCTTGAATGGTAAGTTTCAACTTTTCTAGCTCGTCAAGATGTCGTTGATGTTCCTGCACGACAATCACATGATATGAGTCTGATATCTGATTTGATTCCTCTGTGAAGATACTGGGAATGCAACTCACCTCTCTTTGTGCACGACGTATAATTTGTGCTTCACCTTTTGCTGCCCATAGCTGGTTCTGCAGTTCTCTAACTTTTCTATCCAAATCACCTCCAGCAGCAGCATGTTGCTCCGCTTCCAACTTTGGCAGAGGTCTGGATGCAGCAGATTGAGCTTGCAGAACAGACAATTGTGTCTCGAGTTCTTGCCTTTTCCTCTTTTCACTTTCTAATTCAATCACTGCTGCTCTAGCAGCCGAACCTTGCGACATTGGTGGGGCGGCATCACTGACATTTCCGTTTGTACTGCCATTCTGACTCGATGAATACTGAGAAGGGATAGTAGGTAATCTTGATGGTCCAGCTACTGCGTTTGATCTGCTGAATATCTGAGCGCCAGCAGAGACTGACCGAGATAAAGATCTATTATTACCGAACGCTTGACCGTTATTTTGCTGTTGAACTTGAATATTGCGAGGCGGATTGATTGTTATACTACCATTGTTTGAGGACGCCGAAGCTGAGTTGGATCTCGACATGGGTTGCCTTGTATTGAAAGGTTCGGGTGTAGTACCTTTTCCGTTCGAATGACCATTGTTTATAGCGGGAACAGCGGGAACAGCAGCAGCAGCGATAGCTCTTCTCCGAGCAGCAATGGCCTCATCACTTTGTTTGTTCAATCTGGGAAGAGGCGGTGGTCCTGCTAATCCTAAGCTTTCACCTAATATTGAAGGTTGAGCTCTTCTTTTGTCAGTTATGACAGCTTCATCGATTTCACCTGATCTAGTTCCAAGTTCATATCTTCCTGATCCATCCATGACTACATCTATTGGTAATCCTTCTTCTTCATCTTCTTCTTCTTCTTTGAACACATTTGTCAATCTTTGACTACCATTACTACCTGTACCCCAATATGCTTCCCGTTTTTTTACATTATCAATATGCCTATCAACATCGAAGGAACGTTTTCCACCTATTTCCCATCCGAACCCAGTGCCTCTAATTCCAGGTTCAGTATTTACGGGTCTAGGTTCTTTGATCTTTTGTCTATTTATTGATGTCGCTGTTGATCCAGCTGAAGATGCAGGTGAATTACGAGGTCTAGCTAGCTTATGATGGATAGGTTGAGTAAATCTTGGTTTGGGTTTATTGGTTGCTGGTTGTTGAGACGCTTGAATAGCTCGTTCTTCTACAGCTTCTAGTATATTGAGGGTTTCTGGATCATCGAAGAAATCATCATCATCGTATGGATCCGCCATGTTGCCTCATGAGCAGGAGGGATTTCAAGGTGTACGAAGCTAATATTCGGGATGATCAGCAAATGCATGTGATCCTTCGATGTGATAACAGCTCACCTAATGCGAGTGATCACGAGTCATACTGTTTTGTGATGGATGATATGAGGAAGTGATTGAATGCTTTCGTTGTTGATGCACAGTCGTGAGGATCTGGAATTAGTCGTTCTGTAGGACTCTTATCGTCTTGACAATTCCGCTGTGGTGATAACGCTGACTTTATCGTGCAACAAGAGTAGGGATAAGTAAAAGCAGAAGAAGGTATCGAAAGAAGAGAAAATCACGCCTCGAAGTGATTTATTTGTTTTGGTGAAAAGTGGAGGTTGACTGGATATCATCATTCATCTTCTTCATCTCATTCCTTCCTTCCAGACCTCTCAGCTCAGCTGATTCCCCATCCCCTCATTGGTGGAAATCACCCTTCCCTGTTAGTCTCTGCTTGTGGTCGATTCCCTGTCTTCGAACATTTGGTGTTGGACAGAGAAAGACTCCTCTCGGACACATGCCTTCTTCCCCACTTTCTGGATCAGATCACGAGAGAAGGCCGACGAAGATCACAAAGATGGATGATTCCATCGATGTCACTCAAGCTACTACTGGAACGACTGAAATCCCTTCGTGAGTATCGATACTTCCTGGAAGCCAAACCTCATCACTCAAGCTGGCGCTGGAATCAACAAAGTGTATATGTTCAGGTGGACTGACGTTGATTGATCAGCTATCGACCTGATGCTAAGACAAGACGCTATGACCGACAACTTCGGTGAGTCATCGCACTACGCTCTACACGATGATGCTTTTCTCTGCCTGTCAAAAGCACATTGATTGCGAAGAAAGTCATCTTCCATTATGGCTCAAGCATAGCTGACAGATCACAGACTCTGGGCTTCAGCAGGTCAACGTTCACTTGAATCAGCTCGAGTACTACTTGTAGGATCAGATGCTACAGGTTGTCAAGCTTTGAAAAACCTCGTACTTCCAGGCATGTCAGCTGTCCAACTCCTTACGAGCCAAAAAGCTGATCTGTCATTCATAGGTATCTCTCAATTCACTATCCTTTCACCTAACCTCACTACATCTCAAGATGTAGCCACCAACTTCTTCCTTCATCCTGATTCTGTAGGATTTCCTATCGCTGAAGAAAGTGTGAAGTGAGCTAATGCACTGAATCACTCATTCGGAGTGTGGAGCTGACGAGACATGAACAGATACTTGAAAGAGCTTAATCCTGCAGTAGAAGGTTCTTCTCGAGTTGAGGTAAGTGGAACAAGCAGTATCAATCGAGGTATTTAAATTATCATTGTGGTGAACAGGATCCAGCATCCCTCGTAAGCACTAACGCGGACTTCTTCACTGCTTTTACACTCATCATTGCATCCAACATCGAACCATCCCTGGAACTTCAGATTGCAGACTTATTATGGGAAGGTAAGCTGATATAATCAAGTACTCCAATGAATACAGCTTATCAGTATGCAGCTTCTTTGACTGTCGGTGGACCTGAAATACCTCTGATTGCTATCAGAAACTCGGGGTTCGTAGGCAGAGTCGAAATCCAACTGAGGGAACATAGTGGTACGTAGATCTCCTTAAGATTGTGGATCAGTCAAAAGAACAAGCTGAATTATATACTCAGTTGTCGATACGCATCCCGACACCACCCATACTCTGCGCCTGGATGCGCCTTTCCCTTCATTACAGCAACATGCTCGTTCTCTCGACTTGTCAAGTATGGACAGTATGGAGCATTCACATGTTCCTTGGGTGGTCTTATTGGTCAGAGCTGCTAGTCTGTGGAAGGAATCTGTAAGTCGCCTTTAGGGCTAACATCAAATGTGTTTTAAGCTGATCAAACATCACTAGCACGGCGGAAACCTCCCCGAAACGAGTGAAGAGAAGTTGGCATTCAAAGACTTGTTGAGGAAAGACAAAGTGAAGGGCGACGAAGAAAACTACGAAGAAGCTCTCGCACAAGCTTACAGAGTTTGGAACCCCTCTGAAGTGAGTCATCGCTGAAGATACAACCTGATACCGATCTAACAACATTCATCGTAGGTCCCATGGGAAGTGAGACAACTCTTAGACGATGAGAGTGTAATGAATATCTCTTCCAGTGTGAGTATCTATCCTGAGGCTTTTATCGTGCAACTGCTAAACTTGATATACCCAACAATAACAGTCAAAAAACCTTCAACTCCTACTTCACACTCTCTCTCAGTACATTGTCGCACCTCCTCATTTGCCGCCCACTTCTCCGTCTTTACCTGATATGCATTCTTCGACTACTTCTTATGTGCAGTTACAAAACCTCTACAAGAAGGAATATCAGTCTGATCTGGCTCGATTCAAGACATTGCTCGCCGAAATTCTCCTGAGAATAGGCTTAGAGGAAGGAACAGTTTCAGATGAAGAAATAGAAAGTTTCGTGAAGAACGTCGGTGGTGTAGGCATAATAAAGGGCAGATCTCTAAGAGAAAGTAAAGAGGGCAGGGGTTTATTAGCCACTGAGATCGGTAAGTCCACCAACTTTGCGTTTACATCCGCGTACTGATGGCATCCTTAGACGGTTTCGATGAGTCAGATTTGTCCGCGACTTGTTTTGCTATGCATCTCGCTCTTCTTGCATCTGAGAGATTCTTCGTTGCTCATAGAAGATGGCCCGGTACCAAAGCACGAGATGACATGGCACAGGATAACAGAGAAGTAGAGGAGATCGTGAAAGGTGTTCTGGGCGGGAAGATCCAGGGTGCAGAGATACCCGACGTCTTTGTGGAAAGTATCGCTGAAGTGTGAGTTTCATAACAAAGAAATAGATCATATTCGACCGATTGGGAAGAAATGACAGTAGCTGACAGGTGACAACAACACAGGACAAGAGGAGGATTTGGAACTCTCCCGACTACGGCTGCATTCCTTGGTGGAGTTGTAGCTCAAGAGGCCATCAAATTGGTGACAAATCAGTATACACCCTTGGATAACACCGTGGTCATCAATTTGGTTAAAAGTGAGTCTGCCAAATTCAAGTTCTGAAGTGAACATTCAGCATGGAGCTAGAGTGTCAAGATTGGATACACCGTCGAAGGACGACATGACACATTAAGAAGTTAGATAGGGTGGAAGTTGTACTATAGATCAACATGGTGATATGCAGTATCTCCAAGTCCAACAAGTTCACAATAAATTCACAATACGATTTTTCACATTACTGCGGAAGTCTTGAAGTACTACATGACAGAATTCAAACACCAGAACTCGTATTGCACATTACATCCTCATATCAGAGGTTGTTATCCATAAATTTCTGAAGCAAAGCAGAATCCAAATACTCAGTCACACCTTTGCATCTAGGTTTGCCTCCATCTTCTTCTTCGTTAGTAGGATTGAATTCGAGGACCAAACATACACTTTATGAAATAGGTCCATTACCACGTCAGCTTGTTGTACTGCTTCTTCCCGAGAAAGAAAGGGAGGATAGGTGATACGATACTTGCGGCATAATGTATTTCTCATTATCTTTCTTTCCGACTGTTTCACCTTTTAATTCACCAAAAGCAAGGTTACCAACTACAGATAATCGTCTTAAAGTGAATTTCATAGGCGCTCGGAAAATCTGTCGGTATATCGGCTCCGCCTTTGTCCAGTATTCTGTGGGCTGTTTACGACAGGTGATTGAGATTCAGCTCGAAGCCAGGACAAAATGTGATTATCTCCTGTGATCTTGGAGCTGCCTCATCCAGTATAATCAAGATATATAATGAATACTTCAGATACTTACGCCATGATAAGTATCTGAGAGAATAGTCGATTTGATATAAGGATTAACGAATATCCATTCAGCGTCATCCAATACATTATACATGACTTCTTGTCTTTGACCATCAACGAGACGTTGGAATATCTCTTGAGCCCAAGATTCTTTGAGTGACATTACGACTCAGTGCTTATAAAGAAAGGTCACTTTAATACTGCTGTATCGGGTGTTTTGAACTGGTGTGAGAATAAAAACGAGTTGGGAAAGTCTGTGAGAACATGACCAGATTGAGTAGCGCTTTGTTCTATATATGCACATACATTCGCATGCGATGCAAGTATACATGGAATGATGAAGCGAATAGCAAGAAATGTGAGCAAGCGAGTAAGTTGCATTCTGTGAGTATGGGAAAGAGAGTGTGTAATGCGTTGCGGGAAGACAAGACTCGAATCTCGCTATGTATGGATAGGGGTTTATTTATAGTCGTTTCAACAACAAACATCAGTGTGAGAACCGATTTATCAATGCAAGCACAAAAGATTATTCATTATGAGCAACCGCCTGACTAAATAGATAAGAGCCACGCCATGAACGAAGACGAAGACCTTCAGGCTCTCTGTCTGAACTCGGCATGAGACGAACCTGTATATATACTGTCAATGCCCGTGTGAATCATGCAATGAGATGGTGCAGAAGTAGATACATTAATAGAAAGTATTTCCACAGAAGGGTATACTGTAGTGTCGCTTATTTGGAACAGAACAACAACAATTTCCAGCAATAATGGCGGTTCAAATTTTGGCTGATATCAGCCAGTTAATCTCAAAGAAACCAACAAAAATACATCTTCGTTAATTTGGTCATCGCGCTCAACTCTTCGTGTAATGCATGCTCTTCCAACTCCAGACTACTAGAAATTATTATCTATGAATTTTTGAAGTAAGGCCGAATCCAAATACTGGGTTATGGCTTTGATCTTGGGTTTACCTCCATCTTTCTCTTCATCAGTAGGGTTGAATTCAAATATCATACACCAGCTAATCAAAGTTATGTCGCGAAGTATCAGTCCGCTCGTTTCACATATTTTTCGAGACGCGTCAAGTTGGACATTTTGATAGTAAGATATGAAAACCAGACTGCAATATATACTCACATTCCGATGAATCTCTCGCCATCTTTCCTTCCACTTGCCTCACCTCACCTCTGATTTCTGCGATGGCAAGATCACCTGAAACGGTCAATCTTTTCAAAGTGAATTCAGGATGATCCTGCCAGATTTGGTTGAGAATCGGTACTGCCCTTTGTAAGAAATCCATTTTCTATATATATGCATCATAGTAGTACTTCAGGTTAGCCTTTTCTTGGCCTTTCGAGAGATTTCTTCAGACAGACCAGAGCAAATGAAACCAATCAATGTTGTAGATATACTGTAGAGGAAAAGAAAACATTCAACTTACGCGATTGAAAGTACCTGATATAGGAGTAGATTTTATTTCTGGATTGATGCAAACCCATTTACCCATTCAACATCATCTTCGATATATTGGATGACTGACTTTGTATCTTTACTGATGAAAAGTCTGAACATCTCTTGAGCCCAAGATTCGCTGAGTGACATCGTCGTTATGTTTGTTTTCGATCGGAGATGGGGATTTTAACTTGCCGTGGTCATGAGAATGATGACTCTCTTCGTTTGTAGTGAGCGTCGAATGACGCCGAAACGGCTTACAAACAAAAGTATGACTGCTGTGCAGATATCATGGTGGTGCAGATCAACGATAAACCATTTTGTCCTTCATCCAAGATGGCTCCGATACGATATCACGTCGGTGTCGTTGTTTATCCGCTTATAGTATAGAATCATTCGGGCATCTCGGGTGTAGTATATGAGGGTGAAGTACATGTGATGCCGTGGACTTGATTGATAAATCAATGCCAAGGCACTCGCACAGTCTGATATGATCGTGTCCACTCCTCCTCGAGCTAGTGCTCATCGAAACACGGAGGACTTTGTGGAGCCCTGACATCGAGTACAGCTACACATCCTGCCAAGCGACTTCGGCATTGCCTCCAGGGAGTGGTGGTATGCTCAAGCAATGCATACCCGTACCGGACAGAATACATCTTTGCTTATCTCGATCATCCCTAAGCATGCCTCCTTCCCATCATGCATCAGGCATTATTGTCAATGAATTTCTGGAGTAGAGCAGAATCCATGTATTCAGTGATAGCCCTGATCTTGGGTTTGCCCCCATCTATTTCTACGTTGGTAGGGTTAAATTCGAATATCATACACCAGCTTATTAACGCAGATGAAGACAGAAACTATCAGCACGCGCCCGGACTTGAAGGCTGGAAGAGGGTGGAAAATACTTAACGTCATTCACCTACTTATTATACACCCCCACTTATTATACACATTCATCGAAAATCTTCAGTTTTGCTCTAAAACTCAGGTTTACATGCATGCATCATATCTAAGAAGCTGTTATAAATGGATTTTCCTCTTCTCCTGGACTGTCGCTATCCACTGGTACCTCTTTCTCCTGTTGTTTCTTAGTAGTTTTCCTCTTTTTGGCCGCTCTAGCACCCTCTATCCTCCTCACCTCCTGTACCACAAATTCGGTACTAAAGGAATGTGTACCAAGGTTAGCCACTGTAACTCCTGCTCTAGTCTTCTTTCTAGCTTCCTGGGCAGCCCTTAACTCCTTCACTTCGTTCTTGAGGACGATATTCTCGGCTTCGGATGACTCTAAAGCTGAAGATAAGGTCTGAAAGCGATTCTTGACAGGGGTGACAATATTTCCTTCGTTTTCCCTCATAAAGTCGCGATTCTCGCTTCCCAGGGATGCTAGGGGGGTCCTGGATGGTGCTGGGGGTGGTGTAGAAGGTGTAGAAGGTCCTGGTGAACGTACCGGTGCTTTATGGATCAGGCGGGCAGGATTGAAGGGATTTAAACCTGTCTCTCTCCATCCCACTCTAATATTGCGCTCTGTCATCGCGCGAGCCCTAGCTTCAGCCAAATTAGTGGCCCAGCATGCCTTTTGTACTCTGCCAGGATCATAGTAGGCTTGGGTGTCCGCTTGCCTGGCCATAGCTGCTTTAAGGGGAGCGAATATACCAACATCTAAGGGCTGAGTGATATGGGAAGAGTGTGCCGGTAGGACCATCAAATCTATAGAATGATTCATGCAGAAAGCAATGAATTTAGCAGTAACATGACTACCATGACCATCTACGATGAGAAGACGACGATGATAAGGGTTTATTGGTCTAGTTTTAGGTTCAAAATGTTGTTCTAGCCATTCATATCCTAAGGCATTGCTAGACCAGCCGCTCTTGCTTGTAGCCCATCTCCAACCCTCTACCTTTAGAGGATCAGGTAGCCAGCCTGATGACATCTTGCCCTGCGCTTTGTAGATGATCATAGGAGGCATTGCTCTGCCTGAAGCACTCACACATTCAACAGTTGTAACCCATTCCTGTCTAGGTGCCGTGCCCTTCTTCGCTCTACTTTTGACTCTTCTACCCTGTTCTAATTCGTCCCCTGGGTCTCTCTCTATGACCATCATGACCCTGGTGGTCTGGGTAGCACCAATAGCATAGCCAGACTCATCCATATTGAAGATCCTGTCAGGCGGATAGTCATTCTTCTCTAACATTTCACCAACTTCTTTAAACCAAGGTTCTAGCGCTTCAGGTGCTTCTGCTGCTAGTCTTGAGGCGTCTATTTGGTTGGACAGACCAGAGAGGACCTCTTTGTGTCGAAAACGGAAGCCTTTTAGCCAATTCTTACCGAGGGGAGGGATAGGGACATCAATGGGGGAAGGGATCGTGAGAAAGCGATGTTTGCGAAGCTCATTTGCTACCTCTTGGACAGTTCCTGGGGCTGGTGGATGTCCTATCCTGGTAGTACGGCGCATGTAGTTGACTAATATGGTCTCTTCTTCAGGTGTTAGAGCCTGGTGATTGGTATAGGCATCATCTCTTGAAGCAGTGAGTCCTTTGGTACGATTGTTGAGCGTAGCATGATTCACCTCAAATTCTAGGGCTATGCTTCGAATACTGCGTCTTGTTCTTGGAGATTTGAGTTGTTCAGCTTCCCAGCTTTCGATAGCTGCCTTGAGCTCGTCTGTATCTGGCATATTGAATGACTTTTATATAGAGAGAAAAAGAGAGTGAAATATGGATGCATGAAAAACAGAGGTGACGCGTTCTGTATAATAAGTGGGGGTGTATAATAAGTAGGTGAATGACGTTACAGTCCAATAAATTTCTCATTGTCTTTCTTCCCTACTACCTCACCTCTCAATTCACCTATAGCGACATTACCAGCTACTGACAATCGTTTCAAGGTATATTGCGGTAATCCCTGGAATGTTCCAACTAGAATTGGGACTGCTTTTTCACCAAATTCCTTTTTCTACAGGTACATGTTGGCAACAATAGGATCAGCTGTGTCTTGTCGTAGTCAGAATTCTGACTTGTACTCGTAGGATATTCGAAGGCAGCTATGGATTTCCCACGATGAGATCAACGTACTCCGGGATAAACACCTGATGCAGAAGTAGATTTGACCTCTGAATTAATGACTGTCCATTCAACATCATCCTCAATATACTCCATCATGATTATCCTTTCCCCCTCTATTAGAAAGTTGAATACTTCTTCAGCCCACGATTGACTGAGTGCCATTTTTCAAGTGGAGAATTGCAACTTGATGGTAATGATGAAGAGCAAATTGGGTATAATGGGTTTTGAGATGCTCATGTGAAGTACAAACTAAACTCATTATCGTTTCAAAACGGAATCACTCCATGCGTTGCAGTGCACAGCATCTAAAAACAGCTGCAGTGGAGATTTAGACGCTCTTCGGCGATAACAGACTAAGACCGTTCGGGCATTCGGTCGTGCCGCAGCTCCCGATTGCAGGTTGATTGGGCGTCGCACATGGGGAGAAGGAGAGACTGACGGGGAAGCTAACGATAAATCCTTCCATAGGCCAATGATTTTAACGGTCCAATATATCAATAGCGATACAGCGATACTCGTACGTTTCGTTGTGAGAATCATGTTGTTATGTAAAAGCACTTGGCGACTCGATGATGATAATCACGTGGTATTCCCCGCTTTGACAGTTCATGTAGCTCATAACCGGTCGTCTCTAACAGCAATCTTGCTAATATGTATTCACTTGATGTCATCAGAAGGAACTTCCAGGCATACGTTGCTGAGGACAATTCCATACCAGATATGGTCTCTAGTACTACCAGGTATGCAGCTGGACGAAAGCAAGATGAGAGAGAGCAACTGGTCCATGAGATGGAGGAGAGATTCGGTTTGTTGAGTGAACATCCTGAGGATAAAGTGATTCTCAATACAAGGTATGTACGTCGAGGTTCGGCACAGCGATGACACCTCCTGGAAATGGTTAATCTCACAACTCTCAGCCCAGAATGTATAGTAGCGAATCTTAAAGGATGGAAAGATGGATGGACTGCTGAGAGGGTTATGATGGCTTTTGTAAGCCAACATATTTGGTTGATAATAATGTCAAAACTGCGCTGATGAGTCGGTAGATAAGAGCAGCTTGTGCAGCCCAAAGGAAAACAAATTGTCTTACAGAAAGTGAGTGACCTACGCTCTTCGAGCCGAACTTGGACTGACACCATTGTCCTCAGTCATGTTCGAACAAGCTCTACAAAAAGCTAAGATCATGGATAAGGAATACGCAGCTACAGGAATTGCCGAAGGAGATTTCTGGGGATTACCATCTAGTTTTAAAGGTTCTCTTTCTTGAATTTGACTATGACACAGACTTCTATTACATTCCTAATAGACAACAACAATTGAGCTAATAATTCGCTTCTAGATACTTACAACATTCTAGGTGTAGATTCCTCACTTGGCTGTTCACAGTAGGTCACGTCACGCCCCATCTTATAGAGTCGTCGAACTAAGGGTCGATGCGTAGACACTGCTTCGTCCCCACCGAGAAAGAAGAGGACGAGGCGACAGTATGTTGTTCTTTCACAACTTGTCGATATATCGCAACTAGCTGATAAAGGCACACAAGCTCGTCAAGTTTTTTAGATCTGCCGGCGGAATTCCTTTTTGTAAGACCAATATACCTCAAGTGAGTGTACACATCTGCCACCTCTCAGAATCTCCATAAGAGGGTCGCTCGTTTTGATGATAACGTCGTCTAGACTCTCCTGGCTTTCGAATGTCGAAATCCGATATTTCTCACCACTACAAACCCTTACTCGTCAGAGAGGACGTGCGGCGGAAGTTCAGGTGGAGAAGCAGCTCTTATAGCTCTTCATGGTAGTCCATTCGGTTGGGGATCAGACAGTACGTTACCGAACTTCCTGAATTCTCTGACCCAAAAAGCATTTCAAGCTGATTGGGGTTGATACAGTCGGTGGATCACTTCGGATTCCAGCACATTACAGTGGTATATGCGGCTTAAAGCCCGTTAGAGGTAGATGGCCTATACTAGGTCAAAGAAGTAGTACCAAAGGATTTGAAGGGATAAAAGTGAGTTGAGATTACACATACAGGACTATGTACGCGTACAGACAACTGATTCCAATTTTCAGGGAATGGTTGGACCAATGGCTAGAACAGTTGATGATTTGATTTTCGCTTCCAAGACAATGATCAACATGACTCACTCAGTCGCGGATCTGGGTTTCAACGGTGAAATATTCATTCCTCTCCCATGGAAAGAAGTTGAATTGCCAAAGAAATTGAGAGTTGGATATTGGACTCAAGATCATTTGATAAAGGTTCGCTATGCATCGAAATCACAGGGCAAAGAAAGCAAAGCTGATTATCAAATGAATCTACGTAGACCAGTCCAGCATGTGTCAGAGCGGTAGAGGAATGTGTTAGGAAATTGAATGATGCAGGACATGAAGTGGTCAGATTCGAACCTCCCGATAGTAAGCTACACTACTACTTCTCTGCATGAAACACAAGCTGACCGACAATCGCAGTCGCCGAGGCTCTGAAAGTGCGTTCATTTCTCACGCCTTTTCCCCCATTTCAAGATGGATTATAAGAAGCTGACAACCAGATCAAATGATGTAGATTTTCGCAGGATTAACTTCAGCTGAAGGTTATAAATCGTTATTGGGTAACATTGGTTCTGACCCAATGGAATCATCCATGCGTCTCGTGAGCTATACCCGTCCTCTGAAACTCAATGAGTCAGAAGACCTCAGCTGATGTCCAATCAGGTAACACTGGGTTCCAAATTGCCTCGTTGGCTACATTGGGTACTCTGCTGGGTGGTGGAAAACCTTTTCAAAGACCATCTGTTCGCTTCAATTTTTGGTACGTGGGCTGTAAGGCAAGCACATCATATTGTCCTACAAGCTGACAGCCTTGCCATGTCAAATCAGCTACCTCGAGGCCTAAGAGCGTCCAGGAGCTCTGGCAATTCACTGCCAGGCGGGACATTTACGCTAATGCGTTTAGGAAATTAGTAAGTTAAGTGAATCTGTCTCCCAGGTGATGTGCAGATTGGGGATTACTGTCTCTGCCGTGTCTCGGGAAGGAGTCGTTGCTGACTGCCCGGCGTTGATAGGTCTGGGAAGATGAGGAATTCGATATGCTTTTATGTCCTGTTCAAGCTGTACCTGCCCTAGAGCACGGAACCACAAAACTGCTTTCTCCGTTATCGTGAGTTGTCAAACCCTCTTTGCTCTTTTTGTGGCGTGCGCAATAGGTTTTTTGTTGAACTCAGCTGACACCTCTACTATCCTGTACTCCAGTGTCGCGACGATCTTATTCAATGTAGTAGACTCCACTGTTGGAGTCATACCTGTGACTCACGTCGACAAAAGCCTGGATATTCATGCGTCGAATTACCTGGAAAATAGTCAAGGATCATGGATCTTGGAGAAAAGGGTTTATGAAAATGGAGGAGCTTACGATGCGGAGAAAATGCACGGATTACCCGTTGGTGTACAGATTGTAGGGAAGCAGTGGGAGGAAGAGAAAGTGTTGAGCATGATGAAGGTTGTAGAAGATTTGGTGAGATATGAAGCGTGAGGCAAGGTTGACTCGAATTGGATGGATGAATGAGGAAGAAAGATTAATATGTACGTCATTTGTACCGAGTATGTTTGTGTAATATGAATAAGTCGTACTAAGGGATGACTGTACACAATTTGCATGATGTAATACAAGTAATTCAGCGTTATCCAAGAATGTCACCTCTGATGTGATTAAAGATCAAGCGACGAATTCTAAGCCCATTCACCCATCTCTCTTCTGAACTGTTCAAATTCGGATTTGCCTATACCGTTCATAGCCCAATTTTTCAACATCTTCTCACTTTCTTCTACGTTTAACATGTTGATAGCTTTTTCAATCATATGGTCAACCATACTTGAAGGTGCGCCTGTTTTCTTCTGAATATCAGGTTTGATTGATTCCAATGCTTTTCTATTTATTTGATTTGGACCTGTACCCGTATACCCATCGCCCAAATAAACGTCAACCCTCTTAGCCAAAGGAACTATGTTATCGTTAAATTCTCTCTTTGATCTAGGTACAGTTAGATATTTCAACCATTCTTGGACTAGATTAGGTTCAAACGCTTTATGTACCATACCTGTACATAAACCACTGACTGTTTCTTCTCTCAAAACTATATCTCGGATATTACCATTAGGATCTAATTCACCATACCCTTCGACGAATTCAGGTGAATTCAAATCAACTTTGATTCCAAATTGTTTTAACGTATTGGTTACCTTCTCTAAATCGTTCTCAGATTGTGGATTTTTCAAAATTGATAATATTTGAGATTGAATTCCTTGATCGATTTGTTCGTTAGTTCCATTCAATTGTTTCATTCTTGATTCAATTTGTTTAACTGCTTTAACTGATATAGCTAATTTTTTCCTTCCCCCTCCGCCTCGACCATTTGAACCACTCGACGAAGGCTGGGATGCTGAATCCATCTTTGATTTATCTGGCCAGCCTGATTTTTTAGCACTATCGATATATTGTTGATTTCTCCTTTTGATCTGTTTTGGATCTTTCTCAGAACTCCAAATCTTGATTACTTTCTCAGCGTGATCTTTTCCACTTTGGTTCATACTAATAATCATACCTGCTATAGCTTGGTCTTCATATCCCGCTTTCTTCAATTGTTTATATGGGTTTGGAATGAATTTCGATGTAGGCATATTACTCGGTCCGTCCGACGCTGAACTTGAACCTCCGCCACCTGATGATCCTGAACCAGACTTCCATCCGGCTTTTTGAGCCATTGCTGTATATTGACCGTTCCTTCTTTTGATCTCTTTAGGATCTCTCTCTTTACGCCAAGTATCAAATACTTTTTTAGCATGATCTTTATCTCCACTCTTATTCACAGATAAAATCATACCTGCAATAGCAGCATCATCGTATCCAGCCTTTTTCAAGTGTTTATAAGGTGATTCAATATATTTCGATTGAGGCATACTTGATTCGCCACCGTCACCACCACTACCTTGTGTAGTCTCATTTGAAAGAGAAGAAGAAGAAGAAGAAGGGTTCCAACCTGATTTTTTAGCGAAATCAGAATATTGTTGATTTCTCCTTTGGAGTTCTTTTGGGTCTTTTTCTTTACGCCAAGTATCGAAATTTTTCTTTGAACGATCTTTATCTTTATCTTTATCTCCATTTTGATTCATAGACAAGATCATTCCTGCAATAGCCTGATCGGAATATCCTGCTTTTTTCAAATGCTTATAAGCTGATGGAACGGATTTACATTCAGGCATATTCTTGGGTGGACCACCAGATGACGATGATGACCTTGATGGTCTTGATGGGTCGTTCGGATCGTTGGGAGATGAACGTTTTGAATGTCTGTTGGAATTTGATCTTGAGGAACGAGCATCACCAGGCTGTATCTACAAAAGTTTGTCATCAACAACAAATCGATCTTGCAACAAGCAGGATAAAGATGATCCCCTCCCTCTGCTGATACCGTGAATTTCTTCTCAATGTGCTAAGTGAATTGTCCACTCACCCTCAAACCATCTTGATCTTTACTTAACCAAGTTACGAATAAGAAAACAGTTTTGACACAAACTATCAAAGTGAATAAATCAGGATGTAATAAGAAGAATGAAACTCCTTCTATCAAACAACCAATTATGAAAGTTGGCCAATAATTCTCTAGATGAGTCGAATGTTTTGAAGCTAGATGTTCATCGTCTATGTTATATGTACATCATCAAGATATCAGCGAGTTTGTGAATTTTCTCATCTTCTCTTTCACCCTCCCCTTCTCCTTTCACCGTACGCTTTCCGATTCCCGAAATGAAGATATCACTCACTGTGATACTGAAGTGGTATGGATAGATCAAAAACCATTCCTAAGATCATAGCAATCTCCATTGGACTAGTCCTGATTATTATCCAACTCAAGACGAATATTCCTGAAAGTAAGATCAAGTCTCATACTCCTGTTGAATCTGATATTATAATGATTATTTCGGATAACCATCCGCCAGAAGGTGCGAGCTAAGAACAACCAAACCAAAAGATGTAAGATCCAAATACCGATTAATACAAGTTGGGGTTATTAAGTAGTAGATATAAAGAGCGTAGAGGAAACAGAAGATGTCAATGTATGGTCAGTAGTTAGGGGAGAACGAACAGATTAGCTCAGCTTTTCCATTATCGTTCCAAGTACTTTCACATCCCTTCCTCGGTTGGATTTATGGAATGGCAGAGTCAAAATGAAACAAACTTACCCATCGTTCTCGGAATTCCTGAGCACGCTGTCCTAAATCTCTAGGCATATTAGACGATCCAGAGCATTAATCCAATTGTGGTCAGAGTAACGGACGATTCCTTGCCCTGCTGATTTCCTCTTGGATGTCCAGAAAAGAATTGGACAAAGCTATATTTTCGGCAAGTTTTCTTACTACTTATTTTCTCAATGACGAAAGATATGTGCTGTCCCCAATAATCCCACAAAAGCAGGCTTGAAGATTTAATGAATTACCTATGGTAGAAAAGAGGAGCCGAGTCTATCATCGAGTTAAGGTACTTGCTCTTCTTGTGCGATTTGATATCTGCCATGAACTTTGCTTTGATGTTCATGACTGCACTGCCGGTCGGTATATCCTTTGATAACCTGTTGCTTTATTCGCCACGGAGGGAAGTCTACCAAAGGAAGGTTTGACATCATCTAGTCTATCGTGTTAGTAGTTGTCAGTAAGGTTAACATTTCTTGATGGAGCTCAGTTGGGACTTGCCACTATTCATCAAATCAAATGTGAATCATGTTTACCGTCATGAACATACATTCGTTTGACATGGTTTGGATTTACTAAATGTTACAAACGTGTATCGAAAAATATAGTTTTTATAAAGGTTGTATCTGCTCTTTAACATATTAATCGGCTCTACTAATTGCTACAAAAGGACCGCAATTTATACGGCATTCTCCTTGTGTCCACCTACTCGTGGGGCACCTTCGTAGAATTGATGTTGGTGACCTTTGTCAGAGTGGGAAGCTACACCTGCCTCAGCTTTTTGCTTGAGGAAATCAGCGTGAGAGATGGTGGGGAGAGTGGTAGCTTCGTGGACGATAGGAGCATCGTGAATCTTCTCGTGGATACCGGCGGTGTGGTGAACAACGGTAGGTTGGATGGTCTCTCTTTGGATAACGGGTTGAACAGTCTCGTGAATGTGGTGGTGTTCGTGTTCGTTGACGTGTTGTCCAACGTGAGCGTTGGTTCGGGCAGTGTCAGCGGTATGTTGGGTGTTGGTGTGGAGAGTTCGTTGTTCGTGGAGTTTGGCTTGGTGCTCGGGGAGCATCTCCTCCTTGTGTTCTCGAACTACTTCAGGTCCAGTGGAGTTAATGTGTTGAGTGTCAAGAACTTGCTTGTCAGCAATTGGTTGAACTCGGTGCTAAACCAAGACAAAACAGATAATCAGCATACGCGACCTGATACTGGAATAGTAGTGGGAATAAACGTCAGCGATACTCACTTGGTGGTGGTGGACATGTCTCTCTCTGTCAACGGCCTCAGCAGTTTCTACGTGCTCGGTAGGTTTGATGTGTTCTTGAACGACTTCAGGGGCGACCTCAGAGCAGACCTAATCGGGTGGAGAAGGTGCATGATCAGTTAAAAGTGCTTCATCAAGAAAACAGGTCATGCAGCAGATGATGCGAATGATGTAAAACTGTAACTTACCTCTGTGGAATCGGCCTTGTGGGAACCTTTAAGGAAATCTTTAACACCTTGAGTTACGCTGGACATTGTGAATGATTGAGTTTATTTGAGGTAGGGGTTTGGAAGTGATAAACTTGATTGTTTATGTTGTGAATGTAATGTTTGAATGGAATGAAGAGAAGAGAGAAGAGAAGGGAGTTACGACACGATTCAAGTGGCTAGTATATAAACGTTTTCTGTTCTATGGGCAAAAGGAAGGTGGGGGGATGGGATTGATGAGTAATTCATAAAAATCGATTACGGAATTTGGGGGAAATAATGACCTATGACGCGTTGATACTTTCTTTCACAGTAAGTAAACACACTTTCAGACTGGTATCGAACAACAGTGAAATCGTCGTCATAGTTGATACCCATAAAACATCTCATTCCATACAAACCCATACCCTCCCTACCTTACATCATTACGTTGATCATGGATGGTGAGATCATACCTTTCTGTAATCGACTATTGTATCATAAGGGAAAGCTGGGTGGTCGGGTGGTGACAAGGTTTCTTTCCATGATTCACATTATTTTTACCCTGGCATTCAATTAGAGCGCTGTTCCCAAGGAGGGTTATATGCCAGTGCCAGTGCCAGTGCGAGAGAGATAGAACCCTCTAAAACACGACAAATGTATCACCCAGTACGTCAGTTTTTTTGCCTTTTTAGAATTCAGGATAAAAAGGCACTTGTCTTCCTGTCATACTAGACTTTCTTTATCGCAGCTGGTATCATCGATGGGGAGAGGGACATCTTCGAGCATCGCGCACTGCGACACATGGGATATATCTTTTGTAGTACGTCATCCTAGGTGTGGCCCATATCATACAGTCTTTTATTTGACCCCTGTGAAAACTGCTCTACGGGTGATCCGTTGAAAGAGGGTAAACATGAGGATATCACAGGAACACATGAAAACTGAAAATCTATTTTTAATATATCAACATCGATCGTCGGTTGATTTTACCCTGTCCGTGCGTTTGTTTTTAGTTGTGTCACAGTGTATCTAGGTGTATTAGGAGGAATGTTCCAGTAGAACCAATTCGCTTAATCATAACAGAAGACACCTTCAATATGTGCCTCTATGTAAAGCATCGTCCCCCCGACAGGTGGAGCCAAGGTCGAGCGAAGATACTTTTTGCTCACATGTGACGTCTGTTTCAACTCTATTTTCCAGATTTTAAACATTCCTTTTTCTCGCAGCCATAAGGACTTACGTATCCCCCTCGGCCACTCTACGAGTTCTTTTGTGTCTACTAACTGTCCTGAATAAAAGTGTGAAAGTCGTGATATGTGATGATGGAGAATCACTCCAGGTATCGAAATGACGGAATGAACGATTAGGAGATATGATGTCAGATTTAGGTTATCGAGTGGCTTTTATGTTTGGTCCCTGATCGACCGACGTCACTTTGTGTTTCCTTTTCAAAATACGATGTCTGTGCGGGGGCCCTGGAAAGAATACCGCTTTTTCACACGTGCGATCACAGACATATATTCCCCGAACAAGGAGAAAATGCATTCAATTGCAGGATGAAATCTCACTGTACGTGGAAGAAAGTGACGTTTCTCACCCCCCGTAGTAACAATAATTATACCAGTTCTCTCTCAATTCATCGCACCCCCCTTCCTAATACTGACGAATTGGAAAAAAGCAAGAATATCTCTGCTCGAGTGATAGTTTGAGAGATCAATATATCCTGAGAAAGCAAAAAACCTTCCTTTGAATTACACGATTAGCATATCTTCATCACCTTGCCACCGAATTCCATCACGACAAACCACCAGTCTTCCCATCTACACAGTTCATCTAACCTCATCCTCTTTCCTAGTAAATCCTTACGCAGCCCGCCAGGATGCCTTCTTTATTCTCCAAGTTCCGTCATCGTAAATCAGCTTCTCAATCATCCGCTTCATCAATCGGTGATCAACCTTCTTCACCTAGACAATCGTTGACTACCTCAAGTGATACACCTCCAAGAATTCGAAATTCCTTAGACCAATCACAATCACGTCATCAAACGCCTACTGAATCTCATTCCCACTCTCAATCACAATCACAGTATACAGATAGACGAGCTTCTCATCCTAACCCAGCATCATCCAACGTACCTACCACTAGAACAGAAGATGATGTCGTTGTTATAGAAGGTAACAACAACAATGGTGGTAGTGGAAGAGATTCAAAAGGTCATTCGAAACCATTCAATGATGAATCTGATAGACCTGAATTACCTACTACCTCGTCAAATGTCAATAATCCAATTCCAGTTTCACCTCCTTCCCACGATTTAGCGGGATTGCGATCGGGTACAGGTTCAGGCTCAGGCTCAGGCTCAGCATCAGGTTATTCAACAACAACTTCTTATATACCAAAAGAAGATTTAGAAGATAATATACATAAACCATTACCTTCTGTACCAGAAGTTCAATCACCTCCAGTTCAATCAAATGATTTAAGAGCTTTCCCTTTACCACCTAACTCAGCTTCTTCTCTTCAACCTCATGCTCATGGACAGGGACATGGACAGGGACATGGAGGTCAACAATACGGATACGATAATGATTCTGAGCCTTATATCCCACCAAAGAGTCCTCAAAGGAACTCCATCTCAGAACATCCCCACGGTCACGGCCAAGATAGAGTGAGATCACCCCCATTGCCACATGTATCTTCGGTTGATCGATCAAACATACTTCGTGATGAAGAAGAAAGGCCGGGATTAGTGGGTTCATCTTCCAGACCACCAAGAATCGGTGAAGATGTAATTGGAAATTATCCTCATATATCAAATATCCCTTATTTGAACGATAACAACGAAACTCAACAAGAAAGTCAATCTAATCGAGAATATGGAAGTAACACAGGTGGATACAATGCAAATCAGTTGGACGTAAGACAATCTGGTTCAGGTATATCATCTGGAACCAACCAAACTCAAAGTCAAGGACAAGGACAAAGTCAAGTAGGATATCAGAATAGAAAATACGATCTAAATACACTCAAACAAACTGTGTTAGGATCTGGTGTGGGTGGATTAGACTGGAATAAACCTTCGTCCACTTTAGACCCAAACTCATCAACTACTTCTGATAGTGGATTACAACGACGTTTCAATGATCTATCATTAGGTCAATCTGAACATTTAGGTGACATACATGAACAAAGAAATGAAATGGTTTCTAGATTAACTGAAGAAACTCAATTGAAAGCTTCTAAAAGATCAGAACTCACTCAACAAGGTAAAGACGTTTTCCATAAAGCTGGAATGGGAAAATTACTTGGTACTGAAGATTCTATTGATATCGCCTCAAAAACATTGGAACCCGTCGTACAAGTGAGTACTCGTTAACACTTTCTTTTTTTGGGATAAACGCCTGACAAAATGCTAACCCGTGGTAGGAAATTATATACCCTGTTGAACATACAGAATATACCACTATCATCACTCGATGTGTACACAAAACACACTACATGTAAGTCCTGTCCAGTAGATACTTCGTTGGGTTGATAACGTATTGACCTTCCCGATTGATCACATTAGCCCGCTCATTCAACCCATTCATGACCCCAACCCCATCATCTTGCAAACCCGTCATAGGATATTCGACAGTACCACCGGCAAATGGCATGAAGTCATTGGAGACGCAGCGGCCGTATCAATTCTTGGTGAAGACGTGTTCCGAAACGGGCACAAAGAAGTGAGAGAATTGCGTAAACCTGCATTACCTGGATTGGAAGTGATGGACGAAGATGCCATTCGAATGGCTAGAGAAGCAGGCGTTGGTCGAGCAGATCTAACCAAAGGATACAAATACGAAGGTAGTCAACAGGATGATATACCCATCAGAGGAAAAGATGTATCTCAGGATGGAATCGGTTTAGGCGGTGGTCAAGGTAGGGTATTGGAAAGGGAATATCAACTTGGTTCGGAAAAGAAATCAGATTGGAAAGAGATCGCTACATATGTCGGAATTGGTACCAAGAATAAACAAGATGACCAAGTTGGATTAGCCATGTGAAAGTCACCCTTCGTTTGCTTCCCCTTGTATCCTGGTCTAGGTCTCTTGCAAAACTTGAACGTATATCTCTAATTTCAAAGAAAAGAAGAACAACCCATGGCACTCCAGTAATAGTATCTATTTATGTAGCGTTATAATTCGGGAATATACACTCTATGATTTATGCATGTTGATCATACTGTTGTACTGCTTCGTTTGATAGATAATCTTGTTCCCAATGAAAATGCCACTTCTACATATGGCATACGAAGAGTGACGTCTTCAGCCTGGTCCCTGGTCCCTGAGATGGAGGGGATGACGCACATGCAATACCATCTGAATGTGGCAGTTTTATGAAACATCATTGTTGGGAAGTGAGTGTGGTTGTCGTTCATGGGATCCCCAAAGTATGTCATCATCTCATTTTCTATACAAACTTTTCCCAATCGGATGGGACAATTGAGATATGACGTAGTGTCAATCTTTCTTTCCAATACTATTTCCCCTTTCAATGTTCGATGCAGGCACCACCACCGCAGGTACCCCCTGCCCCTCTGCTTTGTGCTGTCAGTGGTGTAAAAGCACCCATAATAACGTCATCTCCTATATTCGGGAACCAACAAAAGTATATGTATATATACCTTGATCGAACCCCCCCCCTCTTCCACGTTATATTCAACTACTCACTCGAACAAATCTAACACATACACATACACATATATATATAAATCTTATCAACATGGATTTAGGAGCCCCCATCGGAGATCAAACTAGAGGTGAACACGGAGCTGGAGTTGGACTTTCAGGAGGTGTAAGTCTCGTTAATCATTGATCTGCCGTGAGATGGCTTGACTGATCATTATAACTTTTTAACTTTTTAACAGCACGGTATTGCCAACGCATCCAACACTCAAGCTGGAAAATACGCTCAAGAAGAGAGCCAAGGTTTCAACCACGGTGTAGGAGGTAACCACGCTTCAGGTGGTGAGTGCTTTGTCTAGAATATAGCCTTAACTACAGAATATATCGCTGACTGTCTTGATTGTCTTTTTTCCCTTCTGCTGTAGGTATCCCCTCAGGAACCCCTATAGCGGACAAATTCTCTGGATCAGGAAACTCTCCCGACCCATACGGTTCAACCGGTACCGGTTCAGGTCAATTCAGCCAAGGTACTCACGGTAGCCACGGTACCGGAACTGGCGCAAAGCTCGACAACGCTCTTGACCAATACAGTGGATCAGGTACTGGTTCAACCGGTCAACATGGTCATCACGGTCATCACGACAGCTCTGCTATTTCTGGAGCTTACGAAGGTGGTGGTACTCGAGATGCTTTAACTGGTCAAAGTGAGTATAACTCTTTTTTACCTCTCTCGTCTTCTCTCTTCTCTCTTCTCTCCTTTGATCCCTGAAGGAACTACGCTGATGTAGATTTCTACTTTGATCAGGCGGTGCTCACACTACCGGAGCCGGTGTTGGTATTGGTGGTGAAAACCTTTCTGGCGGTCAACAATCTCACCCTCACGGACCTAGAGATGCCGCACTAGCCGGTACTGCCGTCGGAGCAGGTGCTCTCGCTGGAGGTGCCGCATCCGGTCATCACCACTCTCACGAATCTCACTCAACCGCTCCTCTTACTCGAGGTGAAGGTCTTGCCGGTCAAGGTGGTGGTTTAGTACCTGGAATCGGTGGTGAGACCGGATCAGGCGTTGGACCTTCAGGTGGATCAGGTGGTCACTACGCCACTGGTGATTCTAGCGGTGCCGGTGGAGTTGGTGCTGGTTCAGGTGCAGGTTACGGTTCTCGTGCAGGCGCTGGTGCCGCTGGACTCGGTGCCGCAGGTGCTATCGGTGCCGGTGCCGGTGCCGGTGCCGCTGCTGGACACCACGGCTCCAGTCAAAAAGAATCCTCATCAGGTGGAATCGGTCAAGGTGTGCACTCAGCTACTGGTGGATCAGGGGGATTAGGCAAATACGGTAATGCAGGTGACCACGAAGGAAAAGGCAAACCCGTCTCAAACCCTAAAGAACTCGATACCGGAAACCCTCACTCTTTAGTCTTTGACAAAGCCACAGGTGAATACGTCCATAGAAGAGATCTTTAAGAAGGTTGGTTATATCTCATAGATAACAAATCAACCCGGTTCAAAGAGTGGTTAGAAAGTTTAGTGTAGTTTAATATGATCTTTAATCAATTTTATATAGTTTTCAACAGGTTTTTGTAGCTACATCAAGAGAGAAAATCCAAATGTATCTTTTTGCAAACACCAGTTTTTGAATCTCCTTCCGGTGTGCACTGGGCAATCAAAGCCAACATCAATACTTTCTCTGGTTGGAGTACCAATTACACGTCCCTTTTCTTCAAGTATGCAGCGACGTATTTCCTTGCGCCTGACGTACATCACTTATTAGACAGACCGACATGCGATCACAGTGTTGCCGCATCATATTGTTTTCGTTGTAAGCTTGTCGGTTTGCTGCGACTCATGTATTAGCGATCATGACGTGATTCGTTCTTTTTCGAACGTCGCAGTAGATCTATAACCCCTAAGCATGATTCCAAAATCCCGCAACAGTGCGGCGACCTAACAAAGTCCACTGATTCAGAGGGAAAGTGATATTAATACCTTTTCCTCGTATCCTCTTGCGACTTTTACCTCGCATATGAGAAAGCACAATATGGGTGAAAAGCCCCTCTACGGCATCGGCGGATTTAGGCGCTTAATTTCCCAGTAATTTTCTCGTTCGGAGTTCATTTCCTTGTACCCCTCGGGAGATGTGGAATGCGAATGAATGACTGAATGCCCTGCGTTCGGATTGAGCCGAAGGGGTGACCAAGCGAATCCCAGCTTACGTCGTAAACAAATGAAAAAAGAGGGAAAAAAAGGGAGATTTATTTTGACTGAATCATACTCGAGTATTGGTTCTTTATCAGATTAGGGATTAAATACACCCGTTACTCGAGTGGAACAAGCAGAACCAGTTAATCGTACATCGTTCGCTTTCTTAACGATTCTTCTACGAGCTATACCTGATCTCGATCCCATACTCTTCGTGGTATTCATCATTCATCCAATCGGTCAATCAAGATGTTAGGCAAACTCACTTCATTCTTGAGTTCTTCGACACCGTTACCATCATCTCATCAAGCATCTGCCAGAGCCAAGACATACGTGGATTTAGCCAAGGAATTAGATAAAGTGAACGTGCCAGTATCCGAAACAGATTGTATATCATGTTCTAATCCATGTGATGAGACCTCTACTACCACCACAGGCGCAGGCGCAGGTGCAAGAGGGGTAGGGACGGTCGTAGAGATTTATGAAGGGAAATCATATCAAGATTATATAAATGATAAATATGGTGATTTAGGTGAATTACCAAAAGGTTTCGATGTAGATTGGGAAACAGATTTAAAAGGTTCATCAAAAGGTGGTCAAGGTAGAATCGTCGTTATAAGCACTGGTAAAAGTGATTGGGAAAGGGATCATACCGTGAGTCAAGTCAAGATTATATTCAATGGGATTATTACACATTGCTAATCTAAATCTGGATCTAAATCTCTTTGATGTGTGATGAATCTTCGCGATTTCGATTGTTGTTGATAGGACGAGAAAGGTTCTTTGGCAAATCATTTGAATAAAGTGATCACTTCATCTTCTATACCTGAATCTGATTCCAAATCCAAATCCACAACTACATCCACAAATACAAACACATCAACAGCCGAGACTAAGAGTAAATCGGAATTACCATCATACATAACATCATCAGTATTCCCTAAACCTTCAAATCCATTAACGAACACAATATCAATTCCACCATCATTGTACTCATCTTCATTGATCTCACAATCTGATGATCCATCTGATCAATCAACGATCATTTTCCCAGATTGGAAGGTGATTCATGAAATTGATAATTCTTACAAAGGCGCTAAGAGTTTATATGATAATGCATTATCGGGTGAACTGGGTAGATCAGGTAAATCAATTGACACCAATGATGAAAATGAAAATGAAAACGAAAATGAAAATGGCGAATTTGATAGAAGAAGATCTTGGGTTTTACCTTATAGAGCTGTTATATTACTCTGTGAGCTCGTCTTTTTTCCCCGTCACTTTACTTTGAATATAGCTTGTCATCGATATTCTCATACTAGAAATGGAATTTCCCTTGTACCTATATTTCACATTTGTCAATCCCCGCTAACTCGAATCCTCCAATATTATACAGGCTCACACAAGAAACGAGATAAAAGATGCCACATAGCGGCTCCTTTACTTCGATCAGCACTTCATACCGTCCTAAGTCAACATGATATATCGATTGACGAAGATGGATCATCACTATCACATCTCGATGGACCGCCTATAGAGGAAATGAGAGGTACCAATTTAGAAAAAGAGATTGAAATTGGTAAGAGAATCGAAGACATCGAAGGTGTAAAAGGTGGTCAAGGTGGTCAAGTTGGAATTTTCAATATAAATCATTTGGGTGGACATAGATATGCTGGTGTTATGTTGGTGAGTAACTTGTCTGTCTAATCAATCAGTCTGAATGAGCCGGTCGTAGTGGAATTTGGTTGACACTCAGAAACAAATCGACGACTGACAATCCCAATTCTACATAGATCCTATTCCCCTCGGGAGCTTACGTATCTTATGGAAGAGTAACACCACAAGAAATTCCAAGAGTAGTTGAAGATACTATATTACAAGGCACGATCGTACCTGGATTATTGAGAAATGCAGTTGGAGTAGAAAGGGAAGCAAGTGAAAATAAAAGTGGGAAAGGATTTTTGAGTTGGTAAATTGCAGCAGTTGCTGGCCTGTCTTCTTGAACGTGGGAGTGGAATTCACAAGGAAACGAAGATCTGAAATGGAAGAAATGGTATATTGTATGAGACGGGTTTCTTTTATAGATTATATGGATAAAATATAGACATTGGGATACAAAACATGTTTTACACCATCATTCACTGTATCGTATCAAGATAAACATGCTAAAAATACAATATGTCTCAATCATTTTACAGGATTCTCAAGATAGTCTCCGCTTTACTTTACTTTACTTTTCACCTCATCTGTTCCCATTATGCTGAGACTTTAAATTCTCATATTCATCTTCGATAACTCTAACGAAATCTTGAGGTGTATGACCGTCCTATTCAAGTATCACAATCACACCAAAGATAATATCAGTAAGAGTCTTAAGTGAGACGTGATGTGATTTTCAGATATTCGAGCTAAAAAGGGAAAGTTCAATGTGAAAATGTGAATCCGCTAAAACCATCAAGAAAGAAGAAAGAGGAGATGACAACCATAGAAAATAAAAAAAAAGACTTACATCACATCCTTTCCATACTCCACCATCTACTATACACCTTCTTCTACCTTGATGACTGATTATCGTAGAATCAATGTCGATCGTACAACTGGTTTTGATGCCTTTATCGTAAACCTGTTTGATATTTTCGAGTAATAATCTCTTGGCTCGTTTACCTAATTTTGGAGTTGATTCATCATCATCATCATCATCGACAACTGGCCCTCTCGAGAAAGAGAAATCCATTTCCATTTCATCCCATCTACGATTCTCTTCCTTGGTCTTGCCTTCTATACAATGTCCAATACCAGATTCATACCAATCTAATCTTTCTGCCCTGACACATTCTTTTATACTTTGCAAAGTTCCAATTTCTTTCGGGAAACTAGATGGATAATTTTGACATTGTATTATATCATAAGCTTTTTTTATCGATACTGTGTCACTGTTCAATAAACATAATTGATGCGCATTTCCTATACATTCCAATGAACCATGTTTGCATGATACTCCCAATGATTCGGATTTATTCGGTCTATTCAACGAAATGTGTATCAGGTCATCTGTCGTTGATGACCAAAAGAATTTGCTGTAAAAGTGAACTCTAACAAGCACAATGACTTACGTTCCTATATATCCAATGTTCAGATTGATCTTATCTAATATACCGTCTTGTTGAATTACCTAAGGACAGGAAATACCGCCGAGAAGTCAATTCTGTTATGCTCTTAATCAGAGCAAGTGCAGTTTACTCACACTCTCAAAGACGTTCTCGCATAATCTCTGAAATCAAATTGTAATCATTTATCAGCTTGATTACCGATAACTAAGCTCAGATGATCCTTCTCAATCCATCTCATCCCTTCTCGCTTGTACCCTGCGTCCAACGACGAACGAGCAATCCCCGACCAAATCACCATTGAAAGACAAAAACACTCACAGCATCAGGACATCTTGACATGACATATAGTGATACATTCACTCTATCCCCCGTTGACTGTTCGACTCCGAAAGGTCTTTGGTAAGTAGTAGGTGAAGAACAAACCGTACTCGCCAGGAGCTGCATTGCCAAGAGTGATAAAAGCATATTGCCTATTTGTTTTCAAACTCGTTTTTTGTTCGATCGATGTACTTGTTGAATGTGCTTGCTGTTTTTCCTATCGAGTGACACAAGGAAAGACTTGCATAGAGGATCGCAGCTGTCATTATAGATGGACTTACAATCAGATATGGGACAACATAGAGAAGACGTCATATCACGATAACAAATACGAGTATCAACGGAATCAAATCTCTTAATCACGTGGATATCATAAATCAGATGTGGCTCAAGTGTTCATGTTATCCAGGTATGTCTTGATGGAGAGCCGAAAACATGTCATCTGCATCAAGAAGGGGAAGAAACTCATCCCGTATCGGTCTACCTCATATTATATTCATAATGCTTAGTTCTATTCAGTGCAATTATTATATTCAATCATCTATCTATCCAGAAATTGGGAATTGTATATGTCCCTTTTATTTTTGACTTAAACCCTTCTAACAAAGACATCTCTCCATTTGTGTACACCATCTACTTACACAATGTAGTGAGGTCTTGAGGAATGGTATCTTTGAGATAAGCCTCGAATTCGTTGTAAGGAACCATATCTAGAGTTTCCAATGGAGTTGAGGTCTTCAGCGGTTGACCAGAGAACAACACTCTGACGTAATACTCATTTGACTTCTTGTATAATTCAAATACCACTTCTGATCCCATACCTGGCCATACAGGCTGAGCAATGCGTTACTCATCAGCATGTGGAAAAATAGTGGACAATACAGAACCCAAAACACTGAACTTGGACATTCGAGTATGATGGGAATGCAAATATGGGCTCACCTCGTCATGTTGTAAGAGTCCGAGGACAGGAGCCACAGAACCATCATGACCGAAGCTGTGATCTCAGCATTAGCATCGAACCCAATACCCAATTTCTCTCGAAATAAAGAGCGGACTTGACAAGATCTGAGGAGACGTGTTGTTACCTACTTATGAGCATATTTAACAGGATTACTACCGTCCATCTTCCCTTTCATATGATCTTGTAATTCGATAAACCACGGACCCATAGTTAACGCACTGTACAAAGTAGAATTTTCCGCCATTCTCCATCGATAAGCATATTCGTAGTTACCCAATCTGTAAATCGTATTTGCATCTTCTTGTTGAACACATATCGCTGTATTGTTCGTTGAACATGGAAGGGGTTTACCATGACATTGTTTAGCTGACATATTATCGTACGGACTACGCACAAATGGTGTGTCAGTATCGGCGATTATGTGCAGGAAATAGGATCACGTCAAACCATTGGTGCTTTTTTGGACGACATTGCTATCGATGTGAAAGAGATGTACACTTACTGATCCCAGCTTGTTGACCAGCCAGCAGTATCATTAGGTTCGATTCCAGAGACGTTATTGAATCGTTCTCTCAATTCTGAAGTCAAGTTGAGGTGATTTCCCCATTCAGATGAGATATCGGTAATTTGTGTACCAATGGTATCGCGAAGTTTACAAGCTGACATCAAGATGAAAGTCAGTATGAGTCAAATGAGAAGGCTGTACAGAGGAATTGTTTACCAAGAGCAGGTTTCAAAGAATCGTAAGAGTCATCTTGGATCCAGCTATCATTGACAATTGGACAAATATATTATCAGCTTGTGGACCTTCGATGTGTGGTTGACAACGAAGGAGACTTACCCTGTGTGCTCCTTGAGATCGGGGAATAATCCTTTACCGAAGCCACCTAAATAATAGGCGCGATATAGTTCAGCACAGAATTCGGCTTGCACGCTTTACTACAAGTTGCTTGTCAGATGCTCACCTAAAGTTTGGGATGTGATGACCTATATGATCAAATGGAATCAGCAAGAAGCAACAAAGAGAAGAGGTATCAGTCGTCAACTTACATTACTGGTAACCCTGAAATGATATTTTTCTTTCTCATTTGAAAGAGGCAAGAAGCCCAATAGATCACCATAGACACCTCTGATATCTTCACCGTGAACAAGAGCGTCATCGATTCCTTCGCTGAGCAACAGACCGTCAGCCTTGATATTCTCTTGATGTCATTATGACTTCCGGCAAGACCATACTTTGATCATATCAAAACGAAGATATCTGATTATAGGGTTGTTGCTTTATGTGAGCAAGACACCAAGTCACTCACGAAGTGATAGAGGGGAATTCGCATGTTGAACCGACAAATCCCGGTCCTACTTTTTTTTCGAAGGGGTTTTGAGATCCGGTCTGGATGAATTACCAATAAGCTCATGATTAAGGAGAATTATATGACTCGTCTTTTACTGCTCGTACGGATACGAGGGTACTTACTTGTCTCTGCCATACTACTTGAGAAGTATGTTTTGGGTTCGCATTTTTGGCATGATGAAACGGACCTGCATTACTGTGTATTAGCTTATGCTTCACTTTCGATGAGAGTATTGGTAAGAGTGAGTGATGAATAGTTGTTGAGTGACTAACCTTCTTGGGTACAATCCCACTTTTGGATAGTCCAATGTGAGTCAGCGTGTCCATGTCACCACGCCTTAACACGTAGAAGACTCGTGAAATATCCTGGTGCGAGATGATCAACTTACAGTGATATCTTCTTTGAAAAATGTATTAGAAGCATAAGGAGTTCTCTAGCAAAAAGGGGAAGATGGGATATTAGCGATTTTCATCATCGTCATCATCTAAAATGCCTCCCTCTATCCATTTAAACATAAAAATAAACATAAACGAAAACATACTTTGTGATGTCTTTGAATCACTTCAACATATTGTAATTCATATTCTTTTGAAGGAACTTTGTATTCAGTCTTTCGAACGTGCGGCATCTGTAAGGAATGTGATTTAGTGAGTATCATAGATAAGAATCAGTGTATTACTTGTCAAGGAAGGAGTCGCTTTAACTGATTCTGGATGTCTGGGTGAATCCAAAGTGCTCTGACTTACCTGACACCCTGTTTCATTGTCATAATGTAGTGTGTTAGTGTATGTCATGGTATACAAGTCGATGTGGGTAATGCAAGACACACTCACAATTATAGCTTCCATATTCCTCATCAGGAGTATTCGAAGACCAATAATTACCAGGTGCACCTGTCCCATTCAGCACTTGTGATAAATCCGTATTGGGTGTATTACCTATCATCGTTACAAACCTACGAATCAGCTGAAAAGCACTCTACATTTTTAGTTTTTGAGTCTACAGTAGTCGTGTCATATATTGTTACTGTACAGTACCAACGAGAAACTCGTATGTTCTTATGTACCATGTAAGGGACACCGGCAGGATATAGAGATTTCACTTACTAGGTGGATAATGAGTTAATCCATTCACTTGATAACTGATCAAAGCTATAAGGATAGAAAAAGCTATCTTGTCAAACATGAACATGATTATCTTCGAACCTGATATGTGATGATTAAAGTTTTATGTTAATTCAAGTAAGTAAGTAAGGTAAAAAAAGAATCGTAATAGAGTAAATGATTCGAAGTCAGCTTAAAATGTGCAGAAAAGCTTAAAAGATCCTTTGAGGGAAGGGGAAGAGAAGTTGATAAAGGAATGGTCCTTTATATATACATTTTCCATGGAGCAGGTTCAGGACCAATAGCAACGAGGTACAAGTATAGACCTCCCATAGGTAAACTGAGTGGAGAGACAATCTGGTAAGAGGGGATGGTTGGCGGACAATACGACGTTTCAACCTGACAACTTTGGCACTTCGTACCATACGAAATGTCTCGCTTTCCCTACGACGACGTCTTGGCTCGACGTCTTGTCATTATGCGCACGTTTTAAGCGTTACCAAAGAACGGTCAATTGATATACACACGACGTTATAATTGGGAGGGAGAAATTCAGATCAATATGAGAATACTCACTACTCGCTGTAAGTTTCCTTCGTTGCATCAACGGATATAACCGATGAAAGTCCAATCTACTGCACGTGCGAAATATCCTTATCAAACGTGTACTCTTGCAAGATATACTAGGTGTAGACGTACGTAAGGCCAAGAAATAGTCTATCAGACATGCTTAGCTCGGGAGCCCAAGGCTATTATCATCAGACAGACAGTGCATGAGTGATATCCTGATCGGGAATCGAGTGGGGGATGACATCCCCCGATCATTCCGATTCAGGTCCACAGGTGCTTCGGACGAAGAAGCAACGCCTTTCGAGGGTTGGCTCGATGTAATGTGAATGGCGTCCAATATTCAGCCCATTTCGACTGAAAGTATCGAACAGGAACTCAGGAGAGACTTCCAATAAGAAACAATGGATGACCCCAGATTGATCGTTATGCGCTGTTCTTGAGCAAGGTACACTGTTTGGACGAAGTCACTTTCAATGAAATTGGCCGAATCCCTCAACAGGACCGACCGACCAAGGGTGGGTCCGACCATCATAAAATTTGGAAGAACAAATCTGCTTGATGAGAGCGACTTGAATCTATATAGGAAAGCATCAAGTCCATCCATCATATACGAGAAAGACATTCAGAAGGGAGTATATACAATAATAAAAAACGTTTGAAATTCAAAGACTCGACACGTCTTCGAGAAGAACGGAAAGTAGGAAAAGAAAGCGAAACTAGCGCTAAAATTGGTCAGACCATATCTGAGCATCTTTTCAGCACGACCCATCAAATCCCCCTAATCTCTACCTGGTACACTTGTGCAGTCGACCATCACATCCTCTAGAACTGCTTGATTCACTCGATCACTTGCAAATACACTCGAGCCATCCTCCTGGATCATCAAATAACCTAACAACATCCACCCTTCTTAGCTTGCTGACCCTCACCGAGATTAACGTTGTTATTCTCGTGATTTCCTGCTGACCGCCTGTTACCTGTTTGTGCAGTAGCTGGTTCAGGTGTGATTGTGTCAAAGGGAATCGTTTTGGCTGCATCAGTAAAGTCATTATCATCGTCATATCAGCATGATACCGACATAAAGAGAATCTCAGTTACTTGAATACCAATGATGTTTTCGCAATTTGACACTCACCAATTTCAGTGAATATCTCCCCTACATTATGTCCCGTCTTGGCTGAAGCTTCAAAGAATAACAATCCACTTTCTTTAGCGTATGCTTCTGCTTCTGCTGTGGGAACTTGACGAGCGTCATCACTCTCTGTGGCTGGGGTAGGGGTTATTGATTCCTCAGCACTATCATCCTCTCCATCTTCACCTTCTGTCTCAGTCTCTTGAGCTGCGGGTGTCACGGTCGCAGGAGTCGAACTTGATTCGGATACAAGATCGAGCTAAGCGGAATAAGTGGAAATTTAGCATAGCGATCGTAAGTTGACCGAAACAAAACGAGCCCTGGAGAGATTTTAAGTGTGACTTACCTTGTTTCCCACTAACGCAATAACGATATTAGCATTTGCTTGTCTCTGAAGTTCTTTGACCCAAGCTTTTGCTTTTTCGAGTGATGCCTAATCAGTTTTCAGTTTCGATCAGCATTTGCAGCCAGAACAACACATTTATACCATAATAATTTGATCCATTATACGGATGCTTGAAGGGAAAGGAAAGGAATCTGAACGCACAGCTTTGGTGATATCGTACACTACAACAGCAGCTTGAGCGTTTCTGTAGTACATAGGAGCAAGACTGTGAAATCGCTCTATTTGACGATGACGATGTCAGCTATCGAAGTACAATCAGTCCACTCGTTTAAGCTAACCTTGACCTGCAGTATCCCTGTTATATCTCAAGTCAGCTAATAAGTCTAAACCGGTTGCATAGAGAAATAACTTACCAGATTTCAAATTTGACAATTCTATTCTCCAATCTGCATTCTGAACGGATTTATGTGTCAGCAATTCAGTAAAGAGTAGGGCATCTCGAAATCTTGTAACGAAGGTCCTCCTCATTTATATCGCAGTGTACTACCCTTTTGCACTCCATCGTAACTTCACTCGTTCCAGATCGATTTCCCTGGTTGCCTCACGACCATTCCATTCCATGATTACGATAACCTCTAATGATCACATCCTCCTCTTTCTCTCCGCATCTCGCGCTATTATTCTCGTGAGACCATCGTAGTTGTATCATGCAATCTTTTCCCTTTGGAGCGATACCCTGCATGCCTGTCTCCTATCTTGACCGCCTTTATCTCTCTTTTGCCTTTCCTGAGTGTACTGTTCCAAGTCCGTCACATAGACAAAATCACTCACTTTGAGTTAAGAAAGCCGCACCGATAGTAGGGGAGGTGTTTTCGTTGAAATCACCTTGACAGAATCGAAGTACAAGTGATGATTTACCAACTGCCGCTTCGCCTATATATGAGGTTTATCGATAATGCGATTATGACATACGGGAAAGGAGACAGGCGGTATTGAGGATGGGGTTGATACATGGACATATCGGGGGAGATTGGTAGGAGTCCGTTGGTGATAGTTGGACATTTATATGATTTCGACATTTATGGGATTGATGTAGGGTGGCGAGTGATATTTGAATAAATATGTTAGTAAACTTTGTTCCCAATTCGACAATCAAAAATAATTGAACTGGAATGAAGTGAATGATACCATCTCTACGAGTGTATTATCTCTTTGACCCATCAGATCATCCCTTATGAGCAAGCCATGCCACGTATTCCACCCCTTCCTTTATCCACGAGACATTTCTGTCACTCTGCGAAATGAAACATTTACTCACCTAGAAGAACAAGTTTGACTTGAACAGCTTTGACTGGAGTTTCATCTGACATTTCGATTTTATCCTTCTGTTATCTACTAGCAAGTATGGACAAGTAACTTGCGTACCAAGTTGGATTGCGTATGTGTGGAATCCAAGAAAGGGAAGAGAGGTTGGTTGAATGGCGCGAGAACGAAAGCTGTGTTGATGTAACCGAGCTTTGATATTCAATATATACGAATCTTGCAACGAACAATCTATCCCCAGTTATCTATGTTCTTCTGATGATGATGGTGATGATATTGCGTCGTATTGTGCGTATATGTGGTTAATTATACCAGTAAGATAGTCGTGTCGTAATGGGATGAATGGGAAAGTCATATGCAAATCATCATAATAGCTAGAGAAACAAGAGAAATGAAATCAAATCACAACGATGAGAGGCGCAGTTTAAATGGGTGACCAGGATAAGGGAACTACACCCTTTGGGTATATATCTCATTGCCATCGTTCCCATCACTCATGATGTACTCGACCACTCAATCTACAAACGCGCAGTGCGAAGTGAGAGACAAGATAATAGATGCACATGAATGCTTATGATCATTTTTCCAGAATCAAAACTAGCAAAGAAATGTTTTAAAAGGGGGTGAAAAGCGTGAATGGTATTTTTTGTATATTTTGAAACAAGTTTTCATTTTTTTCTTTTAGGATATAGGTTTTTTTGTAAGAGGACTCCAGGATCGAACAGCAAGAAGCAGAAATGGAATAGAAATGAAAAGTAAGAAGTTAATGCAGAAGAATATGTATTGTTCGACCTTTTTTTTATTTGAGAAAAATCCATCGATTTTAATGTCTGTCTCTCTTCTACTTCTCTTCCCGAACAATCCATTCTCATTGTTTTCACCCTGCGACCTCCCAAAATAGCTATATCCGAAAAAATATTAACTCCAACTTTGACTCGATTTGATGACGAGTTTTGAGAGGCTTAAGCTCCAAGGGCGGGGAAAGCGTTGGTGTCGTTGGCGTTGATTCCAGCTGGGGCTCTTCCACCTCGAGCACCACCTCTGGGTCCATTTCCGCCACGAGCACCACGTTGTCCACCTCGGGCACCTCGACCACCACCTCGACCACCTCGTTGTTGTTCACCACCTTCTCGGTTGTCTCGTCTGGGAGGTCGGTTGGGTTGAGCGAATTGTCCATCGAATTCAATGAAGACCTTCTCCTTCTTGGGTTTAGCTTTGGATTCAGTAGATTTGGTGGACTACAAAAATGTCATATGAGATCAGCTGACCATTCTGATTCGACTGACTGATACTGATTTCACAACAGGAAAGGAAAAAAAGTTGACTCACTTTGCCGGAGAAGAACTCCTCGACACCTTGTCGGACGAAAGCGGTACCTTCAAGGTTAGATTGAACGGTTCTAGCCTCTTTCTTCTCGAGACCGGGGATGTTGAGAGCTTGTTGAGCTCGTTCAGCAAGGAAATCATCGTATGATTTGGTGACTTCCTCTGGCTCCTCGGGTTCGACGGGAGCAGCGGGTTCCTCAGCAGCGGCCTCGGCTTCAGGGGCGGGAGTTTGAGGTTGAGCCTCTTCGGTTTCGGCATCTTTTTCACCTTCAACTTCGTCTAAAAAATCGGGAGAACGGTAAATCAGCAAACTTTCCCGTATGTCATTTTTCCCTTTGACAGCAAGACTTTTCTTCCTGGCGGAATATCTCATCTCCACTCAAATTGCGGATTCCAAAAACACGACTCACCCTTTAATTCAGCTTCACCGGTGTTGGCACCCCATCCGTGGTCAACCTTCTTTTGAGAGTCATTTCCACCGTTTTGGTTCTTTCTCTCGAAGACTCTTCGTTCACCAGCTCCAGCGGGTACTTTGTTACCTCTGTAGTGTCCTGAACCGTAAGAGGAGTGACCACCTGAGGTGACGTCTCTGGAAGAGGTAGCACCGCCTCGAGCGGGTCGGTTTCCTCGAGGACCCTTGGTGTGGGCGTCTCGGACGGAACCTTGGTTACCTTTTCTGGATGGGGCTGACGAGGGTTTGATCAAGTTAGCTTTAGTTGATGCATCGAAACATGTGGATTGAAGGGAAGGGCGGGATGTTGTAAACGAAGCAGGGCGCAGGCGGGCCAAAAAACAGTGAAAAGAATATGCAAAGCTACTTGACCTCCCGAGGCGGAGAGGAAGAGGATACGCAACACAAACTCACGAAGTCTTTCACCGTCGAAACCACCTGCGGTTTCAGTACCTTCTTGGTTACCTTCTGCGGATACAGGACCGGTATTTCTTTGTTCTCTTTCACCTTGGTTGGCTGATCTGTTTCCACCTCTTGAAGGGTATGAACCTCTACCTCTTGCACCTTGACCTTGACCTTGAGATCTGGGTTGAGATCCTGGTACGGCTCGAGCGGGTGCAGGAGTCTCCTTTTTAGCAGGAGCAGCGGCAGCTTTAGGGGCAGGAGCGGGAGATGAATCTCCGTCGTCTGTTAATTACCCAACGAGAAGGAAATCAGTATCATTCAGTATTATTGGATTACAAGTAAGGAATTTTCAAAGGATTCTCAAACACAAACCATAAAAGAAAAGAACACAAACTCACCCCCAAGAAGGTCGAAGATGTTCTTCGACACAACCGACATTTTGTTTTTTTATATACTCCTTCGCCTCTTTGGCGTTCCTTTTGGAGTTCTACGATTGGATGAAGTGAGTTCGGTGTTGATTTAAGGTGAGAGATGTGTCGTAAGGAGTAAATGTTGGTTGAAAAGTCGAAAAAAAGAAGATGAGATTGAATATGATGAGATGACATGATTTAGAAGTTAGCTTCTTGTCTCAACACCTCTTGCATCCCTGTCTGCCTCTTTCTCGAGCCCATATCCATATGGGTTCATTTTCCGTCCAAACCTCTGTCAATCGGTTGACTCCTTGTCAAATACCCTTGTTCTTCTTGCATGACAGAATCTGCATGCTTCATGCCTTCTTTGATAATCCTCCTTTTCACTTCCCTTCCTTCCTATCCTTTACACTATTCTGATTTGCTTCGGACGACATGGAAACTCACCTTATATGAGAGTAATTTGAATCGACGAGTCGAAGAGATATGGTAGAAAGGGATTAACGTTTAAACCACCTTGATGAACAGTGAGTAGTGAGTATGGTAGAGAGAGAGAGACACTGTGTGGGGGAGGAGAGGGAGGCAGGAAGGAGAGAGGGGTGAGTGGTAGCAAAGCATGCAACGAATCGAATGCTACCAGTAGTATTGTGAGAGCAGCAGTGCAGTGGTATACTTACCACCATACACACACTATCCCACCATAGCCCCCCCTAATGGCAACTTATTTTTTGGATTATTCCCCCCCTCCCCCTGACGTAAAATTCAACGGGAGAGGGAAATTTCGTTCAATACAGTCAAAAACACCTATAACGCCGAAATATCGGAGTTTGGTGGGGGATGAATGTGGCACTGGTATAGTTCAGATGAGGCAGTTTTAGCATGCATGAGAATGGTCATACGATGCATTAACCTCACTTTCTATGACGAATGGATGAATGTATATTGTAGTCGGATAAATCCCCATTTTCAGAATTCCTTCCTGCGTTGCCTCCTTCCTTGAACATAACCATGGGTGTTCAAGTACCAAAATGAAAAATGAAATAAACTGAAATTCTATGAAATGGAACCGAATACCTCTGTACCGTTACTAAAACTCTAAATGCCACACTCTTTAAAGAAGTGTCATCAATAAGCCCTCTCTTCACCTACGAACTCCCTCCATGATTTAACTTCAGGTGGGTTGGTTCCTTCGATATAAGGTAAAGGTGATTTGTGGAATTTCTTTTGTAATGTCTCTGTGAACAAGACGGCGAGTTTAGCGTTGTTGATAAGCTAGTGTGATGGGTAACAAGGGGGAAATGTCAGCGTTTATATCAAGAATGACATGATTGTAGGTAAGATTGAAGATGAGATGAAGTGATCGTCTTTCAAAGAAGATCTTCACAAATGAACAGAGAAGGGGTCCATTATCTGGTCGGAACAGAGAATAGGATACCTCAACTCACAGGAATACCGAAATCGACAGCAGCTCTTCTGGCAGCGTATTCAGCTTCAGAAGTAGATACAGCTCTGGATCGGGCTATATCTATAACGCATGAGATTTCATTCTCTTCCAACACTTCTCTGAGCTTTCTCTTATCTTTCACGGGTACGTATATCTTCTTGATTGATAAGTTTGGTTGTTCATTGATGAAGTTTTCGACTTTTCCATCGTATGTGTATAATTTGAATCCAAGAGATAACAGGTTGTTTGCTATCGTTGGCATTTCAGTCCTGGAGATATCTCCTCCTAACAAGATACCAGAGTTCTTTTTAGGTAATTTGAATCCGTTGACAGACAGTAATGCCTGGAAAATCATCACAACATCAGTCAAAGCAATCTCTCTTTCCGTGCAGAATCGACTACTCACAGCCCAGTATGCCTCATGAACGTCTTTACCGAACGATGCGACTTCACCTGTAGAAGCCATTTCAACACCCAAGAAAGGATCGGCACCTGGTAATCGAGTCCAGGAGAATTGAGGTACTTTGATTGCGACGTAATCTCTCTGTTCTTTCATCAAGTCGATTGGAGCAGGTACGTTCTCGTTCCTATAGCGGTGTTGCAGTATCATCAGCCTCCATCGTGAATCACTTACTCTTGTCATCAACCGGAAAGTGATCAACTCACATGATGGCAGCGGCAGCTATATCGATAAAGTTTTTACCTAAAACTTTGGAGACAAATGGGAATGATCTAGAAGCCCGTAAATTGCATTCGATGACTTTCAATTCTGCTGGGAGACCATTTTCTTCTGGTTTTCTAATGATTTGCATGTTGAATGGACCGGAGATTTCGAAAGCTTTAGCTACCTTTTGAGCGATTTCCTTGAATCTATCCATGTCACTTTCGGGTAATGAGAAAGGTGGTAAGACCAATGTCGCATCACCTGAATGTACACCTGCGTTTTCGACATGTTCTGAAACGGCATGTACTAGTAATTGACCATTGTGAGCTACTGCGTCCACATCGATTTCTTGGGCGTTGTCGATGAATTGAGAGATGACTACTGGATGTAAAGGTGACACATCTGTGGCTGCAGTTAAGTTTTTATCTAATGAAGCTTCATCCCAGACGACGTTCATGGCTGCTCCTGAAAGGACGTAAGATGGTCGAATAAGTACTGGGTATCCGACTTTAGCAGCGAAAGCTTTAGCAGATTCTAAGGAGGTGGCTTCGACCCATGCAGGTTGATCAACGCCGATAGAGTCCAAGATGGAAGAGAACTTGTGTCGATCTTCGGCGTTGTCAATTTGTTCGGGATCAGTACCGAGAACATTGACACCGGAGTTCTTAAGTCGAAGAGCAATGTTTTGAGGCAGTTGACCTATAATTTAACAAGATGAGCTCGGTATGATGTACAGCCAAAGTAATTTTCACTTACCTCCCACACTGACGACTACACCTTCGGCATTTTCCATTTCGTAAATATCCATAACTCTCTCAAAGTTCAACTCTTCGAAATACAATCTATCGGCTTCGTCGAAATCGGTAGATACAGTTTCGGGATTATAGTTGATCATGATTGTTTTTTTACCCAAATCCCTGATTGCTCTAGAACAAGTTACTGCACACCAATCGAATTCTACTGAGGAACCAATTCGGTATACACCTGAACCTAAGACCATAGTTCCATTCTCGTCAAAGTCGACATCATGTGTTGAGGCGTTATATGTGGTATAAAGGTAATTTGTGTATGCTGGGAATTCAGCAGCGAGCGTATCGATACGTTTGACAAATGGAGTTACACCAAATGATTTTCGTTTGGATCGCACTTCACCTTCTTTGACACCGGTCAATTGAGATATATGTAAATCTGAGAAACCAGTTTTCTTAGCTGTGAGTATAAGATCTTTGTCTATTTGTTTGAATGGAGTAGATTGGAGTTGTTTATAAACAGTGACGATATTTTCGAGTTTGTATAAGAACCATTTGTCGATTTTGGTAATCTCATGTAATCGATCAACGGTATAGTCGAGATTCAACATGGCATGAGCAATGGCGAATAATCGTCGATCGTTGTTTTCAGCAAGGGCAGTTTGCATATCTTCAGGTTTCCAATAAGCGTCAAATCCAAAGAAGTTGGGGTCTACTTGTCGAATAGCTTTTTGTAACGATTCTTCAAATGTTCGACCGATAGCCATGACTTCACCGACTGACTTCATGGCTGATCCAACGTTTCGCTCAACATGTTGGAATTTGGCCAAATCCCATTTAGGCATCTTGGTAACGATGTAATCAAGAGAAGGTTCGAAACAAGCAGTGGTCGATTTAGTGACGGCGTTGGGAAGCTCTGGAAGAGTGTGTCCAAGAGCGATCTTGGCGGCAGTATATGCAAGAGGGTATCCAGTAGCTTTCGAAGCAAGGGCACTGAACTCATGGTCAGTTGAACCATCTCCCTTCGAGGACGCTGTGTAGCTTACCTAGATCGAGAAAGACGAGCGTTCATCTCGATGACTCGGTAATCTCGAGAGTGAGGGTCGAGAGCATATTGAACCTTTGGGACAAGTTAGCTCATTTGTCTTGTGTCGAATGCATGTGACTTACGTTACATTCACCGACAACACCGACATGTCGTACGATCTTGATAGCGGCACTTCGAAGCATATGGTATTCATCGTCGGAAAGAGTCTGAGAAGGTGCGACAACGATAGAATCACCAGTGTGTGTACCGAGAGGATCGAAGTTCTCCATGTTACAGCAGATAATGGTGTTCTGGGAATTTTCGTCAGTCAAGCCACACAGGCGATAGTGAAGTAGTATGGAGTCGGTACTCACATCGGCAGCGTCTCGGACGACTTCGTATTCAAGTTCTTTCCATCCTTTGAGAGATTTCTCAATCAGTACTTGGGGAGACAGGGAAAGAGATTTGGCAGCAAGATTTCGAAGTTCTTCTTCATCGTGAGCGAAACCTGAACCGAGACCACCGAGAGAGAACGCGGAACGAAGAATGATGGGATAACCGATTTCTTTAGCTGCGTTAAGAGCATCTTGAATAGTTGACACAGCTGTTGATTGAGCAGCTGGGATATCGATTTCTGGATTATGCTCATATATTAGCTTATATTCCAGGGAAACACCCTAATGATCAATGATAGGGGAGAGATTTCCACTAACCGTTCAAAGCTTGAACGAACAAATCTCTATCTTCTGAGACTTCCAAAGTTCTAATTGGAGTACCTAAGACTTTGACACCTACTCTTTCAAGTACACCCATTTTATCAAGTTGTATACCAACGTTCAAAGCTGATTGACCACCAAATGTCAATAAGATACCATCCGGTCTTTCTTTTTCCAATACATATGCTACGTAATCTGCTGTCACCGGTAAAAAGTAAATTTCATTTGCCAAGTGATGAGATGTTTGAATGGTTGCAATGTTTGGGTTGATGAGGATTGTTGATATATTAGATTCCCGAAGTGCTTTAATAGCTTGCGAGCCTATTCCAGTCAAGCAAAAACAACGTTCAGTTAAAAAATGAATCATGGTTTTATAGATGAGAAGCCTTTCACAGAATCAGACAAGTTGACTTACCAGAGTAATCAAACTCTCCCGCTTGACCAATACTCAAACCACCACTTCCTACAACTAAGACTTTCTTCACATCAGGTTTCTCCAACTTAGGTAAGACTTTAGCTGAGATTCGTCTGGCCAATTCTGATGGAGAGTTGAGAGTAGGTTCACCATCTACTTGACCGAATGACCCTACTGCAGGAGCAGCCACGGCGTACGATCTAGATTGTTGTGGCGCTACTCGCCTAACAGTGAGAGAAGGGAACGAACGAAGAGAACGACCAGCGAAGGAGGGTCGACAAACGGGGATGGTTCGCAACATGTTGAACGTGTATTGATTTCCGTTCTTTTTGCAAGAAAAGGGCGGATGTAAGGATTACCAGTCTTCGAGCAGACTAGTTCTTGACTTTGAGAAGGCCAGTGGAAGAGATGCCGGAGCCGTACCTCAGCAATGAAGGATGTGTTTGGTGAAACAGTGGAAACAAAAAGACGGAATACGAGTAGTATTGAACGTATTGAACGAACTGATAATGAATTTTGTTTTAGTTTATTTTTTTCTTTAAACGAAGTTTAGATAACCAGAAAGCAACCGTTGTGGTTTGCGAGTCAAAAATATGAGTATCCCCCAAGAACACGTGGCAAGGAAATCAATAAATTACCGTTTTTTAATTTCACCCTTGTTTTTTCCTTATCTCGCATCGGCCGTCCCGAGACTGTCACGTGATTCAGTCAGGCACCTAGCAGTTTTGGAAAGAAGTGGCATTCTGTTTTGCTTCCGCTGAACGGAGATATCTCTGTATCTCCACTTTTAGCTATTGCGATGCGCGGGGAAAAGGCCGACACCTCCACCCCCCCTAATCCGGGATAAACAGTGTCAGTGAATGATGAGAGAATGAAAGAAGATGATGAACAAGGATGATTGAACGACGACCGACATTGAACCCACTACTGACATCAAAATCATAGTCTCCAACACCAATACTAGTGCTAGGCTAAATCAGGAACCATATAATCATCGTCCTAGTGCTCTGTTGAACACATACTCCCGAAAAACAATCACAAAATCGCATCGGCTGTCTGGAAAAACGACTCTCTCTTTGGTTTCTGCTTCCTTTTGGGCTATCTGCACAAACTGCCAAGAACAAGGTTTGACCGGACTTTTCACAGATACGCATGACCCTCATATCTTGATGGGACCAAACCAAATTAATTTCACAATCACCAAGTCAACGACCGCTCATTTCAGACACGCTCTTTAGCATTAAATCATCGTAAATGTCTCAGCAACCATCCATACCTTCGCATTCAGCTTCTCGAAGTTTACCATCCACAGATACGAACAATCGTAGACAACCAATTGTCACGCCTCAACTCCCATTCCACAATGCAGGATTGGGACAGGGTTTACCAAAATTGCCAAGTGGTAACCTGAATGAATTTGGTTATTCAGATCGACCTCGATCAATAACGCCTGTCAATTCATCGGCGAACAGAAGACCTCTTCCTACCCAACCTCCACCTACCCAACCTCCAGCTTCTAATCCGCCCCCAAACCCTCATCCAGCTTACAGCACCCCTCCTACTGCCAATCCAAGCTCAAATACTGGATCGATAGGCTCTTCAGGAAGAAGGGCACTGCCTACACCTCCTTCACAACAAAGCAGCTCCCCATCTCCGCTTCCTCCACCAAGACCGATGGGTGGTAGAGCTCTCCCTTCTGTGCCAGGGCCAACAGCTAGAAATAGAACAGCATCAGGTCCTTCATTTCCAGAAGACAACACACCACCTCCACCTCCGCCCCCTAGACCTTCGCAACTATACGCTTCGTCCTCATACATTTCACCTCCTCCACTTCACCGACAAGCTACACAGTCGACGCCCCCTATCTCACGCCATCCGTCAGGGAAGGTGGATCAATTACGTGACGAAGATCAATATGGATCCAAAAGCCTTCGTTCTTCCAGCTCGAATACCTCATTGAGCCAATATCAATCTCCACCTAGTCCATCCCGCTTACCTTCATATACTCACTCCACTTTTCCTACCACAACGAGTTCGCTCACATCCCCGAGCGTATCCCGCAGCACCTCTCACTCCACCCCGATGTCCAGCGTCGATACTGGTCTCACCAGTAAAAACGGCGATCAAGATTCATGGTTACCTATATTAGAACGATTCGGTGATTTGGGTACAGTAGATGAAAGAAACAGTGGTGCAGGGTTTTTGCTCGCAGGTTCAAACGGATTGGCTCCTCCTAATATCATCAACGAAGCTTCAAGTGGACGTGGAACTCCCACTCAAAATGACTGGTATGCTGAACCTCCTAATCTGCCTTACTTGGATGGTAGCAGGACGAATAGAAATCGAGCTGAAAGTGGTGCTACAATCGGACCAGGCGGTGAGGCGTATCCAACAACACCAAAAGGAGATGACAAGCGTTTTGAGCAACAAGGTGGTATTCTCGGCGCACCTGTGAAACGAGATCAATCGGATGATGCATCAGGAAACGTCTCTTTTCCTGTTCCGCAACCTCAATCCAATACTTCCGCTTTGCCAGCAGATGAAGAAGGAACCTGGAGTAGCAATGAGACGGTTCCGGCACCAATTCGAAGAGAAGAATCCACAAGGAGTGGAGTTACGAATCATAGTATTACAGCAAGTGACTCCGATGCTCAGTCAATATCAGCTTTAACTTCCAACTCTTCTCTACAGGACGGTACACCACATAGACAAAGATCCTTGAACTCGTCTCTACACCCTTCAATCTCATCTAGAAACACGAGGATATCATTTGAGTTATCTCCTTCGTGGCAAGAACAGACTCAACAGCCAGCCCATTGGGTAGAAAGGAAATTACAGATTCATCAGAGCCATAGGAACGAGTTTGACGAAGATGGTGGACCGAGTGAGGGGTATGACGAAGATGAAGATTGGGATGAAGAAGACGAAGAAGAATTGGATGTTAACGAGATCAGGTTCTTCCAACCTGCGTTCGTCAGTGAGATGGCTTTGCAACTTCGAGACAAGGTAGAAAGGGGTAGACATATCAAAGCGGGTATAGCTTGGGTCGACAGCTTCACCGGGAAGGATATAGTTGTGAGTCAAAATGACTTACATCAAATATTTGTGGCTCGTGCTGACGCAGACTTCGAACAGACAACAATCCAGAGCTTGCTGCCGCCTCATACCCGAGATTCGCCAAACGATCGCCGTTTTGCTCATGCTACGGCTTTATCACTTCAAAATCAATTGTGGTTCGTTGAAGTGGATTGGGATATCAAACCCCTTCGTGATGCCTCTGATGACGTTTTCCGATTTATGGGCGAGATGGAAGGTATGGGTTCAGGTGGGGACGGATTAACGACTGAATTACCAAAAGGTCTCATGTCAATGGCAACAAGATGTTACTCACCTTCTTGTTCAGGTGATAATAGATGTTATGCTCCTCGATGTCCATACAAAACGAATCCAAATAGCTTTCTGGAAAAGATCGACACGACAGCTTTACCTACACCTGCAAGTGTCAAATTTGGAGATTGGAAAGAAGATGTTGATCCTATATTATTACATGATCTTGATTCAACACAAATGGCAAGACAGAATATTATACGTCAAGCATATTCATCTGAAATTGCATATGAAACAGATTTAACATCCATGGAAAAGCTATTTATCGAAGGAATAAGAAATGCGAATCCACCAATCATAAGAGATGAGTATAGAAGAGAACAATTCATTCATGAAGTTTTCAATAATGCTTTGGAACTAAGAGAAGCTTGTAGAAGACTCATCGAAGAATTTTCAATTAGAATGAGAGAACAACCTATCATTTTCTTTGTGGGAGATTTATTCTTACAAGCAGCGACAGAATTCAGAAATATATATCCTGAATATACGGGTAAATTACCTCAAGCTGAATTGGCTTTGACCAAAGAAATGGAGGAAAATCCTGATTTTAGATTGTTCGTGGAGGTAAGTCAACTTCCTTGTCCCACTCGATCCCTCTCCGGAGTCCATTGGACAGAGGTTGAGCTTACGATTACGATTTATCCATTACATTTAGCGAATCATAAGAGAAAATGATCGTAGAAGAGACATCAAATACCTAATAACAAGACCTTCTACTCAATTACAAAGATATCCGGCTGTGCTGGAAGGTATTTTGAATGCGACGGATGAAGAAGATCCAGATAGAGAATTCTTGTATCAAGCTTTACAATCTATCCAAAACATCTCGAGTTTATCTCAGCTCAAATTGTTCCATGCTTCAAAAGGAAGAGGTCCAGCTGGAAAGTTACAATGGTACGATCTTGTTCCTGAAGAACAAAGAGCAGGAATCGAAAAGAAGGAACAGAAGAGGCAAATGTGAGTGGCGTTCATCCCGAGTATCACGCTCTTTAGATATGACGAAGATTCAGCGGTCGAGGCAAATACATCCTGAATGAAACGAGTGTGAGACTGCATTGACGGCACGAGCTGACAACACCTTTTTGATATAGGCAAATATGGGAACTTATTCAAGGTGAAATGGAATATGTTGCAGATCTAGAAACGGTCGAGACAGTTCGTTGCTCGTCATTCATAATTTAGGACACTAGTTAGTTTCCTCACTGATTAGTCTTACCGTTTAGCTATTCGTGAACGGACTTCGGTTGGCGGATCCAGCAGTGATAGATCGAAACCGATTAGACGTATTCCTTGATGAAGCGTTCCACAACTATCGTTCATTACTGGAAGTCCATTCTAGATTACTTGAAAATCTTCAATTTAGGCAATTGGAACAACATCCTCATTTCGGAATGATATCAGATCTGATATTTGACGCCGCATTGAATTGGCAAGAAGCTTACATGGAATATGTAACTCATTATCCTATTGCTAAAGCTAAAGTGCAAGAAGAGGAACATGGAAATCCAAAGTTTGCAGCTTTCTTGCAAGTGAGTAACTGGTGTTCCGAGAAAACACAGCCCATTTCTATCCATACTGCATCAATCACGCATTGGCGATTACCTATACTGATTTCTTTGATTCCGCAGAGCTGCCTGAAAGATCCTACTGCGAACAGACAGGATATATATCACTTTATCAATCGACCTATCCCTCGTTTACTACGATATAACCTACTCTTAGCTGATATCCTAAAATCACTAAAAGCCGTGGGACCACCCGATCACCCTGATATAGAGCAGATTCCAGGAGTAATGGAAGTCATAACCGATTTAGGCAAATCAACTCAGAAAGGTGTAGCTGTGAACGAATCGAAAGTTGAATTATGGGGATTCCAGCATACTCTTGACGGAAGTAGATTCGGTCCTAGAATGGTGAGTCATCGTTTCTTACTAATTGTCTCATCGCGCACGATCAGCCCGATGGCTGTGAGCTGACATGGTATCATCGAACAGGTCAAAGATCTTGATCTTGCCAATCCCATGCGAGAACTGATCCACAAAGGAAGAGTGTTTAGACAACCTGAAGGTTCAATCGGTGGTAGCTGGACTGAACTCATTGTCCTTCTCTTTGACCATTACCGTACGTAATCTGACGTTCTTCTACGGAGTGAATGCTGACTTGTGTCATCTCAGTGGTACTTGCCAAGCCCGAACGAGCATCTCGATCTTCGAGAAAAGAGACTCATCGACAAGTGCGATACATCATTAATCGAAGGGTAAGCACACTTGGTAGTCCATTCAATCCAGATAGCTCATCGTAGCCTTACCAGCCAATCCCATTGGAACTCCTATCATTGGGTAACTTCTCCGATGCGTCAAGGCAACGAAACTCTGGCCGATTATTTGGTGTAGGAGGTGGTAATTCCGATGCCACCACAGATGACCCAGTGAACTCATCAAGTGACAGAGATAACCGTACTGTCTATCCGTTCAGTATCTCTTTTATTGGTCAAGGTCAACTAGGTGGATCCTATACTCTCTGGGCTGATTCGTTCTCGGCTAGAGAAGAATGGAAAGAGAAATTGCAGCATGCCAAGGTATTGAGGTTGGAAGTGAACGATGCTGGGAAGGTGAGCTTTTTCATGTCACAGCTTAGGACAAAACTGATCTCGGTGAATTTCCAGGTATTTGAGATGATTCCGCTTAGTGAGAATACTTTCTATATGGCACCCAATTATGCAGTTCCAAAAGACAAAGAGGACAAATATACTGGTCGTGTGACATGTAGTTGTCCTTTCAGTAAGTCCTCTTTGACATTTTGTGCATTTGGTTGTTACCGTATGACGCGTGCTGATGCTCGCTGCCTGTCAACAGCAACTTCCGATAATCGTAAACTTGTTGCTATAGGTTGTCAAGATGGTGTTTGGATAGGACTTCGTGGTGATTCGCCATCATTGAGGAAAGTACTTCATGTGAAGAATGTCACCAATGTTGCTGTCTTGGAAGAATTTGGAATGTTCCTTGTTTTGTCTGACAAGGTGAGTACTCGTATTCACTGACATGAAGCCTGTATAGTCTTTTCAACGGTAGCTGATTAGAGTTTTTGTCTTATCTTGCTAGTCACTCTTCGCATATCATATTGAAGCGCTGGTTCCTTCAGCTGCGCAAAGGAATCAATACAAGACTGCTCCCGAGAGGATCACCATGCCACGAGAAGAGATATCGTTCTTCACAGTTGGCAGATTGGATGGCAGAACTCTGGTGGTTACAATGAAGAAAGAAACTGTGAGTCGCCGTTTATACCTGTATACATGTCATTTTGAGCTAATCAGATTGTGATCAATCTGTAGACCCAATCAACATTTAAAATCCTTGAGCCCGTTCTAAATAAGACTGCTGAAGATCCAAGACAAAGAAGACCATTTGGATTCTTGGGTAAAGGTTCAGATTGGTTCAGACCTTATAAAATGTTTTACCTTCCTGCAGAAGTGTACGGTCTACATTTCCTGAAGCATAAGATGGCTATTGTTTGTTCCAAAGGGTTTGAGATAATGGATCTTACTGAGTAAGTAAACTGACATTCTACTTTGTCCTGTCCCAGAGGTACTCGCCCCACAATATAAGCAAGCTAAAGTTGTGTTTCACTCTCAGTCTCAAAGGCGGAAGTATACCTATTTTCGATCCTGCTAAAATCCGGGAGAAACCTATGCTCGCCGAGATTCAGAGGAAATGTGAGGCCGGAAAACCGTTGGGAATGTTTAGATCGACCGAGACTGAGTTCTTGCTTTGTTATGATTGTAAGTATTGACATTTTTGACATTCTCGTTTGTTTTGGTATGCCCGAAGCTGATATTATGACTTTATAGCCTTTGGTGTTTATGTTAATCGGTATGCTTCTTTTTACGCTCTGGTAGTCTGTGTGTGCAAAGTACTCAACTCATGTGTAACCTGGCTTCTTAGTCATGGCGAGCCCAATAGAGATTGTCGAGCGATTGAATGGGAAGGTCGACCTGATAGTATCGCCTTCCATCCACCTTATCTCTTGCTCATCTCAGCACCTTTCATCGAGATCAGACATATCGACACTGCCAAATTACTACAGATTTACACTGGAAGTGATCTTCGACTTACATGGGAGTGAGTAGCTGATTTGTGCAATTGTCTTGAATTAACCATTAAGCTGATCAACGGACGTTGCAGCGGCTCTGGTGGACATAAACATCAACCTGTCGATAATCCTGGCAAGAAGTGAGTTATCACTACAGTACATCTCAGACGGACACTCAGATAGCTAACCTCAGCCATCATGAACTAGTGGATATGGAGATGAGACTAAAATTCAAGAACCTCAGATCCACATTTGTCAAAGAGCTGCAGATATGAGATCGTTGGGCAGGGGTTTACAGGGAGTTGGTCAGCATGTGTAAGTCTAGCTGGGCTGTATGGTCGAACCCAAAGAACGCGATCGAAATTAGCTAATAACAACATACAGATTCGAGCTCAGTCCTACATTACTACTCAATAATCCTCTTATGAACCCTTTCAATACTCATGATTCGAATTACCTACCCCCGCCTCCTTTGACTAGCCATGCTACTCCTCAAATCAGGGTGAGTAGTGATGAATGCATAACGTGAACGAGGGGGCTATTAGACGTTATGCTGATTCCCCTCTGTTTAACGTGTATAGCAAGCTCGACCTGCATCAATTATGACGACTGATTCGACAGATTATCGTAATGCTCCTTTCAATCAAGCTGGTCTCCCGAACTTCAACGGCTATCGTGATTCAACTATTCGAGATAGCGAATTTAGAGACAGCTTATATGGGAATGGTACACCAAATAATGGATATAGGGATAGTACATATAATAATGCCAATCCCAACATTAATTACGGATATGGAAGTGGAACTCCTCTTCTGGGCGATACTGGATATCCTCAAAATAACGTATATCCCCAAAACGGATACGGGACTCCAAACTATCCTAATACAACGAGAAATGGAGGTGGAGGGAATGAAGGTGGATTCGTAAGAAGAGAAAGTGCAAATAGTAATACTACAAGTGGATATAGTGGCACAAGTGGGAATTGGAGTGGTGCTGGCGGTCATGAAAATTATGATCAATCTAGATAAAATTTTAAAAAGCAATAGAAAGGATTCTAAGGGAGGGTGTATGTATATTATGGATATTTACGAAGGCACTTTGAGCCTTGATTTTTGTTGTATGCGTAAATACATTGTAAAAAGTGAAAAATGTAAAATAGATCGAACGATATTCTTGGTACGGTGCATACTGTACACTTTAATCAACCCGAATAGAAGAAAATCAACTGTCTAGACTGATATCAAAATATGACAAGACCTTTATATAAGGTTGACTTCTAAACCACTTTGCTTGATCTTGTTCGATCTGATAGGAGTGGGAGTAGCCAAAGTTTTATGATACAAGACTTTTTCCGCTCTTTTGACTTGATCATCGTCAGGTTCAACTTGAACTTCAGAATCTTTCTGTGTGAGAACATCATCGAGGTCATTGCGCCAATCATGATGAGTTGTCCCTGGGCCACTATCAGCATTGTCCAGGAGGTTCCTAGCTTTCTCATCGGACTTGGTCGTTGATGCAGAAGATGATGACGAGGGTGAAGCTGAAAGTGACGTTTGGGAATATTGAGATGGACTTGACTCTTCACTACCTCTTCCGTTACCAGATGAAATCTGTGTCCCAGAGTCGGAAGAAGACGTTGGGTGGATGGAATGGGTATGAAACCCATCATGTTGTTGGCTTTGAAATTCGGCGGATTGCTCAAGTCGTACAGGTTCAGGCTTAGAAGGGAAGGCGGCTCTTTGATGTGACTCCGTTCGTTCTTGGTCAGATCGCTTTGGGGTAGGCGGCCATTCCTGATACCGTCTTTGAGAGAGAGGAGCAGTGTAAGGATAGGTAGCTGAGAAGCTAGATGAAGCAGAAGCAGACGTGGGTCTTACAGGTCGCTGTGACTTCCCACCATGACCCAAGAAATTCCGTGTTGTTTTTGATAGGTTCAGAGAATGAGAAATGGAATCATCATCGATTCCCCCATACACATCCGACTTTACCTCCTTGTCATCGTGGTAAATGATGAATTTCGATCGTGTTTTCTTGGCTTTGCTTTCCTTATTTTCTGGAAGTGATTTGATATTCTGCAGCTTATTGGTAATGCGTGACATCAGATTCGATATCGAACCAGGAGGATCTTCCTTGGGTGTAAGGGATCGAGATAGAGGTGTGGTCTTTCGGACGGAAGATGTGTGCGGCTGTGTGTGGTAGACTGCTGGATCCGCCCGTTCCGGTGATTCGAGGACCAAGTCATGTGGGTCCATCACAGATAAGTTGCGAGGTACTGTGGTCGATAGGGGATGTGGTGATGTGATCGGATACGGTTTGGGTGAGAGAGATTCTTGGATACGAGGGGGAGACCTGGGGTTAGAATTGGGAATTTCAGATACTGCAAGGGGTCCATACGGTGGAGTAGATTGAGGTGAATAACTCGGAGACACACGGTAAGGTATCTCATTGGACTTGATCGTTGATTCTTCCATTTTCGATCCCAGACTATTTATCCTTTCTCTCTCGTCTAAAGAACGATGAGTGGTCAGTGATTGCTTCTCACCTTCACTGGGGTCGAAAAGCCCCGATTGAGTATTGGGTAGATCGATCTTTCCCAGTTGAGCTTCGCGATCATGTCTCTTCATTAAAGATCGGTATTGCTCAGGTGATACCAAGGCAAGTACCTACCACCGAAAAGGCGGTAACGAATGTGTCAGCATGTCGCAATACTACTCAAGTATAAATGTGAGACTCACCCTATCCAAAATTCCTATAATGCTCTCAGTTTTATCGATACCTTCGATGCCTTTCTCCCCCTTATTAGCAATCGCGATCATGGACAGTTCCTGCCGGATTGCCAATATAGCATGAACAAGGCTATAGTAATTTCAAGGTGAGCTACAGAATGATCAGAAGATCAAAAAGATTACTCACGTTGTCACTCCCATTCCTTCTCTCTTCCATTCTTCCGTCACTTCTTTCAAAACCATCATCATTCCAGGTGTGATGTAATCCGTTAATCCTACAAGGTGGTTCACGACCCCCTGAGTTGAGATGTTTTGAAGCACTGGTTATCTTGTCAGTCCACTTTCAATGCTATAGGCATAACAAGATGTGACCTACAACAAGAACCTCTTTCAATAGCTTGATCTGCAATTTTTGCTTCTTCCTTCCTTACCTGCCCGTTCTCCCTCTCTTTCATCAGATCTTGCACATAAACCCTCACGATCGAGATGTGGTGACCGAACTCCTCAAGTAACACAACATTACTTTCCCCTAGTACCTCCTTCAGAGATATGAGAAGATCATTCTGCATTAATAATCCAGCAATGAGATGGTGTATCACCCCTATAAATGGATTTGATGTCGAACAGCTATTGTCAAAGGATTGAGCAAGTCTTTGGGCTAAATCTGCTAGCCCAAGCATTTTAGTAGTCAGTTACAAATCCCAGCATACACAGAAAACGATGACCAGGTGACCGTTGAACCAAAGGACTCACCTATACAATTAGCAAGTGCCACTAGGGAATTGGACCAAGTAACTTTCGCTTCTTCCTCGCGGTCACTTCCTCTCTTTTTCGCGGCTAATCTAGCTGGCGATTTTGGTGGGGTAGGTGGTACAGGAGACACTTTTCTCAGTGGACGTAATTGCTCCCAAGATGGAACTCCGGCCATTGAACTGCCCTTTTCATTCTGATCCACATGATGAGGGAACCTTCCCGACTCCGCTTTTCTTCCTTCCGTCAATCGAGCAGAGGGGATATCTTCTTTTTCTTTGGTCAGTGGTAAAGTGGGCTCTTGCTCGCCACGATCATGAGCGGCCTGTCTAATTGCGCCTCGAACTTGATCGGGAGTAACTCCTCCTTCTTTACTTACACCTTTGCCCTTAACCTCTTCTCCCGTACTCCTGTTTGACGGATCAGCAATCTTCCTGGTAAGAGTTCTGATGGTTTCAGCCTGTTTCTTCAATCTCTCTTCTCCTTTCTTTCTGACACCTAAGTCCAGTCCCTCCACCTGGATAGATTCTACCAAAGCAGCCTGTTGGTGTTTAGCGTGTCTCAACAAGGTTCCTTTATCAACTACTTTACGAGGACTCTGTGTTTTATGTTTTGAAGGGGATGATGATGCTTCTTTCAGTCTGTCTTTTAGGCTTTCCGCTTTCCGAAGTAGCTTTTGCCTTTCTGCTGTAGTCAAGTCGGTAGCTCTGAGCTGATTGATCAGACTCGAATACTGGATTCTCATTTCTGCAATCATCTCGTTATTCCGGTCTGGCCTTCCGGCTTTGTCAGCCATTCCAGGTTTTAGATTATCGTTAATATCCTTTCCTCCTCTTGCTCCGTCAAGCTCCAGAGCGTTTTCGGTGCCTGTTGGCGGGCTAACTGAGGTCGACTCCTTTCCCGTACCAGAAGGAGGATAAGCTTCGGGAATATCAGCATTGAATATCGGTACCGTCCCTTTTGACTGTTCAGAACCATCATGGACAATTTGATTGTCTTGCTTTTTTACGGTTGAGCTGAATAAACTTTTATCTGAGAGCTTGATGATCTCATCTTTCAATGATCTCAGAGACCTCAATCTCTCGACCTTCTCCTGATCATCCATTTGAAGAGTTTTCACCCGTTTTGACAAAGAAGCATATTTCATCTTGAGTTGGTTGACCTTCTCTGAACATTCCTGCTCTTCGCTCTCTTTGTGAGGGTCTGTGTCTTCATTGTCTCGATCTCGTTGTGCAACAGTCCTGGTCGGTCCATTGACTGAGATCGGGTGGGCGCCGTCCAGAATCCGCAGGGCTTCCGAGGCGTATCTTAACTTGTCTTCCACCTTTCTCAATTCTTCGTTAGCGCTCGTCTTCTCAGATTCTTTATTGTCTGAGCGCTCATACTCTTTCATCATTTCACCATATTGTTTTCTGTACTCTTTCACTCTTGCTTCAAGCTCACATCGCTCTCCTGACTTGACAGTCGAGGTAGGAAGCACGAATTCTTCAGCTTGCGTGCCTTTCTGATCACATGTTTTTGCTTGGGCCTGCATATCCACGAGAGCTTTTGTCTTGTCGCGTTCTGTTTTTGTTTCTCCTTTATCCTTTTGTGGTGTCTCATTCGCTCTCTGTGACTCTCTGATGTCTTGAAGTGCCTGCATTGCTTCCCGTAACAAAGCTTCAGCCTTTCTCACATTCTGCTTAGCGTCTACCTGATCCTTTTCCGACATCCCTTTGGATTTATATGCTTGTATCGCTTCTTGATACCTCACTTTATACTTTTTCACCCTATCTTGAATCTGTTTTACCTCTCGTTCTGTTCCAGTCGGCTTCACCTGTTGTCCGTCGACAGGATGTTGTTCGATTCCTATGTCATGATCACCGCCGGAAGCGACCTTTGCTGCAGCAGATATTTTGTTTTTGTTTATTGGCTGTGCTCTTTCGTTGTTGAGATTGCCTTTCCCCACAATCACTTTGTTTGCCTTCCGCACCTTATGGCCTTGTTCCTCCTGAATATCATTCAAAGCTTGTATCGCCTCCTTCAATTGACTCTCGGCTACTTTCACTGAATCCTTAGCTTCGCTCCTTTGATCACTCGTCAAACCTTCCTTCCTGTATATCTTCACGGCTTCCTTGAAATGATCTTGGTATCGTTCAACCATGTCTTGTAACTCCATGATGTTCTTGTCTTCTTTGGCGTTTTCTACCACCTCCTTTTGCTTTCGACGGTCATCAAATCCTCTGAGATCCTCTTCATGATGTTGCCCTTTGTGATATTCCTTGTGTTCTTGTTTCTCCCGCTGCTTCTCCTTCTCCTTCAGCGGTTTGTCATTAATAGCTTCACCCGGTTCGCTCCTTCTAGTCTCTTCATCCTTACGCGTTTGCTGCTCACTGGGATTGCCTTTCACTTCGAATTCCTGCTTCATCTCGTTTAAAGCTTGTCTTGCTTCTTTGAATCCACCTTCAGCTCTTCTCATATTTTCCTCGGCTTCTTTTCTCTCTTCTTCACTCAAGCCAGGCCTCTGATAGGCTTCCTTCGCGTGTGCATACTCAGATTTGTACGATCGAATAACCTGCTCGACGTTGTTTATGGACTTGTGATTTTTGGACGACTTCGCAGGATCTTCATGACCTCTGTGCTCTCTCGTTTGCTGCAAGTATACGTCATCAAGATCGTTTCCGAGTGGTTGGTGCTCTTCCAGTTCTCTTGTGTCTCTCTTCAGGCACTGTACTTCCGTATGGTCTCCATTATTTGTCCCAGTTTTATCCTTCACTCGGTTATCCACGATTTCTCCTTTGTGCGAATCTTGTTTGTAGGCCTTTTGTCGTCGTATCTCCCTCATTGGTCCGGGCGAAAGTTGGATATTATCTCTTACACTTTGCGGAGTGTTGAGGTAGGGTAAAGGAGCTGACTGAGGACCTTCTTGTATATCGTCACGGGTAGGTGAAGCGGGATGATAAAGATGAACTGGCGCTCCAGGTGGTTGACACCATTGACCGTGAGCTTTGCTGCTGGGGGAAGGAAATGGTGCTGGACAAGGGAAACCACTTTGTGCAGGGGCTGTCGAGTTCGAAGTGATATGTGGGGAAGTGCAATTTGGACATGGACGATACCGTGGAATTGCAGCTGGTGCACCTTGGGATGGATGTGGGTAATAATAAGCTTCATTCTCGCCTCCTATCTTTTGGTCCAGTATTGGTGGAGCAGTATTCGGCGGTATATATGACCGGCCATTGCCCATATTGTCGTATGCAAGTTCATAAGGTCGTCTCGACAATGATGGGGAAATCTCGTTTATTGAAGATTTCCCACTTGTAGTGAATTTATCAGCTATAGGCGTTCGTGGGCTGACCAATTTATCGTCTTCGGAGGGAATGGGTGGAACAGGTGGAACAGGTGGAACAGGTGGAACAGGTGGAACAGGTGGAACAGGTGGAACAGGTGGAACAGGTGGAACAGGTGGAACAGGTGGTATAGGATTCTTGGATGCATTTGATTTCAAATTAAGGCTAAGTGATTTGAGTGATTTGAATGATCGCTTCTTAGCCAAAGAAAGACTTGATCGAGTTGATTTGAGCTTGTGTAGTATATCGATTGATTTGGAAGGATCTTTTGGTTCTTCGAAAGTAGCATTAGAAGTGTTATGAGAAGTGAGATTAGTAGATTGATCATTAGTCTGCTTTTGGCTATCAACTTGGTGTTCAGTGGGTAGAATATCAGTAGTTGGAGCTGTAATTTCATGTTTTTGATCCATTTGACGCACAGTTCGATTCTGATTCCCGTGATTGTTCGATTCTTGGTCTTCCTCACTTTCCTTCTGGTCAGCCATAAGTTTACGCAGCATCACCAGAGCTTCTCCTGCTACACCAGTATCGCTCTTCATCTCCTCCTTCAGATGCTCATCATCGTCGACCCCACCACCGTTCCCACCAATCGGTGATGCCGGTTGTTCTTCCATCGTCTCACCTAAGTTGTTGGTCAAACCTTCTACTTTTCTGCCTTGTTTAGGCTCCAGTTCACCGGCAAATATCCTTACTTTCTTCTTTGGTGAGATTGGGTCAGTAGGTAATGATTTATCAGCTTCGGCAGCTTCTATAGGTGTGAAATGTTTAACTTGTTCATTGTCTGGTTTACCATGATCATGCCTATGACTGAAAAGATGGCTTGGTCTATGACTATGAAAATGGGCATGTGTAGATGTAGGGGTACGAGGGAGACCAGGATTGTGGGATTGAGTCGGTGAGAAAAGCTTTTTCAAGGAGAATCTCGGTTTGACATGTTGGAACGTAGGTGAAGGTGGTGGTGTGATCTTCTCCCCTGATGATTCGGAGTCCACACCTGGAGGTGCGAACATACCTGATACTGAAGTCTCAAGTATTCAGTGGACAGATGAGGGAGATTGGCAGGGAGTAAGGAAAGACAAAAAGAGAGATGTAAGCATGTATACTATATTACTCGGCCTATGTTTTGATCTTTTTTTAATCGGAGGTCGAAATATCACTTCCCCCCTAAATCAGCTCGTATACTGTATCCAAGGTGAGATATATGCCTTCGCAACGAACGATAGAGCGAATAACCCCGTTCAAGTGACTTTGCTTTCATGAGCCCTCTTTCATCAGGAGACAAAAGACACAAAGGATATTGATTTACGTAATGAATTTTGTCACGTGGCGATGACGGTACTTTGTCGCGGAAGTTGATATTTGCTCGTTGATTCTAGATTATACCAGAGGAATTCATCAGAAAATATAAGAAATCCATCTCATCCACTTTGCATCTCTTAGCTTAAATCTTACATCCATATCCCATTCTATCCGACCTCATCTGTAAATATCAGGCAGAAGAATCATAACTGCGTTGACTTAGTCAGAAGAAGTCTTCCAAATCACGCAACAGAGAGATTGACTACGTACGTACTATAGACACAAGTTAGCACAACCAACCAATTACAAAAATGGTGAACAACACCGAATACTACAAGGTAAGTCCATGAGGTGCAGACCCAGGTGCATCATAGCTAACGTCGGCCTGCAGATCCTAGGTGTATCAAAAGACGCGTCGGAGGCTGAGCTCAAGAAGGTGAGTTGACCAATCTTCTTTCCCTTTATCGTTGTAGCGACTCTTGTCGTCATTGCCCGACCGTTCGGACCATCTTTGCTGACTATCTTCGCTGCTCCCCTTTTGTTCAGGCTTATCGTAAAGAGTCATTGAAATGGCACCCGGATAAGAATCCCGGCGACAAGCGAGCTGCAGCTGAAGAGAAATTTAAGAAGCTCGGTGAAGCTTACGAAGTTCTTTCTGATCCGGTAAGTTTGACAGACTGTTCGCTCGAAAATACACCCTAGCCTTCTTCCTCCCCTCTTTCTCACTATTATGGCTCGCTGAAAACTTTCACTTTCCTAGAACAAGAGAGAAGTATACGACCAACTCGGTGAAGAAGGTTTGAAAGGCGGTGGTGGACCGCCTGGAGGTGGATTTGGTGGTGGCTTCCCAGGTGGTGGCGGCGGTGGTGGATTCTCATCATTCCACGCTACTGATCCAAATGACATATTCAAGTGAGTACCGACCTCGTCAGCTAACGTGAAATCCTTCGGTCAGAAGTATTTTAGCTGATATGCTGTGTTCAGTGCATTCTTCTCATCCTCCGGCGGTGGTGGTGGTGGTGGCATGGAAGATATCTTCGGTAACTTAGGTGGAGGCGGTGGTGGACGAGGAGGACCAAGAATGAGACAATCACGTATGGGAGGTGGAATGCCGGGAATGGGTGGTGGTGGTATGCCAGGTGGATTCGGTGGGGAACCACAATCTGCTCCTCCACCTCCAGGCGAAATAACCAAACCTCTCGCCTTGACTCTTGAAGAGCTATACAAAGGAGGAACGAAACGACTCAAGATAACTAGACATATGAGATCTGGTGCTCAAGAGGAAAAGATACTGGAGGTGGCTTATAAAGCAGGCTGGAAAAAGGGCACCAAGATCAAGTTTGCAGGTGCGGGTAACGAAGATGAATATGGTCAATCTCAGTGAGTATAAAGTTTATTCCCGCACCTAATTGTCATCTGTATTGCAATATCTTCACCTTGTTCACTTCGGTATCTAGTCGCTGACTTTAGTCATTTCCGATGTTTTCAGGACCGTAGCATTTATTGTAGAAGAAAAGAAGCACAACCGATTTGAAAGAGTGGACGATGACCTAATCACCAGACTCAATATCACGTTATCGCAATCTTTGCTTGGACCTGATGGGGGTGGAGCAATAACCAAAGAGGTAGAACAACTAGATGGAAGGAGAATAGAAATCACTTTACCTGAGGGAGTAAGTTGATCATCTCACTACTGTACAACCAATCTCGTACAAACACAATCCCTCTACCACCTAGTTTCTCCATGAATGACATGCTGACGATCTCACTGTATCATCACAGCAAATAATCCAACCGGGTCAAGAAACTAGAATATCCGGTGAAGGAATGCCAGTCTCCAAAGCTGGTTCAGCGAAGAAAAAGGGTGATTTAATAGTCAAATGGAATGTTGTCTTCCCAACTCGATTAACACCTGCGCAAAAAGCAGAACTGCGAAAAGTGTTGAATTAGAAGTGAAATTAAGTCCACTCAGATGGGTGTGATGTGGTATTATGGGATAGAACGAGTATAGAATGCAGGATGATCGTCGATCTTCATACCACACAGCGGTATTTGGAGAAAGAAGAATATAACATCTGCGGATCATCAACGAGAGATGTGGAGTGAAGAAAGGAGAAGATCATATAAGTTAGTTATTAATCATACAATGCATTGTAATTTTCGATTGACTCCGTCAATTTGATTTGGTATACAAGGTACTGAAGGGTATGTGGATGACTGTAAGAGGGTATACTGGACATGTCTCCCGAATAAGGCATCTGAGGATTTAAGCTAAATTAATGTCGTTCAATGCGCAACAGACAGCAGCCCTATACAACAAGTCCAATTATTAGCATTTTATTTGTACAGTATTGAAGACATTGCATGTGCGACTCGCCTATGATGTCCATCATATTGTCTGACGGTTTCACCCGAACTCAAATCCCATAATCTCGCAGCGTGATCGCTTGAAGCTATAACACAAGTGTAATGACACGTCAGCAAGGGGAATTGTCGTTCGAATTACAGAAGATTCAAAGGAAAGGAAAGACAACGGTCTGAAGTGTGACTTTCGGATTATTCTGATGTAGGGGAAGTAAGAAAAGCAAAGGTCAGACTCACCCGTAACCAAATACGCTGAATCAGCACTGAAAGCAGCATCCCATACCCATCTTTGGTGACCTTGCAGTGTTTTCTCTAAGGCGTAATCCAGTCCTTCCGTCGACCAAATCTTGACTGTTGTATCTGCTGAACAAGTTGCGAGATATCTGAATTGGTCATTATCAGCTTGGATATCGACTATTCCAAGAGGATTGAAGGGATTTTGTGATGACAACAGGCATCAAGAAGGAAATGAGGCAGTTGTAATGGGCAGCTCAATGCAAGGCAGAACGATGACTTACTTGGTATCTGGACTCAGTATGACTCTGGTGATATATTTCGAATGTGCTCTGAAACTTGTTACTGGTAACAGATTCGCATTGCCATCTGGAACAGGTACTATCCTCCAAACGTATATCATTCCCTGTATGTCCACGATATGTCCATTCAGCGAAAGTTCCTGTTCACTTGCTACCGAAAAAACTTTCCCTCATAGCCAAATGATGACGGAACAGAGTTAACTCACATTGTTATTACCCGCAACTAAAGTACTTCCATCAGAAGCTATACTTATACTTCTTATAGGAACATCCTCGTCTGGGACCTGCAATAATCGTTAGCTTCATCCTCCCGGTGGGATATGGGATATCGCTGTCGGACAGCTGAAGTCTTGTCGAGAGAATACCACGTACCAATTCATGTGTACAAGTATTATCTGCCAAATCCCATATCTTGACCGAACCTGATTGATCACATGATATCAATTCACCTTGATTAGGATGAATGATAACATCATTTACTGGGCAATCGTGCAAGTAATTACGCTGTATTTGAGCGGTCCTATTATCAGCCAAATTGTGGAATCAGCATCTTATATCGTGAAAGATGGGCTATATTCAACTGGTGATTTGTGATATCATATTATAATATATTTCCTACAAAGATATGATAGATGAGACTCACCTAGTATCCCATACTTTAACTGAACCATCTTCACTACCCGTTACTATCCATTTACCCATAGCTGAATATGCCAAAGCCACCACATTCGCAGTATGTCCTTCTAACGTAGCTATCTATGTACATCAACCGGTATGTCAGTTGAGAACTGTACCCTTCATGGCTGAAACTCTCTCAAGGAAAAGCAGTGAGATGGATTGGGTTATATGGTTTGTCCCTCAAGATAATGATAAAAGTGAGAACTCACTGGATTGTTAGATAGCGATACAATATCCCATATCCTGCATTTCCAGATGTTGATCAGCTTTGGTTCCATGGACGATCACTTGATCCCATCATTCGACTGAACGGACATACCTCACTGCACCATTACCCGCTGCTGCTAGATAAGCTTTATCTGGACTTATAGCTAGACGATTTACTTGTTTCTGTTACAGCCAGCGTTGTTTGTTAGCTCACGTTTCGATCATCCTGAGAGTCTGATGAGAAAAGTAACAGGTACACTAACTCACCCATTGAGGTTGTAATGTGATTTGTCTATAGCATATACCAGACCAAGCTTCCCAGAAACGTATCGAGTGGTCGTCTGAATAATGAGGATGGTTAGTACCCTGTTCTTCCCAGTCTACCCAATTTTTGCACCACTAAAGCAATGTAATACTACCCCATTGCTTGAAACGCTCATCACGCAGAGCAGGCAGGGGTTATATCGGAAACTCACATCCTGCAGTACAGAGTATAACACTCATCTCAGCCGCTGGAGCAGCTTGACCATTCGCTGCATCTGATGAATATCCTTGAGAAGGTGGTCCTTGTTGAGTCGGAGCCGGCATGTTGCCTAGATTGTAAGCGAGGGATGTTGAGTGCAGGTGGTAACAATCGTAATAAGAGAATGGGAGGTACGCAGATATAGCAAGGAAGGGCAAAGTGGAAAGCGAATGTGGAGGATGTCAGATGGGTCTTTGATGTTTTGTCTACGATAATGATAATTTGAGAGCGGGACAGCAGGACCAGTGATCAACACGACATCGGTGTCTGTTCAATAACAGTCTCTGATATGCTTGTAGGGAGAAGTCGTTGGCAGCTCATCATCTCACGCTAGTACCTCCTCAGATATCCCAAATATGCATGGTGAAAGTCATCTATACGAGTAGATATCAGTTGTGCTCACATACCCCACGTGTCTGCCACGTGATATCACCATAGAGACTTGAGGGCGTCACCATCACTTCGGATCTTCGTGTCACACCAAAATCAACATCCAACTTCTACAAATCTGCATTTTCTTCACCTATTCTTCAACATACGAGAACATACAAGACGTAATCCGCGATTTCAATACAAGCTACTAAGGACATTCACAGAAGGCTGATAAAAACCTCAAGTCAAAAAAATGATTTTTGGATATTTTGGAAATCTCCTTTATATAGGATTATTGTTGACGAACGCTATCGCTATTTTGAATGAAGAGAGATTCTTAGCAAGAAGTGAGTGTTCTTCTGCTTCATAATTTCTGTATTGTACTATACAAGCTATTTCGACTACAGCAGGATCCTTGTCGCTGATTTCGTTGATGAACTCATCCCTCCCGTATCGATTGTTTCAATGTCATCTTTGTCGCTCATCCCCTTCTTCGCTTATGAAAACGAAACCCCCACTCCAACGCGCCCACTCCAACGCCTCTATCCTCGCAATCACTCTGTTTGCCATCCTTGCGACGCTCTCATTTGCAGTCGGATGGTCGTCTTCCACTCCATTGTCATCGAACGTTGGGTTCGGTCAATCACCGAATCCACACATGTATAACGATGCATTTGGTCAATCAGGTGACGGTCCAGGTGTCAAAGCGAAAATGGTTAATCTGATAAGTGCAACAAGGACTTTAATGAGGAGTGAGTTTGAATTGGATCTCTCTCTGTTCCTCGCCTTCTTCCTCCCCCTTTTTTCCTAATTCACTTCGTCGTCATCATCGGAAACCCGTTACTGATATCCTATGAGGGCATCGTAGTACCGCTAATTGTTGTGAATGTTGTAATGTGAGTGACAGTCCCCAGAACATGCTTTCCAATTTCATCCATACTCTTGTCAAGGTTGTATATACTAATGTGCTTCATGGGGATTATCAGTATAATATACGAGATAGTACGAGTTTAGTCCGGTTTCTTACATGGTGGATACCATAGTACATATATGCATCGCATTCAGTTGCGCGGATCGAATGTAGGCCACACCATTTTGGCATGATCGTCCAATAACGGAGATGAAGTGTAACCATGTTCCCAGAGGAAGAAGGGGATGTGAGGAGAAGACGGTCGATCTTTCTCAATATCCTCTTCCATCATCATTCTCTTGTCTAGTTTATAATATCACTGATGGATCTCCACTCTTCTCTCTTGCCTATACACTCACAATTGTATTTGCCCTCAAAACAATCCTACTCCATCTATATACATTATCGTTTCTATCCTTTCCATGAATGCACATGGAGCTGTAATCGATGACGGAATCAAATGTCTCTCACCTCTACACTTTGACGCGTCTATCAACATGAATTTCAAAAATAAAAGTATGAATACATCGCGTTTATAAGATACATATTCCTCGCTCTTACTTTTCTTCCAGCATTGATACTGAACACTAAACAAGAGGATCTGAGTTATTACCAGCTCCTTGTTCATACCCAGCTCAGTCTGGATTATTGCTACATCAATTCCGGTGAAGGACCATAAGTCGACTTCAACTTCATCTTCTTTCTCATCCAAAATCAAAGCGGACAATCCCAAAAATGCCTCCCAAACCTACCGTCGTACAAGCTCCACCTACCGCCCAACAAGCGGCAGCTGCTGCACAACAGAAAGCCTATGCTGCAGGAATAAGTGAATTCGAATTACCGAAATCGAATTTGACTAAATTGGCGAAAGGCTCGGTGAGTGATAAATCCGGGTTCATTACCATTCTCTGCATATCTCGGAAAATCCAGTGTATTTCCACAGTCTGTAAGGCATTCATGGCGATATCTGGAAGGGGGGAGGGAAGGGGGGCCAGAGCTGGTCTGCTGTGAGGACTGCAAAGTGATATCGTCAGATCCCATGATTGAGCAGAGGCACTCGCAGTGTTTAACAAATGGACGGACTCGAATAATGTCTTCTTGTAGTGAGAGTGGAGTACTGACCATCTTTCGATCCACATTTAGGTCCCAGATAATGTCAAAATGCAACAAGATGTAGTACTAGCTTTACTGAGAGGATCAACGTTATTCATAAATTACCTGAGTGAGTGCGGAATCATTCTCTTCCGTTCACATATAGGTGTGGACATAGAAACTCGAGCTTATGAATTTGAAATACAACTTATAGCCTCTGCGTAAGGTATCTCCTTGGATTGATTTGTACAGTATCATTGATGATCTCGCTGACAAAGTAGAGTAGTGCACATGATCAAGCCGTAGCAAGATCAGGTAAAACCATCACTGCATCAGATGTGATAAAAGCTATAACAGATTTGGATTTCGGTCCGGCAGACGCTTTAGTACCGCTTTTAGAGCAGGAATTACAATGTGAGTTTCAGTTCTGCACTATTTACGTGAAGGCGAAATGGTTCAACGCAAATGTAACGTAACGCATTGTGAGAAATAAGAAGTGTATATCTCGAAGGGGAGAGGGAGGGAGGCAGCTGGTCAGGTTGGAGCAAATTTCGGAATATTGCGAGACTAAATCAATTGGGATGCCAAGTGCAGCAGGCTGATTCCCGATCTATACCTCACAGCATATCGAAATATAGTGGCAGCTGCAAAATTAGCGAAAAAGGGTCCTGCACCAGCAAAGGGTAAAGGCAGGAAATCGACTGGAACAGTGAATGATACCGATGTAGAAATGGTAGAAGACGATGAGGATGAAGCTGGTGATGATGTCGAAGGAGACGAGGCCGAGGAAGAAGGTGAAGGTGAAGGTGATGGGGACGAAGATGAAGGAGGAGGACAAGGTCAAAATGGCGCTGGAGATGAAACTGAATTGATCGAAGCGGAAAATCAAGATCAAGATATAGAAGAGGGTCAAGAAGAAGAGTTATAATGTCGACATTGCTTGTATGTACTATTTATTTTTGGCTTGTGGTTCAAAACTTGCATCAATCCGCTTCTGCATGGTCCCATATGTTCTCCCGAATGCAGGGCAACAAACTTCATTGTGTATGTGCCTTTCCCAACTCTCTTCATCTAACATAACATGTCGCAACATTCACCACAACAACAGCAACAAGCTAGACATGCACCTAAACCGCAACAAGCAGCTGAGCTACCCATTCCTTTATCTTGTTGACCTCCCGGAGGTCCTTGTTGGTATTGTTGTTGGTTTGGATCATACCCCATCTGAGGTTGAGGAGCGTATTGGGTGTGCATTGGCTAGATGGACAGGAAGACAAAGTAGTTGAGATTAGCGTCATGTTATCCGGGATACGGACGAAAGCTTGAGGTCTAGACTAATGTAGCGGGTAATGAGAGATGAAACTTACAGGAGGAGCTTGTTGGCTGAATCGGAGTAGCATCTGTGAGCTTCCTTCTGTTCCGAGTCCGACTGTATAGAGCCGCGAAATGTTATCAAACACTCACTTTGGATCCCAACCACCACCTGGTGCACCACCATATCCTTGTCCAGGTGGGGGAGCACCATTGGGATCATGAGTAGGAGCAGGAGGATTCCCATAATTAGGAGCTTGAGTTTGTGATGGATGTTCAGCGTAATAATTTGATGCCATTGTGATTCTAACTCGATGTCAGCGTGGCGTCTTGTAGATCCAGAAGAGAGAGAGAAGGCTTTGAGCTGATCTCAGCAACAACGAGGAAGAAGGGGTGAAAGAGAGAAAGAGTCAGATGCTCGATGATGATATTCACCTTTCTAACGGGTTCTCTGGTATCCGGTCTTTCTGTGAGTAGGCCAACGATGATCAGAATATATATGCAGACGGATTGATCGCTGGGTATACAGACATAAAGCATAAGTGAGAAGTTATAGGAAGAATATGTAGGTCGGTTCTAGTCTCCTGTCACACCACTACCGATACATACAGCGCCTTTCGACGTGTGTTTCCCTCAAGGGGATCGTGCTGTTGGATCAAAGGAAATTTCAATTATCTTGGCTATAGATTATGCCCCTGAACCTTTATCATCAATGGAGAGGGAGAAAGGGTGAGAGGGATGAGAGGAAAGAGAATAGAGTCAAATCAAATTTTTGAGGGTAGTAGATCCGTGATTGCAATATACTATATTGATGGTACCAGCTATGAAGAGTTGGGTCAATGCACCTGATAATCAGTGTTTCATGTTATTTAGCTTCATTGGATGCAAGCTTCCAAGTTCAAGCCAAGCCATCGTGAAGTTGATCGACGTGTTACCCAGCTTATGCTTCAAAAGATAAAGTGCATGTCGGTCTACTTCTCTTATCATTCATGTAACAGGCTAATCTCCCATTTCCATTTCCTCTTCGTCCTTCCTTGAATCCTACCTTGGCGTTTAAGGGGCGACTTTTCCGACTACGTTGTATCTCTACACCGGCATCATGAGCTTCATAACTTGGACTGATTCAAGCGCCAGATGATATGAACATACCTTCTCAAAGAATGATTCCCATTGATTCAAGGTGTTCAATTGAGTCTCATTGAGTGATGAGTAGTCAGGTACAGCATCTTTGATATCAAGTGATGACATTCCTGTTGAAGTGTGTATATCAGATGTCAGTCTGTGAAGCTTTAGTCTAGATGACCCTTCATGCACAGAGATTGCTTCACGCTTGACCAGGCCTAAACACTTCCGTCTCTTCTCCTATCTATTTCATTCCCCTCCCCTCGTCAACACAAACTACAGCAACGTAACCAACTCACCTAATCCTTTACTTGCATCTTTGCCTGCGAATATGTTATATCCTCTTCCTTTACCGTACATTTCAGGTTTGGTAGTGACGTCAAATACACGTCCTTTGATGGCTACGTAGATAGGTTTGGAAGGATCTGATCCGTCATATTGAGCTAAATCAGATGTTGAAATTGGGTCGTCCTATTATGGTACATGATCAGCCCGTCATTTCACAGTTGGCCAAGGTCATCTCATAAGCGATACGAGTAGGACTATTATAGTTGTCGACGTTTGAGATTCTTGTGACAATGGGTTGAGCTAGAAGTACATACCTTGGGAGGAGCGAGATCAGTTGAAGGTGCAGACATTATTGATGCTCCCTATTGAAGACTATCATCAGCTATCTCCCTTCCTGATCACCTACCCCCATAGAACGGTGGACAGCAAGAGTGTATACTCACAGCTTGTGCAGCTTTGCCTTTAGCGTCAGCAGCGTTTGAGGCAGCTTTGACCTCTTGAATCTGTTCTTTGATTTGTTCAGTTGTTTTACCACTTGTAGCAGCGAATATAGCGGCGAAAGAAACTCCAACGGCTGTAGCTATAAGTACCGGTGTGGAAGTTAAAGTATCAAACCAGGATGATCCACTCGATCCAGAGGGTGTCGACATGAGTTTTGGATTTTTCACGCAAATGGGAGATAAGGAAGGTTGATGGAGAATCAAGGATATCGTGTGAGAGAGGAATGGTTGATTCACCCGGTAAAAACAAGATCAGAGAAATGACGTTGTTAATAGTTGATAGTTACAGCAGATGAAACCTCCACACGGTGATATCCATGCACCCAGTGATGACCTCCAATGCATCCTTTGTATCTGAACAATGAAAAGAGTGCATAGGGCGTACTTCAATATGAACAGCAAGTGGTATGACATTGATGCATCAGAGAGGTCTTCATACGATATACTGACTGATCGTGGCTTTCAACGAATATTAAACTGATTCACCTGATCAGTCATAATACTGACACGAACGAAAAACAAAATAGAACAACGTCCCACAACAGATATGACAAGCTTCTTGACTGGATTATACGATTTCTTTCTAGACGGCGATGAGTAAGTGGCAAATCCTGTTACTTGCTGTGAACATCGCAACGAAGAGCTGATTGAGGGCTTACATGTAGGACGCTGGCCAACTTACCTGCTATTTTGGATCACCAAGCTGCAGAGGTGAGTATTGCCAAGCTTGTTCTAGCCGATTTGCAATTTGGAAAGACATTCATCTTATACCATTTCCACTTATCAATGCTAAATCTCATACCACTCGCCGTTGATATTAGCAATCGCTTGGAGGTGTAAGATTCTCCAACGAATGGTTACAGCAGAAATCAAAAATTGATCAACTACTGAATGATAAGTTGGATCAAGATGAAAGTCTATCCAAAGCCTTGAAGACATTTGGTAGGTTGTGCCGTTTGTCATTCATGCCAGCTAGGCCCTGATTGCTAACCGTTACTCTTGACCATATAGCAAAAGTAATCGACACTTTAGACCTGTACGCTCCATCTTTGAAAGGTCTAACGGACGTCCACGCGTACACATGCGAAACTCTAGAAAGTATAATTTTTGATCAACCCGTTGCTGATAGGAGAGCTCAAGCAGCTGCTTATCTGTATGGTGAGTGAAACTGATATTTCCTGATCATGCACATACAAGGAGTATTATGAAATCTCAGAAGTCGGTAAAACTAATCGGTGGATTTGATTTGCAATTAGGTCAAGCTATGGCTATGAGTAATTTGACTTCTGAAGCTGTCTCATTAGCCATTGAGAATCTGTAAGCGCTTCTATTAATATCAAGGTGTCCATCATGATTCCAGCGAATCGTCCATTTCGAAGAGATAAAGAGTCCATCTTTCAGGGGAATCCATGATGCTGATAATTCTTACAGGTTATTGCGAGGCGATCAAACAGCTGCTAATTTAGCATTATGTATTATCCTTGGAATAGAAAGAAGCAGTCCCATCTTATTCGAAAGTCATCTACCAGTCTTATTGAGACAAGTACAAATGGCTGCTTTCGGAAGTTCTGTAAGTTTGATTTTGATCGCATTCCAAATCAATAGTCACTTCTCTGGTTTGTTACTGGAGATGATGGTGAGAAATCCTGCAGGATATAGCTGATCGATGTTGATTTTTGGTGTTTATCTAGGATAAATCAGTATCTCAAGAATCTCTTATAAGAGCATTAAACGTTTATTCACCTTCTGAAAAAGCGTCATCTTGTCAGATCATCTTACGATCGACTCATTCACTCTTAGCTGCAAGTTTGAAATTATGTGAAGAGAGGATCAATGGGAAGGAAGAAGAAGGTGTCGCATGGTGTTGCTTCATAATTGAACATACTCCAATGGTTAGCAACTCGATTTTTGTCATGGATTCCCCCTGCTCTGCCCCAACAATGATTGGCGATATGTCATAATATGGCAATTCCCTTCATGTTATCTTGCTTTGCGCTCTATACATGTATACCGAGCTAAAAATTGATCAAATGTAGTTACTCCGAAACGACTTGCGAAATCGATACCCTTCAACCTGTTCTTCAATACCGATATTCAACCTACTGTTACCCCTTGCGTCGGGACTGTCTCCCAATGCACAAATCGCTTTATGTGCTGCATTGCCTATTCTGGCCACTTGGGATACCATGCCGTTTGTTGATTCTGGTATGATGGACAAAACAATCACTTTCATGTTGAGATTGACCCATGCTTCCGGAGAAGGATTGAGGGCTGCTGCATTACAGGGACTAGGACAAGTGGCTGGAGTTGTTCTGCATAGGTATGTGGTGTCGTCAGTTACCCATCAAGTCAATCGAAGGGCGCTTAATCTTGTCACGACCTATGGTTGAGGGATTAGCTGGAAGAGAAAATTATTCCTGACGATAATCTTGATAGATTCGAACCGTTCTTGACAGAAGTTGGAAGTACAGCTCTAGGAGTATTGACAGAACAGAAGAGACCTAAAGAGTGAGTGCAAGTTCTTCTTTCAAAAGATTACATCACTGACTTATATTTCCTCTCACCTTCTCTGGAGTGAAAACAGTCAAAGAGCAGCACAGAAACTTCTTGCTCGACTTTTGGCCTCTTTAGGTCCAATGACGCTCAACGTGATGATCGAATACCTTCATCGTCCCCATCACATCTTACTTGCCGATGTTGAATTACTGGAAATGATAGCTATATTATTACCGAATCTAGCCAAAAGGATCATTCAAGCTTTGACTGATATTATAGATGATCTCTTGAGCAATAAGCAATGTGCCTGTGAGTCTCTCCCTGCAGAATATAAAACTTCAAAGTTGATCGAGTGAGTTTATCCAAACAGATCCGACTGAATCTGTGCTGGAAGCACTAAACGTCTTTCCATTAAATGGTGAGTCATAAACCTCGATTCGCTCTCCAAGCAACGAGATCCACACAGACCAGTCTTGCTCACTTGATCACATTCAATTCTTGAATTTGGCAGATAAAGATCTTGCTGCACGAGCACAGCGACTAGTTATGTGGAGTCTCGACGAAGATAAGGGTAAAAATGTTGTTATCGCTTCACTTCAACTCTCAACAAATCCATATATCGCTACCCCGACCATAATGCGAAATCTCACATTCAAAGCTGCTCACCTTCTACTGGCCGATGGTGAGTAGACTTAAAAGCCGCTTTCTCATCCGCCCTTGACTGTCATGGTGCAGTATAAACTGACATGAATTTTCTGTGAATTTGTACTCGTGAAGACGCACACATCGTTCACGTAGCTTTATCAGTACTTGCAAATCCAGCACTTGCTTCAATGCTAGATGAACGATCATGTTCAATGATTTTATTAGCTTTACATCAATCATTAGAACCTTCAATTCAAATAGTAGCTGCTAAACTGTTGACTCATTTAACGACTGCTCATAGGGCGATTGTTCAACCTCTGGCTTGGAGTCATATAAGGCAAAGTTTAAGTTTAATGGATTTCTTACATTCTGTTGATCCAAGTAGAGCCGTGGTTGAAGCTTGCATCATAAGTAATCTTCTGTGAGTACATGAAAGACGACTAACGAGATTACCTTCTTCCGCGGTTTGATACAATTCACTTATCACTTTATGATTTTATTTCTAGACCTGCTCTACCACCTTCGTTACATAAGAAATACGTTGGGCCTGTAAAAGAATTGATCATGACAGGTTTGCAAAGACCTTCTGAAGCTCATACTTTATCATTGATATTTCAAGGCTTATCTAATTTAGCAAAGTTTGAAGGATACTCATCTATTCAGCAAGCTCAATTAGTTTCCGATCTATTGGAAATGACACAAGAAATACCAAAAGATTGTCAACATGCGGCTTTGAGTGCGATTTCATCATTGTTGAGTTTACCAAAAGAGGGGCTAGACGTCTATGATTTGCTGATTAGGGTTCATGCGATCTTTGGTGGGAATGGAAGAGGGAATGGTCTGGATGGAGACTTGAAAGCTTTGGTCAGTGGGATATACGGTCATTTGGGGACTGTTGAGAGGAATGTAAGTGAAATCAGATTTTCACAGTTCACACCATGTATCGTATCTGATTTTCGTATGCTGACCTGATCGAATGGCCCATTTTAGCCGGTGATAACTAGAGTGAGTGAACTCAGTCTTTTCTTCCTGCATTCGCATATTAGAACCATATGTCATGTATCCATCCAAAAGAGAACCAAGCTGATAGTTGCATCTGCTCTTCTTGCCCATCCTTCTAAATTCGCAGGATTCCAAAGCAGCTATCAATCGAGAAACGTCTTCATATCCATCCAAGATCCAACATTTTTCCCGAATAGCAGAAGTCCGAGATAGATACGGACCATTGTCATCCACTCATATAAATCACTTATTAACCGAAAATCTTTTAGCTAGTCTATCATCTTTCTCACATAAAGGAACGGATGATAGACCTTTAATTATCGAAACAATGACTTGTTTGTCCATTTTACAGCCGATTCAAATATCAAATTTGATTCCCGATTTACCAAAATTGATAATGAGAGAATTAAAATATTCACTCAATTCAAGAGAATCAGTTAGAGATACAAATTCAACAAGTGTTAGTGCAGGTTTACTTTTCTTAACTTGTGTTTTACATAATGCGGAAAGTTGGCTAGAAAATTTCTGGTCGGATACAACTGAATTGTTGATTGAATGTATATCAACCGGTGAAGCTTTACCTACTTTAAGAGGATTAGATGTAGTTTTAGATTCTATCAGTGATTGATCAGATTCGTTCAAATGCTGGGTATTCCTCCATACCTTTCTCCGTATATTTGTAGATTCGGCTTCATGATATATCATGACTCAATCACCGATGATGTATGTTGTGTCTACTGCTATGTTAATGTTAATCTATACACAAAGTAAAACACTAAAATGTCCTATCCGAAAACAAATTGGTATGAACAGGAAGATTCAAAAATGACTTAGACCTCATCGAAAAACGAATATATACAACGCGAAATGAAATACCGTATTTATACACATTTAAAAGTAGAAAATCTAATCAGAATCAGAGTCTTCGTCATCTTGATCTTTCCTGCTTCGCTGGAACAGTTCTACTCGTCGCAAACATTAGCTGTATTCCCCGTCACAGCAGACTGATGAAGGAGCAGATGAATGTAGCTGGAGAGGACAACTCACTCATGATATCGTTCATCGTCAATTTCATCAAGCCTTTGGCACCATCTCCACTCAATGCCGCATTGGCGAGTTCTCTTTTGTTATTCTGCAAGGCGAGAATACCTATCATAGAATTGTCAAATTGTGTTATGGAAGAACGTGCATAAGATATGCCAACTCACGATCTTCCACTGTTTCCTGGATAGTCAATTTGAATATATTCACGTCGAGCTTTTGACCAAGTCTAAATTGAATGAAGTAAATAAAGATAAGCTGAGTTGAAACTTTCAAGTCTCACTGAGCTCACTTACCGATGTGCTCTGTCAAATGCCTGATCTTCCAGACTATACAACCAAAATCAAGTATCAGCTGGGATGCGATATACGAATTATCTCCTTGCAATATTATAGCTGGACTTACGCGGGATTCCACCAGAGATCCATCAATACGACATTGTTGCAACAAGTCAAATTGAGACCTAACGTAAATATAAGCTAGATGTTCGCATCGAACCGTGATGAGGTAGATAGCTCACCTGTACTTCCAGCTTTGAAAGAGATCAGAATAACTCTTATATCTGCGCGACTTTTGATCTTCTCTAATGATTCTTGTCTTTTATCATTCTTCATCTTACCATCGTCTGTACATCCAGCAGCTAGCTGTCAGCAATTTGTATCTCAATGGCAGAAATAGGCAGCTTACATCTCACATAGGCGATACCGTATTTCTTCAAAAAAGGTTCTATCAGATCCAGGAAGCTGGTAAATTGTGAGAAGACGATCGTCTTTTCAGTCTTTCCTGATCTTTCTTCTACCTCAGTCAGAAGTTTCAAGAGCATTCGAATCTTGGCTGAGGTTGGCGGTAATCCTTCGTCGTTTTCTGACGATTTGGCTTCGGCTTGTCGGGCAATATCGGTACATGCATCACAATGCTTCGCTGAAGTGTTTTGCAATCTAGTCACCGAGATCAGCTTTCGATCACATCTGGCGCTATTGACAGCTCACTTCACAAAGCACATCTGACAGGTCTTGCCACTTTCTACACCCAAGCCTCCTAAGAGATCAGCGAGTTCATCTGCCTGATCGGGACTTTCAAGCTCCTTAGGTTGACTTGCAGAGTCGGTGATTGCATCTGTGTCCAAGGTAAGAGATTTGGTCACGAGCGAGGGATGCACGCAAGCTGTCGGAGGGTCTGTCAGCTCACTGACTACTTATCCTGCGATGGACTCGCCTTGACGCAATCGTAAAAGCATGGTCAGAACTGAAGTATAGTTTGCCATGGCTGTACCGCTTTTGACAAACTATATGAATAGCATACAGGTCAGCTTGAACATCATAGAGTGCGTCTGAACTCGCGACTGACCCTATTAAAGGTGATTTCCGTTTTCTTTTCCAAAGCGTCATAAAATGCTCTTTCCTCATCGTCGAAATCGCAGGGAGTGATAGCCACAGTACGTCCGGGAAGGTTAAGAATTTTCTTGCCATCTAGTGTATGAAGATTCACTCAATCAATAGCACTTTTCGTATTGGGAATGGGCGGATTTAAAGAGACTGACCAATCGTGGCATCCTTGGTTCTCCTTAACATTACGGCCTTCAAGATGACATGCAATCTTTTCATAGCTAATTTTGTCTGACCATTTTTAACCAAAGCGGTAATTCGCTCTCTGAAATTATCCCAATCATCCAATGGACGTGCTCGAAGAAATTTGAAGAGAGAGTAAAGCTCCTCGACGTTATTCTAAGTGCTGTATTAGTTATCGAGAGCGTGAGATAATGGCCCAGTGAATAGCTCACCTGAATGGGGGTTCTATATCCGAAGAAATCAAGTCAGCTTTAATCCTGTTATGTGGCCAAGAACGAGATGCTCACCCTGTCAAACACCACCTGTACTTCGCTTTCAACGCAACTGCAGCTTTTGCAGCTCTAGTATTTTTGTTTTTGATATTTTGAGCCTCGTCTTGAAAATGAATCAGCAAGTCAGCTATGATCTCGGCGAAGAATACCTTCTTTCTTCCATAATGTCACTCACCTACCACGACCCTCAGCCATTTCACCTCAAAAAGCGGGCATGTCGGTTTCTTCGCTTTTTTTCCTTTCCCAGCGCCTTTCCGTCCGATTTCGACGTCGGAATCTGAATCCCCGTCATCGACTCTTCGCTGAGCGACAGTCTCGTGTGTGCCATACTCTGAAGCGACAGTCTGGAACGTGGTAATCACAACATCAAACTTCTCGAGCATTTTACCAGCTATAGATGTAGAAGAGTAAATGGTCAGCGGGAAAACAAAGACTCATACAGTAGTACTTCTTCAGGGTTGTGCATTGAATAGGGGTGCTATGTTGTATACTTACATTTGGTCCTGCTTGGGCCATGATGAGTCGTGACCTTCAGGAGGCCAGGAGTGGTCTTGGTTTTGACTTCAGTTGCCCACTGCTCCATCACAGCAAGTGGGGCAATAATTCTACCGAATAAATCATTCAGCTTGCGCCACACATAAGCACACGAGAAGGATGACTTACAAAGTACCAGCTTTGTAGCCAGCCTTCTTCTCAGCTGTCGTTGCTATACCTTCTACAATTCTAGCCAATGTCTGAACGGTTTTACCAAGACCCATGTCCTGTTCGATTGATGTTAGCTTCCTATGTCGTTGCCGGTCGAGAAATCAGAAATCAAAGCTTACATCTGCTAAGATACCGCCATATTTCCTTCCACTTTCTCTTTGTCTCATCCATTTGACACCTCTCACTTGATGAGGCATCAATTTGACCCCATCGGCAAAGCCATCGACTAAGTCATCACCTTCGTTTGTTCCTTCGTCACCCATCTCGCCTTCGCCATCACCTATCGCACCACTCAACAGCTCTTGCATATGTCGATCAGCATCGCCATGGAATCTAGCCATATCATCTGCTGTGACTGGCACTGAATCAAGGTTGAACTCTTCCCTGGGTGTGTCATCGTCTTCTGTTGGTCTGGTTTTGATATTAGTGATTGGAGCAGGAACAGGCTTATGATGTACTAAAACAGGGTTTGGTTGACCGTTGGTGAGCCATGTTGGCCATTGTTGATTTGCTGAGAAAGCAGGTTGTTGTGCTGGCTTCGAGAAGAGTTGTTTCGGTTGCTGAGCTTGGGCGTTTCCTGACTTGAAGGCATTTGGAGTAGCGGGTTTGATATAGCTACTATATGAGTTATTGGCCTTTGATGGTTCAACTGCTTTTCGATATAAGTGACCTGAAGCTGATTGACTGGAGGGTTTGGATGGTTTAGATGGTTTCGAAGGGAGAGAAGAACCAAAACCTTCGAAATCAAGAGGATCAATAGGCGCTACGTTGGTGTTTATAGAAGGCGTGAGTGCGTTGTATGAAGATTCACTTGATCTTTGGTTGAAGGTAGAACTGGAGTCATGTTTGGTCGCTGCAGAAGTGGGATACGCACTGAACAATCTGGACTGTCCAGGATACCTCGCTCTCGCAGGTTCGCCAACGAATGATTGAGCGGGTCTTGGAGGTGCAGGAGAGGGAGAGGCAGAGGGAGAAGGTGAAGTCATATCGATTATTGCGTGTCGAGGAGGAGGATTAGGAGGAGGTTTGTTGTGGATGTTGTATGATTCCATTTTGACGAGGATGAACTCTCCTTCTGAGTAGCAGCCTGGGGGCGAGCCACGAGCTCCAATGGGCTCTGCTTGATACCAAATAACGTTGGATACACCTGAATCCAGGAATGGGCAAGTTGAAGTTGAAGCTATGGCCTTTTCATTCAACCCCTTCTCTTTCATTTGTTGACATTTTCAAAAGACACAAGTCATCCACGCTTCAATCCCTTATTACGTAAGATGACGTTTTCAAGCAGTTACTCACTTTGGAGAAGGAAGAACAACAAGGGATGGGGGTTAGATGGTTTCGTATGTATCTCTATTCATCCTGCAAGACAGCTCTGTAAATGTCAAGAACGATCAACATGATACCTTCGATACAGTCTCGAGGTCTCCTGCTGGCTATGGAGATACCATATCGACATACAGTGTTACAACTCCGGTCTCAAATAGTTCAAGTCAGAATACGGCGTCATCATGTTGCGCGTCAATTGACATCACTTTCGTCCAGTCCAAGGAGAGTCAACTCCTTACACAGTCAAACAACATATCCGTCGATATACAATGCATCCCTAAGACTGTATAGTGATAAGCCCGTAGTACCAAGAGATAAATCCGCTATTCCAGCGACTTCCTCAATAGTAAGTCAAATCATTACTTGTTGATCCCCATAAAGCGCTAATGAAAGTACGTAGGAACCTAAACCAGCTACTTCCATTCCACCTCTACCTGCGTCAGACTCAGTCGAATTGCATGAGTCGCCATATACAATTCCCAATGCATTGACTTTAGCTAGGATAATAGCTTGTCCTTTCCTGGGATATACAATTGTTCAAGGAGATTTCGCTTGGGCAACAGGAATATTATTTGCTAGTGGTGTGTCAGATTGGGTAAATCATATTCTGTTCAATTCAGTTCATCAGTGAAGCTGATGAAAATGTCGGTTTATAGCTTGACGGGTGGTTAGCAAGGAGATATAATTCTCGTTCCGTCCTTGGATCTATTCTTGATCCAGCGGCCGATAAGGCTCTTATGACCACTTTGGTAGGAACTTTAGCTTGGTCCGGTCTTTTACCTCGTGAGTTAGCTGGCCAGATTGCCTGTGAGCGTAAGAAAAGCTGACCATTCTCTTCAGTACCTCTTGCTATCCTCATCTTTGGTAGAGATTTCGGTTTGTCCATGTCCGCTTTTTACTTTAGGTTCATCTCACTGCCTAAACCAGTATGTCTTAGCTTCTTTATGCAGTCCGTATCTCAATCACTATAAGCTAAGACAAACATCGTAGCGTACTTTGAAGAGGTACTTTGATGTCTCTATACCTTCTGCAGAAGTCAAGCCCACCCAAATTAGCAAGGTGAGTTTAGCAAATTCGTCTAGTGAATCCGATATAACTGACTAGGGATAAAGATCAACACTGCTCTTCAGCTTCTGTTGATGGGCCTCACGACTGTTTCGCCATTACTTGGCTACTCAACAGCCGCGCCGTTACAGGCTCTTCAGTAGGTCCATCGTTATCCTGCATACATGAATGTCGACTGACATGCTTTGAACAGATGGACCGTCGCTGGTACCACCATTTGGAGCGGTTTCAGTTATGTAGGTAGATCAGGAGTCAAGATCCTCACGCAACCGGGGAAGAAAGTGATATGAAGTAGCTCTATACATACTTGGCGTTTTACTCATGCATAGTATCGTAGCATGAGACAAGGTTGGAGATGCATGAGAGTTGTATGTCATCCTGCATTGCCGTGCAAAGAATGCCACGTCATGTCGTTATCACCCCCCTCCATCCCCTCTCCGCACTTTTCCCTTTTATGTATCATCAATACTAGTTTATATCATTCACAACTTTTTTCAATCCGACTCGCAACAACAGAGATACATCTTTCATCGGAGTCGCAATTCGCAATTCGCACAACCTTCAACCTACATCTCGTATATCAAAAACGAGGGAAGAGAGCATCTAATCTTGCCCTAATCTCTCGTCACTTGTCTCGTTGAACAAAATTTCGCGCTTTCGCATCAAACTACCGAACGCTTTTAATTCCACTTCACTGAATTCAACTCGAATACAAGCTCGGACATCACCTTACCTCGTCAGACGCAACATGGCTGCTACCATCAACCCCGACGCCAAAGGTGGCTCAGTGGTAGTGATGGAAAAGGTGAGTCAGCCAAGTACTGACTGCTGAGCAGCGGAGATGCTGATTCAGAACATGTATAGACTGATAAACGAGATTATTTGATTGCCCTTGAATCCCCCGCTCAAGCATCATGGTCAAAAAGCCATTCATTCGAATCAAATCCTCCTCCTCTGCCTGAAGGTGTCAAATCATACTCTGATTTCTTCTCATCCGGACAATCTATGGAAGAAATCCAAAAGAAATACCCAAAGTGGTTCGGTACCTTCGCATACCCTTACATGAACGGTTCTCTTCACTTGGGTCATGCTTTCACAATCACCAAAATTGAATTTGCAGCTGGATTTGAGAGAATGAGAGGAAAGAACGTATTGTTTCCTTTAGGCTACCACGCCACTGGTATGCCAATCAAAGTGAGTTGTGCAACCTAAACATGTCTTCGAGGTTTAGTAAATGTGTGAGACAGCTAACGTCCTCATGGGATAGGCTGCTTCAGATAAACTCATAAGAGAAATGGAAATGTTTGGTGAGGATTTCTCAGGATACAAGGAAGAGGAAGCAGACGAATCAGGACCTGCACCACCCGTTCCTTCGACAACTGCTTTACCAGCCAAATCTCTTGAATCAACAGATCCATCCAAAGGTAAAAAAGGGAAACTGAATGCGAAATCAACTGGATTGACATATCAATTCCAAATCCTCGAATTGATCGGTGTACCAAAAGAAGAACTCAAAAAGTTCGCTGATCCTTATTACTGGCTGGAATATTTCCCACCTATCGCTAAACAAGACTTGAGTGCCATGGGTGCTAGGATAGACTGGAGAAGACAGTTTTTAACAAGTACGTGTTTCTTCCCTTCTACCCCTCAATCTGGTTGTTCGACTTCTGAAAAGTCAAGCCTGGAGTGCAAGTTCTTATCAAATGCAAGCTCGAATGCAAGTGAAACACAAGAGAATCACGAAGCTGATACTGAACCTAACGCAGCTGACGCCAACCCATACTACGATTCTTTCGTTCGATGGCAAATGAACAAACTTTACCAACAAGGAAAAGTCAAGTTCGGAAAAAGATATACCATTTACTCTCCAAAAGATGGTCAACCTTGTATGGATCACGATCGTCAATCAGGAGAAGCTGTCAATCCTCAAGAGTACACCGCTGTGAAGATGGAAGTTCTTGAATGGGGACCTACAGTATCTAGTGAGGTCAAACAAGCTGTTGGTGGAAAGAAAGTCTGGATGGTAGCTGCTACCCTTCGTCCTGAAACCATGTAAGTACAGCGGTGCATAAGGGAGCTGGATTCTGTCAGGCTGACGTGATTATATAGGTATGGTCAAACTAACTGTTTTGTTGGACCAAACATCAAATATGGGCTTTTCGAATCTGCTCACAACGAGCTTTACCTTGTAACTGAGAGAGCGGCTAGAAATATGGCCTTCCAAGGTACTTTCGAAGGAGAGAATGGTCGAGTTGCCAAAGTCGCGGATGTCACAGGCTCAGAACTTCTTGGAACCAAAGTCATCCCTCCCTTCGGTGTCGCCAAGGAAGTTTACGTGCTTCCCATGGAAGGTGTCCTCGCTACCAAGGTAAGCTGATCAAGACTTGGGGTAGGTGTCTTTAGCTGACATTTTGACCTAGGGTACTGGTGTTGTCACTTCCGTACCTTCTGATTCACCTGATGATTACCGAACTCTCATGGATCTCCGAAAGAAAGCAGAGATGTACAAAATCCAACCTGAATGGGCAGCTATCGACCCGATTCCCGTCCTGAAGACCGAGAAGTATGGAGACATGGCCGCCGAATTCCTTTGTGACATGCTCAAGATTCAGTCTCAACGAGACAAAGACAAGCTTGCTGAGGCTAAAGACCTCACCTACAAAGAAGGTTTCTACAACGGTGTAATGACTATCGGTGACTTCAAGGGTGAACCTGTAGCGGAGGCTAAACCTAAAGTCAGACAACAGATGATAGATGCTGGTCTTGCTACTCCTTACGCTGAACCTGAAAGTGAAGTCATCTCTCGTTCTGCGGACGTCTGTGTTGTTGCCCTTGTAGACCAATGGTACCTTGATTACGGAGAGGATTCATGGAAGGCCAGCGCTTTCAAGTGAGCTTCCGCTACTTTGCAAGACGATATAGGTGCTAATCATTGCGAGTTTAGATTACTCGAAGGATTGAACACTTATCAAGTCGAGACACGAAACGGATTCGAAGCTGTCCTAAATTGGCTCAATAAGTGGGCTTGTGCACGATCATATGGTTTAGGTTCGAAACTCCCTTGGGATCCAGTATGGCTCGTCGAATCCCTTTCTGACTCTACCATCTATATGTCATACTACACTGTTGCCAACCTTCTCCACGATGATATGTTCGGTAAGAACCCTGGACCACTTGGAATCAAAGCTGAACAAATGACCGACGAGGTTTGGGAATACGTTCTTGGATCTGGAGAATTACCTTCAAACTCACCTGTCGAACCTGAGAAAGCCGCTCAATTGAAATACAGCTTCTCATACTTCTACCCTCTCGATATCCGATCGTCAGGAAAAGATCTCATTCCTAACCATCTTACTTTCTGGATCTATATACACGCTGCTCTCTTCCCTGAGAAACATTGGCCCAGATCTGTCAGAACCAATGGTCATCTGATGTTGAACGGAAAGAAGATGTCAAAGTCCACCGGTAACTTCTTGACGATGAAGGAAGCTACAAAGAAGTACGGTGCCGATGCGGCTAGATTGACCCTCGCCGATGCGGGTGATGATATCACAGATGCGAAGTGAGTGCCATTACTCCAAAGGTTCAGGAGAAATGCAGCCGAACACTGATACAAGTATTTAGCTTCGAGGAGACTGTAGCCAATGCTGCTATTCTTCGACTTCACACTGCTTGTCTTTGGGCTGAGGAGATGAAATCCACTGAATCTACTCTCCGAACTGGTGAACTCAACGACTTCGATCGAGGATTCCAAACTGAGATTGACTCTATGGTTGAGGACACATACGAGGCCTTTGATCAGTAAGTGAAGGAGAGAAAAAACACTTCAGCTTATTGGCTGATAAACCTATCTTGTTTTCAGAATGGAGTTCAAGCGAGCCCTTAAATCTGGTTTATACGATTTCGAGAACGCACGAAACTTCTATCGACTGATCTCCGATCCATCAAACGGTGGACAAGGAATGCACCGAGATTTAGTATTTGCATGGATTCGAGCCAACACTCTACTCATCGCACCTTTCACTCCCCATTTTTCTGAACACGTTTGGAAGAACGTTTTAGGCGAAACTAGCAATATTCAATCTGCACAATTCCCTCGAAAGTCAGCTCCAATCGATACATCTCGTCTAGCACAACTAGAATATATGAGACAGGTCGTTGAAAAACTCCGTGGGGCAGAAGCTCAACTTGGTAAAAAGAAGGGTAAAGGAAAACATACTGTGTATGATGATAGAAAACCTAAACAGACTAGAATTTATGTCGCTTCAAAATTCCCAGAATGGCAAGAAAAAACCATAGCTCTTGTTAGAGAGGTTTACGATGGAAAGGATATAGATGATGCTGCTCTCAAAGTAAAATTCCAAGAGACTGGACTGATAAAAGACAAGAAGATCATGCCGTTTGCTCAGCAATTCAAGGTGAGTCGGAGTTCCTTTGGAATCTTTCATCTTCATGTATCCTCCCAGATGAAAATCGAACAATTTGCTAATCATGACCTTTTCTGTAATGCAGCGAAAGGTTCTTGCAGAAGGAGAGTCAGCGTTCGACCGAGCTTTAGCATTTGACGAACTACACACACTCAAAGTACTGGTACCATACATCAAGGCATCAGCTAGATTCAGCGATATAGACGTCATTTCAGTATCGGAAGCACGAGCAATCTTGGCTAAAGAACCTGAGAAAGAGAACTTTGATGCTACAAAGGTTGAGAATGCTCAACCTGGATTCCCAGAGATACAATTCTGGAATATCTAGATGATCACATCGAGTGAAAGGAGAGTAAGAGGACCACGAGTTTAGAGGTAGAATACAGATTTTGCTTTACATATGCATATACATTTGAAAGATGATGATGAACCTGGATCAAGCTATCTTATGCGTCAGGCTAATTTGACGTTTACATGCGCTTCATTGATCATGATCATTAGCTTCAAAAGAGGTTGAACTTATTCTTTCTAAGTCATTAGAAGGCAACTTTTGACCGATTTCAAATAGCTTTTTGTGTTTTATTTTAGAGAAGAGCTTGCATAGTCCACTCTCGACTTTACGCGAACAAGGTAACCTTTGATGGACGGAGAGGTCTTTGGGAATGAATGCTGTGAATCGTCATCCACTTTATGTTCACAACTACATGACGTCAAAGAAGGTTACTAATCTCGTATCACCATCCGGCTAATTCTTTGTGACCTGCATCGAGGGCGCAAAGGCGCAATCTAGAACCTTTGTAGGTCCAAGAAGGCTTGTTCTTCTCGATGATAGATACGAGGTATCTAGACTTAATACAAATAGCAGAGAGCGAAATTGAACGCCGCCCCATATCGAGTTCATCACAACATTCATTTCGTCTCTTCATATCTGCCTCAATACAACTTTTACACAGCAAGAATGTCTAACCCCGAAGGATATGAACCTCGTTCAGGATCTGCCAGTGATGATGGTAGAAATGATGGAATAGAGTTGACTGCCTTGTAAGTACGATATGATAGAAGTCTTTCTACACTGTGGCGCGTACAGGCTGACTTTGTGTATCAGCTTGAATAATATAAACGGCTTTGATGGCTTGCCTCCTGTTTCCATGAATTTTGCCCCCCCCCGGCGTCATTCACGAACAACACCAATGCCACCTCTGACGGAGAGGCGAATACGATCTCACAACGTGTCACTCGCATCGCGGATTCTATGTTGACCGAGATTAGAAATGGCGCTAGAGGAAACCTATCACCAAAAGGAGTGGGCATTCTGACGTGCTCAGCTGCGGCTCTTACCATCACAAGCTTGGTAGCATCTGAATATTTAACTAGAAGAGCTTACGACGAGCTTGATCGAAATGTGAGTATTCTAGTTTACTCCTCTGAGTCCTATGCACAGATGGAATCCTTTTCATAAAATGCGATTTCATCCTTTACTTAATTTATGGTCAATTAGACGGAGATCTGTGATGACCGATTACGAACTAAACATGACGAAATCAACAGCTTAGAAGCTTATAGTCGATATGAAAGATCCAAATACGATGTTCTACTCTCAAAAGTACACACAGCCTTGTCCAATGATACCGATCAAGCGGCGACTATAGCTGAAATCAACCGAATCATAGCAGAGTTTGAGGGAGAAGCTATCTATGTACCTTCTACTCGATCCAATGTTGGAGAAGGAGATTCTATAGTTGCTGAAGACAAAGGATCGTAATTCGTTGTGCAGATACAGAAGATTAGAACGCTTGAGATAAACTGTTCCTGTTTTCCCGATGAATGATATAATGTATAGTGAAGGCTAGGGAAGGGGTTGAGGTATACAGTCGCTAATCGTCCTCGGTTTTCATCGCTGGCATGATATACACGGCTCATAAGTCAGCTCTGCTGCCATAACCTAGCAGTCCAGTAAAGATTCTCTGCGACCAATTACACACATCTGATGGCAGTAGCTTTGACATTTCATCTCATCAATTTATGAGACATTAATCAATAAGGTTTGGCAACTTCCCTTTGTGTCAGGAAATCTAATTCGTCCTCTTGCAGGTCTTCATCTTCCGGCAATTTCATCAATGCACCTTCTTCTCCCATCGTATCGAAGTAATTTTCGAATGGTATGCGTATTCGTATACCACGTTCGATCATGAGTTCTGACCAATCTTTCAGTTCCCGAGGAGTAAAATGTTGTCGCAGGGTTGAAGAAAACGGGAGGAGGTATAGTGCTATCACAAGCTTTGACATCAGCTTGAAAGCATATCGTAGAAATGCTGTGACATACGTTTACATCCTCCCAAAGAGGCTACAGCCCTATAGCATAGCTGTTTGGCAGTTTGATACTTCCTCATAAGAGTTTCAAATTCCACATATAGCATCCAGATGGCAGCTGAGTATCTTCCCCTGTGAGAACCATAATCAGTGCCGTTTCCGCTTGTTTCAAACTCTCGCTAAGAGACCTACGTAGCTGAGTTGATAGCCCTATCCAAGGCCAATCTGACTCTTTCTGCACCTCCACCACCTTCATCCCAGAATGTCCTATGAGAAGATACACCTTCTGCCCAAATTGACCAGAGATGGGTGACTAGACCTCCAAATCGCTCTTTCCCACACGTAATCTCGGCGATGAGTCGCTGCACTCTACCATACACTCTTCCACCTAATTCCCCATACAGATACAGCGATAGAAAAGAGGTATTGCTGGGGAAAGCTGAAAGAGCAAGTTCGAGTGTATCTCGTGACAGGGATGCTGGAGATGCATGTCGAGTGGAATGAAGATGGAGCAGTTTTGCCAGCAACTGTAGAATCTCTTCTGCTTCTCCACTTGAAGGAGGTTGGTCTGTAAGCTGATTGAGCAGGAAAGACTGAACGACTTCGATTCCATCTGTAAGGTAAACGAAGATGGATTTCAAGAGCACTTGACTTGTTGATAGCCGTCGTGACTGATTAGAGTAGTACTATGAACTCGTAAGCTCCCCTCACCCGGATATAGCAAATGTAGCCTACTTGTTTTGCTTTCAGCATAGCTATCGGTGATGGCGAGATAGGTGGTCTCTCGGATCTGGCATAATCAGCTATGGGCAAGACATCAGCAGCTACTACCCTAGAAGAATTCCATGCCATGGCTCACCCAACCTGTCCTGGCCAATCCCAGCAGCGAGTACTATCACTTCCAGAGCTCTGGCTTCTTCTCCGTTCTCAAACTCCATCTCAGCGCACCCAGCCCATAAATCCAGCTCATCCTCGGATGCACTATCATCCGATCGAACAGTAATAGCAGCTTGCAGGGCGGTGACGTATACTGTTCTTGCCGCTGACATGTTTCCCCTTTGTCGTTCTAAGCGAGCGTACCCATCCCATAAGAGCAGATTATCGCGGTCGGAAGCAAGAATCGATTTTGCTAGTTTGACAGCTCTGTGAATGATCATATCAGCTGATTCACACTGGCTAGGGTGTACGGCATCTCACCCTTTCGGAGACACTGCAGATTCAAAAGCGAACGAAGCAAGTGTGAAGGCTGGATCTGGTACCAGTGGGCGTAAAATGCCAAATACGCTCCTGTATGCAGCGTCAGTCGTGATTCTTTTCTTTTGGTCAAAGGGTAACATACCTTATGAAATCGATATCCAAAGATCCTATATCGACTGGATCCAAGTCCCTGAACCAGCTCCCCTTTCTACCCAACATAGATCCCCTGTCCTGTAACCAGCATTTGACAGGACCTTGAAATGGATTATCCAGTCCTCTCGTTCTTTCTGGATCCATCGGCTCTCCTCCTACAGTCTGCCAAGGCATTCTTTTCACTCCTTGGCGTAAAGGCCAAAATGCGTTTCTCGCACCTTCGTTGTGAGTTAAAGTCCAATTTAAGTGAGGATCATTCGATGCTGGAGATGATGAAGGTACGTTCGGAGGAGTGAATGGTAATCCAAGGAAAGTTAGGAATGCGTAGATGAGCTGTAAGCGTACTTCGGGTGAAGTGACCGGGAATAGCAATGAGCGAATATCAGAAAAGAGAACGGTATGATACGGATCATCCTCTATGTCCTCGTTGAGATCTGTCGCACGACCAGGAAGCGAGTAGGTCGAGTCTGCGTGTTTCTCAGCCTCTAACCACATTTCAAATGGATCCTCGGATTCATGTTGCAACGGTTTTGCTTCTCTGGCTGGAAGTGAGATGGGGGACGGTGAGGTATGTCGCCATCCTTTGGATCCTACTTCGCCTACGCGTGGGCATTCTGTATCCCAAAATTGCTCGAATTGATCTAATACGGCTGCGAACCATGTAAGATTGGTCGGACCATTCGATGAAACGCGTAAATGATCGGTTTTGAAGAATGTTCTGATTACTTAAGAGTCAGCTCCATCCGAGTAATAGCGAAGTGACGACTCACATCTCAATAAGAGCTTGAAATGACGCTAGAGCTCTTTCGGAATAACCTAGGTCATGTTGTCAGCTGCATGGTGCAATCTGGGTCACCGACAGCTTACCTGCTTGTTTAAGGAATATACATGCCCTCAAGAAAAGGTAGACAAGATTCTCTTCTTTCGCTTGTAGATCGCCTATATGAACTCATCAGCTGTTATACACCTACAAGCGTATTAAGAAGCTGGACTCACCACTTCCCCTACTGTCTTTTAGTCTTCCTATACATTCTTCGTAGACTTCCACCACTTCATCCACTCCAGCACCACTTCCAAATCCCTGACCTTCTCGCCAAGCGATATATCCGAGCCAAACTTCCATCATCCCTTCTTCATCTTTACCTTTTTCACCCAATTCACGAAGAACGTTCTTCCATCTGTTCGTGACTTTCTCATTTGGCCAAAACTGTTCTGCTGCTTTGAGATAAGCTAGGTGTAATTTTGTCGAGGTGAAGTTATCTTCCTCAGCATCTAAAGCTCTTGACAGGATTGATAATGTCACTTCTGCTTTTGCTCTTGTAGTTTGTAATCTACCAGGATCGGCGGAATGTATACTCGTTTCAGATTCAGGTGAAGTTCTCAGATGTAGTTGTGAATATGATACCCATTTATCAATATCGTCAGGATGAGAACGAAGGTAGTGTTCAGTTTGGATCGTCTCTTTTCGGACTTCTTCTTCTAGAGTAGAATATGATCCGATAGCAGCTTTTATAGATTCCATCTCATCATCATCTTCTTCATGAGGATGAGTAATACTTCGATACGAAGGTATATCCTCCTCTCTTCGCGTAGGTCGCAGCTCGAAGTCCAGATAGTCTAAGTGGGGATTGAAGGGGGCTTGAGTATCAGAAGGTAGAAGAAGGATACGACGTAGATGCATTGAAGCTGTAGATTCTGTTTGTCGTGAATTGTATCGAGGGATCTAAAAGAAAACTACGTGTCAGCCGGATACCGAAGAGAATCGCATACAAGCTGGACGGACATATGGTCTACCCATTGGAGCTATCTCCAGGCCTTTCTGAGTTCTTTCACGGGAGTAGACTATCCGAAGTCCCTCATTCAATCCCAAAATGCGATTCTCTGTCATATTCCATCATCAGTCACTGTGATACAATCCTTAATAGCTCTGTAGTGAGCAGCAAAGCGACTCACTGCCATCCCTATAATATCTCGGGACACTAGTAGAAGATGTGTTCCCATATCGCACGATATCTCTATCGCCAGTTGTGTCAGGGAAAAATTCTCTTGAAGGAGCCTGTATCTGTGTTCATATCAGTACCTTCATTCTCAGATTCTGAGGCCGTAAGTCATGGTTGCTCACCGAATCCACTTGTTCAACCTGGACTTTACCCATACTTTCGTACCATGGAGTACCATCTTCTCCATTAGACCATTTTTCCTCCTTATGCTTCTTGGATACGATATCAAGGGATTTGGATTCGCCGCGAATCAACGCTTGAGCTTGATCTCTTTCTCGCTTCCGACGATCTTCCTTATACCTTCTTTCAGCTGAGCGGTCTCTTGTTCTTTCCTTTTGCCTATCCTTCGACCTATCTCGGTGTCTGTGTTGATTGCTATCTGTTTCACGGCTCCTTGAACGATGTCTATTTTGGTCCCGCCTAGTTTCCCTTCCATCATCTTTCTCTTTGACCCCTCTTCGACGACCAGACTTGTCTCTTTCTCCTCTCCGGTCATCTTCCCTATTCTTATCACTCCTCCGCCTGTTGTCAGATTCTCGTTCTGTTCTTTTGCTGCGTTTTCCGTCGTCTGAGTCGGAGTATGACCTTGATCTTCTTCTTACCTTCTTCGGTTTCTCAAGCTCGGGGAATGATCCGAAGCTTGGTACCGGAGGAGTAGCGAGCTTTGAAGGTCCAGCTTCGCTCTTTGACGGTAGGTCCGGGAAAGAATAGAAGGTGGGTGCGGAAGACATCTTGACCTCTATTGCAGTCTTGCTAATGAGCTTTATGAAATATGTCAAAAATGGAGAAGAAAGATCAAGTCGATATAGTAGTATGCCAATGACACGAATGATTTCAAGAAGAACGTCCTCCACTTTTTGCTAAACAATGCGACGGAATCAAAATGTAATACTGTACATGTAGAGGGTATATGATATAAAAGTACAAATTACAGTCAGAATAGACTACCATCTTCCCCTTCTATGCATGCTAATTTCCCAGACGATAGCTACGATTAGACAAGGAGGACAGAGTTGATGCATCCGTCGTTCTCTGCGAAGAAAAGTAGAGTTAGCTGAATGTACTATTTGAGGCTATGTGAATGACAATGCTAACCTGGGTTATTGGTGATTTGAGCGTATTCTAAGAGGGTCGTCAGCTATGATCCTTTGTCAAGTGTGAAATGCCGATGAGGAAGCTTACTTGACCAGACTACCTTTCCTCCGGTGGTAACCATACCCAATTCACTGACGTTCACCTCGACGATAGTACCTTTCGTAAGCACACCTAAAAACTCAGGTTAGTCAGTGTTGAGAAAGGCCCGCTTTGGCAACCTAACTTACCGAGAGAAGTGTACAACGGGGATTGCGGGTTCTTCTTTACACCTAAAATGGGAAGTTGGAAGGTTGTCTTGAGTTCGGCTAAGAGAAAAACAGCTTGTCAGCTTTATTGTTCTGAGATATAACTTAATTCCAATACATACGATGTGTCACATTGGCTTTTGTCATACGCTACTTTGGTTGTCAGCTGGGTTCTGTTATCGACGAGAGAACGCAAAGGAAGAAGACATACCAATCCCATTGGTCGGATGAATCGCTGTAAAATCCAGTATGTCAGTTACAATCTCATTTTAAACATACAAGGTGTGCTAAACTCACCTCAAGCTTCACGGGTTTTCTAGTAAATCCTTCTCCAACAAAAGTAGCTTTGTTTACCATTCTCTTCCAACTCTTTCCCTTGTGTTTACCGGTCTTGATGACTTTGAACATCTCCTCTTCTGCTATACCTCTTACTTTAGGCAATGGTACGGAATATTTAGCAGCACGATCCTTTCTTCTATCTTTGACAGCTGTCGACAATGCTTTTGCATCCTACAAGAGATTTTGAAATTCAGCTTTTGATCTTACAGACTGACTGATTGAATGATTGGATGAAGAGAGCTTTACTAACCTTTTGACCTTCTCTATCCAAAAGATAAGTAGGTAAAGCACCTTCTTTGACTGCACCATCATCTTTTTGTTTGACATTCCTCTCATCGTGAGCTTTGAGCGTCTTCTTCATTTGAACCTTTTCAGAATGTCTCTTTGCATGAAGAAGTTTAGCCTTATGACCAAAGATCTTTTGAGCATCCGATGAAGCTTTGTGAGCTTCACGAGCGGTCCTCTTTCGCCTGTGATAAGAGTATTAGCTTTATGTTATGAAGAACCAGAAGGAGTTGAAGTATTCTATTCTATCGCAATTGCAACAAGGGATAACATGGCAGACTTACTTCCTCTCCTCGTGATCCATACGGCGACCATGTCGTCTACGGTGCTCGTCCATATACTCATTCTAGGGGTTCATCATCAGCTTCAATGTCATATACTTTAAGTCAATTGGGCAGCTGATACTGACTTGAGGCTATTAGTTTAAGAATGAATTTTAGCTTGTTTTCTCGACGCACTAGGCAATCAGCTGAACATACCATTTTGTCTTATCTCTTCTGTCTGTATGGTGGTTTCAAGAGATATAGAAGTATTGTGCAGAGCAAGTGCGATTGAGATGCAAAGTTGAAGATGATCAAGGTGGACTGGGTGGTGGCCAAATCTGATGATAATGGGATGTATGGTGGAGGAATATGTTTTTATCAAAATTTCAACTAATCTATTTCCCGCGTGTCAAAATATACTCGAGCATAAAGAAAAATATAAAAAGTTTGTACGGTGAAGGGGGTTTCATGTATTTTAATGACTGAATAGTTGATCTTTCCGACTGCATATAAACCTATCATACATCAAGTATCAAGCATAGAACTTCAAGATGGGTTTATCAGAGCGTAAAGTGAAGCGTGAGTAGATATCTCGCCATTATAACGACACACACAGTGGTGTTCAAGCTGACACTTGCTCGTTCACTTCTAGAGAAAATCGGGTTAGATCCTCGTAATTTGACATGGTCGGACGACAAGTCACGATTCTCCTACAAGCATATGACAGCATTAGGATGGGCCGATAATACCGGTCTAGGTTCTGATGCATCTGGGAACCCTAATCATATTGCAGTCGTGAGGAAGAGCGATAACGGTGGTATCGGAATGGATAGAGCTAAGAAAGACGGATCTGAAATGGCTGCTGGTGCAGGACAAGCTGGAAGAGGATTAGAAGATGTTTTGAGAAGAATAGCGGCTGCAAGTGCCAGTCCAAGTCCGGCACCTAGTCCGATACCGGAAGCCTCAGAGGAGAAGAATGAACAACAAAGGGTTATGCGGAATAGGATAGCGTGAGTGATTGATCACCTCTGGGAAATATCTTCATGGGATTGATTGCTCATAATACTTGGGAAACCTGATATAGGTCTCGTCAAAAGCACCTCAACGCTAAGAGATTAGCTTCATCTTCACCTGCAGCACTAGCTGAGATTCTTGGCGTTCCACTATCGTCATTACCTACTTCCCCTTCACCTTCGCCGTCAATCACATCAACCCCTCAACCTGAATCCGCCTCCGCCTCAGAAGCCAACGGCAACGAAAGAACGGCGGATGAGACGGTCACAACTTCCACGTTATCAGTGTCAGATTATTTCAGACAGAAAATGCGTGAGAAGATGGCTTTACGTCAAGCTAATTCCGGATCAGGGATTGGGTCGACAAGTTCAGTAAAATTAGATGATTTACCTTCTAGTAGCTTGGAAAAGTTAGCTGAATCAGAAGGATCTTCATCTAAACCTATTGGTGGATCTGTATGGGAAGGACAGAAAATGGCTTTTGAGGAGAAAGAAGTCGAATTTGATCCTTCAAGTGAACCTGTCCCTCAAACTAAAGATACATCTTCCAAGCCACTCAAGAAATCAAAGAAAGCCAAGAAAGTGAATCCTCAAGAATCGACACCGTCTGCGGAAGTTGATCCGATACATGAAGCTGCTGAAACTGTTCATCATTTTGAACATGCCGGTGAGCCTGAAGAAGATGAAAAATCTCGTAAGAAGAGAGAGAAGGAAGAAAAGAAGCGTAGAAAAGAAGAAAAGAAAGCCAAGAAAGTTGATGGGCTAGTCGTGGATAAAGTTCAAGGAGAGGAGATAAGTAAGGAGAAGAAAAGGAAACGTGATGATGACGTTGGAGACGTTGACGGCAAAAAGGAGAAGAAGGAAAAGAGAGATAAGAGTGAGAAGAAGGACAAAAAAGCAAAGAAAGAGAAGAAGGAAAAGGAGAAGGAGGAGACTGCTTAGTCGTTGTGAAAAACCCGTTTCTCCCATCCGTTACATATGTTACGTTCACAAATCCATTTAATAATGTTGTTCAAATACTCTGCACCCCAGATACCCTTTGTTCGTATCGCTTTTTTTGGGATTACTTATGCATTTTTCTCAAACCAAACGTCTAAATGCCTCATGCAAGATGCAGTTGGCGCCATCATGTCTACCAAATGGTACAAAATTATGGTCAATTCGAAGTTTGACCTATAAACGTGATAAAGATCCCAGGAACACGACGGCTTGGATGAAGGTCGTCGCTCTGGACGGTTCATTTTTGCTTCTAGTCAAGTCTGTCGACTTGTTTAGGACCATTCACCTTGGCTCACAGGGTCCCGTCATATTATCATACCGTAGAGGTATTCAAATCAAGTAGTGAATCAGCGTATCGTTCATCACTCAATGAAGAACCTCTTCTGCAGCCCTGCTCGAGATGGTCTAAGACTCAAACTTCGGACATACTCAGTCTGTTTTTTCGTATCAGATCTCTTATGCACCATGTTTCAATCTGCCACATCCGGATTATATGGTGGAAAGAATCCCAATGACTGTGCAACGTTGGGTGAACATCCAGATGAGATTGGTTCTTCGAGCACGTGGCGCAAAAATACGAACAACTTTCCCTCACAAGCACACAAACAGCCCTAAGAGTGCTATAAGGCAATCAAATGAAGTACGGTGCGGTAGGAGGTTCAGACAAATAAAACGGACAGGTTCGTTTGATCCATGACGATTCCTTTCTTGCCAGTCTTCCTTCGAAGTCGCGCTCCTATATCGAGAGTTGGAAGTCCGACTCGTCTCTCCCCACTAATATTAGATTCAGCCTATGTATGTAATGCAAATTTTGCGCAGGGTGATCAAGGATGATGATAGCGTTCTATGTGGAGGTTTAACCTTATACTTTCAACTCGTATACATGCGAACCCCCCCATGTCGATGGACATCTGGAGTGGAGGTATCTTGGATCCGGATCGGTTACGATTAAAGGATTTTCCCCCCATAATCCGCCGATACCACTTGGTCAGGGTTCCCATATAACGGTCTTGCTCTTAGTCTAGGAGGACTCCTGACGCACTGGGGGTCTGTCATACCCTTTTGGAAGACAGTAATGCCACAATCGGCGAGTACCCGCAACACCAGTTCGGCGTTTTTGGGTACCCCCTAAACGAAGTTTTTTTTTCACCAAATGAAAAATTGAATAAAAGTTGGATGAATATAATCATTTTATCCCAAACTGAATGAGATAACATATAGCCCCCCTGGTACTCCACCCCCAATCGTCCGCTTTCCTCTTTTTCTTCTTCTTTCTTTCTTCTCTTCATCAAAAAGAGTTCTTCTCTATCATCCTCTTCCTCCTTTAAAACAAAACAAATGTGAGTCAACGTTCATTACTATCAACCAATCGCAAATTGGATGTGTTTGGGAGTCTTGGGACGGCTTGGAAAGTCACATCCGACGAGTTTTGTGGAGCGATAAGGAAGTGGCGTGTAAAGGGCATCTGAAGTCGACTTGACTCGTTTGAACTTGTGCAATTCACTTATTCATCGTCCTCATCGCTCGGAGGAGTGACCAAGCAAGCTGGAACAGATGAAAAGGGCTTGTTGACGGTGGCAAGAAAAATTTTCCATATCATCGAAAACATTTTCAAACCAACGTGGCAGTCCTTTCCCCGATTCCTTTGTGCACCATTGGTGCTGTAATTGCTGCATCCCCCCGTGGTTGTGCATCATTCGCTGATATTCTTCACTTTGAAATAGAAAAAACACTCAAAATGGGTAAAGTGAGTGCTGATCTTCCAATTCGACGATCTCGATGTCTCGGCAACTGACTATCATCCCTCAATAGGACAAGTTACACGTCAACGTCGTCGTCATTGGTCACGTCGACTCCGGTAAATCTACCACCACTGGTCACTTGATCTACAAGTGTGGTGGTATCGACAAGCGAACCATCGAGAAGTTCGAGAAAGAAGCCGCTGAGTTAGGTAAATGTGAGTGAAAATTTTAATTGATCACATTTCTCGGAATACCCCGCTGACGCGTTGAATTACAGCCTCATTCAAATACGCTTGGGTTCTTGACAAACTTAAGGCCGAGCGAGAGAGAGGTATCACCATCGATATCGCTCTTTGGAAATTCGAGACCCCTCGATACCAAGTCACCGTTATTGATGCTCCCGGTCACCGAGATTTCATCAAGAACATGATTACTGGTACTTCCCAAGCCGATTGTGCCATTCTCATTATCGCCACCGGTGTCGGTGAGTTCGAGGCTGGTATCTCCAAGGACGGTCAAACCAGAGAGCACGCTCTTCTCGCTTTCACCCTCGGTGTCAGACAACTCATTGTCGCCTGTAACAAGATGGACACCTGTAAATACTCCGAGGACCGATTCAACGAAATTGTCAAGGAAGCTTCCGGTTTCATCAAGAAGGTTGGATACAACCCCAAAGCTGTTGCCTTCGTCCCCATCTCCGGATGGCACGGTGACAACATGTTGGAGGAATCCGACAAGTGAGTTTTGTTTTATTCCGTTGGGCCACTCACGATTGTGGCACTTCTCTTTCTTCCCCTTCATATCTCGACTTATCTCATTCGCCTTTTTCTTCTATTTGCTCATCCGTTGACGTCTCACTTCTTTCACAGCATGGGTTGGTACAAAGGTTGGACCAAGGAGACCAAGGCCGGTGTTGTCAAGGGTAAGACCCTTCTCGATGCCATTGACGCCATCGAGCCCCCTACCCGACCCACCGACAAAGCTCTTCGACTTCCTCTCCAAGATGTCTACAAGATCGGTGGTATCGGTACGGTGCCCGTAGGTCGAGTTGAGACCGGTGTCATCAAGGCCGGTATGGTCGTTGTCTTCGCCCCTGCCAACGTAAGTCTGCCCTTTTTTGCTGATACAAATTTTCACAAACAGCTAACATCAACAACCTAACTAGGTCACCACTGAGGTCAAATCCGTCGAGATGCACCACGAGCAAATCCCCGAGGGTCTTCCCGGAGACAACGTTGGTTTCAACGTCAAGAACGTTTCCATCAAAGATATCCGACGAGGAAACGTCTGTGGTGACACCAAACAAGGTGAGTCTCTAGTTCTCATACTGCGGCCACAGAACTTTGAGCGTTAATAATTTTTCCTTTAGATCCTCCTAAGGAAGCTGCTTCTTTCAACGCTCAAGTCATCGTTCTTAACCACCCTGGTCAAATCGGTGCCGGTTACACACCCGTTCTTGATTGTCACACTGCCCACATTGCCTGTACGGTCTTATTTCCTTTTCGTCATTTCTAATTTGCAGCTGACCTGATCCACAGGTAAATTCGCTGAGCTCATCGAGAAGATTGACCGACGAACTGGTAAAGTAATGGAGGCTTCACCCAAATTCGTTAAGGTAAGCCGTTGTCCCTTACTACACCATACGCAGTAGCTGACTTCTCTTAATAGTCCGGAGATGCCGCTATCGTCAAGCTCGTGTCCCAAAAGCCTATTTGTGTCGAATGTAAGCTTGTCTGTCCATTATTGAGAATACAACAGCGCTGATTTTCTCAACTATTCAGCTTACACTGAGTACCCACCTCTCGGTCGATTTGCCGTCAGAGATATGCGACAAACCGTTGCCGTCGGTGTCATCAAGTAAGTCATCCGTTTTTTATACCTCCTCAGGGGTCTCGCATGCGCTGACACCTTGGCCACTTTTAGATCAGTTGAGAAGACCGATGGAAAGGGTGGAAAAGTCACCAAAGCCGCCGAGAAGGCTGTGAGTCGATTGTCATTCTGAATGAAAAGCATAGAGTTCTGCTAACGTTTCATCATGTAATAGGGTGCCAAGAAGAAGTAAATGTTGTGAACTGACCATTCTATCAAGATTCGAGTCGTTTGCCATCTTTTCTCTTCTATATAGGTTTCCATATATCATGCATCTGTGAACGATGAAGTTGTTTCCATTCTGTCCATCACCTGTGCAATGCACAATTCTTCATCACTAATATACCCGAGATCGACGAATGAGAAGTGGAAGCAGAAGAAGTGCCACTTTGAACTCACGGTGAACTCTGCTATTTTACCTCACGCTGAAGTTTTGATTTCGTCTCTCCATTTTTTCATCTTTCTCATCATTCTGTTCTGTTCGTTACCTCGACCTTGATCCCTGGAAAGACTTCAGCTGATCTGGCATCCCGGTACTTTGATCATCAAGACCTGCTCACTAACGGTGAGAAATGCCTTTTCCTTACCTACCGCCTTCTCTTCTTTGCCCGTTATTCCTTCCTTCTTCCGTCCCCTTGCGAGCTCGTCTTCCTCTGCCTTTCTGTCACTATACTGACTGTCGCTGTTACACGTAAATATCTAATTGTGGATCAATCTAACCTACTGACACCCTGTAACAACTTCCAAAGCTAGCAAGATGAACAATGGTCAATTATCTCAAATGCAAGATCTTCTCCTTCGAATTGCTCAATTGAACGATGAACGACTCAACTGTCCATACCAGGGCAAAGACGTGTTTCGACCTGATCAACCAGCACTTACTTCTCTCGCTGATTCATTCGCGAAAGTATATACTACTTCTACCTTCCAAACTGACATTCTTCAGAACCTAATCACCTATCTGATCCCCATGGCTGAAACCATCAATCGACTGACAACTCAAAATGAAGACCTCCAAAAAAGAATCGCTAATTTAGAGACAGCCAAAGGAGCAGACTCAATTTCAATTTCAACTTCAAGTTCAATTCCTAACAATACTACTTTTGTTCCCGTTGAAACAGCTATCAAATCAATTTATATTGATGATTCTCTTAGTTCTGACTTAACTTCAGTTGATTCCGAAGATAATTACCCTCTTACACCCAAATCCATCAAGTTTAGGTCATCCAGAAGCCCCATCAGGTCAGTGAAAGGAAAAGCTAAAAGAGAGAAATGTGGATCTCGACCTGTAAGTGATACATCTTCTGTAATCCACCGTTGCTTATCGATTATTCAGATTACCAAAAAGAATCATGAGAAGAGAGCGCGATCAGTCAAGACGACTTCAGAATCTTCTGCTGATGTTAGTAGTGATGATCAAGTCGCCTGATGGAATAGAAGATGCATGCAGCAGTGGATGAAGTGAATGGACAACCTGTTATCGCTCGTATTTCATTCCATGAATCCCATATTGTCAAATGTTATTCATTTATTTTCAGCAGCTTCAATCGGGTAAATTTGATTCCGTCCTCGCGGTTATCTTTGATCACAAAAAGATAATTTACTCGTACAGTTATATATCATTTTCATCTTTGTTCACGACACTTTGAAATTGGAGTGCACATCGATATGAGTGGACCGCCAAGCGAAGAAGAAGCATTACCAATCACAAATACACTCTTCCCGCCTCCCCCTGTATATTGGCAATCTTACACATCCAGTAATATAGGTCGATATGAATCTCTCACTGGAACCTCTATAATAGGCAAAGAGAAGGGGAAAGGTAAAGTTGAGAATGGAATAGAACTTGACTTGAATGACGAAGAGAAGATAGAAGTTGAAACGTTGAAAGGCAAGCTGGAGAAACCGATAGCGGGATGGGTGGAAGAGGATGGAAGATGGATGTGTTTCGGTAATATGTATACTGTGAGTTTTCACTGGAATGCCAAGCACCAATCTCCAAGATTCCTCCGTTCCATCGTATCACCTTTATACATGATATGTCCTTTCCATGGATATGTACATAATGAGGATGCTTACTATCTCGGAATAACAATTAGACGAAACCCGAAATACCGACGGTCGAAAGTATCGGTATACCAAAGATGTTTCATTCATCTCCTTCTCCGCAAGAGTCACTGCCCACACTTTTATCATCATTTCTTCACACGATCTTACTATTACTGGATGTGTTGACATCGTCTGCTAGAACTCCTGATGAACTGATGCATAGCGGTTGGGCTCATGAAGGTGATCAAGTGAGTTAACACGTTTCTCGAACAATCACCTTGCTCGACCCCTAGGAATTAACTAATACGATGATATGAATGATCAGTATATCCAACACCTAAGTAACTTAGCCGCGACCATGATGATAACATCGAACCAACTACGTCAAACTCAAAGTGAATCTACTCTGGTCATGATGATGGAGAAAGAGGTCGAGGAGAGGAAAAAACAAACTGATTTACTGAAAAGGTGAGTTTTCAGCTCCAGCTTTGAATCCATTCCACAGTGTGATCTTTTCAGCTGATGTACCGTAAATCAACAGGAAATGTAAAGAGATAGCTGGCAATATCAGAAAGCTGAAGATGCGAGAGTAGGAGACTCCCGTCTAGAAGGAGGATAAGGTTCTCGACGATGAAAGGAGAATACAACCAGTATAGTAGTAATTCGTTGTATAGCATCACCAACTAAGCATGTATCATATCACATCGTGCCTACCTTGTCCATCTTGCATCCCGCTCTGATTCATCTTGGATGGCTTGCACAAGAGGAATGCTTTTACTAGCTGTAAGAAACGGTGATACCACTCTCGTGGAGTTGTGCTACATCTCCGCTTTTACCTCTGTCGTCACCATCAACAACCATCTCGTCAACGCGTCAAACTTATCTTCCCAACTTTCCAATTTCGTTCTTGCTTTTTCTTTCTCTTCTTCTTTCTTGTCCAATCTAAGACTGCACAGCTGTCCCTTTCTAGCATCATGTCATCGACCCCTTTCTTGTCTGGGACCATAGAACCCGATGAAGAAGCTCCTACATTGCCTCACGGAAAGATAGGTGCATCATCCCGAGCTTCCGAGCCTGTAGTTTTAGTTCCTGGAACTACTGCTAGTGGGAGCGCAGCAACCGGTATAGGAAATGTGGAGGAAGGCGGTATTGTGAGTAAGCTATCTATCTTCTCCAGACGCAGAGAATATAAGCTTATACGTCTAATCTCGTCCTGTTGTAGAGAGGAATACTGAAACAATCCTCTCATCCATTATCGTTATTTTGCCTTTATTTATTTAGAAGTGCAGCTATAGCGGTCTACGTACTGTGTGGGCTCTGTGAGTCAGCTTCCTTAAGACCGATTCACTGAAAGCGTGAAACAAGCTGATGAACCTATCTTTCAGTCACTGACAACTACGTATTGAGTGTTAGTTGGGAATTTAGGTAGCTTCTTTCACATGACCGCAGCTGACAGGTATGAACAGATTGTTGTAGTTGTGGTATTACTTTCACTCGATTTCTGGAATACAAGAGTGAGTATATCCTTATCGTACTTTCAATCACCCAAGCTAAGATAGCTCCCATATAGAACGTGGCTGGTCGTACGCTTGTAGGATTACGATATTGGAATGAAGTAGATGAAGAAGGTGAAAGTTCATGGGTCTTCGAATCGAGAGATGTGAGCTAGTGGTCCTGATCATTTCTGGCAAAAGGACAGTAGCTGATAGTGAAACCATACTTTACAGCCGTCGAGACCTGCTAATGTAATAGATGCCAAGTGAGCTGAACAACAGAATTCGCCTCGAAATGCTCGAAGCTGATCATGATTACCATAGGATGTTCTGGGTAAGCTTCCTCTACTCGATGGACACGCGATGAAGACAATGAGACTGAACATTCCATAGATCGCACTTTACGCCTATCCTTTAGGCTGGTTAGCCCTTTTCATCGTTTCGTTATTGAAATTTAATGTTTCGTCAGTTGATTGTCATCCACGTCGAAGCAACGCATCTAAGCTCATGGCGTGACTAGTTTCTTACCGATAGTACTCCTAGCACTGGTATTCAATCTCTCCAATTTGTTAGGGTTCACGTGAGCTTGATCATGGCCGTTTACGAAGCGAAATCTAAGCTGACATTTTCCTAGCTATGCCGATCGAGATGCTCAGAAGAGGTTCGCATCCGGAATTGCATCTAGTGGAAATCTGCTAGGATTTGGATTCGGGGGTATAGGCGGCCAATTGGTTGGAGGGATGATGAAGAATACTTTGGGCAGAGTGCTTGGTTAAAAAAAAAGATGTAAATGTACAATGCACACAGAGTTTAGCAATACGCTATCACTCGATGATCGTGAACTGCACAAAGCAATAAACTGAGCTCAACACAAAACCTGCATGTTAACAATCTGGTGATTCTCAACTTGACAGCTGACTGCCATAACAAGCTGGATCACTTTTACATGCCTGGCCAGCGTGCACCAGTCCGTACCATATTTTAGCGGAAGAAGTTGATGCATGCAGTTGTAAAAGAAATTGTACATGCTTGCTCGACAGCTCCAAACAGGTCTACACGTAAGCGATACTTGCTGATCTGAATGGGATGCATTTGATTGACTACATGATGATAGAGTGATAGCTGCATGCGTTTCGATTCCCATTCCCTGCTTATGTTTTCAAGCCGTCTTGATGCGCGCATCAAGGCAGTGCAGAGTATCTGATGGAAGGTTATTTGACAACATGAGCAACCAAGTCTGTGGACGTGGTGAAAGCTTGTCTTGTGAGATGGTATCAACGCCTTAATCCAGCAATCACAGGTTTATTGAAATACCTCTTCGTAATTTTGATATTACTCCCATCCTCAGCACCTTCCCCATTCGTAATTGGATCCACAAGCGTTGATTCTGCATGAACAACACTATTGACTTTTCTCTTTCTCTTCTTTTTCTTCTCTGAACTTTGGGGAACTGGAGGCTGAATTTGTGATTGAGCTACACCCATCCAATATCCAGCCCAATATTGCGCTGTCATAGCGTAACCTAAAGCTTCTTCTCTGACTATTCCTCCAGGAGGATATACACCTAAAGAAGGGAATAATTGGTCATACCCATTTCCGTTTTGAGGAATCGATTGGTTTTGATCTCGATTTTGATTTTGTTGGGATTGTGGAGGTTGTGGGTTAGGATAGTCTTGAATATTCCATTCTGCGTCTTCATCATATTCTTCTTCTTCTTCTTCATCATCATCATCATCTTCTTCGGCGTCAAATTCCTCATCTCCTTCTTCCTCCTCTTCGTCTTGTTCTTCCTCCTCGCGCCCATTTGCCATCGTAGTGTCGTTTTGCGTTTGAGTCGTAGGAGAAGGAGGTTGATATGAAGGTGAATATCTCGTTGTTGTCGGTGCGTAAGGATTTATCACATTCGTATTTCCATTCCCATTCCCGTTCCTATTCCTACTTTCACTTCCAGTAATGTTGCGATTGTTCCTCTGTGTACGTCTCTTCTTATGTGTTGGTTGATCATATTGTATTTTATCATATTGAGTCTGCGTCGAAGTTGAAGCTTCGGCTTCAGGTAGGGCTGGACTTTCGTCAGGTAACGAAGCTGAATACCAGCTAGCGCGAAAGTTGTTTCAGCTTGATATCTTACGTATGACCAGACACAGACGAGATAATAACTTACGATGTCCCATAATCGTCTGCGCCAGGTAATTTCTTTCCTGCGCTCAAAGCTGCCGTTGCTTTATCTAACCAGCTTCCAGGTCCAGGATGATGTACCTACAACGACGATGCATGAGCTTTGTATCTCACGTGATCACAAGTATGATCGCGGGTTGCCATGGAGAGAGTATGACACTGACGTGAAACTCCTTCATCGCTGCTTCACTAGCTTTAATCAGCTCTCGATCATCCCATGCGCCTCCCTTTCCGGTGTTGAACGACAGTTCGATTGCGGCATCGAATATATCATCGACAGACATTTTGAGCTTCAGTTCGGGGTCTTGGTAGCTTGATGAGCGTTGTTCCTGTCATACAAGATATGCAAGAGGGGTAGGATATCTATACCAAGTTCACGATACCATGGCCGATCACTTTGTCAAAGATGTTGTGTAGAACGGAGTTCTCCATTCCCATCTCCGTGTTTTCTGTCACGTGGGATTTTGCCACCTTCTCCCAAACGTCATCATCATACTCATATTACTCTTCACTTCCAGCAACATTGTGTTTATCCTTCTTTCTTACATCTAGTATATTGTGAATTCATTCCATCTTTACTGCTCTTGCTGTCACACGCATTATAGGAGGTATACACACCATGGCTTCTTCTCTACCTCAAGTCAGTGACATTTCCTTTTCCACATGAATTGTATCTGACGACTAACCCTTTCTTCCCCCCTTTAGTACTATACCATTCTCGTAAGTTATATCGCTGTTGTTTTCCTAATGAGCTATATGGTACTGATCTTGCAATGCATTCTAGAACGTCTCACCAAGGGCTACAGCGTGGGTGGATGCACTATATCTTACCAAGAAGAGAGGAGCTCACCTACTATTCTTACTGATATAGAGATGAAATCCGTCAAGCGTATAAAAAGGAATCGTTGAAGACTCATCCCGATAGGCTACCTGCAAATGCTACTCCTCAAGAGAGAAGAAAAGCTACTGAGAGATTCGTGAGTTCTCGCCTGTGCCTTTACTATCCTCTCCAGAACAGAATCGTTATATGCTCTTGATTGGTGCCGTTGGTGTTGTGAATGGTGGTGCTGTCATCTTGGTGGTCTCTATACATTGCTTTAATCTGCTATGATCCTCTTTGACTTGTTCCCTTGTTATTTTGACAACCCACACCTTTTGAGAGTAGCGCTAACCCACCTATCTGGCCATCTAGCAAATTGTCTCTGATGCGTACTACGTTTTATCTGACCCTTCTCGACGAGCGGAGTACGACGCTTTATGCAACTCTCGGCCCAGCTCAGCATTTACGGATGATGCATCATCAGAGTTTGAACAAGAACAAGCAAGTGGAAACTTCTTCGAAAACTTTTCTCAATTCTTCCAAAATGCTACTGGAACAGGCACAGGTACTTCGTCAAGCGAGAAACCAAGTCCAAGTGGAAGAGCAAACGCTGGACCTGGTGCAGGAGCTGGTATGGGTGGAAGACCTGATGCTCACGGTGTGTTCGGTGATGTGTTCGAGGAGATGTAAGTGTTATCTCAACCTCATTTAACTGGATCAAATAGCTAGTGCAGTGCCCAACAGTTGCGGACATAGCTGATATCCGTGTTACCATCTAGGCTCGCCCCTGAAGTAGCTCACGTAAGACCTTGGTGGTCATGGGTCGGTGGAGCTTCAGGTGCTGCTATAGGTTATATAGTAGCAAATGTTCCTGGTGCAGTAGCAGGAGGTACGTTTCTTATACCAGTGCAGCTCCATATACACATAGCCACGCGGTGGAAGCTGATGACAAGAAACAGGCTTTGCTGGAAACAGATTAGGTGCGGTTCGGGATGCTAAAGGACGAGCAGTGGGAGAAGTGTTTAGGGAATTGGGAGCTGGACAAAAGGCAGAGGTACGTGTTGGGAGCCTGGTCCTTTTCATTGCAAACTCATAGCTAACATGTCTGGATAGATACTGAAAGCGCTAGCATTCAAAGTATTGGGAAGTATGAGTTAGAAAGGCTATCATTCGTCCATCTAGTCAGTTGACTGTGTACATTCCTATGGCCGTGGCAAACAGCTGACATGGTGTTTCGATCATATAGTTTCGGAATCGTTGATGTTTGTGAGGCAGAGATTGTTTAGGTGTTTTAAGAGGCAAAGAAATGGTTTAAGCCAATCCGTTCGAGATTTTGTAGCGATACCCCATATTCCATACATGTAGATATACTATGCAATGCGATGCTATGTGGATTACTGTCCATATCGAGTCGACTCGTTCTCTATTCACTATCGTTCTTTAATTATCGACCACTGCTAATCAGAACATCTCTACGTGAATACAAACAAGAAGATGGATCATGGACTTTCATCTATCTTCAATTGAACTCTTCCATTCTCAACTTCCAAGGTAACCCTTCATCATCACCCCTCGGATATCAGCTCATCTACTCTCTATATCGGGGAAAGCTAACTCACTTTGATAAATCAGTAACTATCCATTCAGCACCTAGACCTTGTAATGATTCTCTTGAATGTGAAGTACATGTAGCCAAGACTTTGGCGCCCGAAGCGACTCCCGATTTGACGCCTGAGGGAGCATCCTCAACGACTATACCTGTAGGAGTTATCAGTACGATTCATGAATGAAACGGCAAGAGAACATAGTCAAATAGAGTAGGAGAGATGGATGAAAGGATCGACATACAGTCTTTCACATCAACATCAAGAGATTTTGCACCAGCTAAGTATGGTTCTGGATGAGGTTTGCCTTTAGTGACATCGTCTGCAGTTATCAATTTGGGTGTCTTCGGTATTCCAGCTGTGGGAAGCGCTGCTGATGCGTAGAGGTTGGTAGCTGAAGTCACTATTGCCCATACTGGAGTTGAAGAAGTGTTGAGCTGAAGTAGATGAGGGGTCAGCCTGAAAGCAGAATAGAGAACAAGTAAAAAGGGAGAGACATTGTAGGAGCAAAGAGGGTGGGAAAGCGAGGGGCAGGGGCGGGGGCGGGGGCTGGTAGAAAAGAGGGGTGCGAGGAAAAGACAAAGCAAAGGCACAGTATTAGCAAGATATGTTGACCTCACCTTATTTAGCAAATCCAAAACGTTGGGTAAAGCTACCAAACCTTCTTTTCCAGCGGCCTGAAGCTCCTGAGCTTCTTTAACTATCATTCCTTCGAACAATTCTACTGCGTCCTATAATTCACCTATACTTTAGCTGACTCTTCAAATGTGGTTTAAGAAGATACGACTCACCCTTAATTCGACAGGATCAGTGATACCACACCAATTCTTCATGTTATCTATCGTCCTTACACCGTGAGAAGCTATCATTAAATATACTTGATCAGCTCAAAGCAATTAATTCTGGAGCGTCCACTGAGCTAGCAAGTTACACCCACTTCTCAGAACTTCGTGTAGGTCAAGATCATATTCTTTGGCGAAATAAGCCCAGGTAGCTTCTACAGCAGGAGTAGAATCTGTTGAAAACGTTTCAAGTTTCAGTTTTAGAATCAGAATGTGAATAACAGAATGAAGATGAATTGCTCACCGAGTAAGGTTCCATCCATATCAAAGAGCAAGGCTCTTACATCAGCTGATTTGATACTGCTCATCTCGTACGAATGTCAACTTGAAAGATATATCACAGCGTTTGTTAAATGTCAAGATAGAATGGACAAAAATAGATTTCAAGCACTGAATTGTTAATGTCGTCTCCTTTTTTTTTGGGTATCACGCTTATCACCGGTGTGAATCTGTTAATCTGTTAATTTGTTATACTGGTATACTCGATTGCTGCACAAAGTTTATGCATATGATCACCCTCCTATCATCATCTTGTCTCTCCGATAGCAAGATATACAAGTTGAAGGATATACAATGAGTTTCTCATATACATACTCTACCTATTGATTAGTAGCTGTAGCAGTAGATGGATCTGAGCAGGTCTTAGGGACATACAAGGTCAGACCATCCGTGCGATACTCAGCGAAATCCTGTCCATCAATACTATGTACAGACGCAGTAGCGGCAGCAGTACCTAGGTTTAGAGCTGCCACCTGCTCTTGAGGGAGTGCGACTCGAACATATCGAGTCTCAGTAGGACAAGCTTCATTCATACTTTGCTCTTTAGCCAAGCTCTGTTTGCACTCTGCCCATAAGCCAGGCCAGTAAAAGTTTGTTGCTAGAGTGAGGGCAGTGGCTCCTGCAACGATGCAGGTGAGATAGCTATTCTCCTTTCTTAAGCTATGATTCTGGTCAGCTAAGCTGTGATTTGCTCTAACGACCTCTCTTAGGGTCTCCTTTAGCAGCCAAGCAGACTCAGCTGTTTCAGGGGCACTTGATGGGTTGGCGGTGTTACTTTGATCCCCTTTGAACATTTGATTGGTCAGCTATGAGCAGTCAATCTTGTCGAGCAAACCTTTGTGGTCCTTATGATTACTTACGGGTAGGCGGAGCCAGTATCTGCAGCAGACGATCTGGCATCCTCAGTCACTTCAGATGGTAAAGGCATGTTTACTTTATATAAGTGGCAGAGAAATCTCAAGTAATATGGTATGTGTATATGGAATTGCTGAAATTCGAATCAAGTGGCGACAGTTAAGACTGAGTATATCACTGCTTATATATACATGAACGACGGTCTTCATATCCATCTATGTCCTTTGTTCAGATCCAAAGAATCCAATGACGTGTGATATATATATATACTGAAAAGTGGTAGAAAGGACATTGTTGCTCCCTTGACTACTGATTACTGACAAAAAGTATGATGCTCGAAGTGGTGAAACAGATCTGTATCGGTATACGTCATGAGAAGAAGCACGTTGCTTCGATACAAGGCAGAAGTTTCTAGGGCTCGAGTGAAACGAGATTGCTATATTCCTATGCGTCACGTAGTAGCGTTTTCCTGTATATGTTGGAGGGAAGGCATTGGTCTGTCAATGTCATGTCAATCCAAGTTGCATTCCCCTCGCACAATGACCTTCATCCTTTCATGCCTAGCACCATGAACGTACATAAGTGGGGAACTGCCCAATTGCCCAACTGCTTAAATTGATCATGGATCAAACTTCACCTGTGCCCCAGATGTCGAGTTTCTCGATGTCATTCCTACTCGGTTCTTCATCTTTGTCGCACGTCGGGTGGGGCTGCATGGTATAGAGATACTCTCCCATCCCACTCTGCTCATTTGTAGGTTGAATGGTATGAGCACCGACTGTTGGTTCAGCCAAAGTGTCGATAGTTGACTGGAACTGGGTACTACATACATCCGTAGAATGGTTCCCATGATTGCCCGAGTTACTTCCGAGAAAGTGATAGTAGAGGACATTAGCACTGGCAATAGCAGCTAGAGCGCTAATTCCCAGGACCTGATTACCAGCGCGTCGAGCGTTATTCTGTTCGTCAGTCAGAGCTCTCGAAAGGCTGTGCATCTCGGCGTGCAGTGATCCCTGATCCTCTACTGGGATAGCAGAGATACTCTTGTCCTGAGTCCTGAAGTAAGAGGTGTGAGGTGTGAGGTAAGCGGCGATCCTTGACTCACGCTGAAAAGTCGATATGAGATCGTCAAGAAGGCCTTGACTTACCTGAGCCTGATACCATGAGCAGACGCCCTAGTATGATCTGGTTGATTGTCTTCAGTGACCGGCAACATATTGAACGTTCCGGTTTCATGATTATATTCAACGAGAGATCTTCCGTTTTCATCATTAATTGTGAGCTGATAACCATTCCTACAAATGTCCGAGTACAGTACGATGGGGAATAAGGCCAGATAAGCATCGATCCAGAGCATGTCTCCCGAGAATGAGAATGAATATTCAAAAACATCACACGACGGAAGTCTTACCTTGTGAGCACAGGAGAGGCTGAATTTGAAGTGTTACTTGGTGATTCAGTAACTACCGAATCCTCGGCGGGCCAAGTGTTGGGCATATTGAAAGATATAAGGCTCAAAATCGATTTCCTCTGTCTGAATGTCGTAAAGATTGGACTAGGTAAAAATGATCTGAATCAGGTAGTTCTGTCGTTTGAATTACGACTACAGACGACTTATATACACATTGGTCCATGGTCTTCTTCCAGGAAACTCACATCAAACTAGACAAAAAGCTCTTTTCATACAAGCCTTCTTGGACTTTTCCTCGTGACGGAAGACGATACTTCTAGCCATGATTTTACAATATCGCATTACCACATCGTCTCGTCTTCTCGTCTTCTCGTCTTCTCGACTTCTCCAAGAACACTATTCGCGTTCTTTGATACGGAAATTCAGATGAATGAGAACAAAGGTTGGTTCAGTGTGACTTGACCAGCGTGATTCAACTGAGCTTGGGACTAACATTATAGATTGGTTTCACTCCAATCGTGCAGTACTATTAACTCTTGGCTAGCAGTGATAAATCTGATGTAGAACAGAGATCCGTGTGGATATAAGTAGGTTCGACATGAAACATATTCGTCATAATCATCATATCCCATAACAGAGTGTACAATTAATATATCTCGCAAACATATAATATAATATACAATAATTGTCAAACAAGAATTGAACCCCTCTCTACTATTTTTATTAATTTTTTATAAAAATAAGAAAGCGGTCCACCCAATTCGCGTTTGATTTTTTAAGAATCATTCTCTTCTACGAAAAATGACGGCCGACATTTCCATGAAAGATTATTCCCAAATGAAAATCCAAAATGGGATATCAACCCATTTGATTAGAATGAGGATCCACAATGATGGATTTTATGTTATGGAGGGAAAATCGGTGCTTTTGTGTAGAATCTAAAATCATCATCAAGTCAGCATGATATCCCGAATGAATGGGGTATCTTGTCTGGCGTGGGAGATGGCATTGCGTGCAAGTGAACAGCCATAGAGAGGGGGACACAGACTGATGAGGTCAAGGAGATATGGTGCGGATATACTCACTTTATTTAAGCGTTTGTTGAGAAGAAGAAAGAAATTAGATTAGAAGATGTGCAAATTTCTTTTGAACATGCATCGAGAGTGAATGGGGAAACGAGAGCGCATACCTTCTTATGTGGTACACGTATACAAATCATCTGGTTATTTCGTCTGGATTTCCGCCACTCGTGTAAACTTATTCTCGGCGTTTGGGTGAGACGAAATTGCCGAAACTCCCTCTTTGGTCCAAAATAACCTCTCACCATACCGGTTCCACTGTAGTAAAAGTATATGTTGGATTCAAAGGTCCCGTCACCGTACTTTTGCACTGACTGAACCCACTGCAAACTCGCTGCCACCATTCCACTCCAACTTTTGCACAAACCGATCTTTAAAGGTTTTTTCCACTTGTTCTCCCTTTTCCTTCTCCTCATCCATCAAGTCATCGCTGTGGCCGAGGTGTGTATCTATCATCTATTTCATCGTTACACTCAACTCAAATACTGATATCACGTATTCAAATAGTAATTCAAAATGGTCAAGCACAACAACCAACTTCAAAACAACCATTTCCACAAGGATTGGCAAAGACGGGTCAAGACCTGGGTTAGTTGATTTCTATACGTTATTAAGGGGGTTTGTGATGGAGGGATTGGACGAAGACAGGTCGGTCGGAATAGAAGACATGGAGCTGGAAGGATGAGGAGATTGTGTTGAATAGGATACATGGAATGGTTGAAAGAAGTAATGATAGCTAACAAACGTATGATCGTAGTTCGACCAACCCGGTAAAAAGAAGTCTAGAAGAGTCGCACGATCCAAGAAGGCTCTTGCTACTGGAGCTCAACCTCTTCAACGACTCCGACCTGCTGTCCGATGCCCTACCCAACGATACAACATCCGAATTAGGGGTGAGTCTCACACTTCCTTCTTTTTCTTTTTCTTGGGCACAGCTGATAATATCTGCCTGCATTTACAGAGGGACGAGGATTCACTCTTTCCGAAATCAAACTCGCCGGTATCAGAAAGAAGGAAGCTAAAGGTCTCGGTATCGCTGTTGACCACAGAAGACGATCCAAGTCTGAGGAAGGTCAAACCCTCAATGTTGATAGATTAAAGGAGTACAAATCTAGATTGGTAGTTTTCCCTAAGAAACAAGGTAAACCCAAGGCTGGTGACGCTCAAGTGAGTATCCGAGGGATTGCCGAATCAGCGAAGTTTATGAGGATTTCCATTTACTCTACCTACACATCATATCTCGTCTTCCCCATACGTGCAATATCGCAAAAACACTCGCTGACGCTTTTTGTTTTTATCAGGGTGACGACCTCACCGCTCACATCACTCGAGAATCCCTCCCTCTCCCTTCCGCTTACACCGCCGAGGCACCTCGAGCCATCACCGACGAGGAGAAATCCGCCGAAGCCTTTGTCACTCTCCGACAAGCCCGAGCCGCCCAACGAAACGAGGGTGCCCGACAAAAGAGACTCAAGGAGAAGGAGGCCGCTGAAAAAGCTAAATAAGCTATTCAATCGATATTGGTTGGTAGTGGATCGGCAAAGGGGATATGAGTCAGTTTCTGGGTGCATGGGGAACTTGTACTTTTGCGGTGGCATGCACGATTTTCTCTTTCGCAGTGTTCGAGTCGGCATTGTAGACTTGTGATAGTTCTCCATTAGTATCCGACGTGTGGATGGGCGATTAGATATCTTTCTTCGCAACCTGACTAACAAAGCTCAATGAGATTCATCGATACTCACGCCAATCTGTGGTGAAACCAAACTAAGCCTGCGCTCCAACCTCAGGTAGATGGAAATTGTCTCTGGTTGAGATGACTACTAAACACCTTCTTACAGAATACGTCTGGTTGGAACAGGAACCATTTCACGAGAGAACAAGTACCTCCTGAATCAAAAAACTCACTCTTATTGTTGATAGTGGCCTCGAAGTTTTTAGGTAGGTGGCAGATATACCGGATATGCCAGAGACACTATCAAGCTCTATTTTGTCAGTGATCTGTGTGCGGTGTAATACCAAACGCTCAAGCAGAGACTAGCACCTCTAGTCAGATTCACAAGACACGAATGATGCTCCTAATACTGGTCTTTCATTGTTTGGCCTTGTGCCGGTATTCACTGAGAATGTAGGTATGTTGATCCTGCTTCATGAGGGTAGGAGTCCAAACTCGTGCATCCGTATATTACCTATTTCATAGTTTTTTTCTGGTTGAAGTACATATCACTCGCAGGTGAACAAATAATACAACCTGTCGAATCTCCTGGCGGTAAACCTCGGATTCTGATGGAATATATAAAATGAAACCTGTATTTGCAGTACTAAGATTACGATTCTGTCATCTGATACGGTGATTACACAACGTATTACCTAGATTTTAAGATGTCGCACAATCACACAACAAAGAACGACATACCACACATTCCCACAGAAACACAGCAGAAGATGCCTTTCGTCGCTCAATTGGATCAGTCTCATTTACAGAAGCAGAGCTGCATTCTCACCAGTCATGAACAGTACATAAGTACACTGCTACTGTATGCACCCTTTCTGATTTATCCGTATAGAGTCCTGCTATTCATGCTATCACCCTTCATTACGAAGAGCTTCAACTCGGCAAACCCGAATCGTGGATTGATTTCTAATGATTCTAATTATGATTGGATAAGAATTGTCATAAGTTCCCAATTAGCGGGATCAAATCTACTTTTTAATATACTCGATTAGATATCTGATTTTGTGGGGTGGGGAACCGGATTTCAGGGTAAAAACGTATCAACTGTTATCCTATTAATTGACATTTTATTGTGAAATGTGTCCCCAAATACATACAGTGGGGGGAGGGGGGGGGGGGGAATAAGAGCATTGATCACTTCTATATCTCTCATCTTTTGGATATACTTCATCTCTTTCCAACAGTCATCACCCTCACAGCTCCTCTATATACCTGATACCCACAGTCAGAAGCATATATCCCACAATGGCTCCTATGGAAAAAGGTTTCTCGTGGTCCAACATCGCTGTTGGTGAGTGTCTGTAATCCCTCTATCGTGGAAGAGGGGGTTATGTGTGATTCATCATTGTATCTCGAGACCGTCGTTACTGCTCGATTTTTTCTCGTGACAAGTGATATGCTGCGTCTTTCTATCCTCACTCCCTCGTGATATCAACAATCACTCGCGCTCCGCTCCTTGCTCGCTCGTGATGAGAGAGACCTGCCTGACTCACTCGTACACTCGCTGACGCTCGTGGACTCGTTCGTCTATTGCAGGAGCAACAATGAACATGTTCGAAGTGACGACCCTCGGACAACCTCTGGAAGTACTCAAAACTCAAATGGCAGCTAATCGATCACAAACGATGGGTCAAGCATTCAGGAACGTTTGGTCAAGAGGTGGAATTAAAGGTTTCTATCAAGGTTTAATTCCATGGGTGAGTGATTTGGTCTTCAAACGAGGATTTAGGTTTGAGTAAAGAAGCTGATGTGATGTTCTTCAATCAATCAATTCGTCCTTTTACCGTGTCCTGTTCTCTTATGTCTCTTAATTATGGAATTTAATGCTTCTTATCCACCATCACTCAAACTTCCTATCCATATCTACCACAATACCGTGAAAACGAAACCTCTCAACGTATCCACATTGATATCTGCTATCCCGCCCATCGCTACATGCCGTTTGTACTGCTCTCCCATCGTACCTCCGCTCTTTGTTCTCCCTCAACACCCACTTCGATACGCTCATGTGTCTCGCTCAATAGGCATGGATCGAAGCATCTACCAAAGGAGGAGTCCTCATCTTTACCGGATCAGAAATTGAAAAGTACGCCACTAAAACATTCGGCGTATCTCCTGCTACAGCAGGTATGTTGGGAGGTATAGGTGGTGGTGTAGCTCAAGCATATGCTACCATGGGTAAGTCATTGTCTGTCTAAGGAGAAGCGAGTTGAAGGCTGATCAATTTACCTCATTGTGCTTCACATAATTCTCCTAACTCTGCTGCATTGGCTCCATTTGACCTCAATTGTTCTTCAAATCAATTCATCCATTATCGCTTCTCTAATCCCCTTCGCCACGACCCCATACTACATTCTTCCTTGTCTCGCTACCGCCCAATGTCGCTCTAATTTCACCCGCTACACCTCGTCGTCGCTCGATCATACTCAATCAGGCTTCTGCACCTGTATGAAAACCGTTGAGATCACCCGACATAAGCAAGCATCCGTCGGAGCACCTGTCGAATCAACATTCAAGGTATTCGCCGATATCTACAAGAGAGAAGGTCTTGCAGGCATAAACAAAGGTGTCAACGCGGTCGCTTTACGTCAAGCTACCAATTGGGGTTCAAGATTTGGTTTTGCCAGATTAGCGGAAGACGCACTTCGAAAGATCAAAGGTACGAAAGAAGGTGATAAATTAGCTCCTTTAGATAGGATCTTGGCATCTACCATTGGTGGTGCTTTAGCTACTTGGAATCAACCCATTGAGGTTGTAAGAGTTGAGGTGAGTCGCTGTCTATAGTCAATCGAAAAGCTGCTCTACCACCGAGCCAGGAGGAAGCATGCTGACCAATTTCACAGATGCAATCCGCTATCAAATCCCAAGATCCTACTCGACCCGCTAAGAAAACCGTCCTCAACACTTTACAATACATTTACAAGACCAATGGTATCAAAGGTCTTTACCGAGGTGTAGCTCCTCGAATTGGTCTAGGTGAGTTTCGCATACTGGACTGACCGTTCAAGCTTGACTGGTTGGGATTTTTCAGGTGCTTGGCAAACCATCTGTATGGTCACTTTCGCAGATTACGTGAAAGCTGCGTGAGTTTATGCTCCCTTTTTTGTGAATGAGCAGATGACTGATGATTGATAAATCTACAGCATCGGTACTGCCAAATAAACCTGGGGACCGGTAGGCTGATGAAATCGATTTGACGGTGAAGATATCTTCTTTTATTCCCTTCCTTGTGATATATACCTTTTTCAGCATAGAGAATATTATTTTTGGTAATTATATGATTGGTAGTCTAGTGGTCAGTCAGACTCAAGGGCGTTCTATTGTGCATCAATTCTGGATTTGCTTGACTGGTTAGATACATGCATAAACTCATGATATATACAAAACCACTGTTGCTCGGTGATGTCTGTTAGGCATGCTCTGACCTGCTTAGGATTGTGATTAGGCGCATGATTTTAGCAGGTTGAATATGTTTTGTCGCGACGAGTAAGATTACACGCGTGTTTGATCATCTCTGTTTTCTCTCTTTTGTCCTCTGATCTCAACCATATATTGACCACAATCAATCATATACACCTCTAAGATACCATACCATACCTCGAGCAGGTCTCTTGTTCGTTCACACAATATCAAGAAGCATCAACTGATTAGCGAAAATACGTTCAGACCTCTCTTGACGCTCACTACTTTCTTTTGTTCAAACAATTCATTTCTCAAGGTGAGTGGCGTATTGAATTGCCTTCGAATCCTGAGCGATGGGATGGGACTGAGGGCTTGTCAGATACACATCAATCATGACTGTGTGAGCTGATCGTTGTTGTCGCTTTGCATCTCCGATATCTTGTCATCATCCATCATTTCGTCTCATCGATACACGAATACTCCTTATTTTGACATCCGACTTCAACTGTTGAAATACTACGCCCGGACCCCCCTTCTCCACCTTCATTTCTCCTTGGCTTTCACACAATCAAACTCGTCTCGAAGTGAGTATGTGTTTCATCCTCCCTCCATCTTGATCACGTCGTAGTCGTTGAACCATTGTTGACATCGAAAAATTGCATAGATTCGCTTCTTCCTCGCCAATCTTCATTCGTATTCATTTTCCCTACATTTCAATCATCAACACAGGTGAAAAAGGTGCAGGACCGTAAAGTATCCTTTCGGCTGGACATCTCACACACATCTGCCCATTATCCCACCCCACGCCCATTATCTCCTAACATCGTAATATCGTAAAAACACGTAAAAACAATGTCATCAACACTTCGACCTCATCGATCACCTTCACCTTCCCCAACTCCCTCACCAACGATCAATCACACCAATCCAGCCAAATTGACCAGACAAAGTTTGGGTCCACCTTCCACGACCCAAGGTGCAGCAAAAGGATTTGCGGGTTTAGGCATATCATCCTCCCCTACAACCAATTCTCATCCTAGACATGTCAGTTCTGCAGCTTTGATGGGCGGTGGAGGAGGAGGAAGAGAAAGGGAAAGAGAGAGTTTATCTCCAAGACCTAGTTTAGGTAATAATACCACTCCAAGAGCAGTTTCAGGTGGTCCAAATTTCGGACTAGGCGTTATGGGTGGTGGTGGTAGACCCAGTAGCGAATTCTTACCTAGTAGAGAAAGTGCAAAGACTCCAGAAGGTGAGTGATGTGCCTTTATCGATCAGAGCAGCACATCGTAGTCGCTTCCACTTTCCGTAACTGTCACCTGCTACTCAAATAACTAGACAAAGAAAAGCCGTGACTGACCCTACAACCCCCTTAGCCGAACAAATCGATCAATGGTTCAAGCATCTCGCAAGTTGGGAAGCTACATTGGAAGAAATGGCTGCCGCCAGTACCGACCAAAATTTCACAGAGGAGCTTGGCGCTATTGAGCAGTGTAAGGGCTGTCTATTCACTTAAGAGCTTACAGCCATTGCTAATATTCCATTACTTCAGGGTTCCGAGTCCTCTCCGAAGCCGAACGAACAGCCGCTCTCTATTCCCTCCTACAACATTCTACACCCGTTCAGATTCGATTCTTCCTTTCTGTCCTCCACCACATGGCACAATCTGACCCTATGACCGCTCTCCTCTCTCCCGCTCCCTCTGGTCCTGGTTTACAAGCTCAGATGGAGCAAAAACTCTGTGCTATGAACATGAAATCCCCTTCTGCCGGTGGTGGCGGCGGTTTTACCGGGTCCCCAAACCCAAACCAATATCTCGCACCTGACGACGCTGCAGCGCAAAAGGCCAAAGCGAAGCAAAACAGAATCTCCGCTCCTGGTACTCTTCAACCCGTTGACAGATGGCAAAGCGGTCTTGATCAAGTAGTAGAAAGAGGTTCCTCACCTGGACTCGAATCAAACGGTTCAAGCAGAAGCAGATCCCCTGTTCCCGATCCCAGACCTAAATCTACCGATTTTTCAGGACAAGCCAACCAACCTCGTAGAGAATCTTCAGGCTATCAACGATCACCTCGACTTTCTGGTGGCGTCGGGCTTGGTATTGGTCATCCTGAGCATCAAGGTCAGTCACCTGTCACTTCACCTTTCATGAACAACGGAAGTTGGGCGAGTATGGTCAACACACCTATGGTTCCCGGCTTTATCGATCCTAAAGTAGACAGTTTGACTCAAGCATTAAATATGGCAAGTTTAGGGCTTGGTAATCCCAACCGAATTCCTCTGGAAGATCCGAGAAAGTTCAGACGACCTAATACAGGTACCACATCCCGTAATGTGTCTGGAGCTTACAATGACGAAGGAGACATGATCAATCCTCGATCCATGCAACCTGGAGTCAACGCCACTTCACCTTTACTTGGTGGAGTTGGATTTGCACGATCGCCTGTCATCGATCAATATGGATTAGGTGGATTAGGTATTGGAGCGGACCCCAATGCGTTAGCTGGATTAGGAATGAATTTCGCCAATTTAGGGGGATTGAACGCTGCTCAAGCTCAATTAATGGCAATGCAGCAAATGCAAACAGCTGCTTCTTTCGCTCAAGGTGGTTATGGAGGTGGTTCACCAAACTTAGGTTCAGGTGGTTTACACTCCAATAACAATCACTCTAGAAATCCTGGAGCTAGAAACGGAGCACCAGGTAGAAAGTCACCAATGTTAGGTGGACAAGGCAAAAACTCACCTGCTCCAGGAGGAAATAGTAGTGCGACTGGAGGTGGTGCAGGTGGTGGTGCGGGCGTAGCTGGACCTGACGATGTGGACATGAAGATTTTGGAAGATACCTCTGGTTGGCTAAGGGTTCTAAGACTTCATGTGAGTCATTGTCTATCTCAGAATTCAGGAAACCGATCATTGATGCCTCACTCGTCTCAACGCAGAAATATACACCAAATTTCGAGAAATCGTCTTGGAAAGATATGATAGCTATGAATGATCAAGATTTACAGGCTAAAGGGATTTCAGCTCAAGGTGCTAGGACAAAAGTGAGTGATTGCTTCACGATCGACTCATTCCGATGGCGTACGATAGCTACTATGAGAGAGATACTGACCAGCGACACTCTCACAGTTCCTTAAAGTCTTTTATAACGTCCGAACGAAGATGGATCTTCCGCACCCAGATGGTCAAGAGGACTATGCGCCAGGAGCGAAGGAGAAGTAGACTTGTTGCTCCTCGATACCTACTCAGATAAGGTCGTCTCATAAAATGCGCATTGAGTTTTGGAGAAGAACGTAGATGTGGCTGTGTAACGCTTAATTCCCTCATGATTCACGAAATGCTTGGAAAATTCAATATGGTATGACGAAATTGCATGTGACTTCTTTTTTGCTCAAATGCTGAGATAAAACGATCCAAGCAGTACCGGATTGCCACGAATTCCGGAGGCTAACCTCATGATGTGACCTAGTTTAACGGTTGAAATCGTTGTCAAACAATTTTTCGATGTTGTAGAGTATCACTTAATCTCGGATCGAATATACCTAACTGACCTACTTTGCTTACTATTATTGATGTACATAACGAAGTCGAGTCGACAGATGTGAATTCGGTTCAATTCGGATATATCCATCGCGATGATGATACAATACCGCATTACGAATATGGGACATAGTTTCACAGATCAATCAAAAGAGATGAAGTTTGCGATCCATTCACTGAATGGTCTTCCTGCTGGATTTTTGTAAATACTGCTGCCCGTGCTGTAGAACCAAGCAGGTGCTGTATTCATGTGAAAGCCTACTGATTGGGCGAAATGTCAATCTACTCATTACTCAGAAGTTCATTCGTCGTAAACAACAATTCATCTCACCACATTACATTGCCCCAGACTCATTCACCCTTGCAGTACAATACCCTCGAATACTTTCCCTTGATTCCAGGACTTTCAATTGCCACTGGTCACCGTCATTTTACGTCATGTCATCCCGCAATACCACCGCTGTAAACGTTGATGTTGAACTTACTGAAGACGGCATTCACGTCCATCCTCGACTGTCCACGGGGGCAAACGGAGCGCCAGAATCGATCACAGTGTATGATCAATCGGAAAACGTCAATATGACTTACACGAAACCAACATGGAGCGAACATCATCCTTGGTCAAGTACTAGCTTAAAGGTACTTGGGTTAGCAGGTGTAGCAGCTTCTATAGGAGCACCAGTCTATATGAAACTAAATTATGATGAAATATTGTCAGGAGTTGAATCTACGCGAGATCAAGCCATTCAATTAGCAGTTCGAGAAAGGACTGCAAATGAGGAATGGAAGAAATTATTCGACAAGACAAAGTCGGAACATCCCGGTTGGGAAATCAATCCTTCTGACGTTTCAGGATTAATCACTAAGAGAGATGATGGGTATACTTTAGCTGATGGAGATACTCTGGTGAGAGAAACGTTAACATCTTCATCTCAAGGCGAAGTTGAGGTAGAGGTAGAATATGGAAGGGAAAGATCAGAGAATGATGACACAGTTGATACTGTACGAACTGACAAAGATACTCAATCTGGAGATACCAAAGTACCTAGATCGTTCGTAGCTTAATCTCCGGATCCGAATCTGTACAATTGTCCATTGGTGAATCTCCCATTCGATAGGACCCTATTTGCACATGATCTTGAGGAGGGAATCACGATGAAGTGTGAATGTATCACATGAATATATTGCTCGATGGTCGATTCGACTACATCATCTGTAAATGCCCTTGTCTACAGTCACTTAAGAAGAGATGAAAACAGGAAGTTCCTGTATTGACACATTCTGAAAAACGTGAAGAACCTACGTAAAAGGCTGCACATGAATCCTCGTCATGATGAATCCTTCTTTGCTCTTGAAGGACTAGTGAAAGGATTCAGTCGATAGAACTTGTGATCATACTTATGATCCTTTTTCTCATGATCCTTTACAAGCAGAAATGGCTTCGCATCATGACATATATGTCGTATGATGAAAGGTCGTTGGAGCTCAGAGTAACTCAAGTCAAGTAACTAGGTGACTCGCAGTTAAACAGTATCATATTCGTATTTAGTGTAGGTAGCATTCATTTCTTCTTCTGCCTCCTTCTCTTTCTCATACCATTAAGCAGATCTTCACTCCCCCTTGAGACAACACCCATACTCAACCGTATACACGCTGCATTATCAATCGATATCTGATTCTACCGTAAGCTTGATAGTCCTGCTCATTTGGCCATGACGTGTGCTAAACACTTTATCGCCACTCCTAGATTTGGACATGACTGACCGCAACAACCCCATCGATCTCCATAACCTTCGCCGTGACGGGACCGCAAGACCTCCTGGCGCCCAAACGGATGATCGTCAAAGCAGGACCAATGCCCAGTCTGAATCCGATGGCAATCGCTCGCAATTTTGGATCGACCGTCATCCCAGCGCTGCCGCGGCGGGTACACTGGTTCTCGGGGCTGGCTTTGGATTGGCTATTTCACGTATCTATCATGATAGGGACATCCAAAGAGGGCAATCCGAAGAGTGTAAAGAGCGATACTCCCATTCATTCGATGGGTTCACAGCTAAAGGTAGCACGAGTCCCGACACTGAGAACCTTCACCAGCGCACTGCAGCTTCAGCTATTGGAGTAAACAACGATCATAATTTGAGAGATGGAGATTCATTGGTTCAGGAGTCTCTATCAGGTAGAACTGGTCAGGAAGTCTATGTAGACCAGACCAGGCCTGAGAATGAAGCGGGAAGAGATGGCACTCTTGGTGGTACTGCCCCTCGAAGTGCTAGTACTTTCAGAGGGTAGATAGGACATTGTACAGTAGAACTTCTTTACGTGATGTTTTCAATTATCCATAGATTATGAACTTCAAGTGGCGATTCGCTTTGTGGAACTCCCTATTCCCCTGTTATATAATCGCTTTTACAAGATATGAATGAAGGTAGAGCTTCCATAGCCGACTATCCATTGGTAGCCACCGTGTTTCAAACATGCTGATAAGAGGTGATATTTGGCCTGCTATCCTTCCTGTGATTTCGGAAATTGCAATATAGATAATCGTAAAGGATAAAACCAAGACTGAGTCTGAGCAATGACGATCGTGAAAGGTTAATACGTCTTCTCAGTTCACGTCATCTAAGGTGGCTTCTGATACTGTAATTCCGCAATACATCCTTTTTGGGAAGATCACATCCTTTCAACCACAAGTTCAAATATCAGATTGGTTCTTCACCCTAGATATCCTATATTAATACGTACGAAAGTCCTGCTGGCAGGTACTTTTTCTGCCATCATTCCATCATTTCATCATTCCATCATTTTAGACCGTGCTCAATATGAGTACTGACAATTTCGAGTTACAGGCTATCCGCCCTCCTCCGCCTGCTTATGACGCTGGAAGCACTGATAACCAGACTCAAACTCAAACCCAAACCCAAACCCAAACCCCAACCCAAAGAGGAAGAGACAGCTCTCGGACGACTCGAGCTCTTTCGTGGATGGGAGACCGCATCGCGAAGGTGTACGAAGAATATCCAGGGTTTACTATCACTTTCTCAATCGCAGCAGGAATAATTGTCGGTATACCCGTCGGTTCGCTTATCACACAAGAAGTTCTTCGAGATGCAGTGCAGAGTGCAAGTGAAGTCACAGCGGACTTAGAGCTTTGTCAGAGGCAAAGACAACTTGCTCTTGAGGATATCGATATCTTAGGGGATAAAGTGGATAAGCTAGGAAATTACGAAGCAAATTACAAAATCCTTCATGATTATCTGACCAAAATCAACAGAACGCACCCGGAATATCATATACAGTTCCCCGATCTGTGGGAGGTTGATGATCTCAAGCAATTGTCACAGAGAGATGGGGCTGATTTGCTTAATATCACACTTTCAAACTCGACTAACAGAGATGACCAGTCTCCCAGTGTTATTGTCAGTGTAACCCCTACCGTCTCAACCGCTGATACAGCTAGCCACGGTGGATCAGAAAGTAGAGTAACCAGATCAGCACGATCTTTTGAGGGTTAATTTGAGTTCTGATAGCTTTCTCCTATACTATACAGCGAAAGATCAATACATGCAGCTGTAAGATCATGATATATCATTGACCATTTAGCCTATCCAGTAGTTATGATAATGCATTATTTGTCGGTAAAAATTTCTCCAAAACCTAAATAGCATTGCCCAGAACGTCTCTACCAATCTTCACACCCCTTCTCACCGTCTCCCTCTCTTTGTCACCTAAGACTCCTATCATTTCCGTGATCTTCTTCTGCCCCCTTTCTAGAACATATAGCCATCCACCTGCTAACTCAGTGTTACTTAGCATTTTTTCGAATTTCTCTTGGATGGATTCATCGTCAAAATTGTTTTGTATCGAGAAGGTTTTAGGTAAAGTGAATATTGGTGAAGATGTATGAATTGATAGTATCATGTGTACTAGGAAATTTATCAAGAACGACAATAATGGCGAAGAAAGTGAAGTGAAGTCTAATGCCTGCAAGACATATTAATCCATGTAAGCTTCACGACATCGTACTATTGATGAACCGCTTCGTCCATGTATCAATTACTGACCTTGAAAACCGTCATGTCCAGACCGCCTCTTCCAACCACATATCCAATAGCTTTAGCCACATTGCTAGCGCGTTGCTTTTGTTTCTTCGCTTTTGATGAATCTAGACTACCCGATTCTAGCTCACGAAGGAAATCCCAAAGAGCGTATTGGAGTGTGAAGCGATGATCGTAAGAGTTCGAACATAGGTTCGAAAGGATAAGCGTATAGTATGGATTATATGTCTTTTCCTGAATAAACAAGTACGGCATCAGCGCCAACTCCATGTACCATCACATGATTGTTTAACAAGTTGAGGAATACAGTAATAACACTATTACAGCAAAGATGATATTCTTCCGACGCGGTTATATCTCAATCATTTCACTCACAAGTCCACAGCAATGCAATGTCACTCTGACAAGCTCCCTCTGCTGCACTTCCGTCAATTTTAGAGCATTCAACCTATCACAAGCATGAATGTAATCCTACAGCCAATCCGATTCTGTCAGCCATCATTCTATGTGTCGATGATTGATACAACAAGCTCACCTCTGAGGACAGCAAAACGACGAAAACACCTCTTCTAACATCAGTGTTCATACCCTGTTTCCTAGCGAGATCCAGTAGCGCTTCTTCATCCGTAGCTTCCTCCTTTGATTCCGCCTTATGGCCTTTCTTCGATGCAGCAGATGTAGACGTTGAAGCAGAAGCTAGTTGCTCTCTTTCGAGTAAAGGATTTCCAGACCATCCAGCTCCTACTAACCACCATTTACCCTTCTTGTCCGCTGATAACAAATCGGATAATGACACTCGTAATGGCTCGTATGCCAGTACTGTATCCATCCTTCCAGTTAGTTTCTGGTTTTGATTTGCCCTGAGGCAGTAGGTGTAATAACTCACAACGACGTTTTTTGCCTAAACCTGAGAGGAACTTTTTCATCCTTGTAGCAGCTTCATTGCCACCTTCTGAATTTGTGTTCGATTTGATTTTTCCATTCTTCACATTTGTCAACGTTTCAACCATGAATCTGGCCCTTGCACTGTCGATACGATCAATGTGTAAGCGGAAACCTCTTGGCGAGCATTAAACCCACGTCATGGTCTTTTCCTTCCCTTTGGTTTTATCTTGCACTAATGAGACTATATCCTTCAAAGAAGCAGGATCATCTGTTCGCAGTTGTGCACCGGAGCCTAAGCGAATTTTGTCATCATCAGCGGACGGTCCTTATTTGATTGGCTGCCGATCAGCTGAGGTGAGTCGGACTTACATCTCAGAACCTTTAACAATCCTTCCACTGCGCTTTCTCCCATGATTTCTCCATCTTTTTCATTTCCTCCTTCCAAAAACCCTCTCACTAAATCGTATATCAACTTCGATCCAATCACTTGAGCATTGTATAGCTCCGCTATGAGGGTGAGCAAGTTGAGAGCTTCTTTCGATCCGTCGGGCGTTTCATATATATTCGCTTCCAGATTGGTACCGCTTGACGCTGGATTGGTGAGCGCATCTTGGTATCGCATAATCAGAGTGTGAACGAAGTGGGCGCCTGGACCACGTTCATCACAATCAGTAATTGAATCGCGAATACGTGTGTAAGGTCGTGGGAACGTACCGAATTCCATTCCTACTACTCGATGCAAAGCTCCGACGAGAGTAGCATACAGCACAACGAAGGAATCTAACAAATTCGCTTTGTTCGATATCATCACAATGATAAGATTGGTGAGGGTAGTCGTCACATCTTTGTTGAAGCTTCAATTCAGCAAGCGTGCAGCCAATGAGAAGCAGAAGACATGCAAGCCTCACCATTTCTACTATGTCCCCTATACAACCCCTCGATCTCCCCTAGAATGCTCTCAAGATTTGCTTCACTCAGTCTATAGCAACACGGTCAACAATGAAGCCATTGACAAAATGAGGGAGACATACTTATTTAGCAGACCTTGAGATTTCCGTTCCAGTCTCACCATCTCTTCGGCTTTCTCTTTACTACCTCTTGCTTTTTCCTCTAATTGAGCGGCTCGAAGATGCGGAGGGATATATTTGGTAGGTGCGGACGACTGTTCAGGATCTGTAGGAGCTGATTCAGATACATCGATATTAAGCTCATTTAAACTTTCAGAGTTTACATCGGTATCTTGTTTAACCTCGTCATCGCCTTCTTCTTCATTGGAATATTCTTCGTCAAGCTACCGAGTAAACTCAGCTAAGACCCGTAAACACGCAGCGATATTGCGACTCACCTCTATCTCTTCATCGTCGTTGCTTTCCTTCTCTGCATCTGACTCATCACCCTCTTCGTTTGATTCCTCCTCATCTTCCTCTAGTCCATCAAGATCCATCATGTCATCATCGTCGTCACTCTCGTCTTCTTCGGCGAGCTCCTCGTCACTCTCATCCACCTTATCCATGTTTAATCCGCTTCCTCCAGGTCCGACAACATCCGCAAAATCGAGGAGATCTATAAGAGCCCCAATATCAGCACGACCCACTTGCTTTATTTGACTCATAAAAAGACATACCATCCAACCCATCATCATACACCTCTTTCCCTTTCCCTTTCTCCTTCTTCAGTATGTACTCCAACCACTCGATCTCTTGATCTTCTGCATCTCCGACCATTTCATCAGGCAGTCTCAGCTCCGGTAGTTTCTTTTTCTTCTTAGGAGGCTCATCGTGACCTAACTTTGATTTCGCTTTCTTTGGCGGCGGAGCTAATTGAGTTTGATCTGCTTCAAGATCATCATCTTCCGACACAGACGGAGGTGCCCTGTTTCTATTCTGCACAGACGGGCCTGAGCGAGCTGCTTTCCTCTCTTCTTTCCGTGTGAGTTCAATTCGCCTAGATCCTGATCCTGTTTGCGATTATCGTCAGCGCTGAATCGGCCGCTGAACTAGAAGTTGAAAGGATATACCATATTTGGTATCAACTTTTTCTCTCAACTCGGCAGGCAATTTGGGTCCACCATATCCTCCACTTCTTCCACCTCTGCCACCACCTCTGCCACCTCCTCGTCCTCTTTGTCCATTGCCATTCCCTCTGGTCCTGAATGGGGGCATTATTTGCCTTTCAAATCTGCGTTCTATATGTTTGCGATCAACATCCTAACAACCTCCATGTTACTGTTTTCAACTTTTTTCTCTCGCTTTTGGGTGGCAAAAAAAACATTTCTATTCAGGTACAAAAGAAATCACGTGGGAGAACCCCCCCTTTCATCTGATATCACGTGACAGGTGTTTTGACTGTAGTGCATCTCACGCGTGTATGTTGAATGAGAGATATTATTCAAAGACATTTTCACTCACTATTCATATTCATATTCAACTTGTAACCAGCAGCTATTCAGTCCGATCATCACATCTTCATGCGCTCTTAGATACTGAAGAGTTCGAGGGGATCATCTCTCCTTTGGTTCTCTGCTCAGAAAGATAAGGTGTATCCATTGTCCAGAATGGCAGACACAACTCCGTCAAAAATCCCAGTAGCCATCAACAAGCGATCATCAATGTCATCTTCTTCATTGATGCAGCAGTCTCTCTCTAGTACATCATTGTCTAACCTGCCGCCATCAAGAAGCCAAAGCCCACTGAACATCAGCGGTGGACCTGGCTCGGCCGGTAATAGTGGGAAAACAGCTACTGGGCGAGCTAGTCCAGCAAATCAACAAAGAAGATGGAGTTTACTGAGTGGAGGTCAAGGTCCAAGTAGAAAAGCAAGTTTTGGTGAAGGAATGACCATGAGTGGTAGTGCTAGCTACGAGACTAACGATCCAGGTAAGCTATATGAATGAGACTCATCCATGGCTTTGGAAGAAGCTCATCCCTCTAAATTGTATAGCCCAAATCAAAGCTCAAATCAGTTCACTTCAATCAGCTCTTGAATCAGCGCAACAACGTTTACTGGATGTACAAAATGGAAATACATCTTCGCTGCCTTTGACACCTATAGAGGGATTGGTGAACCTCCCAGAGGTGGAAGTAGATGATCTTCATGATAGGTTGATAGAAGGTGACGAGAATGGCAGAGATTCACCGCTAGATCCAGAACGTGAGCTCAGCCGTCCCAGCGTCAGTTCACCTGGAACTGATTGAAACCTTAGCCCCCACAAATGCGAATGCTATCAACGGAAAACCTCGGCTGAACGGACTCCCACATTCTAACCCATCATTTGATCTGAGGAGCAGAGCTGTAACGCCTGCCAGGCCGACGAGCGTCAGAATGCCTGATGGGCGAAGTCGTAGGTTGCGTCTTGCATTCCCCATTGAAGCATCGACGACTCATTCTGACATACTGCTCTAGGTATACCGCAAGCTGTGGTAGCAGGCTCAGCGGCACTTCATCCTACTCCACCGCCATTCTCGCCGTCAAAATCCCATGTTTCCCCACCATCACCCATAAATGTCCCTGATTCCCGCAATTTGAGATCACCTTTTTTAGCTCCCGAATCACCTCAGCCACCTTCGCCATATGGATCGTCATTAGGATTAGGGTCTAATGTGGATGGCAGATTAAGTCCTAGTCCTGGTTACTTCAGACGTGCTTCAGGTGGACTTAACGACAAAGCGTCATCTGCAAGTACCAGAGTTATCGATAATCTGCAAACAGAATTGATTAATACCAAAGGTCATTTAGAAAGAGTGAAACAGGAAGTCAGGAGCGCTCAAAGAGTTATCGGATCCGTAAGCTCTGAGTTACCCTCTGTTATTGGGTTTTCTCGCCTGCGTTCAGCTGATGTACATCCACTTGTAGTTGACAAGGCAGACAGAAGACTTGAAGGAAACCAGAGAGAGGATGAGAATGGAATGTGAAGGGTTGAATAATGTGATTGCACGGAAAGAACGTCTATTACAGGGTAAGCTGATCTTTACGCTCTGAAAGGCAGGACGAGAAGCTTATGCGAAAGCCTGGCGTGTTTAGAGGTTCTTGAAAGAGCGCGAACAGCCGAATCAGCATTGTCGCAGCATCAAACTACTCGCAAAGCTTTAGAACAAAGTACCAAGAAGTCACTATCGCACATGACGAGTCAATTGACGGAAGCTCAGGGTGGACAGGCAAAAGCTGAGAGAGAATGTGTAGCTTTAAGGGATAGTGTCAAGTCGCTGAGGGATGTTTGGGCACGAGAAGTTAAAATGGTGAAAGACGAGTGGAAAAAAGGTGAAGAAAAGGGAAAGAAGGAGAGGGAAGAAGCGGTAAGTTATATGGCATCCTCCTTGACTTCTTTAAGAGAGAAGCGATGCTGATCAATCGTCGGGATCTGCTAGAGGGACAAACATTTAGCTTTGGTGAAATTGGTACAATCACAATCGTACGTTATATCCACTTTTCTCGCCGATGAAGGGGCAGTAATGTCCAACCCAAAACCTGCTGCACGTCAAGCTGACTCAGAATCCCGCCCCGCTTAGTGCTGATCGAGCTACGATCTTGACTCTCGCCGAAAAGGCTACCAAGCAATCTAATTTGGCTACAGAAGCATTTAAAGCTCAAATAGCCGATCTCAGGATAGAAATAGATAAGAGTAGTGAGGAGAGTAGAATTGCCAAAACCCAATCTGAGTGAGTTGCCGTCCATTGTTCGACTGGCCAAAAATGAGATGGATAAATAAGAACGGACGCTAAATTCACTGAACTCTTACAGAGATCTCGCCATGGAGCTTGTACGACTCCGACGATTGATGCGAGAACCCAGAAGAGGCAGTTTAGACAATGCTGCTGTTATGTCAGAGAACGATATTGCCAGTCTAGCCAATGCGGAGTGAAGCATAAACTAAGCTAGATACACTACGGCAGAACTCGCCAGCTTGAGACGGTATAGCTCCTAAGCTCAACTCAATATCGAGAACTTGGCCAACCCAATACCATATGATGTGATGTTAACGGAATATATCAGGACAATTCAACTTATACCATGCTTTACACCTATACCTCGATACTATCTTATTTCACTTTGTAGACATTGACACTTCAGTTTCAAGTTGAAACTGTTGCCCTGTAAATACTTTTTTACTTTGCATTTGTAATATTGTTTGTAGTGGATGTAGCATTTTCCCCCGATGCAAAACTGATTTGTCTAATGCATGACCGGATTATAAATTTGGGTATCGTAATTATGTGCGAGATATACTTCCTCCTCTATCTATCATGATCTTTATATGACCGGTCTATCAGTCTGCCGTAGCTTTATCTGGTTGTTCGAGGTCACGAACGTCTACTAGCGTCTCATACATTATCATAGTTGAACGTGTAACATTTTAAGCTCTTCTTTCTTGCTTAGCAGCTTTCTTCTGTTTGTCAGCCTTTGCTTTAGCTTGATCGGCCCTGTGGACGGTCGACCTTGTATCAGCTCTATCTCTTACAAAACATGTTGGCAGAAGGAGCTGAAAGTGATGATATGCATTTGCTGGAGATAGCGGAAAAGCTACAACTCACCTTTGCTTATCCAGAGCTGCCTTATCTCTATCTCTTCTTTGTTGAGCTGCACTTTTCTGAGCTTCCTTCTCCATCTGAGCACGGAAAGCGACTTTCTCTCGATTCAGATTAGGTGCAAGTAAGTCGACTACGTGTTCACAACGTATCAGCTAAGTATGAATTTTTACACGAATTTACAGATGCTCGTTTTTACACTACCACATGTCATCTGAAGCAGGTTTTCTTTCGCTCGAGCACCTCCTCCATGATCGAATCCTTTGCTGAGAGGAAACTCGTCACTCACTTTCTTGCTGTTTCCTGTATTTCTTCTTCTTCCCATCCAATCGCAAAGCTTCTTCAACCATTCTTCTTCTTTCTTCAGCAGCTTTCTTTTCTTCTCCTTCATTCGCTTTACCTACTTTGGGAGGTGCGTTTGGGTCTCTTTCGTTTCCAGCTATCGCGGCTTTCACTTCATCTTCGGAGGCGTCGACATAGGCGTATTGCCTTAATAGGGCTTTACGTTGAGCAGCGCGTAATTCTTCTTCGGTTAATGACGATAGAATATCAGAAGGTTTGGGTGGTGGTGAAGGTGACCTCACTATATAGAGCACGTCAACATCTTGATAAGTGAAATCCTGTCTGATTCTGACGATGCTTATTGACGATATCGCCCTTCAGAATCGCGATGACGATGTACTTACCATCTTCTTCAACTTCCTCATTCCTTTCTTCATCAAGTCTCTTCAGTCTCTCTTGCTCATCAACGACGTTTCCTAGCATCTCATCTACACCTTCCTCTGGTAGTATACCCTATTTATTATTGTCAGCTACTCACCTTCTTCTATGCTATTGAAGAGCCATACTTACACCTTCAACAACGCCCTCCAACATCCCTTTCGCGCCTTCCAACTTTTCATCTCTTTCCAGTCCTTCTTCCTCAATGAATCGAGCCATCATCTCGACCTAGTGGGAAGTATTGTCAGCCTACAAGTCATACATGCCATTTGCTGTACTGGCTTGGGAACAGTCGAAAGACTCAGATACTATATGCGAACGGGCGAGAATAGCGGTAAAACTTACATCATCTTGAGGAACGGTCAAGGATAGACCCTCCAGCTGATCAACGATGTATCTTTCCAAAGCTTGTGCTGAAGATTCAGCTTCGTCAGACGAAGACATTTCGCTTGTCGGTTCCGTGTCGGACTTCAGCTTAAGTCCACAATCCACTCTTTCCAGCTGAACAGCTGTTCACGATGATGTTGCAAAGACGAACAAGGAAGAAGCAGAGATGACAAGTTTACAAGGTGATTAAATGATTGAATAAAAGGTCAAAAAGTGGAGGGGCAATTTGTTGTGACTTTTCTCAAGACGATGAGCTGATTGTGGCGGATGAGGCGAGCCAGCGTGGCAAGATGAAAGGTATAACGATACTGTACAATCGTTTTCGCAATTCGTATCTTATATGCTCAGCTGTCTCAAGAAAGGCGATGACGTTATACGAGGACGGGGAAGCTTGGTCTATCGAAGGCATGAGGGAAATATCTCTCGAAAGTATACAGCCTTATTTCCCAGGTATCTATCGTCTTTTTAGCCCTCTCGGATCCAATTTGGCGGGATGCTCTGCTCAATCAGTGCAATCAAGCAGCAAACGAACTTCCGATTGTGGATAGTCCATGAGCTTCTCAACAGGGCATGATATCTACAGACCTCTTGCCAGTTGCCGCTGAGCATTTATCCCGCTATGGTAGGTTCACATTTGGTTTCTTTGTGATTTGAAGGGCATGCTGTACTGAGTCGGACAGATTCATCATATTGTAGAAGCCAAACGACCGATTGGATGGCTGACCAGCAGGTTGGATGCTTAACCTCTTGTGTTCCTCGTGGTATCGAATGTCCCTACGCCAATTTTGACTATGTTCTAGTCTTGAGAGTCATATATCATATACATGTAGTCATTGGCAACCTTTCAATCCATTCATCCCCTTGTAACCTTAGCTTCCTTTCATGCCCCTTCCTACTTCCTTTCTCCTCCCAAGATCCAGATCACCTCCACCCCCTCCAGACAAATCACAATTTGCGTCTGATATGAATATGTCTTTTGTCTTCTTTCTCCCATCCTGGAAAAAGGAAGAGAAAGATCTTCCTTGAAAGGTTTGCTATTTCGTCACCCTGTGATCTAAGCTATCTTCGATTTTTCTTTAAATAGACTTGGCTACACTCGGATTGTGCTCTACGTTCAACATAACCTTCAATATACAGTTTCAATCTGCTGTCTTGGGAGTTACTTGTACTACCATATTGACCAATTTTGGTGAGTTGTTTGAAAGTTTTCGTGATTGATAAAGCTGATATTTCTGTTTTCAGGATCAGGAATCGCGTTATTGAACAATACAGTATCGACATCGTTGAAAATATGTATTTCTTCCCACCTACCATGTATCCTGATGGATCATTCAGCTCTCATCTAGCCGTTCATCCTCCACCTCATCCATGTTCTGGAGGACTCCCTTTTTCCGGACAAGCATCCATTCATCCCGATAATCCTTCCCAATCATATCATCCTGTATATAGTCCACCTCGAGCCGAATCTTCACTCGAATCTCGTCCAGTCTCAGCACCGATATCAGCATCAGCACCAGCACCAGGGCCGCCGCCAGCACCAGCACCAGCACCAGCATCCGACGTGATTCCGATATCTCATTCTCATCAACAAGGACTCCCACTCCTCATACCAAACGCACGTGAAGGAAGCGAGAGGGAAGGACAGGGAGAAATACCATATTCATATATAGCTTCGCATTCGCCCCCGAGATACCTCTCATCCTCTCCCCCTATATACAAAGCATTACCTTCTCCAAGTGAGGGGACTCTGCTCTTAGCACCTCCACCTAATTTCTACGCTTCAACATGTCCGTTGACTCATGCTCATGCTCATTCTCATTCTCATTCTCATTCTCATTCTTTGAGTGAACTACCCACACATTCCTGTCCGCATTGTTTCACTCTTCACCATCATCAATCGGACACGCGCTTGAACGAATTAGTAGGTAATGGTAACGATTGGGTAATCACTCTTTTGATTCTATTGAATTTCCTCGTATGGGGAGCCGTAGGATATGGATATTGGTGTGAATACACTCAAGGAACAAGGTGGGATGGATTGGGTGATATAGGTAGAATCGGCTGGTGGAGATTCTGTGATAGCGAAGAATGTCATTGGGCTTTTGTAGATTATTAGATCCAGCTCTCTCAGCTTTCTCAGCTCTCTCAGGGTTATGAGTTCTCGCATTGAACAAGTACATATTGTAGAAATGATGTACTGTATATGGTAGTCTAAATTGACTTTGGATAATTTTGTTGCACAGTAACTGTCTATCGTACATACTGTATTCATCGTGTCTGTCCGTCTTGTCAACTGTACCTTGCCGCCATCAACAAATTCAAATATTGAACTTCCCTTTCATGTCAAAGATACTAAGTTGTCCGCTGAACATGACTTTGAGTCATAAAGCTCCGAGTCTACGGCATGAATATGACAGGTCCAAATATTCAAGAACACAAAATGCCTCTTAGAATACACAAAATCCCTTCAACGACGACGATCCGCTCCTCAAAGACTATATGTTCCTGTACGAGTCTGTTCGTCTTGACTTGGATACCTTGTCAAGAACAAGAATGACAAATCAGACACTTCCCATTCTAGCCAACGCTTTCTACAGAGGTCGAACAATTACAAAGAGTTGCCGGCACAAGTAGTACTCAGCGAGTCGGTTGTCAAGGACACTTGACACTGGTATTCCAGAAGGGACCCAAAGATGAAGATACGTCAGATCAGACTGTGAAGGTGAGATAGAGTAAGTAAGGTCTCGATGAATCCACATGATCCATGGTGAGGAGAGATAGCTGTACATGGTTGAATATGTTCTACGCCTCGGATATATGATGATCTGTGGCTACGATGTCGCAACATTACGAAGAAACAAGAAAACAAATGAAAAAAAAGGCATTTTCAGATCAATGACCTGGTGTTAGTAGAGAAGGTATGAGCTCAAATTGATATTGTAGATAAAGCATCGTGTGAATATGCATCCACCGTTTGATGAGTAAGAGTATATGTTGCTTGTGTAATACAGATTGATTGGTAGATTACCCACCAGTGAGGCTAGTAATATACGTTGTGGGAAGTATTGTTTACAAATGGATAAATCCATTTTTCGAGTACACGATGTATTTTTACACAAACAAGTCAAAGATTTGAGCTACTTTTGATATTTTCCAGGAGGATACAATACAACAAGATCTGATATCCTGCCCAAAAAAACGATATCTAATTGTTCTAACTATGTTTTCCTTTTCTCCCAAATCTCTTGAGCCTTTTTCAGTCTGCACAGTCAAGCAAAATAACGTTAGTACACGTTTACTTAGAGGGTGACCGACCAACTTCCACCTTCACTCCCAAATCTCACGTCTTCTCCTTGTATCTATACAGAACTCAAAGCAAAAATTGACTTACCTCCATTCACAACCTTCTTCAAATTCACACCAACCACATCTCCTAGTTTCTTCCAACGTGACACCTGAAGGTTCTCTCTCTCCCAACCAAAACTGAAGTACGCTTTCCAAATGTCTAGCTAGAGTTAAAGGTGAATGGGTGAATCGATGTGTTCCTATTATTGATCCTGAAGGTAGATTATCTCCTTCATCTCTCTGTGAAGGAGAAGGAGAAGAAGGTGCCTGTTTGCTTGGACTTATACCGTTTTCACTTGGATGTTGTGATGACACATGATCTAGTTGTGATTCGATCGGCTGAGAAGACGAAGGTGTCTTTAGGACTGCGGCTGTCCCTTCACTCTTTTCCAAGTCGTTCTCGAGAGTCTGGTCATTCTCTAAATCTGGATTCAAACTCATTTCAACGGCCCAAGCGAGTTCGTCTTCTTCTTTTTGATCATCGTCATCTTCTTCTTCACCCCAGTATATCCTTTCGCTAGCTCGAGTGGGTGGTCTTGGCGTATCTGAATTACTTTCGGGTTCTTCAGTCCTCTCGAATATCATCGAAGAATCCGATTCTTTGGCCAGTTCAATCCCGTCAGTGGCGACAGGTGCAAGGTTATTAGATGTCGGTATTAGAGATTCAGTGATTGCAAGTTGTATCAAACGTTCTTCCTCTACTTGAATCGCGTCATCTCCATCTTTCATCTCAATAGGGTCCACAGAGAACAGAGACGGCGGTGGTTCTTCACCTTCTTTTTCTTGTCCAGCTTGATCTATCGTACTTTGTCTTCGACGTTTATTCTTTCTTTCGCGTGTACGTTTCTGTTTCTTCTTGCCTCCCGCCCGTCTGTATACTAACTTCAGTAGATCTTCTGTTTTACCTCTACATCCTTCCTCATTTTGCTTCTCCTTGCCTTTTCCTTTCGTGTTCGTTCTCCCTTTGACTTTGCTATTCGAAGGTGGTGTGGGTGTACCAAGTCCCAATTCATCGATGTATTTACCCAGAATGATTTGCATATCTGTCAATGTTTTAGCTTGATCAGAACCAAAACGAAGTCCATTCCCTATGACGACCAGTTGACCTTGATTCAAGAATTCCTCGGAGAAAGAATTCAGTGGATTCAGGTGTAAATGATCGAATATTGTATCCCACGAAAAGGGATTACGACTGGGCAATATTGATGATGAATTAGCGATCCCGATATTTGCTAACATCGCATTCGGATTTGAGTTTGAAATCGTAGTCAGATTTGAGACTGACGCGGAGTTGGAGTTGGAGTTAGGTGTATTACTATTCGAATAAAGTAAGATGGAATCCAACAATTCTTTATATAACATAACCTGTAATCTACCTGCTAATGTATCTTCTTCTTTTGGAAGTACGTTTGAAGCTCTAGTTTTAGAATCTGATACGAACAATTTATGTGTTTTTGGTTTGACAGTGATATCTGATCGACGTGAATCTGCTTTATCATTTTTCGCTTTGGATGGTGAAAAGAAAGATGTGAGAGTTGTTTGAGACGTAGTTGAATTATCAGGATTATCAGACGAAGATATCGGTATGGGTTCACGAACAATTTCATCCTTTTTTAAACAAGTCAACATCGCTCGCCCTCCCTTCTATTTTATTGAACAAGAAGAAAGCGAATGTATCACTCACGATAACACCATACACTAAAATACCTTTAACAAAGCCTACTACAGGTAATTCACGACATTTGCCTAAAGTCAATAAAGATTCCAAAGCGGCCAGCATATTTAAGAACCTGGTTTAAATTGAACATGATCAGCATTGTCCTTCGCTTTTCCACTTCCATTCTGATTCTGATTCTGATTCTGATTCTGATTCTGATTCTGATTCTGATTCTGATTCCTGATCCAAGTGCATGTAAAGTGAAATCCAAGGATTGATTTGATCATTTATATATAAATAATGAAAAGATATCCAAAATGACTCACCTTAATCCCCAAATATCTTCAGGAGTTGTAATTGGAATCTTGATTTCTTCAGGATGTATTTCCCTTTCCAATCGTTTATGTATTTTCTTAACGTAACGAATTCACAAGAGCACCAGAGCACAAGAGCGATTCTAGTCAGCCTTAAGTCGCTGATTTTCACCCTTTCGAAAGTCTAGATTCGTTACACTCACCTCTCCTCTCTTGAGGATTTTTTCTTTATCTTCCACTTTTAGTTTATTGACGACTATCTCATTCCCTGCAGTCGATTTGATTATATCAGGTCTTTGAGAGGGTGGTAGAAATGGTAGTGTTCTCAATCGACTATATTCATCAACACCGATCAGCACGGGCCGATTCCGTCAATATGATCATCAGGGACCATTGGGAACATATACTCACTAATCATACTATTGCACCCAACAGAAAAGATCCGAGACAGAAAAACAGTCATGAGTATCTCTTCCTGTAGATGAGAGTGACCACCGTTTTTGCAAGACATACCTGAGTTTCACACCATACAGGACCAACTAAATCCGATACACTCAAATAACCTTTCTTTCTGAATTGTTCAAAAGGGCTTAATCTTTCTATCCCTCCTTCATCGACTTCACCTGCTCCTGATCCTGACCCTGATCCTCCTCTCTCCCCTTCTTCTTCTTTTCCCTCCGGTCCAACTAGTGGTCCCGGAAGACCGTTGATGCCCAAATGGATTGGTAGATCTTCTATATCCCTTGTGACTTGCTTATGTATCACATTCGCACTATCATCCTCAGATTCAGTGCGAACGAGATTAGGTTGAGATTCAGCAGCTTGTAAAGCTAATTCCAATTCTTCATCATATGGAATATCAATACCAAATTCGTATTCATCGTCTTCATCGTCGAGGTCAACATCCATCGAATGTGGTGAATCGCCATTACCAGGAAAAGGGATTTCATTCATCGCGCTGAGTATACATCATCGTGTTCTTGACATCGATCTATACAGTGCCTATCATATCGTTGCTGATCGTCAGGGGTTTCGTGAGAAGATATATACTATGCACAAGTGAAGAGAGAAATGCTGGTTGCAAGCATATACTATAATGCGATTGATTGATCGTAGTTGACGCAACATCAACATCAACTGGAAACAAAAAAGAGGTCAACCTCCACTCGATGATGAATATGCTGGCAATGCATCTATCAGGAGACTCATCGTTGGTTCGGATTTGACAACGATGGTCACTGCTGCTGCTAACATGTATCCACCGCAATCCGCAGCCTGCGACAACCACGCACAACAGCTAAAAGCGTAACTCCATCCTGCTGCATCTCGTAATATATAAAAGAAAACAGTTCTCTGTGATAACCACGACCCATAACCAATAACCACGAACCGGATAAAAGGCAATCGTAAACTAAGGAGAAAGAAGCGGAGATGACTAAAGAAAGATTTTATGTATAGATCAGAAATGAGTCAGATAATGGTAAAGAAAGGATTTGACTTTTGTGAGAAAGATCTGTATAAATGCGAGGTAGTGGTAGGTGTTCGTTTTGATAAAATAGTTAATTTTAGATGAAAAAAAAACTATTTTGACGGAAGAAGATATTAAGGAAGAACGAAAAAATCAAGTTTGAATGGAGTGTTCAACTCAATTCATCGTTTATCCGGAACCACCCTGATAGAAAGAAACGAAAGCAAATCAGCAATTTGTAATTAAAAATGAATAATAATGAGGCCAACACAATTCAACTCACAGAGTAGACTTTACCGAACATCAACTCTTGCATTTTGTCGTAAAGAGACAAAACACCAGCACCGGCAACACCACGGAGGATGTTAGCACCGGCACCTTTGAAGAGTGATTTGACACCTTCCTTGGCAACGATTTGAGAACCGGCGTCAACCATGGACTTGTAGTGGACGGCACCACCTGAAGTCATCATCATTCGTCGTCGGATGGTATCGAGAGGGTATGAAGCGAGACCAGCACCGGTGGTGACGGTCCAACCGAGAGCGAATGAGGCGAGGAAGTTACCTTCGAGGGGACCAACGAGGATGACGGGTTTGACGGAATCGTAAAGACCAAAGTAGAGACCTCGGTAGACAATGATACCAACAACGGAGGGAACGAAACCTCTGTAAAGACCGGCGATACCATCGGAAGCGAGGGTCTTCTTGTAAACATCTACCAAACCGTTGAATTGTCTAGAACCACCTTTCTTGGCAGATTTGTTGTCGTTGGCCAATCGAGTTCGGGCGTAATCGAGGGAGTAGACGAAAAGAAGAGAAGAGGCACCAGCGGCACCACCGGAAGCAATGTTACCACCGAACCATTTCCAGTAACCTTCGGATTTCTTGAAACCGAAAAGAGACTTGAAGTAATCTTTGAAGGCAAAGTTCAAAGCTTGGGTGGGGAAGTATCGGATAACGTTGGCGGTGTTACCTCTCCAGAGAGATACCATACCCTCCTCGGCGTAGGTTCGTTTGAAACAGTCACCGATACCCTTGTAAGGGGTAGAGAGACGACCTTGTTTGATCCTGTGGTGGAATGCGAGTGGTCAGCGAATTGGTCGTAGAAAGGAGATGTCTTTGCTTTCGCTCCACAATAATGTGAAACAATTGAGTGGAAAAACTCACATCTCATCTTGGTTTTGAACCAAAAGCTTGATTCGCTCAATGGGGGCAGCGGCGGTCTTGGCGACAGCGGCGGAAACACCACCCATCAAGAAATCGGTCAAGAAAGCTTTGGCATCCTTTGGTTTTTTTACGACGTCGGCCATTTTGCTGTGAGGTTTCAAGACAGTCAGTCAGGATAAGACGTCCGAAGGAGACAGTGCCAGTCGTAGCCAATCGACGAGGAGAGAATGGTATACGCCATGGTGCACGGTACTTGGACGTAGCACACAGACACATCGCAGCAGTGGGTACCGACATGTTAGAGACTGTTGAAAATTCTCCAATCGTTCCACGCGTAACGTTGTATCCCCATGCTGCTCGACCACTCCCAGCTCTCTCAAGTGCGACTGATTTCTCTCTCCTCCTCCTCCTTGGAAATGGCATATAGATGTGAGAACGGTATACTCACAATACGCTTCACTACCTCGTTACAGAAAAAGAAGAAGGAATAAGAGTGGGGACTTGAAGAAGTAAAAAGGAGAAGAAAGAAAGAGAAGTGGAAAGTTCAAGTTTGAATTCGTTTAGAGGTTACACTCTCTCACTCTCACACTGTATTCTCATTCGCTCATAATACCCCCCAATCTCAGTGAAATTTCCTTATCACACACACACACGCGCACACGGAACAAATGAAAAAAAAAAAAAAGATGGCACCCCCCCCCTATACAACGGCATTATCGGAAGAACCCGGGATCATCTAGCAGTGGCACTCGGTGTTATATTCAGTTTCGCAGGTGTCTTCTTGTGGCACAATCTCCCTTCAGAGCCATTTCAACCCCGCCAAAGGATCACTTACGTAAAAGAAGACGGTCCGGGTGTCCCGGTTGACGGTGATCTACGGCTTTAAGCGGGGAGCAGGTTGTAGAGAAGGAAAAGCATCACAGTTGTCAGTGTATACAGCATAGAGATGTTTGACGATCTACTACTGAAGAAGGGTTGTCGCATTCAAAGTACGTCTGTATACTGGCTTTCGAAGTGGGCCGATATCACAGCATAATTCCGGAAATTGGTTTGACGAAAATCTGGACTCGAGATAAATGCAGCCGCCAGACTGCACGATATCTCGTGCTTTTCTTACAAAACGCTATGTGGACGCCCACTTTCTGGAAAAGATATACTGATTTTGAGAAATGTCCACTCTACGTATTGACTTCGACTTGACACTGATATACTCATCACGGGTTAATATCGACCACTGCCTGCAAAGGCGGGAAATCCCATACTGGCAATCTCCGAAGCTGGCCAAGTAATGGAAGGTGATATTGACAAGTATATGTTTTCAGTCGCTGCGGTTGTGACTTGGCCGGTAACATGATCCGACATCGGCGGATCCAGGTTGCCTCAGCTGTGTTGTATTTCAGAACTCTTGGCAGCCTTTCACTACACATGTGAAATCTTGCCTGATACGATCCGGTTCTTATCATTTTCCTGCAAGTTTGTCAAGTTATTTGGGTGGTTATACACTTTAAGTATTAGATCAAAAGATCGCAAGTAAATTTACACGATAACGAGGTCAAGGGTCGTTGTGCAGTCCTTGTAAGTGAATGCATGAAGAGAGATCTGTCAATAGTATGACTGCTGGTGAAGTAATTGATCAAGGTTGTAGCATAAACTCCATCAAATAGGTAAGTCTGCTCATTTGGAAAAGGTCACAACAGCAACTTGTCTTCTTTTCTCCGTCGACTGAAATTATTGATTTTGCACAGGTTGATCGTCAATACTATCGGATCAAAGGTATGCACTGTTCAGTATTTCATGAGGACGGACTGAGTCTTTTACGAAGGAGTGAGAGGCTGTAAGTTATTTACGGTCAATCCCGTCATTGATAAATGCGTTGAGTAGTTCTGCATGAATCTGCAACTTGAAATTTGTTATGATACCAACATGATTACAACAAATTACGTTTTAGTGATTATAAGTGATCTGTCATTGTATTATCGAACAATTTCCGGTTCCTCTTTGAATCGCTCAATTTATCATAGCAGATTCGTCCTTTGGATGAAATCGAAGCAGCCAGTTCCATTCACTCCCTACATCGATTGACTCTCACATGAGGATTTTCAAACTTTCTCGACGATCATTTTCGTTCCTCCCCTTCGTTTTAGTTTCGAAATTCCCCAAATCAAAAACATCCATTTTATTTAGCTTACCTTTTGTTGTGGATTTTGGTGTATGTATTTTGTATTTGGTTGGGGCTCAACGGATTTAGACCAGATTGCAATCGAGGTCCGTTCCACGAAAAGAAGGGGAAAAGGGGAGTGGGAAACAGGAACGGGGTTCCCTTGGTACCCCTGGGTTAAGACTAGGATTAGGGGCTAGGGTTTTGCAAGGACGTGATAGTGCGGTCACATTGGGCGTATCGATAAACAACGCTGTTATTTACTTTCAATCGATACATTACTATTTTTACTTTACATTTCATTAACAGATTTATGTTTTTGTTGTGCTTTATGTGATTATACCCTTCTTGTAAACATGCTCGAACGAGGGTTGAGTCTCACCATTGGGACGTCGGATGGGAATAGTGCCAGAAAAGCTTATAACGATAAAATTCAGAACTATCATAACAACGCGACTTTGGTTGTATCGGAGATAAAATATTATTATATGAAAAATAGGACTGCGCTTCACCTTCATGTTTGATGTTCCTGTGACGCCTTTAATCCCTTGTTCTCATTGCCCCTCCGATATATATATATAGCCTGGAATTCAGGGGTGGGTGGATGGTCTGATACATCCTATTTACGCGGGAAACTCACAAGGTAGATCAAGGGGGGGGGTTGAGACAGGAGAGGAAGAACAGGAACAGGAAAAGCACAAGACCAAAATACCGAGAAATGCAATTTGTACGTGATTTACGGTCTTTGCTCCTTCTTCACTTGCTCTACTTCTCTACTCTCTTCTTGTTTATATTATTTGTTTGACTGCTCTTGTCGCTCTTTCTCTCTCTCTCTTATCTGGGCTCTGTTATGAGAATATGATGATGATGATGATATTTATGATGATGCATATTTCATAAAGGAGGAAAACTACGCAGGTGCAAAGTTTAGTTTTTACATGCACAGTTAGTTACTTATTTTTCAAAATTTGAGGTAATCTCATCATCGTTTTGTTTCATTTCAAACCTCCATCACTCATCGTTTACTATACTTCTTCATTCCTTTTGTTTCCCCCCTCATAACGTATAACATATACACATACATAATTCACCTACTCTACGCTTCCCAAAGTCATTTGTGAACAAAGGAAGAGAACAAGCAATATCATCATCAAGATCAGTTCTTTGCGTCATTCTAGGATCTATCATCATTATCATATAACATACACACTCATTTCGTTCAGCAAATCAAAACACCATCTAGAAAAATCTCGCAGCAACAACTCCCCTTCCTCTCATACGGCAATATACATAAATATATAACATCATTCCCTTTGTTCACTTTGAATACGAGGACACGCCTAGTCATTCAGTTGGTTTCGAAATCTATTTGGATCGAAATCAAGCAGCCATCGATTCGCCTCTTCTACCAAATTTGGACATTTTCTTTGCCTTTTTACTTTCAGTTATCTCCTTGCTCTGCCATCGTTTCTTGGGGTGTGTGTACAGGTGTTCTTGATCAATAGATAATCATTGCATCTTGTTACTTATCACTTGAACGTCAATAATCCCTACCAATAGATCAAAGTCAAAATGACACGGACCAACATGATGAACCTTTCAACGTTATTCGCCTCTATATCAATTCTCGCAGTAGCTTCATCTCAATCGTTGACATTATACACAGGTGATCAAACTGCTACAGCGACTTCAACTGCATCAGCTGCAAATGGAACATACACAGGATTAGCAGCATATGATCCAACGACTTTAACACCACCCACACCACCTTCACCTGCTGTAACTTCATACACATTAACACTGCCAACCAACGCACAAGGCGTCATCGATGGTGGACATCAATTATCGATTTCGCAAAAAGGTAATTTCTTAGGTTTTTCAGTGGAATTGTCAATTGCAAACTCATTGATGGGTGCAAGTTCAACTAATATGAAAGTACCTTTCTTGAATTATATGGCAAATATACAGAATAGAGCTGGATCAGGGCCAATTATAAGAGTAGGCGGTAACAGTCAAGAAGGATCTTCAATATTCGTAGGTGGTTTAGAAGATGGTGCTATCTTGGATAAGATAAAAGTTTCCTCAGGTGTCGTGAGTTCTGCTTCTGGGGTTGTGCTGTCCATGTGATATGCTGATGGTTTGCATGGTTTTATTGCTTAGACCGATACACCACTCATCAACTACTCGCTCGAATTATTCTACTTGATGGCGAATATCACTTCATTAGTAGGAGCAGATTGGTATTTCGGATTATCGTTCAACGAATCAGCCGTTGATGATCCAACCGGTAATGTCCCAATCGCAGCTACATGGGCACAAGAAATTTTAGGTGAACATCTATTAGCTTTGAGTGTCGGTAACGAACCTGATCTGTGAGTATGGAGTTAATCCTCCCCTTTGAATATCATATATTCCAAATTCAACTGAAACTGATTTGGGACATTTTATACAGATATGTCGATCACAACAAACGAGAATCAGGATGGGGTCTATCAAATTATGTTTCTGAATTCGATGCAATGACACAATCAATCTTAACTCAAGGTCAATTAACTGATACAACAGCATTTATTGGTCCTTCAACATGTTGTCAAGTAGTTGGATTTGAATTAGACGATGTCTTCAATGCTGGTTGGTTTGAATCAAATGTGAACAATCTAGCAGCTGTATCAGTTCAACATTATCCCACGAATAACTGTAAAATCAATGGAAATGTAATCAACGCACAAGATATTTTCGCCGATTTCTTGAACCATACTTCAGCTCAAGCTCAAGTCAGCCCCTATTTAGGAAACGCAGCAACTGTTCAAAGCGCTCAAAGGGAGTTAGTAATGTTGGAAACCAATACTGCTTCTTGTGGTGGTTTCCCTGGTTTAAGTGATTCTTTCGGTGTCGCTTTATGGTAAGTAGCAAAATAGCATGACATCTCCTTATTCATCTTGGTTAATTTGTGTTCTTTGGTCTTCTATAGGATGACCGACTACGCACTTCAAATGGCTTGGGGTAACTTCACAACTGCTTTAATGCATGTCGGTGGTCAAAACGTATACTATAACGTGAGTATGCTGGGGACCTGCACTCGAAAAAATGTAAAGGAAAGTAAGCTAAATTGTATCATACGATCGCGTATATAGCCATTCACACCGCCCCCTTCAACCGAATCAGCCAGTAAACAATGGACCACAGGATCCATCTATTATTCGACTTTAGTCATTGCCGAAGCATTTGGAAAATCAAACGTATCAAAAGTGGCTGATTTAACACCTACGTCAGATCAAGATGCCAATTCAATCTATCATTCCATTTATGGAATCTACGAGAATGACGCACCCACAAGAGTTGTCTTATTCAACTACATAGACGATAACACAGGTGCAAGTGATTTACAAACCACCATAACGGTTGATTCAAGTGTGACATCGGTATCAGTGCGATATTTAAGAGCGACAAGTGTATCTGAACAATATGATATAACATGGGCGAATCAAACGTTAGGAACATCATTCGCATCTGATGGTAGATTATATGGAACGCAAGACACTACCACTATAACATGCTCAAACGGGAACTGTATAATACCTGTACCTGCACCATCTATAGCATTAGTCTTCTTAACATCAGACGCATTGACAAACTCGAATCCGACAGATGATGCTAAAACCGAATATGAAACTTCTATAGTTGGAACAGGAAGTGCAACAGTAAACAAGCAAGCACTCGAAACTTCAAACGGCCAATCAGTTTCAAATTTAACTGGAGGTGGAACTTCCAAAGGTTCAGCTTCTTCTGCTGAACCTTTACTGCTATCAACATCAGGATTCAAGAATGGATTGATATCAATCATAGGTATTACGATAATAAGTTCATTGCTATTACTGTAATAATGAGGATGAGGGGATTTGCAACAAAGGCTCATGTTTCAGAATGGACTATATTCAAAAATTCATACTGTGGTACTCTTTGTTTCCTTTATACACGCAACTTGTTCTTCTTCCACCTTTCGAACTTCTTTACTTGCATGTTCTTGCTCGCATCGTTCTTCCATGATTCCTTCAGTATTTTCACGTCAATTGGGACAATTCTGTTTTGTTTTGAAGTAATTCATTCAGCTTATTTGTTCATATATATTATCTCATGCTTGTACAATACAATTAATATACACATTCACATACAAATATATACACATATGCAGTCTTTTTAACATTTCGTGCTTGATACATTGAGATCTGTGAAGAACCAGTTGAACTACCTACAAGCAAGTTTCCACCGCCCATTACACCTCCACCGACACGTCCACCTTTTCTTTTTTGGTGTGATCTAGCAATTTCCTTCCGACCAACTTTGTTCATGTTCACTTTTCCTCTTTTCTCGTCCCACATAAATCATAAGAGCAGACTTGGTCTTAATCGCTGTACTCTTTGCTATTTTCTCTGGATCTGGAGGTAAAGCTGTCAGCCAAGAGTGATACAGTATACGATGTCCAAAGACAATTCACATCTGCCTTCGTAAGTGTTCACGATGGGGATTCACGTTGATTCGCGATACATCACCATTGTTGTTTGCTTCAAGCAAAGGATTACTGACGTCTGATCCGATATGGATATGAAGGCACGATTTCTATCAGGATCCCACTTCTATCACTTTGAGCGTCTACATCAAAGGATATGGAGGGGAGAGTGTCAAAAAAGACGTCAAGGTTATAATTGAAGAACGGAAAGTGAGTAGTAGCTCAAAATTCAAACAATGATATTATCAAGGTTGAGAATTCGGTGATGGAGAGTGTGAATTGAATCCTCACTTTTTTCATTTGATTTCGATGAAGTTATATTGAGGATGATAGATTCCTATCTGTACGAGGTTCTCCACCGATAAACATATATCATCTCCCAAGGGAAAATAAGAGCAGTGTAGATGGGATGGGTTGTTGTGATTTTTGCCATTGAAGAAGACTGACAACTTATCTTCATCTATCAACTGAATATAGATAACAATAAATCTACCTTCCTTATCAGCTGGAAATGGGATCGAAAGTCGTGAAATCATCTTTGAGCCTTTATACGATCTTATCAATCCTGATCAAAGTACTTTCAGAGTCCTAAATACCAAAGTGAGTCTTAGTCTCGCATTCTCGCTGTGGTCCTAAAGGAGAGGAGTAAGAAGTATATTACATGTAATCTGGAAGAATATTGGACTTTACATTTCCCTGCAAACCCCGTATCCGTCTCCATCTTCGTCTTCCCAGCTGCGGGACTATTCACCGACATCATATATTGATACTGATACTGATACTGATACTTGACGCCATAATAGATCGAATTGAAATTATCGAAGACAAATCCAATTAATTGGCCAACGATCCTCTCTAACCCTTCAAGACCCACCCCTTCCAATCCGACTATCATCAAATCCAATCCCTCTTCTTCTCCACCGATAAATCAAGGTAATGCTGGACCATCAACATCAGCACCCGAATCCACATTTGCAAAGCCAGAAGTGGCAGTAGGAGAGGGCAGTAGGAAGAAAGAAAAGAAGAACTGGGATAAAGTGTTGCAAGATGAAGAAGAAGATGAAGGTGAAGGTGGAAATGATAACAAAGATCCTGTATGTCATCATTTTTGTCCTCTTGAGCAGCGAGAAAACACTCTCCTTGAAACTCAAATGTGAACTGTGGCTGTGGCTGTGGCTGACTCTTTACATCTTGCATTTCGTTTCGGTACAATTAGAACTCAGGTGGCGATGCAGCATTACAGAAATTCTTTTCACAAATATACGGGAACGCAGATCCAGATACGAGAAGAGCGATGATCAAGTCTTTCACTGAGAGTGGCGGGACTACTTTGAGTACAGATTGGAGTAATATCGGAAAAGGTGAGTGAGACAATTGATCACCTTCTATTTGATCTTCGCTGTGGACCGAATGTGCTTTTCATGGCTAGTTGAAAATGTACCATGAATCGATGGGTTAAAGGGAGAAAAGACGAGATGGAAGCTTGAAAAAAATCTACGCTGATATATCGTAATTCTCAATTCGCAGAAACGACCCCAGTCAGACCGCCTGAAGGAATGGAAGCGAAGAAGATGTAATCTGTCAATTTCCACATAGAAAGCAAGGCAACATGCAAGGTAGATTTGATCAACAAATAATCATGGCAGTAAGAGACAAGGTCTGAATGAATGTTGCCATTTCATGTATAGTATAACGGGGAACAAAAGCAAAGATTGCGAACCAATAGGGGTAATCTTAGTCATTTACGCACACAAGTCCTGACTCGTGATTGATAAGCAGTTTTTGATAAAAATGTTATACTCCATCTCGATCATCTTCAAGTCATACAACCAATATCAAATGTACTTTCTAAAGCTCTATCAGACAACACAGAGTTCACCTTAAGAAGATTCCAATATATACAACATACTTTGATCTAACTATCTTACCTTCCTTCCCTTCATTAATGTCTCTCCTATGTGTAGTCTGAACGATTCGGCTTCCACTTGAGCTCCCTTTCAACTTTCAAGGATGTAATTATAATTCCAAATCACCATTCAGTACACCTTCCCAAAATTCCTCTTCCATAGTTTCCATTCCCAAACCTAAATCAGAAGATCTTTCCGCTCGATCATCGTCGTCGATTGCCATATTGGCTTGTCTGTTAACATTACCACTACCGTTACCGTTACCATTACCGTTGCCATTCCCATTTCCATTTCCATATCCATTTGTCCTTGTACTTGGTTGAGGTTGGAATTTCGATGGCACTGATGGTAGAGGTGGTGGTGGAAATGGAGGAGTTTGTGGGGAACGTGGATTCAATTCCAATGAAGCTTCATCGGTATCTCCTTTATCGTGTTGAGTAGCAATCCATAATCTCTGTTGACCTGGACTTAAAGCATTCTCTGTCCTACGATTAGACAATGGAGATGTACTTGGTCCACCTGCACTGCTTATACTATTTGCGTTCCTTATCATATTCGGATTTGGGATTCTCACTTTTAGTGAGGTCGACGAGGCAGATGATGAGCCGTTATCAGTGGTATTGGGTGTTGGTCTCCAATGATCATTTCTTAAACCTCTGTTAGGAGGATCAGGAGGGTTGTTAGGCCGGCTATGTGAGGAAAAGGACTGAGAGGACGATGAATGCGGAAGAGAGCTAACATGGGTATTAGGAGATTGAGACGTAGATGTGGAAGCTAAATTACGAGCTGAGAGTGATTGAGGTAAGAGTAATGGTCTAAGAGGCAGATTGAAGTTGGCTCTTGGTTCAGGAGGTCGAAGAGATATCGGTTGAGATAGATGAGGCTGAGGCGGAGGAGGACGATTATCGAATGTCGATCGACCAGAAGCATATGAAGAAAATCCTCTTGCGTTTGAATCGGGTCGTAATCGATCGATTGGATCTGCGAATTGACGAAAGAAGAATAATCAAGAATCAGAAACAACGCTCTTTCTTCCCAACATCTGAAAGATTTGAGAATCCAACCAACCTTCTCCTGACCATTCCTCTGATCTCGGTCTTTTTGATGAAGATCCGTCTCCAGCCCCATACCCTGGAGCATTTCTTGGTCCAGTCGGTGGTCTTTGTCCTCCGAATCGACTATTCGTAAAGCCTTCCTCGTACATTTCGTCAAGAGGATTCATCCATATTCTGTTTCCCACACCACCTCTATCTGTATTTGTTACACCGTTTGGTGCGCCGTTAGGCCGAACTGCCGATCCTGCTCCTCGATCATTCAGAGAGGGAAGGGGATGACTCGAGTCGACGGCGTTTCGACTCGCGTATGCGGAGTCCGGTCCTTGAAAATATTGCTGTTGAGAAGCAGATGGTGGTTCATCTGTTTCATCTCCATCTTCTTCTTCAGAATCGGATATGGTGAGATCGATAATATCATTGGCGGGCTGTATAGAGGATCGCGATGACGATGGTCCAGCAGTCGCAGGGGTAGGAGCGGGTGTAAGCCGGGGTGGGAGTGCAGATGCGACGGGGGTAGGTGGTGGTTTGTTGCCATTTACTGTTTTAGACAAAGGTTGTTCGTCTTCATCGTCATCGTCACTATCCGACAGTAATTCCACAATCTTCCTCTTGGAGCTAACATTCTCTGTTGCACCTCCGTTCGATAGAGGGGATGGAGCAAGATCTGGTTTCTGATCTACTACAGGTGGTGCAGCCACACCGTTTGTCGCCATCCAAGTTGCCGATCCATACTTATTGTCTTCTGTATGCCAGTCACCACTGGGCTCGAGGATGACATCGTCCACCGAGTCAGGACAAGCGTTCAGTATTGACAGAACGTAACTGTATAATGATTAGCAAGCTGAACTTCCATGCAAACCACATCGGACATACCCATCAATGATCAGATCTGGAAACTGTAGCTCTTTCCCACAATGTGGACAATGCCACTGAGGATGTTGAGCGTTACTCTCGATCCACCATTGTGCATCAAAGCATTGTATATGGGTACACTTTGACGATCGGACAGGCCGTGTCATTCGCATGTATGCGAGCTGTAGGGTACACGGTAAGCTCACATAGCGACGACGAGGTTTCGTTACACTCACAGGATCCTTCAGTGACATTACCGATGTACCCACTACGATATCATCATCTTCCTCCTGACGTCTCTTGACTGAAACAGAAAGTCAGCTGATCTTCGTTTTCCTATGCACTGGCTTTTACGTACATTCCGTTAATGACGCTTCCACACTAGTCGGTTCCAATCCTTTCAGACGATTCAGCAGTTCTTCCTTGGTTGTCATTTCAGCGAATACGATCTGATAGAAGAATCTCTAAAAACCATTCGCCATTATTAGTTACTCATTGGATACAGCCGTGATCGGAAAATCACCTTTGCGACATCTTTCCTTTTCCCAACTGTAGGTCCTGAATGACCTAAAGCTACAGATGTCATTCTCCCCGGTATTCTTGATAGACCATTTGCACCTTTCTCCAAATCGAATGGCGGTGCACTGCCTGCTTTCCCCCTTAAACCCTTCTCCTTGAATGAAAGTGGATAACCATCTACCATTATATCGGGGTTTGAAGGATACTCTATCGGTATTGATCGATTTGTGGGAACTGATTGACCTGGTAGAGGAGGCATTCCTGATGGTTTGAAGTGATCCGATGAAGTACAGAATAAGCGAACAGCGTAACGTGGATGAGAATTTGGATTATCCCTATATCAATTTGATTTCCATACAATCAGCAAATCAATCTTCCAACACCAACAAAAGGAAAATAGAGCTATAATTTACCTTGACATATTCAACCTTTCCAATACATCATTCGGTATCGAGAAGTTGGTTTTCCTTTCCCTTCTAACATGCGAGTTCTCGTTATGTGAAATATCTATTCATCAGTCGCCATCCATTTCAAAAACGAAACTCACCTGGAAGCATCTCAATACTTGTCAGAGCTTTGACAGGTTTCCACATTGGATTGGGCTTCCAATCTTGTAAAGTCGGAGGTTGGCCTTTGAGCACGACAATGACGACGACGGCGAGATTATCAGCTAAAAGTGCATGTCTGATAGATATCGACGATAGACTTACGAGAATAATTAGCTTGCCAATTTGATCCGCTTGCTCTAGAAGGTCCAGCAGGATTATATGATCCAGGATATCCATTCGTTGAAGAACCCACTGGCGGACGACCATAAGCGCCTGATAAACCGAAAAGTCATAAAATCTCGTCAGCACATGTAGTCTATTACACATCTACTGATCGATTTGACATACTATTACTGGAAGTTGAATGATGAGTTGACGAACTTGCGGGGACACCACCAAAAGTCGGAGCGGGAGCAGCAGCAGGAGTTGCGTAACTTTTGTACTGTGGTGTACCTCTTTGTTCACATGCTAGTCTCACTTGACCATATGTTCTTAAATCTCCAGTAGCTTTCATTCTTGCAAAACAATCCTGAACTCTATTCGCCGAAAAATAAGAACTCATCTCATTAGCTACAGTCAACTTTCACTGAGTTGATATTGGGATATAATCACCTAGCTACTATATCAGCTTTCCTGTCTGAGCTTCTAACATAACATTGATTTCGAGATTGAGCTTCGATGATAGAAGCGAATAGTCGTAGTGTCGGCACAGTCTGTCTAGGGATATAATCATTGACGAACCACTAAATCATCGATGATGAGTCTTTATCAGCTCATCCGCTTTGCGTTGGTGGTATAGGTCAGCAGACGGACAGTTTCCATCGACGGCTTCACGTTCAATGGATTTATTTGACATTGAGAAAATCAAATACTCACAGGATAGTCATTCCAGTCCGTTTGAAGGCCGGCTTGATTAGACATTGCCGTCCGTTTCTTCGCTATGTCTCCTGTCCTAGGTTCAGATCAGACGCAATCGACGAAACAGCCTGCAAGTTCCCTGGAGCCCTTAACGGTGAAGCACTGAAGCTCTGAGGCTGTTGAGGCTTGACAGAGTGAAGGATCAAGATAGGTGGCAAAGGTAAAAGATTGTTATAGTGTTGTAGTTTGTAAATAAACATTTTGGTCGATGATGATATTCGTACGGTGGCAGAAAGGAGAAAAAGTTATGGTGTATGGTCTATGGTGTGGAATTTTGATCCCGTCATCCTTGTAAAATGTGGAGGAAGACCTCATTTCTTTCTTTATTTTGAACATTATTCACAGATCATCAACCTCGTTCAACACCTCGTTCAACACCTAGTCCTGTACGAGACTGTCTGAGAGAGACTACACGATCTGAATCAGACTGGCAGCGAAAGACGAGTAGCTCCACAAAGTTTAGAGCTCATCAACTCATCTCAGACAAGATCCCGAAAAACATGTCCGAATTAACCACTACCAAACCTTATGATGACATGAACAAGGAAGAGCAGGATGCGCATGATGCCAATGAGAGAGAAAGGGAGAAAGCCGAGCAAGCTGGTAAGCAAGTTCCAAATCCCCTTGTAAAGCAAAGCAAAGCGATCTGAACAGATCCTCAGCTCTCCCATATCAGTGGACTCAGGATCTCAACACTGTGACTGTAACAGTACCTTTGCCTAAAGGTACCAGAGGGAAGGATCTCAATGTGGTAATGGGGAAGAAAAAGCTCAAGGTAAGTCAACAGATTGTTCAGCTAAGAACAGGAAACACCGGAAATGAAAATGTCAGAATCGGTATGCTCATCTATATTGATCTTATAGGTTCAACTGAAATCATCCAGTGAACCTATATTGGAAGGTGAATTATTCAACGATATAATCTCAGATGACTCTTCTTGGACAATAGGTGAGTGAGCACGACACAGCTTAGTCTCATGATGAACAGAACTGATGTCTCAACGAATGCAGACGACAGCACCCTTAATGTCGAGTTGGAGAAGTTATCGTGAGTTGATCAATGCAGGTTTTCCGCTTTGATCCTGAATTCTTTACCCTTGACCTCTGTGATTCGATGGATGGTACGAGTACTCGAACTGACAGTATGATTTCCTCGCGTGTTCATCTTGTATTGGCATGTAAAAGAGCACATATAGCCTCACATCAATGGTGGCCACATGTCCTAACCCATCATCCCAAAATCGACACTACTAAGATAGTTCCTGAGAATTCCAAATTAGAAGATTTGGACGGGGAAACAAGAGGGATGGTAGAGAAAATGATGTTTGATAACAGACAAAAAGCAATGGGTAAACCTACTTCTGATGAATTGAAAAAACAGGAGATGTTGGAAAAATTCAAAAAAGCTCATCCCGAAATGGATTTTAGTAATGTAAGTCACTTTGTTTGCTTTTGTATCTCAACCCTTTTGTTTTTCAGACTTGTCATAATACGACGATTCATTGTCCGTGCTGACACTCTAGTGTTTTGCTTGCTAGGCAAAGGTCTCTTAGGTCGTAGATACTCAATTTATCGATCATACTGTTTTTAAGCATATGCATTTATTATCACACTAGACAAGCTTCCTTTTTACTGTCTGATCTTGTCTCAGATCCTGATCAATCCTTTTTCACCGCCCTTTTCGATATACCAATCATTCAAGGAGTACAACACTATCGGCCTCCTTTGATACCATCACAGCGTAAAATTGAATATCCTGGCGATAGTTGTCAAACGCACATATCTCAGTACTGAATGATCAAGTCTCGTCATTACACCTCTTCGTTAGTATTTATTACTTGATACTGAAAAATAATTCAGGAATGACAATCTACCTTGAAAAAGCAATACTGGAACCGACAGTGATAGTAGCAGTAGTGTTTATCTTCCTGTTCTTCTCCGGTGATATAGGCTCGAAATCATCTTCCAAACCTAGGGAAACACGAGACTCACCTGAAAGAAGAAGTAGACCTGAGAATCCCACACATGAAAGTAAGAGAAGTGATGGATCGCCAAATAAGAAAGATGGTGATGATGAATCCAAAAAAGGAAATCCCCAGTCAAAAGATCCGTCTTCACAATCAGAGACGGCGCTCACTTCCCAGACTCCCATCACACCTTTTACTTCGACAACAAATGATCCTTCCTCAGCTACCACGAATGAACCGACTGCAACTTCAGCGGACTCGGATGATCGGAAAACAGGATATACAACTGATGCAAGTTTCCAGTTGTCCGATAAAGTGAATTTGACACTTAATAACCATGATGGTCGTCCGGTAAAAATCACTTACAAGGGTGGTTCATGATTTGGGAAAAGACATGACCTGGAGAAAGAAATTATAGATGATGGGTATTAAGATATTCGTCATTATGAGAGCTAGTAGGATACAAGAAGCGATGGATTATTCGTTTCAAGGATGAAATCTCTGTACTGAAGGATAGAGTCGGAACGAACTTTCTGCTATATGAATAAATGCCCTGTCCGATGTCTGAAATAACGATAAAATCGTGATTCAGAGCACCTATTCAGCAAAAGCACATACAGCGCCAGACTGCAATGCAGTAGGTCAATCATTCATCATCCCGAGTCCGTCCATCACCCATGCCATCAATGTTAGGTGTCAAATAGCATCGAAGACGGCGGAGATTTGCATCCGAACTTCACAAAATCTGCGAACATTGCTACGTCAGGATTTGCTTTGGATCGAGTCAGAAGTGCTCCTATTTTGCAGATGCAGCTTCCACAGAGAGAGGCGCCCGTTGCGTCAGCAGAAGTAAAGTACCACTCTCAAAGGTAAGGGATGTACCAGGCATGTCTAATTTGAGTGTTTTCAAAGGCTTGAATAAGATTGAACCAAAAGCGAAGGGTCAATTACTCTGAGTAACTTGCTTGATGTGATTATAGGGGGGTGACTCGGTGTAGACACTGCTCATTTCTTGACAGGATATGCGATATGTGATCCATCTCTACTATATGTTATATCTACACATCACTGGCGGGTTCAAAGTATTTCCATTGATCAGGTTCTGGGGCTTGTTCCAAATTCTCCCATCTATTCGTCATCGCAATACAATCAGCATTCGTGGGCATGAGATAAAGTGACAAAATGGAAAGTGAAGAGATATAACATCGATACATTGTAATCGATGTCACGAGGAATGACAGACTCACGATTTCCATTCAATCATTTTACCTACTAAACCTTGTTCCGCTTGAGCTTCTTCGATGGTCAATTCTACGATTTTACCTAATTCACTTTCTACTTTACCGATATCTTCTCCTGATTGTTCTACGATCGATAATCGGTGTTTTGTCAATGCTTCTGTAGCTTGTCTATACACTGATGTCGGTGGTAAAGAAGATAAAGATGTTAAAGTGGAGTTGTAGATTGATTTGAGGGTTGGTAGTGGGTTGGCATGAGGTTCTACTCCTGTCAAGCCTGTTGACACTTTGATCGGTCTATGAGATAGTGTGGATATGTTAGCCTGCTCATTCTCTCATCTGACCATAAACAAGACTCGTTCCGCATATTCAACAGAAGAGAGGTACAAACCCCCATCGACGACAGATGGCTAGAACTCACTGCAAAGCGGAAAGAAGGACTCGAGAAGCTCGGAACATGATGTTTATGCTCTTGAGGATTTGCGCAGGTGAGTGATGAGCTGGATGATGAGATTGACTGGTTCTCTGTTGTCTGTCAATGTGTGATCTTTTGTGGGTTCCAAATGGGGTTATTGGAATGTTGGAAATCAAATCAACAGCGATTGGAGGGGGAAGAGGATGAGAATTCAGCAGTGAGCCTTTCAGCAGTGAGCCTGATATTGAGCACATGGACGACGGAAGCAAATGAGCCTAGGATGGGAAGATGCTTGTTTTTATCAGGCTCACCCATGGCATACTTCGTCGCGTCGGGGAAAGGTACAAGTTTACTTTTTTGACCGAGACACCATCCCATCTCATCTCCTACGTTTAGTAGAGGATACTCGTATATTCCAGATTGGGGGGAGAGAGAACTATTAGACATAAGAAGGCGAGGGAATATGATATCCCGTTGATTGGCAGTCATGAACTCTTCTCCACCACCTCCTTCATTCACCCTTCCTCCACTCCCTTCGTCCGGCAACTTCCTCCTGACTCCTAGTCCTACCCCATCCCCGAACACGGAGCAAGATGGATACGATCTTACTCCTACTCAAAAGGGCAGGGCTGGTCCGAGTCCCAGAAAGGAGAAGGGAAAGGGAAGATCAGAAGCTCACGTGAATGAGCATGAAGGCAGGATCTCAATGTATGTAAAGTTGTTCGATGGTAAGATGTTCCAATCCTACGGCACAAACAGCGCAAGTTTAGCTAACATGGTGGCTTATTCAGAAATGATAACTACTGTAATGACGTCGGAATCGTATCTATTCACTCCGAGAGAATTGTGGGTGCTCAAAAACATCTTGAGTCTAGCATGTAAGCTTTTGCTGGCTCATGTTATCGTGCCCAGCTGATCTCATCTGAGCAAAGACGAACCTCATTATCTGCTTACACGGTTACTGCTTCGACGACCATGTAAGATACATCCATATTCTAACCTGGTCAATGCGTATTCAGCGGAACTAGGTGAAGAAGGTGTGAAACGAGCTATGAAAGTTTTATCTCGACCTCTGGATATCCCAAAAGAAATCGTTGATTCTGAACCTCAAATTGAAGAACCTGTCCCTGGTCCTTCCAGATTACCTGTGACACCACTTGGTCCGACTAAATCATATCCTACACCATTATCCAACAAAGCAAAGGGAAAACAGCGTGTGGATATCAAGTTGAAACCCTGGGCTTCTCTTTCATCTGGTTTAACACCCGACGAAGAAAAAGCGGATCCTGATCTAGCTGAAGCTTTGAAAGAAAGTCTTTGGGCAGCAAAAGTTGGTAGAGTAGAGATTGATGATGAGGGAGTCACGATTGAATCACCTCCACCGGCGGAGATCCAATCTAGGAGTCGATCAGTCTCAGGTGGATCTACAACTCCTTCGATTTCAAGCACTGAAACGAAAACTCCTTTAGTGGAAGAATTCTCCTTAACTCCAAGACCACCACCTCCGATACGTACTCTTGCTCGAGGAGAGAAGGAGTTGTCATTGGATGATATCATGTCATGTATATCCGCGGAAGATTTGAAGAAAATCGCTAAAGCTAAGAAAATACCGCCTTCTGCTTTGATCAATCGTGAATCTACCGTCACTGCATTAAGAGGAATGGCTAAAAAGCAGACTGTATTAAGCTTTACACCTATGAAAGGAAAAGGGAAACAAGGTGTTTTGCCATTTGGCTCCAATTCCAATAATTCAAATACTAGGATTACATCGGAATCACTTCTCGTTAATCAATTATTACCGTTTCTTGGGCATTCGGCAATACAACTAAGTTCAGAATTACATTCATTGATAGCTAGAGTGAATTTGATATTCTCAAGAACACCTCCTTTGACAGCTGGTGGATCATCGTTGATGCTCCCATCCATATTGGTCACTTCCCATAAACGTAGATATCCAGATTACGGTACACCTACAAGATCGTTAATCTGGTCGACGAGAGACGATTTGCTGATCTGGGAAAGGGCGGTCAGCTGGGAAACGATAGTTTCCGATGCGTTAGGTGAGAATTGGGCTGAACAAAGGAAAACTCCATTACCTGGATTTGGTATTAATAAGCCTCAATTGGGGAGAACGGAAGGTGCCAAGGTTGTCAAAAAGATCTGGGAAGGTGTATGGGAAGTTTGGAGGGTTCTTGTTCAGGGCAAAGGTGGTGATGAGGTTGATTATGGAACGGAAAAGGGAGGTTTGGTGGGCGATAGGTTTAAAACTGGTACGTTGGTCTCTGTGTGTATCGGTTGGACAAAGTATCAGCTTATAATCATCGGATAGGCCATGTTCTCACTAGGATCGTCTATAAGGTGAGCGGAGTTCTCTGCGTAAGTTTAGAAAGACGAAGCTGACATCTCTGACAGGGGGCAACTGCTTTGGGTATATTGCACGAATACGATGCTGAATGTATGGTCCTGAGAGCTTTGCTTGCGCAAAGGCGATGGAGGAGGAGTAGAAGAGGGTGAGTTCTCGCACTGGCTAAAAGCCTAGGATTTGTTTGTGTTGACAAGAGCCAACATGCTGATCATGTCATGGTGAATAGAGCTTGGTATGATCGTCTCGCTTTAGTCTTGATGAATCACTATAATGCATCCCCTGAAGAGAAAGAAGAGAAAATGCGCGACGCGACACAGGTCTGTATAGATGGCTTATTGGATGAGGACACACATATGAGTGAGCCGCTTTGGCATTGGAAGAAATGATAATAGAAGCTCAATATGCCGACGGTAGTCTATCGACCAGCACTCTCACGTCGGTTGACTCGATTAGAAAACAAATTAAATCTTCCCTCAGACGAAAGACACATCTCGTATGCATCTTTGAATAAATGCGAAACAACTGAATTGACCGCGCCGAGAGTGTCCGAGAATATGGGTCAACCACGTTTTCGCTCTAGATCAGAAAGTATCAGAGGAGATAGAGAAGCTAGCTTGGGAATGGGAGATGAGGAGTACAAAGCTGGAGGGATCGGTATTCAGCAGACCGGTAAATCAGTTTGGCTTGGAAGGGAAGGTGAAGTCACTGTTGAAGGCTGGGTACTGGAATGGTGGGAAGCTAAAGGATATAAAGGGTATGTTCAGCTTGATGATCCGAAGTTCCGTTGCAGCGCAGGGCTAATGAGATGGAGGTCACCTAGCTTTCACTCCGAATCATCAATCTTGACGACCCTTTTCACATTGTTGATGTGGCCCATTCTGTTTTCCCCACTACCAGGAGCATTTGAAACACCATACCAAACCGCACCGTTAGATCTAGGTGAAGATACATTCGCACCTTCAAGATCGACTGCAATCGAGAAGCGCTTAGAAGAAATGTCTATGACCACAAAAGCTTTGCAAATGCTCCAGGAAACTGATGAGAGGGAAAGACCAAAATCGACATGGGCAGTTGGCGTAAATTGGGAATATGGGTATAATGACTTGAGAGAGATACTAGAGTGTATGGGCGGTAGATCAATCTCGGGAGTCTGTAGAATGTTGGCAGAGGAATATAGGCATAGATGTTCGGGTGTTCCTGATCTAATGTGAGTCATAACAGGTTTCTTGAGCTCAATTACGAGATGAACAAAGACACTGATAATGTCACACGCCTCATTTTGCAGAGTCTGGAATCATGATAAGATGGAAGTCAGATTTATAGAAGTCAAAGGTCCAGGTGATAGCTTATCGGAAACTCAGAAAGTGAGTAAACGTATGCGAACCCTGCTAGTTCCATATCCGTCCTCTTGTTTGGCCAGGACAAAGATAAGTAATCCTGATCGGTATGCTTATATGCCGTCATAGGTATGGATAGATGTCCTCTTGTCTTCCGGTATACCAGTTGAAGTTTGTCGTGTGAAAGAGAAATTTGCAACCTCGAACCAGATTGAGAAGATCAAAAAGCGTAAATCATCCATGACGCCAAAAGGGAAAGATAAGAAGCCTAGGAAGGAGTATGAAAGAACTGAAGAAGGTGATTACGTCGATGTCGATGATGGCAACACTACCAAATTGGATGAAGAAGACGAAAGGTGGGAAAAAGAGGATGAGTTGAGACAAATAGGTGAAACTAAACTTGACGGAAAGTGGGAAAGGAGATAAGCTCATGTCTTGCTTTTCCTACTCTCTGCCTTCGCTGTACAAAGTCAACGAATAATATTGTTATGTCCAACGATGCTTATATTTTTTTGATTGTACACTTATGATGTTGTATACAAAAATGATGCACGAAATCTGAAAGTATTATCGATGGTGATGAAAGTGTGCTTGCTGTACACTCAATGAGACACAGCCGCACGATACGAGATGATGATCTCAACATGGATGAAAGATCCCATTTCGGGTATTGATGATACTTCTCACGCTGATACATTCTCATATGGCTTGGAATACTGAATTACTGGGTCAAACCGTCATTTTCGTAACTGGCAGAACCACCTTTTTGTCCAGCCTCGACAGCTCTCTCGTGATCACCTCCGAATCCGTGATCGGAACTGACACCTGCACGAAAATGATGTCAGTAGGTGACCATTGATCAACGCAATGGGGAGTAGACATACGTTTATCTTGTCCACCGTCTTTCTTCTCACCACCATGAGCGCTAGGTCTAATGGGTTGTGTTAGCTGCTGGACCAACCGAGAAGCGCACATAGGATGACTTACTTGTAAGTTCCAGTATCTTCTCCGGTACCTTCAGTGACTAATCTAGATGTTCCATCTCCTTCCTCTATGAATCCTACGCCTTGGTTGCCGTGAGATCCACCTCCATTCTAAGTCGTTGACATGTCAGCGTGAATCCTTGAAAAAGTACGAGCGATGCTTGAGAAACATACCTCCTTGAATCTCATGTCTGGAGATCCATCGGCAGTGGTGTGAGATTCGTTTGAGTGACCAGGTTGAACAGATGACATTGTGATTGATTGTGTTTATTTGTTTGATAGTATAGATGCAACCGGGAGAGATCAATGATATTGGTAGATTATATATCTGTGATTTTGTGTTGGGTTCTTGGATAGGTGGAATACTCGTAGCGTCATTTTGTGCTCACTTGTTGTCTTTGATTTCAAGACAATCATGTGATGTGACCATCGAGACTTGTTTGGGCATCATAAATTCATAAAATGCGTCATTTCAACGTCACGATCAACACATACACATACTCCTTACCTGGATGCACATGTGAGTTTATTCACAACCACCGGAAGCAAGTATAACATCTCCTCTTATGGCTATTGGCCATAGATTTCGATGTTGTATCCCATGAGATGTGGATCGATCGGGAATTGAGAACATTACATGTACGCAAGTCTGACTCAACGATGTCAATGTCATAACGAGACTGTATCACGTAATTCGAATACATCACATCATCAAAGCAGCCAAGAGTCAGCTCCTCATCATACTCTACTACGAGTACTTGATTAGAATCAGATCGATCAGAATTCCCGTGCCAATTGGTTAATATGACGATTTTGACGTAACTGAATGACTGATGTGTTCGTGCGATCAGCGTTGGAAAGTGTAATCAGCGGTCAACCCCGAACGATGTGAATGCATCTCGTAAATTGCCTTTTATAAGATGGTGATTAAAAGAATCGCTTCATGACTGTCAGAACTCCATTTGTTCTTCTCGAAGGTACTCTTCGGTTCGGCACTCAGAAGGAGGCTGCTTCAATTGGTCTCCAAATTGGAGAATGAACATCCAGCACACAGTTAAGTGTGCTTAACAAACGCCAGAAAAACCCTCGAAGTCATTGCTCGCTAATCACCTAATCCCAAATATGGGCGATTGGCAGTCAACATGTGTAGGAGCAGATGTCGATAATACGATCCGACTTTGGTGCAGTATAGATTCACTATGAAGGTTGCATATAATCAAAGGTAAGAGAGAAAAGTGATCCTCTAATAAGCAGAGTAACTACGGAATTTGGTCTACCAACTACGGACACTTGTGAGGTGGCATTATTTCAACAATAGACGCCAAGGTCGGACCAAAACACCAACCATCTTCATTCATACCCCTTAATTGAAGTGCAGCGTCTTCTTCCTTGCTGGGGAGAAGGTGGGCGGACAAATCTCGGCTCAACGGTACTCAAATGCAATTCAAGTCGGTTAAACTCGGACTGATTTATGGTAACAGGTTAAACGGCTAAACTGTTCAACTGCAAGATATCATTAGATATCTGTCGTTGAGTCGTTGAAGTCGTTGAACTCGACATATATATATATATTCATACTGACGTCGAAGAAATGCATATTTATACCTGGATGATTTACTGAAGAAGAAGATCCTGAACGTTAAGCTACTTGGAATTACAGATTAATCAGTATGATTCAACTCACAGTTGGTCTGTATCAAAGTCCGGTATATCTCTGTTCTGACAACAGCGTTGATGGCCTGGTACAGCTCTCTGGGTATGTGCGAATGAGAACCAGCCAACCTGAGACAGTCAATTCGCTTCATGTGATTTTATCGGTCAGCGTCAAAACAAGGCGTTCACTTGGACGAAAATGGACTTCGCCAATGCCTATAGCGAGTTATGAATCCGTCGTCATCGAACGGGATCGTAGGATAGAGGCTGGTGAATCCAGGTGAGTCTCGTCCTGGAACAGTAGTCAAGTCGTGAATACATCGCTGATACTTACGTTCACCATTGCCTATGCTTTTACAGCTTTGATTTCAGTTTACAAATATCAGATCAAGTTCCACCTTCTAGAGATACTCAATTTGAAAAAATAACTCATTCACTTCACGCTATCATTCCCAACGAATCACCATCATACGTGCGGAGACCCCTCAAAATAAATTGGCAGGACAGATTACCATTATCGATATCGGTTGCATCCTCTACCATTCGGAAGAAGATGTCCAGGAAAAGAGGTTCTCAATCGTCTCATCCCGCCATCTTACCTGCCAAAACCATGAATTCGACCGATATTCTGGTCTGCGAATCATGTTTTGACTCTGAATATGGCCTGTCGTTCCCATGGGAAAACCATACTGAGATCGAAAGTGTAGGGGCAAAGGTATCAATCAGTTGTGATAGCAGTTCGGTGGGTGAGAATTCCATTATGTTTTTGATCTGAAGCTCAATCGCTGAATAACCTTCAGATGTTACTCGGTTCTCCCGCAAACATTCACCTACATTTACACGAGTTGCCACCTAGCTTGATCGTACACGGATGGAACATGTCTCTTATACAGATAACAGAAGCTCCAAAAAGCAGTTCAGAACACACTTCATCCCTTTCGGTTTTCAAGGAAGAGTTCTTAATCGGGAAAGGGGGTGACCCATGTTATTCCCGCCTCCCCGAACGAACAGCAGCCGTACTTGGCAGACCCGAAACAGGAGCCTATTTGTGGAAAGGTCCTAAATCCGATGCTGTCGATGACGAAACGGCACGAGGAAATGAAGCGCATTCCTCATCGTACGATGGAGATCTACCCGTTCGACTACCTTCGCCTGTTATTGGTGGTACACCCTCGTACCTAGGCAGGGAGAACTATTCCTCAGTGGAACATCGCCTCCGGCTAACTCTATTTTTTTCGGTATTCAACCAGCCTTCACAAAGAATTCCGTCTCCTTCGAGAGACTCACTGCCTGAGACGACTTATATCACCAACTGGGATTTCGTAAGGCCAATCAACGTCCTTTCAGATTCATATTACGTTGAGAACACACCACTACCATCTTATTCTCGGGATTCGAAACCGTTTTTCCACCACGAAGAGAGGACCAAGGATTTTGACCGAGCAAAACGTTTCGACTCAATGCTCTTACCCCGTATACTCACGATAGCAGAGTTCGATGGAAGATTCACGCGACCGGTGGCTATGGAGCCAAAGAGGTTGATTGAAGCCGCCGCGAACCATTGGGAAGAGACCGGAGGCCTTTGTGCGTGCTTCGAAGATCATTCCCCCGAAAGCCATATGGACCCAACCGCAGGTCTCGTTCCGTCTCTGTTGTCAGGAGAAAAAAATAGGATTTGAATAATCACCTGAATGGATATGCTCTGATTGGATTATAATGTGCAGCTAGTGTAAAAGATATTATGCACTTGATTTTCTTACTCGTATGGAACAGGTTACTCGTATCATTCAGATTGGATTTTCAGGCTCGGATGCCGACGCCTACCGAGAGTCGCTGAGGTCATGCCGAGCTCGCTCGGTCTCATTTGCTTGCACATTCCGATCCATCCAAAGCCAAAAATCTCGGTGTTCTTTTCTGGATGATCTAGGTATACCGAGTCGTCAAGATTTGAATGCATATAAAGAGCAGAGATTGAATGCTCCACTCAACGAGATGTCAGCAAGTCAGGACACCCTGATACGTAACAGATCGATATACTATGAACGCGTGTGAGTGACACTTGACACACATTCAAACAGTCTACTCCAGATCCGCGCTCAACTTGACGATAACAGGTACAAACGCGACCTGCAACAACCAAATTGGGTCTCCCAACCTTTTTTCGGGGAATATTGAAGCTGCGAACTATGATTACTTGGTCAACAAAACGTCGACATATGTGTAAGTGGTAGATCTGGACTTGGCGCCATTCTGACCACATGCCAGTTTTCTCGCAACATTCTCCCTTGTGACTGTGCTGCATATTCTTCTTGGTATCTATTGGAGAAAGTGGTGGACGCTGTATACCCTCTGTATTGGATCTATGTGTGAGCTTGAAATCCCAGCGACACTATGGTCCAAGCTAACGTTCTAACACAGTGGAATCGATTGGAGTGAGTATCGATATTTACGTCGATACTGCCACAATTGACTCGTGATTCAGTGGGGAGGACGATACTGGAGTGCGAAAACACTCTTTTGGGATCCAACGAATGGGGGATCGTGGTCTAGTGATGATCAAGGTTTTATTATGCAGTGAGTCTTCACATCTTGTGACGCATGATCTTTCGCTCATTGACGTGAATAGAATCGTTTGTCTCATTATTGCACCCACGTTTTTCTCTGCAGCAAATTACATTCTATTAGGAAGGTAAGTCTCTCTTGCTATGGAGAGTACAGCAGGCTCACTGACACCTGGGACTTGCTTACAGTCTAGTAAAGCTCACCGGGTACGAAATCGAGGCGTAATCATGACGCCAACGATACTTCGCTGACTGGATTGTCCTTCAGATCTCAATACAGCTCGATTACCGCTTCTTCCTTTTCAAAGGTGTTTACGTTTGCCGATTTTATCTGTTTACTGATACAGTGCATTGGTGGAGGAATGGTCGGCACTGCTGAGACTGATGAAGGTATGAGGAATGGATTACACGTCATGGCTGTGGGAGTCATCGCTCAAAGTAGGACACTCTGTTCCGTCGTGATGAGAGAAGCTGACTGGTATGAAGTTGTTGTCACTGTTATATTTTCCATCTTCTTCGCAGAGTTCTACCTGCGATGCAGCCGCAACCGTCCTGCCATGAAGACTGTCAATTTACTTGCTTGGCTCAGATTCTTCAAGAGGTGTGCAATGCCAAGCAAATCTTCTTCGAGCTCGCCAAGTGGAACTATCAGTGAAGCTGAAAAAGGATCTCAACCACTTATGACTGACCAGACGCCGTCCATGGTACAAGGTCCGCAAAGAATCACTTGGCTGCAGGGGGCATTGCTAGCGTCCAACCTCCTTGTTCTAGCCAGGTATGTATATTGAAATCAGCCAACTGAGTGTAGCTAACAAGGTTATAGATCAACCTATCGAGCAGTAGAGCTTCTCAGTTTCAGCCCCGAGAAGCCGGGAGCTTACGCAGACCAGAACCTGTTCATTGCTATGGATGCTTCTTTGATGGTCAGTATACCACTTAATTAATCCTCCGCAGCCTCCGTATATTCTGACAAATTTGTATTCCTCAGCTTCTCCTCCTTGTTATATATGTTGTAGCTCACCCCGGACTTCTAGATGGCCGAAAGCTGTTTTGAATCACTTGTCGTGACAAGTCGCCATCGACGCGGTAATGAGAAGGAAATTAAAGATCTGAAACCCCTATAGGGATTATAGTATCACATTGTGTTCAGTATGCTCTGTAAGCGGATTTTTCAGATTTGAGCCTCTGGTCGTGCAATGCGTATCCAAGTTATATCATTGAAGAAATCGAATGTATAATACTGTATATGCCAGTACAACCCTGAAGTGATACAATCTAAGCGGAAGATAGGCTGTTCAAATCCGGCTGTAAAGTTGGATTCTCATGACTCTCAGAGCGCATGACGTCTTCATCAGGATCGACATCACTAGGCGGAGCCGCTCTAAGCTGGGCAAGACCGCCAATTTCGCCTTGCCTGGATCACAAAACGTGCCACCGTGAGCAAGTATCCACACGCTGATACAAAAGACGATACGACTTACACCAAAGGAGAGTGCATCGCCACTACTGTCAATGTTTGAATGATAAGATCGATATCGGAATCGAGGGCAGCAACAGCTATCGTGTTATCAGTGAATTGATATGTAAAGCAATAACACCAATGATGCTCACCAATGAATTCGCCTTGTCTGTTTAATCGCTTTACCTCTCGCATGAGGATCTGCGCTGCTAGAACCCAGATGCTGAGATGTCATCAGTATAACGCAGAGTTCCTTTGCGTTGATGGTTTTTCTCAAAGACTCACGTATAGATCGAGAGACTCATATTTGCGAGATCCTGTTCGATGATTTAGTATCACTTAGAGTACATCGAACACTCACCATAGGAGCCATCAGTCTCATCGAATCCACCATTCGACGAACTTGATTGATAGCTGCATCGTTTGGGACATCATAGCTATTTAAATCAGCCGCAAACATCCGCGCTGCACAGAGGATGAAATGCTGATCCGTTCAATCAGTTTGTTAGCTCGTCTTTTTGCATGCCATTCATCAACCCACCAGAGTCATCGCAGGTGAGGATACCATTTTGACACCTTCCACGACGGTGTGCATTGTTTTGAGATGGGGAGGTATTCGCGAAGCGAAACGTTCGATCGCCTCGGACAATAGGAAAATTGGGGGACAAGCGGACACCGTCGAGGCTAATATTTCTGATGAATAAGACGATGCTTCATCGATCGAAGTGTGTATGCCTTCTCGATTACTGAAACGCTTTTCTGGAGATTCGTACAGCTGTAAACTGGTATAATGCAGAAGTATAATCCCCTGTATGATATATCCGCTGATCATAAGCGACAAAATTCGTTTGAAGCGAACTCACAAGTCAGACTGGGTTGCAGACGAAGAGCTGGACGTGCTGAAGAGATCGGATATATACCTATCAGGTTGAGGAAATGGCTAAATAGACTATTAGCATAGATCGGGATCCATAAGCGGTACTTACTTCTCCATATGTGCTCCATGGCTTCGGTAATGGGGTTCGAATAGAACGCGGATCAAATTGTGCTGGCAAGCCTGTAGCGATCGAGGCGCAAAGATCGAGCAATACTACAGACCAGCTGAAATAGTGTTATTCGAGAAGACCAGAACAAAGTTATACAAACTCACAAGGCGTAGATAGAATCCGCTAATTCTACTATATCTTTTGGCCAACCGGCCATCGGTCTTCTTTGGCGCCTCAGATAGACTCTTTTGCAAGGATGCAAAGTTGAAGATGGGATCTGATCCAAACAAGCGCCTGCAGCAAAGCTGCGACCAAATCAGCAACGTCGAGATTTTGAAGAGGTAAAGAGAAAAGAGCGCTCACCGACAGGCAGTACTGCTCATAACTATTGCCTGTTGTATCATCAACACGAGTACTCAACTTGCTGCAACTCACCTCGGCTTCTCTACCTTGACCCCACAGCCATTCTGCCAGGAGAATGCAAGCACGCATCAAATCTAACATAAACGCACCTAGCGTAGACAGGTCTTTCAGGGCCGAGTTAATCCCTGTTTCTGATTCTAAGAAGAAGGTACTTTCTCGTCTACGCACAGCTTCCAATGGAGAGGCTCGACATATAGTGAGATACTGATCAATATTAGTGTCTACCAGTTTCATTAAGAACTTACCATAGCATTCAAAAGAGCCGGATGAGGCTTTTGGCCAGGATCAGGGGATGCGAGTCTTTCGTAAAATCGAGCAATATTCATCTCCAATCCCGATGCGGTTTGATTGGTAAAGTATAGCCACAGACTATGCAGACAGTCAGCAGACTGATTGACCGATGTGTTACATACCAGTGGTCCTTGGCCGCCGCGTCAAACGGTGGTGGTTCCTGCCCTTCACCGCTTACACTTGTTGAGATTGGGGTATCTAGCAGCCACGAAAGGTCTAACTCCGGCAGCGGTTGATCTCCTTCCGTACCAACGGATGGTTGAAAGGACTGGATGGTAGGTATGTGGAGCGTGGGATGGACCGAGACGGTCTGCGAATGGGTAGAAGGCGAAGACGCATGCTGATCATGTACCCGCGCTTGGCTGTGGAGAAATCATCAGTGTAAGCATAGCAAGGAGTAAACGGGTTAAGAACGCGACGCATACTCTTCATTTCCTGAATCTGGACGGGTGATTGGCGTCTCTTCAATAGACGATTCAATCCTATGTCCAGTCTCTAAAATGAATGTTTAACAGATCCACACTATATCCCTCAATGGAATATGACTAACTGGGCGGTGGATATTGGCATTTCTTTCCGTGTCTCATGCAGGTCAAGCAAGATGGCTTTTCTGCTCCGCAACGCTAAAGGAATTTTCAGCAATTTATTTTCGCTCTGTAACAGTCTAAGGCTCAATACTCACCACCTTTCGTACTTTACAACCCTCACAAGCCGAGCCCCTAAGTACTTTGGAATCAGCGCAAAGGGCTGTAGATAAGACGGACGCCAATCTCACTTGGCAAGTGGACCTAAAAACACCAATGAGCACTGACTTAAACCAAACCAAGATGCTCACGTATGTCTGTCACTCTCGGTGCACTGGGACCCATGGTCACTGTATATCTCGAAAGGAAAGCGACCAGTCGGTAGTTCAGGATATACTCGTACTGAGAACAAGGATAAGATATGTTATGCGCGGGAATGAACCAAACACCAAACAGGCCGAAAGGGACCCCGAGCTCAGACCGAAGACCACGTGGAAGCGTATGTAATTGCAGTAAAGAAACCCCCAATACACTCGCTGTACCATATGTAATGCATTTTGTGTTGATTTGGCCTACAAATATTGTAGCTCTAGTCTACTCTTTCGTTCCATCGAACATTAGGAACACCCAAGAGTGTCTTCGTACTGTCCAGCCATGTTCAGATCTCTCACTCCATTCTTCATTACTAAAACGTGATACTGCAGGCACAACCACAAGTGGATTTTCGAAGGTGTTCTGTAGAAAAGTCAGCCTGCGTAAATGATCCCGATTGTATAAGTACGTACCGCGACTTCGAGATCATCTGAATAGATCTCATGGACATAAACGTCTTTGATTTCTGTATTCATGTCAACAGTATACCAAACATAAACCGTTCGCAGTTACTCACTGAACCCTGAGAAGCTGATCTTCGCGTCCCAATCAGCTGTAGGATGTCGATTCAAGACGCTTAGGCGGACACTTAGACCCCCGTCAGTCTTGACTTGAACCGCGACACTGTCGATGTAGGTGGGTCTATAATTAGCTTGTTGGATGTAAACCGGATACGTTGGTCCAGTACTACTCGTTGTCAGCAATCTGATTACGGTGATTGGGGCTCTGAACCACTCACTATACATCAGGGAAAGATGGCAAATGCAGAAGATGGCCATGTTTCATATATTTACTGAACAGCTCCAGAGGATAGTAAAGAGTCTGACGGAGGATCCCATCAGGCCGTGTCATGAGGGGTGATATCTACTTTCCTTAGCCTCGAAATCGATCGTCGAGATATGATTCGATTTACTCACGACATTGACTGATTGCGCGAGACAAGCGATTCCGATATCTTTGTGCTTTCGAACCAGAACGTTTAACCAAGCGCAGAACCCCAACATATCCGTATAATCGTACTTCTGCTCTAAACCAACTGCACCTGGAGCTTTCAGTTCGTCCCAGACATTCCACTACGAGAAAGGTTAATATCACATTGAACATGTATCTTCGATTAGCCTACCTCGTCAAAACAGATCTTCATATCTTTAGCAGGCATCTTTTCTATCGCCCGTCCAATGTTTGCCATATCAATGAGGGATTTGCATACTTCAATATGTTTTTCCGCTGCCTATGGGGCGAATGGAATGAGTCGTGACCAAACGATTCACAACGTCGTAAACTTACTGCTGGACCAAAAACATTCTTTTCGTATTCATATCCTGGAACACTGGACATCTTATCATGCCCCAACATTGTGCTAAAGAATGGTAAGTATAGTTTGCGATCTCGGAGAACTTACTAAAAGTGAATTGAATGCATGTCTGCCCAAGGTAATACCGCTTGAATCACCTCCCTATCCCAGTCTGATGCTCCCTACCGGAATTCTAGATAAACAGAAAATTCCGATCCCAAGCCATCAACTCACTGTTTCTCCACACGACACTAGCTTGATGGTAGGATCAACCAGTTTTAAAGCGTGAGCCCATTGTCTAGCTTTCCGTGCGTACTCTGACGGCAGCATATTACCGACCTGCCAAGGTCCCCACACTACACACAAAGCCAAGATCAGCGAATGGCAGGCCGTTCGTGCAGTTTTGCACTTACTCTCATTACCTAATCCCCAGTATTTGACAGCGTGAGGCTCATCTCGTCCAGTATGTTTTCTCCGCAAGTTTGCCCAACTGACCACAGATTTAGCACTGATGTATGCTATTGACGCTGCTTGACATACTGGGTATCACCGGCACCATTGCAGTACTCTAGCCACCCTAAAGCCTCTTCCAGTGTCCCTGTTCCCACTGCGACGTTGTTTAGCAAGCGTAGCAGATGATCACTTTCTTTGGAGGGTACGCTTACTGTTCAAACATATGTAAGGCTCGGAGCTAACAGCTTGGCAATAATCGATGAACTCATCAGTACCGAAACTGTTAGAAAGTCAGTACTGCTTGCCAAAATCTTTCGCAAACTTACATATTTGACTCATCACTGAGCCAAGCCAATTCGATTCTCTTTGGTCTCTGATCAATTGGACCAACCCCGTCTTGCCAATGGTAATTTGATACAAAATTACCTTCAATTGTTGTCAGGATTTACTGTATGTGATACTACAACATACCTCCTGGCCATCTTAACATAGGTACTCGGAGCTCCCCATCTTTTGCTAAACAGCCCATAACATCTTTCCGGAAACCTAATCTGCCTTTGGTATGCGTATCTCCATTATCCTGCTTTTCGAGCAGGTGTTCGGGACTGGGAGCTTTTGGGTTATCAACTATTCCGCCATAGATACACCGTCCGAGGTGTTCTAAAAACCCAGAATATAGCTTATCGGTGATCGGAGGTTCCGCAGGATGTACAAGATCATTGATGTCAAGCTTGAATGGTGTCGCTTGCAGTTGAGCAGGATGCGAGGGAGTCGATGAAAAGTCTACAATTCCTTGTTGCTGGAGCAACGATTGTAGTACGGTCACGTGCTGACTATAGACTGCCATTCCTGATTTGTTTAGCAAATGATGATGTAACTGAAGCTGGCGAGGATGTTGAGCTGTTCACTTCGTCCGATCTCCTTAAAGTCAGATATCACAGTACGCTGCCAATCCGGCTATTGACGAATGGTCTCGGTCCGACTTCGGCCTAACAATCTTGCGTACTCGTCTGAGTTTGTCATCGATATCAGATGTCAACGACGAATGCGCTATCCTCGAGCACTCAAGCCCTCGGAGACTAAACTTGATCATATGTCACTTGATCGACGGCACAGCGGTCCGAGCGGTAATTACTTGATCGCTCCAGGCACAGCGGTCCGGAGCCCTTGGCTCCTAGTGCTATCTATCGATTTCATCCTGTTATATCCGATTCCAGAAAGTAATCCTTGGGACTTTGGATCAACAATCTGGCAGAAAGTACCGCCGAAGGATGACAGTAGAAGAACCAAACCAGCTGCGAATCCACTGGAATGCGGTCTTCTCGGGGTAGACAAAATACATATGCCTCATGCCGTTGTTCTTCAATCGACTAGCTGTTGTGAAAATATTGCTCTCTTACGGTCCTGTGACAAAAATATTTCCGTGTAATTAGCCGAAAAGTCAACAAAGCTCTGCTGTGATATATATATATAGCACCTTCGTCAAGTAGAGAGACTAGTTTTTATGCACTATATCTCGATCTGGATTTGACTATTGAGACATCAAACCACCACAATATGTTACCACCAAAGGTATACACCTTCTTATGTGCTTGTTTTGCGGCGTAAGTGTATCCTAGAATGTGTTATCTTACCCGTTTGTATCCACTGACCCGATAATCTAGGATGGGGGCCACACTGTATGGCTATGATCTCGGTGTGATCTCATATGTCTTGGTAGCACCAGACTTCTTAAAGACTGTCAACTTGGATCCTGTCAAAGATGCCAATTACATCGGATTTATCGTGTCCTCCATGTTACTTGGGTAGGTTGGTATGTCCAAACTTTACAGACCATGACTGATCGTTTCATTGTGTAGTGCCTTTGTTGGTAGTATTCCCGCCTCTTTAATTGCCGATGCGTTCAGTCGAAGAATGGCCAGTGAGTGGCAGTATCTGAGTGGTTTCCACGCAAGCTTACCATTTGATATAGTCACTGTTGCGGGAGGAGTCTTCATAATCGGAGGTATCCTTCAGACCGCAGCCATGAACAAAGAGACGATTTTTGCGGGAAGATTCTTTGCTGGTCTGGGTATCGGAATGTTGGTGAGTGGCTCGGATCATGTCAATCAATGTCGCGCTAATAATGTTCTATAGGGTGTACTGGCACCATGTGAGTTATGGCCGAGCGATTGTCCGCCATGTACTGATCTGCCTTTGGTCTCGATGAACAGTGTATCAATCAGAAATCGGTCAGTCTATCCCCTTTGTGACCATTGATGCAAGCTGATTTGGCCTGATTTTAGCTCATCCCTCTGTAAGAGGTATGCTTACAGCGACCTTCCAATTTTTCTTGGGCATCGGAGCTATCGTTGCAGGCTGGATTGCGTACGGTGTTGAGCAGACCCATCCTAATGACCCTATGGCTTGGCGTCTTCCCGTAAGTTTAGAACGTCTTGTCGATACGAACGACCGCTAAGATCACCACAGCTCGGGTTCCAAATGGCTCCTGCCGTACCCTTATTGATCCTATCCTTCTTACTCCCGGAGTCTCCTCGGTGAGTAATCGAGATTACCGCTGAGTTCCCTCTTGAGGCCGTCCACTGATGATTGATGTAGTTGGTTGATGATCAAGGGACGAGAAGAAGAGGCTCTACACACTCTCGCGCGTCTTCATGCTCGTGGCAACATTGATGATCCCTTTGTCCGGGGTGAATTCTACTCAATGCAAGCCAAAGTAGGAGAAGAAGCCCAGCTTGATCAATCGTGGTCCTTGGTAAGTCGCGGGGAGAATCTGGTCACAAGCTTGGCTGACGGCGAGAATGACAGATCTTCAAAGACCGTACCAATATGCGAAAAGTTCTTTACGGTATTATCCTCCAGTTCTCGGTACAGATGACCGGTGTTTCCGCTATTCAGTATTACGCAGGGTGCGTTACCTCTATTTCCGTATCAATGGCAATAGCTAAACAAAGCTACTCACAATTAGGACCGTTTACCAATCAGTAGGATTCTCCAAGTCAACTGCTCTGCTCATCAACTCTCTCAATAATATCAACGCTCTTATTGGAGAATTAGCCTGTATTCTATTGGTAGATAGGGTAGGAAGAAGGTTCCCTCTGATTGCTGGAAACATTCTGGCTGGATCCTGCTTTGCCGTAGCTACGTAAGTTGTGTGGTCCGGCAATGGAGTTGACTAACAAAGGAATTTGCAGTGCACTTGCTAAACAGTTTGCTGTCGGTGGTGGCAATAAAGGTCAGGGGATTGGCTTTGTTGCTGTTCTCTTTGTGTACAATTTTGCATTCTCGGCCTGCATCGGTCCTCTGTCTTGGGTATAGTAAGTGTTTCCAATTTCTTCAATCTTTACGTATGCTAACACGTAGTGCCTTAGCCCGGTGGAAATCTTCAATACTGCTGTGAGAGGCAAGGCCACAGCTCTGACCTGTATGGCTGCTTGGATTTCAAACTTTATGATTGGTCAGGTATCTCCCATAGCGTTTGCCAACATTAGTGAGTTTGCTGTGCACGTTGGTAGTAACATCGCGTACTCATGTGTGCGCTGGATGACAGCATGGAAATATTATCTGGTTTTCACCGTATGTGGCTTCACCAACGCTTTGACCTTCTATGTGCTCTTCCCTGAGACCAAAGGCCGAACTTTGGAAGAGATGGATGCCTACTTCAGACGAACTCACTGGTTTGTTCCTGGAGCTAAGGAAGATCCCGTCTCAACTCACGAGAGAGATATGCAGCTTGCTCAAGGTGAGTAAACCCTTTCCTGAGAGAGGCAAAGCTGATTATGTTGCAGAGGGACGTATGCACAGATCTACTGCTGCAGATACGGAGAAAGGCTTGCAAGCAGGAGATTACAATCACAAGGAACATGTGCAATACTAGAGATTTCTATGCCGAAAGACTGATCAACCGTTAGTAGCTCCCTGTGTGAGCAATACGGCAATTCGGAATCTCTGAGAGATACTCAGACATTATCCGTATTCACAATATGCATCACTATTTCGGATCTAAAAATCTTGTAACATCACCCACAGAACCTAAATCACCGATGGCGGTAGCACGACCGCCGTTAAGGGACACGTCGCTTTCCCATCACCCCTTAGAATTGAGCAGCCTTGACGGGAAGTCCAGTCGAGTCAGAGGCGTGATCTGGGAAAACAATTGACTTTTTTTTGCCAAATCGTACGTAGCCGAGAATGTATGCGGCGGCACCCAAGAGCGCAAGTACAATGATTGTTACTCCTGCCCCGATGCCACCCCCGGCACCAGCGGAGAGTCCGGAATTGGACAACGAGGCTTCGCTGGAACTTGCGGCCGTAGCTTGACTCGTTGCTGCTCCAGTAGGAGTAGAAGATGATGCTACGGCGGACTCGCCGTTGGAGTTAAGATGAAGTGACTCATCATCACTGGCAACCTCAAGAGTTGACGTGTAATTACCACACATGTAAGACTGAGAAGCGACGAATCCAATGGTGGGCACCAGGTTGATATCCGCACAATCGTAGTAGTATGTCTCGGTACCATTGAGCTATTCAGTACGATGTCAGAAGCAGCACCTAATATCTGTTATATACAAAATGAGCTGACTTGATACATTATCATGATTGTAACGTCATCACCTTCTTTGAGACCTAAGGAAGTGAAGTCTGGGGCAGGTTGACAGTAATGTCCGGCTCCGAGCTCTTTAAGAGTATCAGCGTATGTGGAGAACGCATGGAACCGAGTGGGGTCGGTCTCATTGGTCCACATAACATTAACGCTGTCGACCAAGGTCCTAGAGGTTAGAGAGATGTCTCCTCCGGTGAACGGATAATCAACACGGGATCCAGCAGAAAATCCACCGCATGGTGCTTTCTGAGCACTGGAAGCGCTGAATCCCCGAGTAGGAGGCCAACTAAGACCCAAGGGACTGGAGGTAAACTCCTATCGAACGTAATTAGCGTTTTACATAGAAGAGGCTTGTCTGTTACTGACCGAAATCGCTGCTCGACGGTCGATGCTGATAGCAGAAGTCACGGATACGAGAGAAAGTAATAAAGCTTGGATGAACATTGTACGAACCGAATTACAGTTTGTGGGAGATTGAGTTCACCCTTTCCAAGAAAGCTTGAATTGTGATTTCGCATATATACTGTAACAGTTCTCTAGGACGTGGAATGTCATTTCATGGGAAGAATGGCTTTGACTTCGGCCGGGGAAGGATCAACGATTTTGGGAGGAAAGCACATGTAATTGCTACTATCTGGTAAATTTGATGCGGAAGTAAATCCCTCGAGGAGCGGCTTGGCAGAGAATGGACCTCATGCGTTGTTGCCAGAAATGATGAAAAGGTCACAGGCTGTCTTCGTCGGCCGCGACTTATCAGATAGCAAAATGGGTTTCTTGTGTCGGGCGGTTCTCCAAGAAAGGTCCGAAATCTTGGCGTACTCGTAGTACCTGAATTTCGGTGATCGGCCGAGGACGGTGCAATTTGGAGGCATTCTGCACGAGCTGGCATGTTGTCATGCTGCTTGATCGATGATCTCGCTTGTACTGGAGAAGGACACCTCAAATGGAAGCACTCATCTGTATTAAAGAAAAACGTGCGCTCGCGTGTTTCCTGTTGAATAATGCGAACATATCCGGAACACTTGCAATCGCACATGTACTTTTCTGGGCGGCACAATGTGCTTGCTTAAGATCACCTATCAATTGGAGTGTCATGATACTCTGACGAGCAAGATTTATCTCACTCCCGGCCATCTGGCTCAGAGATAGTTTAGGCTCTTATCGGTGATCACTTTGCACGAAAAGCAAGTCCTCTTACCGTTTCGAAGTTGAGTGGGGTTACCGGCATGACTGCAGTTCACTGATGTAATCGAAAGGTCGTCGGTTATGTGCGAACCGATTAGACGCCCACCTTCATCCGCAAGATGACGATGACATGAGACACAAGCGTGGGAGTTTGCATAGCCTTTTCGTGAATGGCCTCTTGCACTTGATATAGTCGCTTTTATGAGCACCAGTCTGACTTGTATCTCTCAAAGACAACGTACTCGATTTCATGCTGAAAGAAATCAACCATCATGAAGCTACTTGGAATCGCAATCGCCCTCAGTAATCTATTGACTATCGATGCATTCCGTTCACCCGTCAAGCGTGGAATAACACAATTGACCTTCGGGTTGGAGGACAATGTCAAAAGCCATCATCATTCAAGCGGACCCTTCCAGACCTTTGTCGAGCACTGTAAGTATAACAACTGCCTTTGATGGATGTCGGCTGACAATTGCATAGTCTCTGCATCTCGGTCTGGAACCGATACATACCTACAAACTCAACTGTCAGAAATATACTCCAATTCATCCATCGTTGTTACACAGGACTACTATTTTGACATCGTCCGATTTGCCGCTGGATCACCCGAATCAGTCGTGATACGGGAGCTGGATGAAATAGCTTCAATCAAAAAGATTGTATTTGTGAAGCCTATGAAGCGAAGAGAAGGTATAGGCAAGATTGCTGAAAGAGTCGTATTTGGAGGATGGAACGTGGCGTGGGAGGACAAGGAGTTCAAGGTTATCGTTGCTACTGTAAGTTAGCCCTCTATCATGAATCTCCTCTCACTGACACTACATACCAAGGGCACGGAGTGCTAATAAACTATCAGTGGGCTGAAACATATCGTCAAGTCACCCAATGGCATATTATCACTGATCACCCCGAGTCAGCACAGCAATTCATCCGCTCGTGTTCAGACTTCTGCTCAACTTTCAGTGACGTTGTCTGGGTGTTCGAGCAAGGGGGTTGGCGTCCTGATAGAGAGCTATGGGAAGCAGTACAGAAAGTGAGTGACATCCTCATACTATGGCGCTGATGCGATTAGGCTTCTTGGGAAGATGTCGTCCTTGATGACGCCTTCAAAACATCGCTGCAGTCGGATTATAGATCATTCTACAAGGCGGAGAAGACGTACAAGGATCTGGGCGTCCCATGGAAGAGAGGTTTAATCTTTTTAGGAGTAAGTCATCATCTCTGCTATTCTGCCTCATTGGCTAACGGCTAAATGGATCATCAGCCCCCGGGCAATGGTAAGACTATCAGTCTGAAAGCACTCATGAAGGAGGTCAAAGTCCCCACGCTTTATGTCAAGTCATTCCACTGTAAGTCATAAATTTGCATGGGGCATTTACTAACACTCAACAGCTTGGGGTGGGGATGAAATGGGTACGTTGAGCACGATGTTGGATCAGTTGTTTTGCTAACTTTATGCAGGCATTCGAGACATCTTCGCTCGGGCAAGGGCGGAAGCCCCTTGTGTCCTCATATTGGAAGACCTGGATTCTTTGATCACAGACATGAACCGGTCCTTCTTTTTGAATGAGGTTGATGGTTTGGAGGATAACGATGGTCTACTTTTGGTACGTTGACATTGCTACAATCATGTGACATCATTTGACGCGGTCGATAGATTGGTACAACCAACCACTTTGACCGACTTGATCCTGCCCTTTCGAGTCGTCCTTCAAGGTTTGACCGGAAGTAGTAAGTGTGGAAATTTACAATGTATCAGCAAGAAAGGCTAACAGACTGACACAGCACCTTCCCTAATCCTTCGCATGCTCAGCGTCGTGATTATGCAATCTGGTGGAAAGACAGACTTCACGACAACAGTGAGATAGAGTTCCCGGATACACTGTTGGACGAATTTGCCGATAAGACGGATAAATTCTCGTTCGCTTATATGAAGGAAGCATTGTAGGTTTCGGTTAATGTCCAGCCTGATCTGAAGGTCAAGCTGATGACGATCCTCAGTATCTCAACTTTGCTGACAATAGCTAGCGGTAACGAAAAGGGAGATCTTGATTTCCGAGGTATCCTACTTAAGCAGGTAGATCACCTTCGTAACGAGCTGGAGACCACAGAGGCAATGTCTTTTCCCATGACATCCTTCGGTCGTGATTCTGGTGGTGGAGGCGGGATGGGGGACATGATGGCTTACAGGCAGATGAGCATGGCTGTAGGGGACGACAGTACAATATACCAAATTCCTTGGATCAATTGATGTCCCTACTAATGGTGGAATGGAAAGAGGGCGTGATTTGTAACGTTGTGGTCACATTATAAGTTGAATGAAAAGAGATATGCAAAGCAGAATTTACGTAAACCGCGCTCTTCTCAGAACGCTCATCATGGTTTAAACATCTTCCGCCCATTAGACCTGTTGCATCTGTCCTTGGTATCTCCCAAATTAGATGTCAATATGACAATAGCTTTTTCTGCTTCAACAGCACCTGACGATCAACATTTTTTGTAGTCGGCTTGCTCATATTGCAATGGTTTATTTCGAACTTCTACCATTTGCTCACACTGCGCTAGACCTCTTCACCGCCACAATCGTTCTCTTGCGATTCTTCCAGTCGCAACGGTCTATCACTCTCTTTTGTACCTGCGGCATGGGACTCCTTTTCCTGGGTGGTCATTCATACACTATATCACCTTGAACCACCGCCGCATACTGCATGGATATTATGGATGGTGTAGACTTCCTTCATGTGATCCGGAGGAGGCTATTATACCACCCAGTTCCCAGAAATATCTGGCGCGTTGTGAGGTCGAGAAAGTGGAATGTACTCCGTTGCGAAGAGATAAGACAGGGCCTTCCATCTTGAATGTTGGTCGAGACAACGTGAACACACAGATTGTTCCTGCTTTCTGGATACGGAAACGTGGTGAAATGGATGTAAATTGCTTAATCCGCTCTAGCGATCATTACTGACCAACTGCAGTCACTCACATCAAAAGCAGGACCCAAAGAACGGATAATCTACTTCATCGTGGGAGGTGGTTATGTTGGAGGTCATCCACTCCGTATTCATACACCATGGTCTATGGCTGAGCTTGCTGGATGTCGAGTCTTCTGTGAGTCTTGAGAGACTCATTTGAAAGTCACGCAATTGAACATTCCGCTCCCCGTCTTGGGATTCAGGCATCAATTATCGAAAATCACTCTCCGCCTCGTCTGCTTTCCCGGCTTCCTTACTAGATTGCCTGGCTAGTTTAACAGTATCTGCTTGAGTATAGAGGTTTTCTCACAAAGGTAAGTCATTTATCTGAGTGTCATGCTGTATTGGCTGACTTCGTGGTAAAATATCATGTTGGCCGGCGATAGTGCCGGTGCAAATGCTTGCCTTGCTCTTGCGAAGTGTCTTGGAGATATGGAAGAAGCTGGAACAAACAAATGGGGACAGGTTGGATCCATATGCTTGCATTCAGTGAGCTATGAACCTGTCCACTGTTTTCGATACTGATGGACCATTTCAGCCTTGGTCTGATATGATCACGTCTTTCCCCAGTATCGATAGGAACCGATATACGGTGAATAAGCTTCAATCAGCCAAATCAACAATTCAGCTGATCATACTCTAGGATCATTTGTCGATCTCACAACTGTCAACATCCCTTCGCATACTAGACACTTCCCGCAATTGAATCATCTTTCATATTTCTCACCGGCAATGGCCCCTCCCGGTGGATTTGATCATCTCATTCGCCAGGGTACCAAAGTGTTCGTTTCTGCAGGGACGGCGGAAGCATTCTATGACGAAATCATAGCGCTGCATGGGGCGATGAAAAGGGATATGTGGATGTAACTCTTCGAGAGGTAAGTGCAAGGAGGTAGCCGGATTTATGCTCAAAAGACTAATTTAGCTTGAAGGGGCGACCCACAGCGAGTTCGTGTGGCTGGACAGAGATGAGAATGACAGTATGGGCTGGTCATGGGACGTTCTCAAGTTGGACTTCATCCGTTTCTGGGAGGACACAGCGTTCTGATGCAACATGGGTCCCCATCGATAAGCAACTTTACGGTATTCATTCGCGTCAAAATCTGAATTAGCTAAAATCTCGAACTGTCTTCGCCGTACTAATACTGATTTCCTTCATTGCTACTTTACTAATCTCCATTCGTTATTCTACCGTCCATATTCCTTATAAGTGCTTGAGGGGGCGCTTGCCAATTAAGGCTTGACCGTCAGATTTTGGAGTACAGCAGCATCTGTCTCTCCAGTCCTCTCTCTTTCGGCATTCAGAGCCTTTTGAGCGTCGGTAACGTATGAACGGAATCTATATGGGATCAGTCGAAGGTTCAAGTTGTCAAGATAGCTGGCCGTACTCACCTCCAAGGTTTGATTTTTTTCTCAAACATCTCGTCAAGTTCTGCTGGAGTTCGCTTTGAGGTGTCTGGCATGACGAAAAAGGCAGCGATACACATCGGAGCAGATATTCCAGCAAAGAAGAAGCATGACTTCAGTCCCCAATTTGCGTAATTGGCATTGAGCTATCAGACTCTTAGTTAGTCTGATCTGCCATGAATGACGAAATGTTCTTACCATATAGGGAACCGTTGTGCTGAACAGAGTACCGATACAAACTCCGCCAGCAGCTGAAACACCAGCTGTCACTGCTCGCAGACGACTTGATCCTGTTTCGGCAACATAAGCCCAGCCCAAAGTACCCAGACAAGTCGAAGCCATTCTCCAGACGAGGGCGAAAAAGAGCTTACACAAGGATTTAGCTATATCTTCTCAGGGATGCGACTCAACAAAAACCCACCACTAGCTTATTCAATGCAGGGGACTTGTCTTTGACAAGACCCATACTACCGACAATGATCAACATGCACCAGGTGGTGACAACGCCGCCCAAGAAGATAGCTCGACGACCGATAAAATCGGTAGTAACAGCAATCAGAACGGTCACAGCGATTCCAACCAGCCTGTGTGACTCTTCAACAGTTGTTTCCGCGTCTTTAGCATCAAGCACTCACGCTAAGAGAAGTGAAAAAGTGAAAGGATCTGCAAAACCCGCGACTTGGGCAAAATAACTTGAGTAATTAGATAGCTAAGGATTGCGTCCGTTAGCGACAGGTACGGATCAATCATGGAAATACTCACGATCGCGAGCCCAGAAATCTGCTGAACACCTGCCGGGAAGAAAGCGATGAGAGTTCGCATCTATGATCGCGTTTTTCAAAGTTGGCGGTGGTGGAACGCACGAGAACTGAAGATTACTTACGCCGTTGGAGCCAACAAAAATCTCGCGAGCGTCTAAAATGCTTTTGAGAAAACCTCGATCTTTCCCAAACATGCTCTCTTTCAAGGCCCTTTCATGCGCCACAGTGCGCTTAATGATGCCATAATGAAAATCGATATTGTAACCTTCGATACCTCCGTTTAGACGTTCCACGATGGCACGGCCTTCGTCGTGGCGGTCATGATTGGCGCACCACCCTGGTTGGAGGTCAAAAAACGGCACATGTACTTGAGCGCGGATACTTACAAGGGGACTCGGGAATGAAAATGTAGATAGTCAACATTATTCCCTATATTCCTAATCAGCTCGAGGAGCTTGTCTATCTTTCGCCATACTTACAAGCATGGCCCATTCAGTGTAAATGAGGTCCAGAAAATTGTAGGGCTGCGTTTTCGACAAAGCTTTGAGAGCAGCGGAAGCGAATAATTGACCAATAGAGTACCTTCAGAACAGTTCAGCATCCGTTAGATTCTAATTTACTGACCGCACACACCAGATAGAGTAGAAAATCAACATGAAGCCTCGTGTTCTTGACGGGATGATCTCGGTCATATAACTTCCGGTCAAAAATTGAACACTTCCGACACCATAGCCTGAAGCGAGTTTTGCGACGAGCCATACTTGCCAATGTTTACCTACAGTCTCACAAGCAACACCCTAGGACATTCCGTAATATCAGCTAAACGGATGTTGGCCTTTGACTGCAGATCTTACTATTGCTAGGGCAAGCCATAGACCGTAAAATGCTTTTTTTCGTCCAAACCGGTCAGCCACGCTGATAGTGGAAAGATGATATCCTCAGTCATCTGATGGCTTCAGACAGCTATCCCAATCACTCACAAGTGCATACTGAGCATCCCCAGACCCTGACCTGCGCTCTGAACCCCGCCCCAGGCAGCCAAGACATTTGCGTCGAGAATTAGTTGTCCTTTGGCATCGTGAGCTGTGCCATATGTCTGGATGAAACCTTTGTTGGCAATGATCGATCCAGTCATCGCAATTTGATAGCCACTTTGCGTTCATTAGCTATGTTTCTTACTCTCGATGCTTACTCAGCTGCTGCAGAAAACGCTGCAAGCAAAGCTAAAGTGTTCGCCTTCTTGAACACCCGGAGCGTCTTCACGAAGTCGAAATCTTCGAAGGGAGACTTCATGACGACTTCGGGATCAAAACCATTGGTCTGTGCTTTTTCAATATGCTCCAGGTCGACCTTTTCGTCCGTCACGAGCCGTGTGGGACCTCTTGAAGGTACAGTGAGCCTGTCTGACATGATGGTAGAAGATATTGCGTTGGAATCGCTGAGGGGGTCCATGGGGTCGATAGAGCCCCTCAATAAACATATCATAATTATATATCGTGGGAGTTTGCTTGTCAAGCTTAATGTTCGGGGCAGCATTGCGCCGACAATAGTCAAAGTCATATTAGTTCCTGTATTCTATGTTCACGTATAATTAGAAGGGACTGATTGTGTGATATGGGTACCTTTACGGTCTAAAAATAACCCAAACAAACTCTCGGCGCAGCGCGATCCGCCGGACCGTATTAGATGTTAAATCAAGTAAATCAACGCGAGAGGCTTCTTATCATTTGCTCTCCCCGAGTACTCGAGTACGTTCCGCGCCTTTTTAGAACCCACCTTCAACGATAGTGCCATCGCCGTACCTAGAACGGCATATAGATCCACCGTCAGTCAGCGATGTGTCTCCTCTATTGGCCCGCAAGGTCGCTCGTTCTGTCGTTCATGTGATTCTGGAGGGGGATGAGGTCCCGTCACCATGCTTATCGCAATGATGTAGACTTGGTAAGTCAGGTACTACTTCTTCCCTTCAAAAGCCAAACTAGGGGCGTATCGGCAACCGCTGCCCGAGGCAGCAGAAGAAGTGACTGTTCTTACATGCACGAGTCGAGCATTCAGTACGAGCAGAACTCAGGATAGACGCGTGCGCACGCATACTAAGAGCTTTCAGAATGAGTGTCATAAGCTCCGGCTCCTTGAAAAATAGTCAAATGGGACCGTCAAACAAATTGATAACCATAAATACGCTGTGTTTCATGTATTGAGCTTCAGGAGCCGTTGTAATATCTGTCAAGCCGTTCTTTAGTGACTTCGAAGCACTCGGGTAAACCAGTCTCCTTCCAGGATACCCCCTGTATTAGTTTGGCAAGAGCTGGGGCGCACGTGAAAATACGAGCCTATTCGGCCGATATCAATAATGACGATGTGCACAGATTATCCGAATGCTCACCATGCCATGACCATTGTGACCAGCACATATCCATTGGCCTGTCTTCTGAGGTACAGGACCGATGAAAGGAACTTGATCGGCACTCTGTTCATCCTTCAGCTTTCCAACCTAGTTGATGACAAAGGAATTACGACTCACCCTAGCGATGATACCACTCCAGGCGTAATCATACAGGGCACGGGACCCTCGTCCAGGATCATCCCTACGAGGTATGTCAGCAAAGTACATTCATCGACAACTCACCATTCAAGCCCTTCAGTTCCTAATTTCCTCACTGCTGCGGTCACAGGTTCAAAGTTCGTAAGACTATCATCTGTTCTCCTGAATTGGTCTTCCGCGACGTATTCCAGAAGTTTTGATTGATTGGGAGCAGCACCACCGAATAACAAGATACCATCTGATGTAGATCTTGAGTTGATAGTGTACATGCCCTCTGGATATATGACAGCATATGAATTGTGAAGAGCATTGGAGCCGGAAAAAGTAGAAGGTGGAAGTACCTTATTACACCTGTTAGAGATAGTATCTAATCAGCCTATATATTAATACGAGAGACAAGCCTCTCACATATGAGGGCAGGGACGGATCGCTCCTTTTGTTTCCGGCAAAAGGGCTCCTGCGTATGCATTGGTAGCGTGGACTACTATTGGAGTCTTGACCGTTCCACGCTCTGTATGCACCGCCCATTTGTTGGCAGAACCCGATATATCTGTCACGGGTGTCCATGTCTGTAAATTCAATCCTAGATCCAGTGACTGTCTATTGATATGCGCGACTGTTCAGAATGAAACGAGTAAATCTCAGTGAAGACGAGAAGATCGGAAACGCTTTGCACACTTACCCAATTTCCAAGGATGTAAACTAGAGGCATCCCATGCATACACCGCCTGTGCTCCTTTGATCCTGGAGATCTCATAGTACTTAGCATTGTTCTGCGAATAAAACTTACCTTTTCTGCTTCGACAGACTCAGTGGTCACTTCTATCTTGGATGTATCTCCGCCAGCTAATTCGAAGTCGGAAAAGTTCTTTGCAGCCGTCTCGGCCAATTCTTTGGTCATTAGGACGTCCAACTACACGAGTAGAAGTTTAGCGCGTATCATTTGGATATCATATCAGCTATACGTACAGTCTTTCCTACCCAGAGATCACAATCTACATTATGTTTTCTGATGTAACTTACAACGTCCTGCCAGGTCTGCTGCTCGTTTGCCAAGATCTGATTGCGGTGTCAGCGTTAATACCGGAGTTTATGCTTACTTTCAAAGCTTGTTCCGCACCAAACGCGTTCTTGTATTTGGTGAAACCCCTCCATGAATCAGGCTTACAATGTCCTGCGTTTCTTCCCGTAGCACCAGAGCACAGCTCTCTTGCTTCTATAAGAATTACAGATTTGGGTGGATTGGGACTTTGGAGAAGAGATAGAGCTGTCAGTGAACCGCTTATCTGCAAAATACATCAGCTTCTACCCCACGGATTGCATCACTCACTCCAGAACCGATTACTACTACATCTGCTTCTTCCGGCAAATCCTCAGTCGTCCGGTGGTTGAGAAGAGGATTGTTTCTGACGGTCTGGAGCCATAGCGACAAAGACATGCCTTCCATCAGAGGTCGACCAGTGTAAGCAGGTTGCTTCTCTAAACGAGCATTCCTGCCTGTTCCTTCGTCGCCTACCGGTGGTAGACTGTCCTGAAGATCTTTCGTGTGCATTCTTGTTCGCTTCTCGAGGACTAATACTCAAATCTTCAGATGACAAAGTACCGACAGATACAATCCCTCAAGACGCAATGCTCAGCGACATCACGTCAGTGCCCGATAGTGACGGTCAAATCCGAAATAACGGATACCAATCAGGGGAAAATAATTATGAAGCTTAAAATATACTCCAGCGGTGATATTGCCGTCAAGCAGAACGATGACATAGTTTGGGGTCTGCTCTGAGATGCTTAGCCTATCGCTGAGAGAGAGAGATGACACGACGTATATAGAGTAGATGCCTCCTCAGAACCGACCAAGAGATAAGGATCAATGCGGGGATGATAACACTACTTACATAACTTTAGAGGTATTCCGCCACGTTTTTCGTCCGCCGATGACATGACAAATCAACAACCGATTAACTCCGGAACTGGGAATTCAAAGAAACAATAACATTACAATCCACCCCTGTTCCATCCTTGTGAACCATCCGTACCCCTTGTCAACAGTCTGTGTATTCAACATGCTGAGAAAGTCTTCATCGGCAGAGCACGATGACTCGGAACGTGGAAAGGTCAAGCGTTCAAGAGCGGTACTGGTATGTCATAGATGCAAATCGCTCAAGACTCGCTGCGATCTCGGTAAACCTTGCAGTAGCTGCGTCAAGGCAAAGGTGGAGGAGAGATGCTCTTACGATCCGTGGAGAGGACACGCACAGAAACAGTGAGTAGCGATATCCGATGTATGACCGATGAGAGTGAGACTTGCTCGTTCGATCGCTTACTTATAAAAAGATTTGTCAAAAACGAAACTCCAGATCCTTTGATTAACTCGGACGGACCGGGTCCTACCACATATGACAATCGCATAGTGTATCTTGAAGATCGCCTTTCACGCCTGGAATCGCTTCTTGCTTCGGGCTCTTCCCACTTCGCTAATCTTTTGAAGTCACCGCAACGCAAAGAGGAGAACGAATGGCATTTCCTACTATCGCAACTTCCTCCACGTTGTGTTGCGGAAAAACTCCTCGAACAATATTTTCTCCTTGACACCCTAATGCGCCATACTCATCAACCTTCATATATTCGTCGTTTCAATCTTATCTATCCGAAAGATGGGAGTCCTGTTGCACCTATCGAGAAACATATGGCATCATACTTGGCTTCGCTTTGCATGGCTTTGACCATCGGAACGGTGATGGACCTGGAAAACTCAACCGATAGAAATGAATGGTCGTCTCACTCTTTGGCAGAAAAATTGAAGACTCTTCATCACCGTTTCCTCGGGATTTCCGAATCTCAAGTACTTGCTGGACCAGGAGATCATTATTCAGAAATGGTATATTATCATCTCCATTCTCTATCACTACGCCCGCATGAAGCATTATTCAACAGTTCCTCATCCCCTCCTCAAACATGGTTTGTAATGGGCGAAATAATCCATACCGCATTGTTTTTCGGGCTACATCAAGATCCCAGTGAGCTTTCACCGGAATTAAGTCCCTTTTGGAGTGAGATGAGGAGAAGACTATGGTGGTTATGTCACGCTGGTGAGAGGTGAGTGCTTCCCTCTATTTTGTTACCACTCCATACGTTCTGTGCTGTAATCTAACGTCTGTCTGATCTTCGTGTAGGATAATCATTAGAAAGCTACGCTTGCCTAGTATCATTCCACTATCTAATGTACGACAGCCTGTATCAATCCCCGACATCGACCTCCGTGAAGACATAACACAGGTGGAACTAGACGCGGTATCGTCGAAAAATGCTATGGCCACTCCTTTGAATCAAATTCCCTCAAGTGTGACTCCACCACAGGTTGAAAATACCCCTCAGCAGACCGAAGTCGTGCCTGAATGGACATATATTGAGGCAAAGATCAACTCGAACCAGCTCATGACAGAACTACTTAGCATTCTCCCATCACCATTTCAGCCTGTCCAGCCTTCTGACATAGAAACAATGAACCGTTTGGTGGACCAGTTCGACAGTACAATACCTCCGCATCTCCGCTTTAAAGCTTTATCTTCGGCTACGAGCCGTAACTGCCGACTGACAGCTCCGGGTCAGCCACCTTGGCTGCTTGCTCAGGCTTGTGTGTTCAATATCGGCATAGTCGCAAACATCCTTACTGCCTATCAACCTTATCTGTCACTCCCACTGGACATCCTAGAACATCCTCGTGTCATTGACATGGCTCTGGATAGGTCTCTCCTAGCAGCACACAGACTGATGGTCACTGCTGAAACATTCGTATGGCATATCACTTTCCGATGGCCTGAAGGGAAAAGTTTATTCTCTTGGAATTTGGGGTCGAAGATCTTCAGTGCTGGAGTGACGGTGGCGTTGGCTGCGATTCGTCATGGTCCAAGTCATTCAGAATGTAGAGAGTGGATGGACGACTTGACGTCGGCTGTGGGATTGTTGAAGGTCTTGTCGGATCATACCTCCAATCAAGGAAGAGACAAATGTTCAAAAGCCGGTTCTGCAGATCTGAGAGCTTTAGAAATTTTACGACAACTCTCTGATCGTGTTAGAGCTGCTATCATTCCGAATATGACTACGGGATCAACTATCCAGACAAAGACCGACAAGTCCATGGCGAAGGATAACAAGATATTCGACCCGTACACAGCTCATGAGATGAGTACGATTACTCCGACTTATCAATCTACAGATTCGACTCCAAAGATGACATCGCATTTTGGAGATGCCGATACCTTTACATTGGAGGATTTAGAGGCTTTGTTGTTGCAGGTTTATGGTCGTTCAGAAGGAAATGTGGGATGAGCTCGGAATCTTTGGTGGAGTGGGATATGTGTTCTTATATAAGGCAAAGCAATATCTACGATAAGACCAAATCCCCTTAGTATATTGTGTGCATTGTATGGATTAAACAATATGAACATCAGATTCTTCCTTCTTTGTGCGCACGTATCTGATTCACCATTCATCCTTCAAGCATTTCGCTGATAACCATCAACGCTGGCGATCATGCACCTAAGCGATATGACTATGTTTTCATAGCACGCTTGGACCTGTTCCGGATGGTCTCCCCCTTGAAATAGAAGAAATAAGGAATGGGTCCAATGAGACATGCAACAAGAGCGAGGAAGAGACCAGCATATTGAAATCCGAGATTGTGCTATTGATGGGGTGAAAATCGCGGTCAATGGAAGTTCCGTTTGGAATTCGCAGGGAAGAGCGAATGTCAGAAGATGGCACTTACGAATAGTTGAGTGATCCAGAGAGGTACACTAGCTCCTATCAATGACCGCATCAGAGTCTTGGCTGCTACAGCTGATGCTGCAACCTCAGCATAACTATCGACAATATACTGATATGTAAATTTCAGTCAGTACTCAACAGTCGCAGTTCATACAAGCGCGATCACGGGATTTACACTCACACTGTTTGCCGAGATGTATACGCTGACCATGCAGAACCCAAATATGGCCCCTCCAACCATCATGCCCATCCAATGAACATGTGCGTAAGCCCCGGTGAAAGCAATGATGAACAATGATAAAGGTAAAAAACTGAATACCAGGTTAGGAAAGGTCTGACAAGAAGGCAAGACAGAATTTCAACATACATGGCTCCCAGCATCATGGGGTAAAGTCGAGATTCGGGATGTCCCGGTTTTCTTGCATAAAGTCGCTCTTGTACTGGCATGCAGAAGAGAGCAATGAAGATACCGACCTGTGCATGAAGTCCTTAGCGATCGAGAAAGATGATTGGTACTGTAAGGACTCACGACAATTGAAAGGAATGAGAGACCTGTCATACCGGAGTTCCAACCTCTAATTTCTTCGAAAGCGATAGGGAATGCGAAGAATGTAGCATATAATAAGGCGTAAACAAAACTGAGATAGAAACTCATAAACAGGATAATAGGTTCAAGAAACATTAAGATGAAAGGTCTGACCATGGCTGTTTTCAGTGTTTTGGTGAAAGTCACGCCCGATTGTTTTTGAGCTTTCTGATGGGCAGTTAGGTGTTTATTTGTCTTGTTGACTTTGTTGAGCTTGTCCGCCCTTCGCTTGAGTGTGACTGTGCCGAGTGTCTCTGGCATGATCAAAGTGAAGACGAAAACGACTCCAACGAGGATGAATAAGACCCAGTAGATCCATCGCCATTGACCAGTTTTGTAGCTGATCCAACCTCCAAAGAGAGGTCCTAGACATGGACCCATACTGTGTCACACTCAAAATTAGTTCCTCGTATTGCTCTCATGCCTGTAGCGGAACTCACAAGATTGCACAACTGAAAATGGCCATTGGTACTCCTCGTTCCTCAACTGCCCAAATATCAGAGATTGTACCGCCGACGTTGGTCATAGGTGCGGAAGAAGCTATACCCGCAAGCTATGTTTCGAAGCCGTCAACACACTCCCATACTTCGAAAGCCAGAGAAGGAAGACTCACCAATCGACAGACTAACATGGTCCCAATATTCTTGGCAAGACATGAAGGCAAGGTGAATATGAAATAAAAGAATATGGAGATACTGTATATCGGTTTCCGTCCAATGATCTCGGACACTGTAGTGGAAGTTGAGTCAGATCAGGATGCTGTGAGATGTAGAAGACCGAGACCTTACTGGGAGCAAAGACTAGAGGTCCAACTCCAAAACCGACCACAAATAGGGTTATTGAAAGGTATATTGCCTCATCTGATACGTGGAGTCCCTCCGCCGTACCTGGCAGATCACCGGTGGGCATTGCTGAACCTAGAGCGACCGTGAGACAGAGAAGCGAGGTAGACATCGTCGCAAGCCTATGGTATTGACAATCATGACGGTGAGCACAAGGATGAAGCCCACAGACTGCGTAAAATGACTGAACATACCATTTTTTGCCTTTTGACCAATAACGAGGGCCTTCTCCTGGTTCGAATTCGACCAAGATCTCTCCTTCACCCTTTTCTAAATCTAAGCTAGATTGAGTATTTTGTCCTACTTCTGTCGATGGCCTTACCACGGTCGCATGACTTGGCATTCGTTCCAAAAAACCCGGTGTTGACCCAGGGATATTTTCATCTTCTGCATCGTGTAAAACCGCCTCTTCCTCGTTTGTATAGATTGGTGGCCGAGCGAACTCAGCTTCAATGGGTTTAAGCATATTGCTTTAACTTATTTATTAGTAGTGTAGGATCGATGAAATTATGATATTATAATATAACCTTAAAATGAGATTTGTGATTGGGGAAAGAAATCGATAAAGCTGGTGAGAGATCAGTGGTCCAAAATTGTGACAAGTCAGTATATATATACGCCAACTTGATCGAGGAGGCATAGTGGTTGTTGCTGATTGACACCGCGGACGCATCAAGATGTCCGCGGTTACAGTTCGTTTCCTCAAGTTTTTCATCATCAATGAAGCCGTTTCCATCAATTAGTGCAGATCTGTCATTGTTTTTCGGCACCATCACTTTCATTGGGATTCCAGTACTTGGTCGGCTTGAAAATGAATTTGAGGCTGAAAGGCGTATTTCTTGCAGTAGAACAAAATGATAAGATGCCGCGGTTTCGTGCGTATCGCCGCGGTCCGCTCACCTGTATGGGTCGATCTGCGTTTCAGGTCGTACCAGAAGTATCTTTCAGTACTGTTATGTTTGGTATTGCTACATGATTAACCAGTACGCCCATAGTAGTACTCCAGCAAACCATAAAGAAATAGGAAAAAAGACAGATTTTCCCATCTCGGCCGCGCTAATGTGCGGGAATCGATAGAACAGTTTGAAAACGAATCAAAGGAATGTGATCGAGATTAGGCGTGACAAATGCTAAAGCTCTTAATCGTGCGCCTACCATAGTTACGTCATTTCCAATAAAAACCCTTTGCCAATTCTTTTGCTTTTGCTGGATGATCAAGATCTAAAAACTAGATACGATATGCATGCTTGCATTCTCATTTTATTGTTGAATTCCCGATGCTGCACTCACTACGACGACTGAGTTCCAGCACGATGTCGACAGTACCAAAGTATATCTACAAAATTATTCCGCACTCGAGCGTCGACACGAGGTGGGTAAAGCGATACGTCTCGCTTTCTTGGAGAATTGCTTACCTGTGTTTTATCATGTACAGGTTCACTTTTCCCGTTCCCATCCCTTCCTCTCACCAATTCTTGACCGAACTAGATCTCAATGATCGTTTCATTCACTTCTCTGCAGCGGAGCAAATTCCTACAACCTTGAATCTATTTTTCAAAGAGGATCCAGCGGTCACTTTGTTGAGAGTGGAAACAGCTAGAATAGGAGCATGGAAGAAGATTGAATGGGTTTTACCTGATCAAACGCCAAGAACTGGTGGTGAGTAGTCACGACACCCAGCTTATCAAACAGTTGGCTGATCTCATCTTGTTAGATATGCCGTATCTCTGTGCTCATGCTTGGCCAGTACCGCTAGAAGGTGAATATGTTGAGTCGTTCCGAGAAGTACATAGACAGGATGCCAATGGAGAGAAAGATGTACAAGGTGGATGGGAAAGCTCGTTATCAAGTAAAGATGTACAAGGCTGGCTTGTTTGAGTCTGATTAAAATACCAACCGCATATATGTATCGCAAGAGACGCGTAAGGATGACTAGGTTATGAGCTGGATAATGCACTTTCACGTGGTACATCGAGATAAGGAGGTTTTATTAGAGAAAACCTGCGGTACGAGTATCTCGCTTAGAATATTTCCAGGTTAAGATCGACGTTCTGAATTCAATGGCTTGAAACTGGAAATGCAGGTCCCATTTCAGCGGGAGCAAGAGCAGAAGCAGCGGGCTACAGCGGAAGCAGGTCACTCACTTCCCTTGTTTCCCTCTTCCTTCAGGATACCAGTAAAAGGGGAGATAAGTAAGTCGCCCGACCAATACGGAAAGAAAGATAAGCGATCCAGGAACCGTATATGAATTATGAATTATGCGAGGAAAAATTCATATCCCGATGGGTACATGTGTTACCGTATACCGCCAGGTCCAGCCAAAAAAATTACTGTCGGTTTGAGATCACTGAGCTAGACGTGAATGAAGTAGTCAGACAGTACGAGTACGAGTATGGAGCAGAACATGAATCTGAGATAAGGATTCATATGCGTGAATCATCATTTCTTTCTCACGATATCTACATATAGAAACAGCTCCAACATCCTATCAGCTCGGTAACAACCACCCATAATTGAACTTTTTTAACTTATTACTGGGTTTTCAAAATTCTACTTGATCCATTTGCAGTATGGCAGTAAAAGATACTATCCGAAAACGAACCACCTCACCTTCGTCTTGGGTTTTACCCAAAGAAGAATCATGTATCGCACCTGATGATGTATGGAGTAACAAGGGTGTGTAGTAGGGGTAGCACGGTCGTCTTTCGACCTGGAAGTCTATCGCTAATACACCTATGCAGATATGGATCCTGCACCTTTTGAGCACCGTATATGGACTGGATGGACTTTCTTCACATGTCAGTAAACTGTTCTCAGCTGTTTATCAATCAGTCATTCTAAAATTGACGGTCGTGGGTGAACAGATTGGATCTCAGATGCTTTCAATCCTGGTCAATGGGCTACAGTAGCGAGTTTCGTCGGAATGGGCTTGACATGGTGGGAAAGTTGTCTTGCAATTCTCGTAGGAGGTTTCTTGGTCGCTATCGTCATTACAGGTGAGTCTACTTGCTGTGGACCGTCGTACATTTGAGCCATTTTCAATGGATGATGCTAAAACCGATTCTCCCTTACCAGCCAATGGTTATATCGGTGCAGTCGTGAGTTCAAAAACTGTCATCCAGCGCATACCTCGCCTCATGCTTACTGTTTCCTTTGGTTGACCAGCTTCACACGCCCTTTGCCGTCACATCCCGATCAGTATATGGATATTGGGGATCCAAGTTCGTTGTATTTTCGCGAATGGTCATTGCTTGTTTCTGGCTTTCTATCAATTCCTGGTCGTGAGTGTCTCTTATCTGATTATTTATACCCCGAATGAAGGATAAGGTCGTTCTCGTCATCTTACCATGTGCTGACGAGCTTTAAATGGCAGTGGAGGCATCTTCGTATCTTTGATGATTCAAGCTATCTGGCCCCAATACGCCAAACTGAAGAACTCTATTCCAGAAAGTCAAGGAGCAACATCACAAGATTTCTTATCATTCTTCCTGTTTTGGTAAGTATAAGACATTGCTCTTTGCCTCACAAAGAGGTCATAAGCTGACATTCAATTCATTACTTAGGCTCTTACAACTTCCTTTCGTTTTTATTCATCCTTCCAAGCTCAAGTGGGTCTTCAACCTCAAGGCTATCTTAGTTCCTGTCGTCGCTATAGGTACCTTGATATATGTGAGTTCCAAACTTCAATGTCGTCTCTGATTGCGAAACATGACTGATGAGGTACCGAAACGATAGGCCGTCAAGAAGGCTGGACCATTAGCTTCGTCTGCATTATCAGATCCTACTGGTCGAGTACCTGGTGGATCAAAGAGGTTCATAGCTTTCATGTATTCAGTTACAGCTACTCAGGGAACTTGGGCTACTTTGAGTGAGTTTCGGATTCCATTTTCGCCGACCACTGTTACTAGAGCACCTCCAGCGGTGATAGTTACCATGAACTTCAGCTCATCAGAGATCTTGCTCAGGTATCAATGTCGGTGATTTCTCTCGATATTGCAAGAAACCCTCAGCTGCATATGTGCAACTGTTCGCTATTCCCATTTTGTTCAGTATCTTCAGTATTTTCGCTGCCATCTCAGCTGCATGTCTGAACGCTGTCCATGGAACTTCTGACTCTTTCTACCAAGCGTACGACATCGTGGTGAGTACTTCTCGCCCATGACTATTGGGCACGGTCGATGTATCATCGGTGCAAGAAGCTAATTGTATCTCAATCTGTCTATCAGGGTTTATGGAATACATCAGCCGGTGGCCGAGCCGCTATGTTTCTGGGGTCATTGATTTGGGCCTTATCAAATGTCACCACCAACATCTCCGCTAATTCGATCTCAGCAGCGAATGATATGACTTCATTAGCACCTAAATACATCAATATCAAAAGAGGTCAAATGATAGCTATAACAGTCGGAGTATGGGGGTTTGCTCCCTGGAAAGTTTTGGCATCAGCATCAAACTTCTTAACTTTCATGGCATCTTATTCTATCGTCCTTGCACCCATAGCGGTTTTATTGGCGGTCGACTTTTTCTTCGTCAAACATCGAAAAATCGATATATACGAATTGTATAGACCAAATGGAATTTATAGATTTACAGGTGGTTGGAATTGGAGAGCTTACGTGGCTTTAATCATTGCTATCGCCCCTAATTTACCAGGTATGGCCAATGCTATTAATAGTAATATCAATATTGGAAACATTCAATATGTCTATATGGTATCAAACATAGTTGGTGATTTCCGTGAGTGACCTTTCATGTACTTCTCTTCAATACAGATAGTGCTTGTAGCAAAATGGGCTGACATGACACTGATTGACAGTTGCTATCGTTGTTTACCTCGCTTTAAACAAGTTCTTCCCTGCTCAAGAAGCCCTTATCGGTGTGCCTCGTCATGATCTGATACCTTCTTCTCCATCGTACTCAGCACAAGGCGGATACCCAGTCGATTATTCAGGTGCCAACGAGGACTCTGAGGACAGAGAGGAGAAATACCGTGTATAGGAAATATTGTTAATAAACTCACAATGACATTCGATCGAGTAAAGAAAGTATTGATTAATGCGGATGCGACTTGATACGTTAGTTTTTGGTCAAATGAGCTAGTGATATTCCGAATGGACAATACATTATTAACGTTGTATTCAGCTAAGAGACGTAGGATAGCGAATTCGACTGAGCTCTCCTCGCGGAGTGCAATCCTTAGGTAGCGATTTAAGGCAAGCTTTGACCTCCTCGTGTAGATTTGGCAACTTCTGACTGAGCTTCGTTTTTGAGGTAACTGTCGCGAACAACAATCAGCTTGTGAATACTCGTAGTAATCGGATCTAAAGAGCTCACCGAGATAAGAGTTCAGCGTAATATTTATCCTCCGAGCTAGTATCTTTCAGTGATTCTCGGTCTGAAGTGCAGTAAGATGCTAAAGTCAGCAGAGATCATGATAAGCTCCATGTTTACACATACCGAGTAATTTCTCGCGATATTCTAACCATCCATTACCGACTTTACTTTCGTCCAAATCCCTATACTCAACAAGGTTATAGAATCTTCTTACGAATGGAGCGATAGACATATCGACAGCAGTGAATTGTTCACCGGCGAAATAAGGTCTTTTTACTCTTTCAGCTAAAGTTCGAAGGCCACTGTAAAGTTCTTCTCTGGCTTTCTCTTGATCAGAACTATCTTGGAATTGCTGAAGTTTGAAATAGGCCGGAATGATTTTCTGTGATTTTCAATCAAGATGTCACATATACCATTAGCGCGTACAAGGGGGAAATACGTGTAAAGGGGACGGTTTTAGACCTGACTGGTAAGTTGGAAATCATCACTTACCTTGGTGATGTGTTGAACGTTCAACCTAGCCCAACTTTTCTCATAAGTGTCCTGAGGGAAAATCGAGCTATGTGACAAGCACGTCAGATACGTCTAATTTCAATCAAATCACGATCAATGGCTTGAAAAGAGTTTCACTTACGGATGTTCCTCACTTGCTGGATAGAGATCCTCGAGGAATTCCACAAGAACATCAGATTCATATAGTGCCTTGTTTTGCGAGTCTCCTTCAGATTTAATCTCAAGAGTAGGTACAAGACCCAAAGGGTTCAAATCTAAGAAGTGCTTTTCCTTCTTATATGGCTATGAATACGATGTCATATCGTTAGATAGTAGTTTACACTAGACCCTCGATGAGATCTATACTACTTGACGAGATGGAGGAGAAGTGCTAACTCACGTTCACCTCTTGATATTTGTAAGAGATTTTTCGCTCTTCCAGAGCCATCCAGATTCTCTACTCCTACCATTTAGCATTTCTCAAATCAAAGCTTTTCGAAAGGTCAGGTATTTTTCTTACATACCTGGTTGAAAGGACAGAACTAAACTTTTATCGGTCAGCGATCGCTTCAAGAGTTTCAAATTCAAGCTTCATTCTTGACAGTCCTTAGATCTTAAAACCAGGATGTTGGAGAAAAGGTAGGACACTCACCCATCCGCTCCAGAATACTAAGTCTGCATCGTCTTGATGCTTATCGACCGTATCTTTAGCTAAACCTGTAGCTGCAGGGTGTACCTTTTCGTCAGGATGAGGCATCTTCGTTGTTCTTGAGCTTGTAAATTGGCGTAAGAATTTATATCGAGTATTGGCGGATGATAGTGTTTTTGTTGTTCTTACGATTGACATGACATAGAAGCTGGTAACGATGGGGAGCTGACTACGTATGATATTGGATGGCATACATGGTCAGTCCATATGCCATCATCATCATCATCACTTGGTCGCCATGGAGTCATTTGCTCATTGTGACCTCCACTCTATGTACGCGGGGTGATTGACCTCCACTTTACAAAACCTGACATAATATTGATTACATAGGTGACTCTGACTATCTACTTTTCTATCAGTGTGCAAACATGCAAGATACTGGGATGAGATACAATGACGCGATTCTGCTCTCATGGACACTTTCCTACCAAGAGATCTCACAGCCCATAGCTAGATGATCACTTGCACAGATACCTTTCCTAGGTAATCCCTCTCCTAATTCTTCGATCTTGGGAGGTGTATACAAAGCTGTGATTTCCCCTTGAGGTGAGTCGTCAAGTGGAGGCAAGAGTAAAAGGTAGTCTTTTACATCAAAACAGGTTAGTGTCTTCTCTTGTTACAAGGTATAAGATTGACGGCGGAGACGTTGTGGTTATTCGAAACAAGATAGGAGCTTACTTACCTAATGTGAGTCGAAACAGAGGTGTGAAACAGGTATATGCCGGTTCTTCCTTTCCATTTACATTCTCATCTTCGATAGAATCAAATCCACCTCTGTTGCCGAAACTCTCTTTGTTATTCGATCCCCATCTTGTAGATCCATAGGCACTTTGCGTTCCTCCTAAAGGCAAGAGTTCCCTCATACCTCGCACTAACTGGTCGACTGGTAAGATACCATCAGACGTTGACGGTGATCGTGTATTTGCTATGCTCTTCTCGTTACTGACTGGTAGCTCACCTTCACCTTCTTCTTCGTCTTTGGTGATAGGTGTGTTACTACCGGTTGCGGTTGTGGAAGGTATCTCTGAAGGCGCAGACAGCGGAGCGACTTTCACCACGCTATCATGCACCAATCGAGAAGAAGTAATTTCATCGATCATCGGTTGAGGTAGTGGTGCATGTGGAGATACGAGCAGTTGATATGTAGCTTCGGAAGGCTGAGTGTTGAGGTCTGCATCGAATGGCTCATGATCAGCAGTGTGCTCATCATGTATTATGATTAACATTAGTCACGCAAGTGCACTAGTCGAAGGAAAAATCTCACCTCCGGCAAAGATACATGGCCAAGAGGTACAGTCGTTATCCTTTTGGAACTGCCGTATAGATCTGAGTATGATGATTGACTGTCTGACTCGCTCATATGCGTATCTATGGGAAAGCAGTCAGTCGTCTTGCTAAACCGAGACGATGGATTGACCTACTTTGGATGCCAGAATCTGGTATCATCACAAGATCGTTGATCAGCTCTGAAAATGGGTCAGACGTAGGGCAGCCCCAAGCCAACGTACAAATGAGTGGTAGCTACCACCATACCTCTTCCACCTCCGTCGATTTCTTCTAGAGCTACAATTAAGCTTACATTCTTCGTTTGTCTACTACCACCTCGCCTTCTTTTACCATCTTCATCGTCATTGGAATCTTCCTTTGATGGTGACAGTTCTTCCGTATCCAGGTGTATTAACTTCTGAGATCTAACAAAGAACTTGGATTTGCGATAGAAAATCACCAACCCATGTAATTTACCAGGACCTGATCCTTGTATAGGTATATGTTGAGGTAATGAAGTGGAATATTCCTTGACCCGATCGCATTCCTGTACAAAACGGGGAAATCAGCAACGTAGATGTGAATTCAGAGCATGAGTTTTTGTATTTGAGGAAGGTGGCCTGAGAGAACGCTGGTATGTTTATGACTGGACTCACTTGTAGACAGATGATATCTGATAAGGAATGATGTTCCAGCTCGGCTAAGAGCATGGATTTTCTATCTGACCATCTCAAACAATCTGATCCTGGAAATAATTCCCTGCCTACAATTTTACATCAGTAAGATGTCAACCAAGTACATGATCGATATAGACGTACGAACAAGCGTTTGAGCGAGAACCTTGTATGTGTTCATAACATCAGCCAAGATTCACGATGATCTCTTATACGCCCTCAATGCACTTACGTTCCAAGTTACGATCCTCGCTTTACTCTTTCCCTGCTCCTTCACTTGTGTCCCCTCGGAATCTCTCCCTATTAAACGCCATTCACGCTTAAGGAATTTCTTGCGTTCAATTTCCAATTTCTGAGCATCACCCAACTCTACACTGCCATCAGCTACAGCTTGTTTCTTGGCGAGTTTGGCTGCTTTTCGATCGGCTGCTTTTGCTATTTGCTCTGGAGTGAGATTGGCAGGTGCAGGCATGACGATGCGTGAGATGCGTGATTAGGAATGCAAACGTGAAAGCATAGGACAGCTAGTGTATGAGTGTTCAACGTCACCGACGAGTGCAACGCGCATGGACTGACATGGTGGAGGGATAGAAAACCCATACATCTCGAATGACTTACTCACCTAGCAGAAAACGAATACATCACAGATTGGTCGTCATACAGAAGAGTCTGACTGGGCATTGAGTGGCTCTCTGCTACATCCTTATTCCCCTCATGCATACTTCTGTCTCTCCTCAATACATACACATGCTTTGAATACAGAGCACATTCAAACATCTATCGGCGAAACTCGGTGTTCATATCCGATAGCGTGAAGACCACGTGGCTCACCTCGGCAGTTGCGATGAATTCCCTTTCGAAAAAAAAAAAGGAAAGTAGCTGCAAAGTCATCTCGGTTGTAGTAATGAGGGATGAATAGTAGTTCAATATACACATATCAAATAAGGAGACGAGTACGTCTGCTAATCTTCCGTCCTCTTCCTTCCTGCTCTCTATTGTATAGTATCGGTGTGAGATAGAAGCCATGTCCGATCAATCAGAACACCATCCCGATGTCGAGCTTTCTGCCAATCAAGAAGTCGCTCAGGTCGACGGTGACGAAAAGATCGATGAACAGGCTGAAGCTGTCACACGTAAGTTTGAAATAACAATATCACTCAAAGAATGTACTCACTTATAATCCTCGTGGATTTAGTGCCCCCTGTGACCATCCGATTTCCTTCTCCTACATGTTCCCGTACTATTCCAAAACCCAAGGATTCGTCGGAAGCCCAAGATCGACTTACCATTTATCCTCAACCGAGCGAGACGATGCAAGATCTCAAGCTGCTCATCAACGATTGGGTAGGAGCTTATTGGCTGGGTCCTTACTCTCTACGTCTTCCCTTCGTCAAAGGTGACGATGGCAGAGGCAAGGTTTTCAGCAAGAAGCAGGATTTAAGCGAGATCAGAGCTGGAGAAAAATTGAATGAATGGTTGGAGGTTCAAGACGCTTTTGCTCATCTTGAAGAGGATGGGGAACGATTACTTGAAGTCGTGAAAGGTAAGTCAACTATGTATCTCACAGGTCAGATTTAACGGAGTTGACGCTCTTGCTATTGATGTGTGTTACTCCAGAACCTTACGGAGAATTCACTGCTCGACAATCGGTTCTTCGACTCCTCGAATTGATAGCTCCAGCTGGATCAACTGCCAATACCACTTCTACCTCGCTTGCTCTTCAGCCCGGATCAACAATCTTCGAGTCTGTTCGAGATGGCGTGATCGCATCATCTGGTGAGACTTTGTATGAAGAAGTTGAAGTTTCTTTACCTAGTGGTAGGAAAGGTAAAGGAGGAAAGAAAGAACTCGTAAAAGTGAAAAGAGCTGTGTCAAATGATAAAACACACGCTTTCGCAGATTGGAAAGGAGAATGGACATCTGTTAAACTCGGAGATCTACCAATTTCTCAACCTTCTCTCGAAATTTCACCTAGTCTGAAGTCCATTCAAATATCACCTTTCAACCCACCTCCACCTCACCTTCGACAACTAGGTCATCAACTTTACCTGCAAGTAGCTTTGCTTGAAGGTGAGACCGTGACAATCATTTGTTCAACTCGAGGTTGGTTCGTATCGAGATCTAATATCAACAATTTCGATCCTGCACCTAAACAAAACTCTGATGGATCTATCACATCACCTACTCATTCATTGATTGATCTTTTACATTCACTTTCACCTCTATTCTCAGACAAGTTATCAAAAATATCGCCTCTTTCCACTGAACCTCCTTCACTTGACCCGATTTCAACTGTCGCCATCCCCCAAGCTGAACCTGCTTACCCATGGTTGGCAAACGTTCCTAAACCAGCTACTTCATCTGAGATCCTCCGAACTCAGCTCGCTTTCCTTCATACCGGTGCCTACGGTGCTGATAGTGTAGATGCTGCCAGAGATTGGAATGAGGAGATACAAGGTATCAGAGAATTGCCTAGAGGTTCAATGCAAGAGAGAGTTTTCAGAGAAAAGATGCTGCAAAAGGTTTGGGCAGAATTCGATCAAGCTGCCATTAGGGCTGTTCAAACTGTATCTGTAAGTATTCTCCATTATTGTGATGGTGCTGTTCCAGAAGGCAGGCATTGACGACTGTCTTTGATCCGTGTATGTAGCGGGGTGATATTCCTGCCATTAACCCTTCGGAGGACCCAAAGGCGCATATGTACCTTCAATCCAATATCTTTATCACGCAAGGCGACTCTGATGCTCTTGACGCTTACGCTCATTTGGGAGGCGATGCCGCGATGCGAATCTCCCATGGAAAAGATGCTGCAGGTGTCCGACTTCTCAACAAGCTTGACGTTGACGGACTATATATGCTTGGTCATACCATCGTCGATTGGCAAGGTAAACGATGGATTTGTCAATCCATCTTACCGGGTATCTTCTCCAACCGACGAAAAGAAGATGACGATGAAGAGGAAGAGGCATCCCCTGCTGCTGCCAATGACGATGGAGAAAGTCAGAAGAAAGAAGATTGGGTCAAAGTTGGTGGATCGCCTACTACTTCTACTGTTGAAGCCGACAAGTCTGCTGAGATCGAAGAGACTGAAGACCAAGGTGACGCCGAAAACCCAATGATGATCTATGGTCTTGACTCCGAGAAGCAAACATCCATCCATTGGGACAAAGGCACTCATAAGCTTATGGCTCAGATTGGTCAAGCTCAACGACTCGCTGCTCACAAAGTCAAAGATGGTCAAGATGAAGAACACGAATTTTACGCCAGTGCAGAAGTCAAGGGTCTTCGGGGAACAGATGGAAGAAGATATATCCTTGATGCTCAAAGGCTTTCTCCCGTCGATATCGAATGGTTGGAAAAAGACTACGAAACTGAGTCTGGTAAATACCCTCATCGATTGGCAATGCTTCGACCCGAGTTGCTGGAGACTTTCTGGGAGTCAGAGCTCAAACGATGGGCGAGAGGCGTAGCTGACAAAGCTCAAGCGAAGAAAGACGAAGACGCCAAAGAGGAAGCTTCGAAGGAAGCTGGTCCATCAACCGAGAAGACCGATGGTGCAGAGTCCAAATCGTCAGAAGCTGAAGCTGAAGCCCAAGCCGAAACTCCAAAAGAAGATCAGTCCCCCGCTGTAGTGGAAGCTGCTGCTCATCGAGCTGAAGAGGAGAAACCTCTTGATGCTAGTGTGGTGGGAGATATCAAACAATTCGAGCTCCGATTCAACCCTGATGCTTTCGTTGATCAAGTCCCCTCTAAAGACAGCGACAGTGAAGAAGCTTTCCTCCCTTCGACAATCAATGACGAGTCTGATCCTTCCATCAAAGCTGTTAGAGATGCTTCAGTCTTCTTGAGATCCATCGCTATTCCAGCTGTTGTGTTGGACGTTTTGACCGGGAACACTTCTGGACTGATGGACGGTGCTTCTTTGACCAAACACTTACATGGCCGAGGTATCAACATGAGATACTTGGGACATCTTGCTTCTACAATCAAGCAATTCTCAGCTGGAGCCGACGGAGAGGACAGGAAGGAAACAGGTCATCTTGCTGCATTAAAGGTGAGTTAACATACCGCATCAGTTAAGCAGTGTTCTGAAATTAACACGTTGATCTCAACAGACAATTGTCGTACAAGAAATGATTTTCCGAGCATCTAAACATGTCCTTCGATCACTCATTGCTGAACTTCAACCGGAAACCGTCACTTATGCCATTTCTCATTTCCTCAATTGTCTTCTTGGTACATCCTATAACTCTTCACCCTCAGCTACATTCAACGCCATTGGTGTATCCGATCGAGAAGAGGAACCAGAGTACACTAAACTAACCCCTGGGACCTTGAGAGACAAGATTACTGCGGAGATTCAAACCAGATTTAGGTGGTCTCTGCAGGAAAGTCAATTTGCAGAAGGACTGAGAAAGAAACAAATCCTGCGAGAATTGGCCGTCAGGTTTGGTTTCCAATTGGCCCAAAGAGATTATATCTTTGACAAAGATCAGGAAATTGCTACCACTGCTGAGGAGGAGAAAGAGGGAAAACAAAGCAAAGACAAGAAGGCAAAGAAAGTCAAAGCTCCTGTTGCAAAGAGATCTCATACATTTGAAGCTGAGGATATCTTGACTTTAGTACCGATCGTAAAGTCCACTGCTCCTTCTGTGAGTGGCTTCTATCTCAGATCTCTCTTTTTTGGTCATCTCTTCACCAGTACTGATAAAATTGTCATCTGTTCACAGGTCACTGTCGCTGAGGAGATCCTTGAAGCTGGCCGAAATACCATAAACCGAGGATCAATCGATCTAGGATTGGAGTTCATGCTGGAAGGTTTACAATCATACGAAAATATACATGCTGTCATACATCCAGAAGTGGCTTCAGTATATAATCAATATTCACAAGCTATTCATCAACTAGCGAGATTGAAAATTCAACAAGTCGCTTCTCAAGAAGGTTCGGATCCTGAACAACCTCTCGGCTTAGATATCTCCACCGCTTTGAGATTACAGAGACAAGCTATCACTGTTGCTGAAAGGACTCTCGGTGTATACCATCATGAAACCGCAGGATACTACTTTAACCTTGCAATGTTGGAAAACCTGGAAGGTAACGCTCAACAAGCTTTAAGGTATTTCAGACATGTACTCAACCTCTGGGATGTTATTCACGGTCCTGATCATCCCGAAATCAACACTGTATTGGTAAGTAAACTTCTCTCACATCGATGTTGGGCCCTCATACTGACTGTTTTGTGTCAGAGCAACGCTGGTGTTGTCCTACAAGCTATTAATGAAACTTCTCTCGCCCTTGCTCTTCAAAGGCAAGCTTACGAATCTACACTGTCACTCTTTGGTGATTCACATATCCAAACTGGACAATCACTCCATCAACTCACTCAATCGCACTTCCTCGCTGGAGACATGGCTGCCGCTCTTTCGACTTCCGAAAAAGCATTGGACATCTTTATTGCTAGATTGGGAGAAGATCACTCACAAACTAAAGAAGTCAAGAAGAACGTTGAACTCCTTCGAGCTGTGATTGATAATGTCGAAAAGCAAAAAGAAAGAAATGAGCAGATGAAGAAAGAATCTCAAGATAGACTTAAAGCTGCTAGAGAGAGGACGACCCTTGGTAACGGACCTGGAAAGACCAGGAGACTCGGCGGTACACTAGGTTCGACCGGTTCAGGTGGTGTAAGGATTGTTGATCCTGCTACTTTAGCCGCTGCTGCTGCAGCTGCTGGCCATCCCATCGACACCAACGGACAAGTTCCCGCTGCCACCGAAGGCGCTGCTGCCGCTACCGCTGATGGTAGTGCCCCTGCGGAAGGATCTAATATCGGTGCTAGAGGAACAGAAAGTGTAGAAGAACTAGTGAAGTTCATTCAAGGTCAACAAACTCCTGCTACTTCGGCTGCTAGGCGCGGCAAGAATGCATTAAGAGGCAAAAGAAGAACAGGTGCGAAGCGATAGAACCCATCTTCTATAGAAAGAAGAAGAGGGAAGTAAACGAAACGAGGAAAAGAGAGTAGTTGAAGAGGAAGAACGGAACACATCAAAAATATTGAATCAATTTTCATATAAAGAAAGCATAGCTATCCCCATCTTTTTGCATAATATCATCCCCTTATCAATCCTCATATCCCCTGCGCATCTTTCCCTTCATTCATAGCATACGAGTAGTTGATACAAACACCCCACTCTGAAAAATGCAATACACTAATTTCGGTTGGTCGCAGTACTCATCAGTACAGAGATCGGGATAACCTTGGTTCTTTTTTACCTTTGAATCAGTTACGTCATCATCATCATCATCATCTTCATTTGTGGGAATCATGGCATATAAGCTTGTCATCATCGCAATCTGGTTGGACACATACAGTTATATATATATAAAGATATTATATACATACATAAGAAGGTATCGTACATCTTCAGCATACACATAAGCACCTGATAATACAGTGACACACAAATCACTAACACATCACTTGCTGAATACATTGCTCCGGATCAGACCACCACGCACATCAACCAATATGCCTGTATCAACACGATCTTCCGATGCAGCTTCAAAAGCTGAAGAAGTAGCTCACGAATCTTCTCAATTACTTCAAGGACAAGTACCCAACAGTGAATTGGCGATGGGACATCCCATTCATCCGGCAACTGTGCACTGGCCAATCGCATTTTTGACTGCGGCATTTTCTATATCATCACTGGATCTAGTCCCTTCATCACTTTATCCAAGTTCAATCTTACCTGCTCCATCTACCCTGTCGGTGCTAGGATTCTACGCCGCCGGTGCAGGTGTTCTCACCGCTGTTCCAGCCATCATCACAGGAGTAGGAGAAGCATATGAATTGATCCGAAAGGAATATAAAGAGAAAGGAGATTGGTCAAAAGTTGTCGATTCAGCTTGGAATATGAAAGATACAGGTGGAAGAAAAGTTAAAATGACGATCAAACATGCCAGTATGAACGATATGGTAGTAGCGTTGGCTGGTTACAACTGGTGAGTTATCATTTTCTACTTTCTCTCTCTCGTACACATATCTTCCCCTTGAAAGCTTGTGGTAAACGATTCGAGGTTTTCTGACATTCGCCCTAATGTGAATAGGTATAGAGGATACTATTATCCAGGTGAACCTTTACCTACCACCACTACTGTCCTCAATGCCATCGCTCTTCCTGCCCTTCTCTATTGTAAGTCGGGCGTCCAATATTCAATTGACCTTGACTCATTCACTGATGTTTCGTAAAACTTCCATCATAGCCGCGATGTTAGGAGGTCGATTAGTTTACGAGTACGCTATGGGTATTCAAAGACAAGGTTCAGGTAAAGAGGTCAAGAAGGAAATGCAGAAGGAATTGTAAAGGAGAAGGTGTCGAAGAATGGTCAACCGAATGTTTTATTGTAGCATATTACTCACGTCGTGTACAATTAGTGATATATGAATATATGTGAATATACAATCTTGAGCTACATATCACTGAATGATCGTGAATACGGTGAACTAGATGCATGTTAGATTATCTATATTATAGTGATGATTTAGAAAGGTACTATCGCTACATTCTTTGATTATAATTGATTTACTCTTCTCTATTGAGATATATCGGTCTTATTGTATTGCGACGTGACACGGAGTTGTCTTCATCAATTCTTGTTAGAAGCGAACTTACTTCTCGCCCTGATCTTATGACCACTATATCAAACGCATTGCTTAGCATTATGCCTCGTCGCATCTCTTTGCTGAAAGAACTCACTACTTGATGAACAAGAATGGCGCGGGAATGAAAAGGCATGCCAAACCACCTAACAGACTATTGCCTCCTCCGATGCCCAAATGCTTGAACAAGGCATTGGCGAATAAAGGGAAAGCTGCACCCCAGGACGCTCTGAATAGATCATTCAGTGTAAGGACTGAACCGATATCTTGGTAAAATACATCACTGCAGATACACCCAGTCAAGTCAGTCACATACGCAGGAATGAGGCATGAGGAATCAAGTTGAAACTCAACTCACCCAAAGTAGGCGAAAATACATTGGAATAAAACGAAAGCTCCTATTCCGAAGAATGCAGTGAAGATAGTAGGTACGATCCAATGGACAGATTCATATTGACCTGACCAACCAAATCCGAACATCGCAATTGGGATACAGAAAGCTGCGATGGGAGCAGGATACAATCGAATCTCAGGTTTGGGAATCACTCCATCTTTGTGACATAAGAGATCAGCTTAGTAGACTTTGGCAATAATCGATAAGTATGTTACAACTTACCATTGGCGTCGAAAATTGGTTCCAGATATATGTGAATATACCAACAGAATACCGCACATGCAGCCCAGGCTCCGACGAAGATTCCCATGAATCTGAAATTGAGATAAAGGGGAAAACGTCAGTGAAGATTTGGAATATTGGCAACATGAATCTGGTTAGGAAGACATACGCTAGGCCTGATTCACCAGGGTTGAAACCATGAACCTGCATGTACACCAAAGGGAAACTTTCAAACCAGATATAAAGGAGTCCTGGGGTGAGAGGTCAGCATGACTTTTTGATCGGATCCGATTAGCGTCAACTTGCCATAAATCAGGGCCAGGTAAGTGTTGTATATCAATAAAATGGGATCGAAGAACATGACAAATGGTCTCCAAAGGATATCAATTGCCATTTTACTTGGTGACGAGTCGGCAGAATCAATCATCGCTTGTGTCTTCAAGTCATTATTCCCAGTCGCCTTTCTTAATCTCAACATCCGTCGATGTAGGATCTGGTCGTTTGTTTTTGCGATCATCGCGTCAATTTAGATGCGGTGTATGTCATGTTTATAATGAGAGACGATACTCACATTCTTGCTTGATGTTTCGGGGAAGAATATGATGATCATGATTAAACAAGCGCCAGATAGCCATATGAGGGTCCTGTTGGCTTGATCAGATGGACACGATCAACTTGAAGGATTGTCAGAAGATACATACCATATAGGCCACGTCCAGCCTTTGGCCTGGTAAGTAAACCCTCCCAAGAGTGGACCAATTACGGGTCCACATACAGCTCCGCAGCCCCATACTCCGATTGCATACGCCAAGTGTTTAGGAAGGAACATCTGTTGGCGAGAACGGTCGAGAAAGAATGAGAAAGAACGTCAGGAAGATTCGGGTTTTGATTGCCGTGTTCAGGATTACTCACATCTCCCATGGTCGAACCACCGACTGCAAGGGCTGGGCTGCCGAAGAAACCTGCAAAGAACCGCATTGCAAGTAACGTATGGATGTTCTGGTAGAGGTAATGGAGGCAGTGTCAAGATGTGTACGTAGTGTTACACCTTTTATGCGGGTAGATACACTTACGTTGGCATATATTGTTGGGAATTGTAACGCCACGAATATGAATAAAGTTCCAACATCTGTCCATAAATGATATCAAAAGTCAGCTCAGACGTTGCTGCTAATAACCTCGGATCCGTACGCACAAACTGGCATTCTTCCAATGTTGGGGAATTCACTCAGTGGTGACCATAACATAGGACCAACTCCGTAACCTAGGACGAATGTCGTCAATCCCACCAAACCGGTTGTTTGAGAAACTGTGAACTGTTCCATGACACCTTCTATACCCGAGGAATAAATTGAAGAGCCAATATATACTGCAAATGTGAGGAAAGACATCTGGATGGCCACGAAAGACTTGTAACCTGTTGACCAATTGTGTCTAAACCGAGCGTCAGCGCTTCCGATCTTGTCAAGATCGATTTGAACTTTACTTTGAAAATCGTCACAAGATCTAATGATGACCACGTTGAAATAGATAACTCACGGATTTTCAGGATCATCATCTCCATACCAAGTGACTAGATTGGGATCATCTTTTATTCCTTCTTCAGCTTGTTTTGAATTATCTGCTGTTCTATTCACCCTGTCTCCTTTTTCACCCTCTTTTCCAGCCACATTGTTAGGTTGGGCTTCGGTATCGTGTCCGACGATGGTATCATTCGAATCGGAACCTCTAGGGGTAGATTCTGTTATAGTAGCTTCAGTGCTGGAAGATTCAGTATTAAATCGTCCAACTCGTCCAGAGGACTGTTTTTCATCATTTTGCTTTTTCGCAACCGCTTCCTTGGTATACTGCTGTGGTACGTTGATCTCATCATGATATTTCAAGAATCTGTTTCTTGATATGAGACGGATCACCGTTCCCAAGAAGGTGGTTTGGAATGCGTTATAAGGCATTATGACGATTAACGATTCAGTTGCTTTGCTATTGATGCGCCGAAACACAATAGACCAAGGCAAACGCGCTCGCTCGAGTCTTCCTCTTGTTTGATCGAGTCGGTCAAGAAGGCTTGAAAAATCGCGATGACTCTGATCTGAATGGTCGATTACCAAAAGCGAGGAATTAATTTCCCATGCACAAAGAGATATTCTGATTATTGATGTTGTTTTGTGATTCAATCGATTTCAGCCAAAAAATTTGTATCATCTATCACCAGGATTGAGATTACGATGATATCATTCATCTCATATCCCGGACGGTCTTTGCTCGAAAGTTTGACATTTATAGAACAACGCATGCTGGTTCATTCATGTCTAATAACTCGACCGCCATATGATCATTTTCATGCTAAGGTGTACGATCTCGTAATCGTGACCAGTACTCGATACTATCAGTAGTCGTGATATTTCCATGGAAACAGATAATTAATCAGTTCAACGCATAGAGGGGTTAAATTAGGTATCTCGAGATGATGTGGAGGACATCAAAATTGATCGATCGTAAAGATCTAGAACAGATCGTTTGCAATTAGAAGTCGAAAAGGTTAACTTACGTACCTTTTCTCTTCTCCGTAAGATTATATTTGAGGACTACGTCTCCGCCATACTTACTACTGTGACAAGCCGACGGCGATAAACCTTCAACGTCATATACCAGGCTTAACCTCATCTTCATCACGCTTACAAAAACCAATCGCATCAGTGCATTCGGATGGGTAATAGATCATTCTTTCATCATTAGCAGCAATTTAAGGAAATGTGTCGTCTTAGGGTCATCTTCATTTTAGCGAGAAGGCGGGCGAATAAGGATATTGATCCTTTCTACGCAAATCGTCCAGCCCTTTGTAGTGCTGCTATCGTGGACGATATGTACTCCGACAAAGCAGTTATGATTTTATGCCCTCTCTAGAATATCCTCATCTCTCACAAACCAAATTTAACCTTTTCTATATCTTCAATTACTTTTTCTCACAACTTCCCTTTCCGTTCCTACCCATCCAAGTACTAGATTAAAGGCCCAAATAAATCCTTATTGACTCGGTGATACATCCAAGTATGCCAGTACTTACTCGGTCTTCCAAAAAACACACTGATACACATGAATCTCCTACCGACGGAGAGGTGACAAAGCATGGTTCGTCTGAAGCTAGCACTCCTGATCAATCACTCATTACTACGGCAGAGTCAGCTGATACACAATCCAAACCCAGAAGTAGACTGACCTTGGCGCAAATTAAGCCCGCTTGTAGCAAGTGGACTCGAAAGAAAATCAAAATAATGGCGAAAGCAGTAGCTGATGATACTAAACACTCAGATGATACTGTTTGCCAAAAGTACATGAATGACACAAGCAGCGATACCGATCCCAACAGTTCAACCAAGTAAAGAGAGTATAAATTGTCACAAAAGTTTTTGAGGGAACGATGAAAGCGATATTGAGATGTGTATTATAGTACTCTATATTCATTCCAAGATTATAAACTGTATTATTTGATTGTCCGGATTCCATCGTGCTGCAGCCCGATCAATGCAGCTTTCATCTATATATCTACTTATTACCTGAAACCCTCTATAAACAGAAATCGTACTTCACTTCGCCTTCTTCTCGCCTATGAATCTGGAGGCAAACAAAGCCGTCTATGAGAAGTAGTAGGATGTAGCATCGTTGTAAATGACTTCACGCATATCTTTTTCGAAGATATCTCGACATCCTTCCCATCCCATACCAGTGGCGAGACATAATTGAAGTTGGATCCTAGCTTTACCAGCTTGCATATATCCTGAGGAGATACTGAGAGCACGTAGTGTCAGGCAGAGAAATTGATGATTCTTTCATATCTTACTCACTAGTTCTGCTCGAATGGCTTGGGAGCGGAAGCACCGGTGACTGGACGAAGAGAAGCTACCACTGGGATCCCTTGAGCTTTCAACTCTCCTGCTACTTTGACTGCATCGGTAGACAGCTGTCCGGCACCAGCACCCATAATAACGATACCCCTTACAATCAATCCATATCAGTATGATAAACCTTACACGTACATCAGAAGTGACTCACTTGGCACCATTAGCTACTGCAGCATACATGAGGGAAGTATCGAAACCCTCTGTGATTACGTATTTATCAGTTCTATATCTGTTTCGAACAGGGGACTGTGTACACTCACGAGAACCGAAAAGGACAACGACATGAGGTAATTGATTTCCGTCTTGCATGGAAGACAAATCAAAGTGATATCTTGCTACTGGGTACGAAGGTTCGAAGTACCAATACGGTTGACCACCTAAACAAGCTCCAAGATTACCTTGTTCCAAAGCTTTGAATGTGTCTGGAGTATTTCCATTGGTCTTAATGGTATAGAACGCAGAAGATATCCTGTCGTTGAAAACCACTAGTCCACCTCTATCTCCAGCTTTAGGATCAGAAGCTACTGCTACTGCTTGATAGAAGTTGGAAGGTCCATCATGAGATATATAAGATTGAGGTCTCATAGCTCCAGTAGCGACAAATGGCTTAGAACAGTTTAAAGTCAAATCAACACCGAAGAACTATGATAAGGAGAGTAATCCAGACCTATTGTCAATTGAAGCCAACAAAGTGAGCAGGGATAAAATACTGCTCACGGTATCTTCTTCGGTATTTGTTCCGTGGAACATTACAGCTCCGGCGATATCACTTCCTTCTGAGCAAAGATGCTCATTTGCGGCTTTACTGACATTGAAGTAAAGTGTTGAATTGAGATTTGATGATCCACCAGCCTTGGACATATCCACAATTGCGATTTGAGCTTTTTCAAGTATAACACTGTAATTACCCAGCATATATTCAGGAATGAATGCTGGACCTGAACCGTAGTTGACATTATCAATGGTCGAGTAATTGGAAGTGGAATCAATCGTTCCTCCAGTGTTATACAAGCTATGGGTTATCAAGCCATCAGCGGGCGTTTTACAGGATTGAAAGAAAGGCGATGAAGCACTACTTACACGACTTTAGGTAAAGAGGAATCTTTAGAAATCCATTCTAAGCCGAAATTGTCTCTCTTCACAGTGACAGGGGATGCTGTAACAAGAGCAATACTAGCCACGAAAGCAGTAGTCAACAATTTGGAAACTTGAAACATAGTTGCAGATGCCTATGGAGGACTAGAGAAGTGAGACTGGGGATTGAAGACCTGAGTGGGATAACCCGTTCAAGCCAGTCAGAATGACTTACTTATATACCTCTAAATTCCTTATCTCTCACATATCCAAGATATCCCGTTCTAGCGGGCCTGACAGACAGTGTGATAAGAGACTGCCCGCATTTCCGACGCTTAAGCGCGATGTGGTGGACAGAGTTCCGTGTAAAGGTTGATGGTGACGGACATATCACCTATCATTCCAGTATGATAGCCGATGGTATGAATAGGTAGTTTACTATTCGAGGGTCTTTCCTGAATGCTCGTAGGACATTGAAAGTAAGAAAAGTAGTACTTATTCAATTTATAGACTGTCAACCGCTTTTGGATAAAATAATTACGAAACGCCAAGACGACAACGATGATAACCAACGTCTACAATTAAAGGTCAAAGGGGGCCTTGAAGGACAGGACAGATTTGGGGTCTTCCCTTTCGAAAGCCACTCATCAGCGACCACGACAACGGGAAGGTATGGTCCCTTTTTCAGATGGGAAAATTGAAGTTGAGATATAATGGATGAACCAAAGAAGCATAATGCAAAAGAGCTTATAATGGCAATTACCACGCAAAGACATTGTCTTCCGGACTCCAAGGAACAACGATATCGGATAATACCGAATCCCGAACTAGACGCCCGGTCTCTTGATACTGATATTATTGAGCGTCCTCCTCGTGTGATTGGTCGAATAATTTAGTTTGATTCGTTGGGTCGCTATAAGCTTCTTGCCCGAGAAGAGGATCAGCGCTTTTGCGAGGTGATACTCACAGTGACCTGATTGATCGGTTTTTCCAGCGAAGGCGTCTGCCAGCGTCGGTCCTCAGGTGTATTCACTCGAATGGTAGACCGCTTGATGAGACAATGTGAATACACTTTCCTATTTCTAGCTTTTCAGTGTTATGGGCTCTAAGTGCTGTCCGCCAACGAAGCGTTTAAGGAACTAATGCTGATTGTTTACAGAGTAAAACTCGGTTGAGATGTGGCTCTCATAAACTATGAACCTCTGCCTCAGCCAACAATCCACCTTGTATCTGGCATAGCAATGAAGACTACTGCAATGTGTGTTACGACTGAAGAAGACTCTGCTCTGTTTTGTCAGTAAGAAAGGGCTGTGATACGGTCCCTCGGTCACATCGACGACAGTATTCTCTCTGCAATGCCTTGACTGTATTGCGATACGATGCCTCGACTGTCATGCACTCAACATCGAAAACAGGCTCCAGATAAACCGCGATTCACCTTGGTCAATCACAAAATATTTCCAAGCTCGGTCTGTGTAATATTCGTCTAAATTATTTCTGTGTATTTGGTATGGTGGACTAGATTTGGCAAGACGAATATCATCATTCGCTGTGCGTAAGTTCAGGTACACAAGCCTTCCAATTAATTCACCAAGCCGAAAATGCGCCTAGAAGTCAATTGACCACTTTGACTACAATTGACCACTTTGACTTTATGCGCATTTGCCATTGTGTGCAAGCGGTCTTGCCTATGAGCGGATTGTCATAGATACTTGTATGCGAACCCTTCTTTGCGTTATTTAGAGAATCAGCAACGGAATATTGTCACTTCACACTCATTTCCAAGATATCGAGTACCATGTGATTTTATTCAGATGATCGTAAACATGCCTCAATCAGTTTGATCCTTGATCACTAATGGTGACCTCTATTTATGTGCACTTGACTTCTGCTGACAGCAGTATGTTGAATAATCGCTCTCCCCCTGATTGTAACATTAGTTCTTCATCCGCTCCACCGTATAGTAGCGTGTTGCAAACAGGTACCAGAGAAAGCTAAGTTGTGGTCATGCAAATCATACATCTCTTCCTCTCCGACAAGACTAGCCCAAAGATGATGAAGAAAGTATCTAAGCCTCCTCGGTTCTGAGTTTGGCGTTGGGGTTGGTCACTCTGCGGTGATAGCAATGGGGGTCAGCTATGAACACATTCCAGTCTAGAATGATTCTGCGTTTCCTCATTCCCCAAACATCGGACGTAGCGTATTTTGCTTTATCTGAAAATTCTTTCCATATACCCCGAGGTAGGGGTAGGACACCTGATGAACGAGATGACTCACTTAACACCTAAAACCTTTGCTCTAGCAACAATCTCTACTCTCTTCTTGCTGGATACACCGTGAGCGATGGCAGCGGCGTATTTACCAGAGTGCATGAGTAAAAGTTCGAGTTCGGAAAGGTTGTGAACGAGAAGTTCTTTGTGGCCTGAAGGTAAAAGGTGTTTGGTCTTTTTGTTGGAACCGTAACTGTGGAAAAAGAAAAGGAGAATTATAGCAAATGAGCAAAAAGTTGAAATTTCAGGTATACGATATGGAAAACTTACCCGATCTTGGGCATGGGAAGTTGGCCCTTGAACCTTCTTCGGACCTATTAAAATTATGATATGTCAGCAATTATCGTGAATGATTCGCTCGTACACGAAAAGGCGACAGAGTGGTAAGGATATGTGACTAAACGATCAAAGGTCGACAAACGGGAATATTGACAGGTGATTCAACACGGATGGTACATCGGGTGATAGATCATCATCTCGTGTGGAAGAAGAAGTCGACGGTGGAGATGAAGGATGTCTGCCACATCGAACAACGACGACGAGCATCCGACCGTATCCAATCTTTCTCCCTCCATATGTGCCATCCATCCTGAATCGACGATAATCAAAACATGTTCCGTTCCCTTGCCATCCATCGCATTTAGATCTCCTGTTCCATATATCCTTGACTCTGCGGATCCAACGGTCCCTACTCTCCCGACTCTCCCTACTCTCCCTTCTCTCCTAGCTCGCTTGGATGCAACGCAGAGAAAAACCGATACACACTCTGTTATCAATACCCTTTGGCTTTCTCCATGACTCCTTGACACCGTGGTATCGATCAGATTGATGCCTCTTGAAGGTCTTTGTTCGCTTTTTTACGATAGGGATGTGAGCGGGCATTTTGGCTATTTGAGTTTTGAGTGAGTGGTTATTGATGACAAGATACGCAGGATTTGTTGAATGACAAAAATTGGTTTATGATGAATTCGAAGTTGGAAGATTTTTCGAATTGATTGGTATATAAGGAATGAAGAAGAATTTTCAATAGTCAGCTTTCTTTCTTTCGAATCTCGCTTGGTTTATCAATCCTTCGTTCTGCCTTCTTCTCCTCCTCCTTGCGCTGAATGAGAGACGAAACGTACCGAACTTGAGGGTGAAATACCTTGAAGGATGAAGAAGAGGACTCTTGATGTCGATGTTTAACTGAAAACCTTGAAAGTAGCAGTCACTCCTGCGATTCCCCTGTCTCTCTCTCGACTCTCAGTGAATGGGAAGATTGTATGGTGGGTGGGTGTGTGTACAGTGGCACTTGTTCCCAGTGGGAGACACAGTAAGTGCTCAAGGTGAACAAAGAGTGGCGGAAATATCGTCATAACACCGGTATCAGACCCAAGAGTGGCAGAAAGACGCCGATCTGAATGGGAGACTTGTTGCTCTTATCGGACATAACGACATACGAGATTAACGCCGAAATCCACGCGTGTTATTTACAAAACACTTCTCCACATCAGTCTGTTTGTAGACATTACATATATCATGACTTATCGCATGCATCAGGAGATTAGAAGTGTATATATACAATGCATCAATCCTGAAGTCGTTATTCATCCCTATAGAAACAACTGACTAGAGCTATCTTATCGAAGAACCCAGCTATCGTATAACAACACGTAAGCACAAATACAGAGGCTGAATGATTTCATGTATATCAAGCAGTACAAGATACCGTGAACGCAGTGATGACTCACGTTTTGACCACAAACAACTCATCGGGCATACCTTGCTGTACTTCTTCCCTGATTACTTCTAACCCTGCTTCATGGAAACAGTCAACCCATTTCTGATGGGATCTATTGTTTATAGTGGTATCAGCGAATCATCAGCGGCCGTTTAGCGTTTGTATCTTTCAGTGGTAACGATGTGAATACCTGATCCACCCATGAAACGTGCGCATTCACAGAGGACCGTCCCGCCGTTGTTTACATTTCTCATGAGCCGAAAGGTGATCACTTACCGAGTCAAACTTGAGTCCTCCTCGTCCAGGAATTCTTGACCGACTCCACCGGCAGCATCATCGCAGCAATTCTCTTTGACAAACACATAATGATCGTCACCTTCTCGAAGGGCAGCACGAGCGAGTCTGAGGAAATCCACTAGATCGGAGTGACTCATGTGTCCTGTATCAATAATATGTCAGCTACTGAAGTGTCCTTGGAAGCAATGGGAGCTGCTCAGAGGCATTGTACAGCAAATGGACCCTTCGTTAAAACATCTGTCTCGTGGACGAAGGAAATGTACTTACCAAGACACCACTGACACCAGATTCTGGTATCAACAAACACACGAATCAGCACCAATGTTGTATACTAATCGGACTGATCAATCAAACTTACACGTCGTATATCACTTGATCTACCATACAGCCTTCTTCTCCTGAATTAGATATGCCCACTAATCCAACATCTTCACCACCTTCTGCTGGATATTTAGGATCTAAACCTTGTAAACCTCTTTTTATAAATCTTACTCTTTTGCCTCTTGTTTTAGATTGTTCATCGAATCTTCTTCTTTGTTCTTTCCATCCTTCCAATTCAATCACATCGTTACCGTTAGGTTGACTCTTGCTGATAGGTAAATCACGCCATTCTCCATCTAAAGCTGCTCTATAACCTTCTCTGATGAATTTATCAACTGGTTCAAGTAAGACGACATCGTCGAATAATGGTAAGAGAACATGACGCGTTACTCTACCTATGCCAGCTCCGACGTCAAGGACTGTACGTCGATGTGGAGGAGTGGCAGCAGGTTGCGGTGTGAGGGGGTTTGGGAAAGGTGAAAGGGAAGGAAGGAGAGAAAGTAACAATAATCGAGATGATAATTGTTCGATATGTGGGACGGGCTGGAGAAATTCATTGGGTCAGTACCGTTATATTTTTGCAAGTGTACCGACACAGATGATAAAGCCAACAAGGAAGATCGCTGCGTATCAAGGGCGATGATTTTACTTATTCCATCTATCCTTTCCAACTCGCTCCTTAGTTCGCGTTCTCATGCAACATCGTGTCCATCTTTGGCAGTGGATCAGAGTTCTGTATGCTGCACTCGTGATCCACTTTTTTTAGTCGCCCAGCCCTCTAACATGCATCTCTTTCCCGGACCACCTGTCTCGTGTCTAAAAACAGGAATCCAACTTACGCCTTCACCATAACCGCCTAGAACACCATTAACGCTCGCATCCACTTGGTCCCAGTACTCGATACCTTTCTCATACACTGGTCCTGGAGGTTCTTTCTTCTTCAAAGCTGAACCAACGGCTGAAGATCGTGTATTCGGTTTATGTCGTTTCGCGTCGGGTGTCTAGTGATCACCGCAACAATTAGCTCGGTCAATCACGCTCCTTGTGGTCCACGGCCCCCTTCGCTGGTAGCGTGTTCAAGCAGCCTGTGAGAGATTAGGATAAATGAGCCTTGATCGATACTTACATCCAATGCTGGCTGGAAAGAGAACGGTCAGTCCTGGTCTGCAGTTACGAAGGGAAGACGAAGGGGGAAAGAATTACATACCATCCTGATAACTGAATAAGTAGTGATATTGACTCGAGTCCTAAACGCTGTCAACAAAGTAACGAGAGCTAATCACACGTCTCACTCTCTGGCAAGCTGTTGAACAGAAGTATGTCGATACGACTTTAGAGACAGAGAGACCAGACGCAGGAAAGCAACGGATGTGAGTTTGAACTTGTAATTTGTTGATGTTTGTTTTGACGTGAACGACCTCCACCCGGCAGGATGTTGTCAAAATATGAGTGCATACATTTTTGGTATCGTGTGAATATTGCCTCGATGAAAGCGACATTGCAGTCAAAGATATCGTAACGCATAGAAACTAACACAGTCGCCGAACCAAGCAATGCGTCATCGAGCATACCATTCACAGCTTAACGTTTGCTTTGGAGTCAATACTGGGCGTGAAAAGTCAAATAGGCACATGATGTAACAGCGTGAGATGTTTGTTGTCAGGTATCATATGATCATAGCATATCCAATCCAATCCTATATCAGATCCAAACAAGTCAAGATGAGGTTATCAGCCCTCGAAGAGATGTGTGTACGTATATAAACATTCTTCAACATGCCGCTCAGGGCCATTGTATCTTCAACTTTCTTTCTCCCAAGAAATTCAGACTAAAGCTCATCATGCTCAGGGGCATCTTCGTCCTCCCATACTTCTTCATCGTCATCGCCAGTGGTGGAGTTACCACCTGACGTTGATTTCTTATGAGTTTCAACGAATTCAACCAAAGAGTCGAAACTTCGATCACCGTTGTAATCGATAAATTCAGATGAACCTGCAGCCTTGAACTTCAATGTTGGGAATCCTTGTACTCTGAATGGTGCGGCAGGAGGGATATCATTCTCGGTGGCGTCCATCTTAGCGCTGTGGACAAGTCAGCGTCAGTGACCTTATATAAACGATCCGAAGGGAAAAGTATACCATCACTCACATGACGATATTGGAGTCAGCTGTGTATTTCTCACCAAGAGTGTCCCAGATAGGAGCGAGTCGTTCTGTGTACAATCAAAGAATGAATCAGCTATTTTGCTTTGTCGCCTTTCAACAAGCAGAGTACAATTACATACGACAGTGTCCACACCAAGGAGCGTAGAATTCAGCGAAAACATCTTTCTTCTCATCACCGAACAGGTTGTCCCAATCATCCGCTACAAGTGTGTATACAGGTTCGTTTTGAGTTGCAGGTATAGGAGCGGATTTGGTTGAAGCTTTGATTTCGCCTTTGACGAATTTCTCTACGAAAGTCTTGATGGATTTACCAGAAGGTGGTTCGGTTAAAGGGAATTTAGTTTGTGCTGCTAAATCTTGAATGACGAATGCTGGCCATGAATCACCAGGTAAATTCAATGATTTCCCGTGATCAATGAATTTGATAGCGTCAATGAAGACAAAGTTGATTTTACCTTTGTTTGCCTTGGCCACAGGTTTGATTTCTTCGATTAATTTATCTCTTGATTCAGATTCTGATGGATCAGCGAAAAGATATGCGATGGGTAACCCTTGTTCCGCATATGTACCAAAGTTTTCAGGTGAAATCTCATCTAATAATGGAACAGAGTTTATCTTGATGAATTCTTGTAATAATCCAGGTTCAGAATCCAAGTTTCCGATTTCACTCGCGGGGAAAACGCTGTGTCCTTCATCGAAGCTTTTGTACAGGACAATGGCAGGTAATGAAGGTGATTCGGGGATGGAAGGGAGGGATGAATCGGTGTATTGTCCGAAGAGATAGGTATCTCTTGCAGAGTTGGCCAACTCGGAATAAGCTGAAGGAACAGGATGAGAAGCATCACCGTATGCGACGAGGACGCTGATGAGTTACAAATGTCAGTACTCGTGGTTACTATGGACGAAGGTAGATGTATGAACTGTAAAAGGGACACTCACACCTTGTCGGATTTGATGAACTCTGCGTGAGAGGAAGAGGTGACATCGGAAACAGCAGGAAGTGATTGTCTATGGGAATGGGAATGCACTTTGTCAACACCATATCTCATCGCTTCACAGATATTATTGACCACTCGATACTCACTTGATCATGTAACTGATGATTCCATCTGCTTTTCTAGGTCCGGAATAATCTGCGGGTGTACCATTTCTGAACACCTTGAGAGTTGGGTAACCATTTACACCGTATTCTTGACATAAGTTTTGGTGTTCAGTACAATCGACCTATATGCCAATGACAGAATTAGTGAGAGACAGTGGAAGTTCATGTGATGAAGGGTTCGTAGCTTGTGTCGAGGAGAGTGTCAAAGAAAACTCACCTTGGCAAGCTTGATACCTTTCTTTTGAAGCTCAGTCGCCGCTTCCTCATAATGAGGTGCAAGGCTATCAATTCAGTCAGCAATAAACCTTGAGTGTAGGGAACAGTCAAGCGGACTCACTTCTTACAATGTCCACACCCTATGGATTCACAACAGAGTCATCAGTGATACGTTGCTACGGTTTTTACACGTCGTCAAGAGATCGAACGTACAAGGTGCGAAGAATCTATTTTATCAAAGTAAACAGATATTGTCAGCTTGATATTTCCCGCTTTACCTTTGCCGACGAGAGATCGAGGAGGGATAGATGCTGATGAATTGCACACTCACTCTACCAAGGCCAAATCTTGATCGAAGACTTCTCCCTTGAACGTGTCCTCTGCTAAATCTAATACATCACTAGCTACTACCGAAGTGAGAGCAGGTAATAAGGCAGCTAAAGCCAAAGTCAATTTTGATGAAATCCTCATTGTGTACTTGTACTGCTTATGAGTATGAGTATGATGATATTGATATTGATATTGATGTTGATGTTGATGTTGATGATGACGAGGAGGAGAGAGAACAAGGATATACCCAGATGATATATAACTTATATGTGAGTCTGTTCAATCAGAGGACGAAAGAGGTAAATTGATGATAGATTGTGATGAATCAGCAACATTTCAAAGTTAAAAAGCTCCACGTCGACGCGTATGGTGGATGGTGGTTTCAGTAAAAGGTTATAGTTTTAACGGGATATTCAGGGCGATTTTGTCATTCGTGAATGATGCGAACAGATCGCCGACAATGCAGTGTTGCAGTATGACCGTCCAGTCCATGCTCATCATCAGCAGCAGCTACGTCAAACGCGGTCTATCGGTCTCGGTCAAGCGAGGCAATGCACGAGAACACGAGCACACAAGGAACACAGGTTCCTCCTCTCAACCAGACAAAAAACAAATACATCCGATCGAACACCGACTACGAACACTGCTTCAGTCTGAGTACTTGTTTCGAGCCAAGTCAATCCAATCAGTCTATCATCAAATAGACTCCCACTCTGCTTGCGCGGAATCCTCTTTTTCCTCTTGACCCTTGATCAAGTATTGACCTTGATCACCTTGACGGACGTCGACGACGTATTGATCATGCTCGTCAATGATGATTCCAATTGGAAGTCCATAGAACTGGACGACTGCGTTGACCTCGAACCATTCCGGTTCACCGTAAAGTCTAACCACATATTAACAGGAAACGTAAGCGGAGATGACAAAATCACTGATCGCAAAGGGTGGGATGAAGGTCCAGTAGACCTGTTGGTCTAAGTACTTACGAATAATTAGCACATCTGACGGTCCACAATTCATTTCTACCTCCACCTCTGAGATCCATGGTCTTTCCAATCTTATGATCTAACCAAAACTCAATTCTGTCACCTCGTTCAATCGCTTCGATCAAGTCGTGATTATCAATCTCGGGAACCGGTCCTCGAAAGAGGTGGATGTTATTCTCTCTTTCCATATGTAATTGCATGTCGATCAATGCTGGATCTAAAAGGGATCCTGAAGTATCGGAAGAAGGTGGTCGGTACACTGATCAACAAAACATGATCCCTCAGTCAAATCAAGATTTGGGAATGAAATGTCAGTGAAAAAAAGTCAAAACTCACGTTCTCCTTTTTTCAATCGACTCATCTCCATGGTTTTGAACAGATCCAAAGCGAGATTTTCGAATCTCCAAATACCTTGATCATCAGTTTCGACGACATCAAACAATAATCCATTATGATAGATGATGGTAGGTCGACCGTCCTTTGTGGAAGCTAAGATTTTCATGGATTTCGTATCATCGGGCTGAGGGATGAAAATGAAGTGGTACAATTGGTAAGCTTTACGAATCTGACGATAGATAGATGATCAAAGAGGGAACTTACACTGCCTGTGTGCCAGAGATCTACATGCATGTATTTGCCATCATCAGAGCCTGCTATATCCTCAAATGAGACGATTTCGAATCTGACTTCGCTCCACACTTCCTCTGTCGCCATGACTTGGCTAGGTGTCTGAGCGTTTTGCTCGTCAATCATCTTCTGATGCTCTGCATCCACAGCGCTGGTAGTGACAGGAGCAGTAGTGGAATCTTCCGCATAGTAGGTAGAAGGGATGGAAGTGTTCTTGTTATTGGGAAGATAAGGTATGTACATCTCAACGTCAGTTTGCTCCTCTCTCACTACACTTGATATTTGATTGAAATTGATCTGAGAAGTGATATTATAGACTCACAGATCCGACAGATTCAAATGTGACTGAACCACCTTCAAATCCTTTATCTTTTTGTTCCATCAAGTACTGGATCGCATCAACCAATGAATTCGCATCGAAATGACTTGAAAATTTGACTGGATCAGTTCCGTTTGTTGATACTTTACAGGCAATCGATTTAGATCCATTTTCATCTTCGATTATATCAGCTTGATCTTGAGCAACAAGTAAATCTTGTCTAAACTTCTCGAATAATTTATCATACTCATTCGCTTTTGGTTGGACCAATTCACTTCCTTCATTTCCGTGATGAGGACCAGGGGCAGAAGGAGCAGTCGAAGAATTGGTGAATGATGGTAAAGTAGTACCGAATAAACGAATCTGTTTTCTAGCTACTTGCTGTTGTTGTTGCTGTTGTAGAGCAGGTTTGAGACTTCCCAAGATCGTCTTGACTTTGGAAGGAGAGGTAATTCGAGAAGAAAGTGCGATCGCACCAGTAGCGAAAATGAAAACCATTGTAGAGGTTATCGGATTTGAGTTTAACAAATTCGCAGCTCGGTGTAAAAAGGTTGATGTAATTCCGTCACAATAAGCTTTATCGTAGATAGATTGAACAAGCGCTGTTGATAATGGATGAGATGGTTGCGTTGTCACAGACTGTAACGGTTCTATACAAGAAAAAGCAAGTCAGCATCAAACCATGATAGTTGACTTGATCCTGAAACCAAGAAAAGATGATACTCACCTTTAGATTCGTCTGCTGCTTGATCACTAGAATATACGGTGTAGAAGTTATCAAGGTACTTTGGCATCAACCAATAACCAAGATATCACTCAACAGTTATATGATTCTCACTGGGGCAGTGTATGTCAAATCGATGTCCTTGTTGTATAAGAACGAAATGAGATGAAAGAGAGGGGAAGAGAAATGGGAAAGATAGATTCATGTAATCACACCCATTATATATGCCTTATTTTTCCACTTCAACTTCACTTCGCAATCCAATCCAATCCAAACACTTGCAACAACGTCCGAGCAGAGGAACACTTTTTGTTCCCTTTTCAATTTCAATCTTTCAACTGTTCTTCCTCTCGTGTCATGCATTCATCTCTTAGATCAATGAGAAATTCCTGATACAAGGGGCAAGGGGGTAAATGCATCAGATTATACCATGTATACAATACGATGCATCGCCATAATCATACGTTAATTCCAGAATGACCATGAATGAACAATGGTTGTGGTAGGTTTTAAGGCACAGGGGGTAAATGTAAGATAAGATATGGGAAAAACAAAAGAACAATAAGACGAAATCAAAAAGAAGAGAAGAAAATAAACATCAACGCGGAATCACCGAGAAATCGCTTCCCCATTGTAAAGGCATATTGTAAATCACATGAATGATTCATGTTGTAGTCTTTTGTTGAGTGCAGAGAGAGACAAAATAGTAGCATGCATGAGAAGTGAGCTGCATAGCAAGGACCAATGAACAATACACAACAAGACGAGACGCAAAGGGGTTACAACGGGGGTTTTGAGACAACACTAAACGAAGGGTAAATTACAAAAAAAAAAAGGTAATCGAAATACAAAGCACTCAGACTTCACTGGCTATTCGTCGCATCCTCTTTTTCTCCCATTCGCGATTTGATCCGTCTTGGTGAACAGAGAGCAGCTAATGGAAAGGCCAATCACCGAACCGTCTCCTTACCCTTCCTACAGCCCACGCACCAATACTCCTATCTTCATCCTTGTTCCTACCGCTTGGAGGAGTACAAGAAGAAGGAGAAGAAGGATGATACCATCCGAATCCTTTGATTCTCCACGCATCTCCGTGTATGCCTGAGCAGGATTGGATCGTCCACCAATTATCAGCTTGGTTAGGCTCTTTAGACCGATCATCAGCTGAAGGGGATGCTGAGTTGGCTGCAGGTGGAGGAGTAGGTGGACGGAAATCATTGTCGTTATCGTCTTTCCGATCCGGTAAAGCTTTTCGAGCCGAAGCGGAGGGATAATGAGAGTCTGAGAGTTTCACGTTTGGATTAACTCTGGCGGGATTCATAACTTTTTCAAGTGGGGTTGAGAATTTTTGAGTTGGTTTACCTTCTCGAGATTCGTTCAGATTGACAGTAATAGGTTTACTTTCTTGAGATTGAATTGCGTCTGCTTTAGGAGTAGGAGTGGTATATTGGCCCTCCAAATACCCTTTCTTGACTCCTTCTATGGCTTTCTTGATATCACTAAAAGGCATCACATCGTTACCACCCAGTCCCAGATTACTCATTAATCTAGCTGCGTAAGGAGGCGAAGGAGACGAAGGAGGTGAAGGAGACGATGCCGATCCCCCTGTGTGAGGCGAGATAGGTTTGTCTGGTGAAGAAGCAGCAGATTTGTTTGATTTTAACGTCTCGATTGCTTTCTTGATTTCTTCAGATTTGATGAGGTTGTTCTTTGATAATTGAGTAGTTAAGCCAACTTCTCCCATTAGATCTTTTATCCATTTATCCAAAACTGTAACTTTTTCCTTCACACCGCTGACATCATGAATAAGTTTCTTTCTATCATTCGATTGAATTTGAGTATGATCAACAGTAGATTTGATCAAATTCTCAATATCCATTTTCATTTTCTCTGTATCTACTTTATTCCCATTTAGATCTTTAGCTATCATCCTAAATTCTTTTTTCAAATTCATGTTAATTTCCTTGATTGATTCTCTCAAACTCAAGGATTCTTCACCAACAAGAATGTGGAATGATTGTTGATCAAGTTTGATTTGGTTTAAATGTTCATCAAAACTCTTCCATCTATCTTCGTTCTTTGAGCTGAGCAAGTCCTTTACTTGATCTGATGATGGATGGAGTGAATTAGGTTGATTCTGATTATGAGAATCTTCGATGAGTTTTCTTAAACCTATGAAATCTCTTTGGAACTTGATCAACGAAGTCTGATCTGTAGATCCCTTCAATTGATTCAAAGCTAAAATCTCCTTCAAACCATTTTCGAGTCTTTTCATTTTATTGAAAGTCTTATATGTCATCAGACCACTTCCAAGTAGTATCAAGCTTCCCAGTATGATGTAACCTTTACCACCACTTGACGGGGTGGAAGAAGCGGATGACCCAGGAGTTACGATCGCAGCGGGATCAAGCCCTGATTGGGCGATCGGTGCAGAAAGAGGAGTCTGGAAAGGAAGGAATGGTCGTATTCTCAGAGCGTCATTGTATCCCGCTTTGTAAGAGGATCTCAACATTGTATCGAGTATGATCAGATTACGGGATTCTGCGCATATGCGATGAAAACGTTGATTAGCGAGAGTTCGTTACACCTGACAAGTTTTTCATCGCCTGAGACTGGTCATCTCATCTACCAAAGAGAGAAGGCTCACGAGGTTGAACAGATTTTTCTTGCATCGCTTGATCATTCTTCTCCATATAGTGGCTGTCATATCCCCTCGATCCCAAAGAAGGTAGAGATGTCTTTTCTGCTTTATCTGAATCTTCCGAAACATCCTTCCATCCTTTATTACTCCACTTCTTCACCCATACCTTTCCCTTCCACCCATGTTCATCTTCCCAGTCCTTCTCGTATTCTCTCCAATTCCCCTTGCTAGCTTGTCCTCCTGATACTGGTCCTTGACTTTGATCGTTTTGACATGATGTGAACCACCGCATAATGAATCTCAAGTACTAGGTGATATCGCCACCACAGCTGTTCCACCTCTGTCTCTGAGTGAGAACAGATGATGTACCTTGTAGTACTTGAGTCACTGGAGTATACTCGAACGAAGATGATTTATACTGAACAACTCTGAGAGATATCAACGGTATGAACGATGATGATGATGATGATGATGAAGCGTGATCAACGATTCATGTGACTTTGTATGGTCCAGCAAAGTGGAGGTCAATTCCTTCAGTTCCGTTTCCCATGTATCTCTCAAGATCGTTTGAACTGATCTGGATTGCATTCTTGACTTGCTCATTCAATGCTGCAACGATTCAATCGATTCAGTTGCATACCGACAGAAGGGGAGAAAAAAGATTCCTGGGCATGAAAACCCATATGAACCGTATATACAATAAGTAATGAGGGAGCCAGTTCTCACTATTTACGGCCGTTTTTGATATCGGAAGATGAAGAAACTGATTAAAACGATTTTAGGCAAACAACGGACAGTTTTGGGCCCTTTAAAAGACAAGGGACGCGTAATGAAGAACAATCCAAATCGAAGAGAGTGAGGGAAGTGATAGGCGATCGAAGCAGGAGGACGAGAGAATTTGTCCACAACTGGTGAAGTGAATTGAGTGGAAGTGAGGGTGATTTAGTTTAAGATAAGGAAAAAAAAAAGATATATAAGTTAAAGAGAGTATATACATAAGGACGTCGTCACGAAATGACGGTCTTTGATACGCTTACAAGTAAGACGCAACTTGATCTTTGTTGAGAATACCCCGGTCGACGAGAGTGAGGAGAACCGATGTCATTCCCTTGAGCTTAGCTTCAAGATCTTCAACCTTTTTCTCAAGGACATCGGATCGTTCAATCTTGGCTCGACGTTCGTCTCGAGATTTCTTGGCGGCATCTTTAGCCTTGTCACGGTTATCAGCAATTCTCTCCCCGAAATCCTTTGCGGCAGCGACTCGAGAAGCTTCTACATCCTTGAGGAGCATATCGAAAGAAGGGTACGATTGAATTTGATTGATGTCCATGCCTAAAATAGCTTGAGCTGATCCGTCTTTGAGGAATTTCTCAGGAACGACAGATTTGGGTCGAGCAGTGGAAGGTTTGCCAGAGATGGTTCGCTTGACAACCGCAGGAGATGATCCGGCGGGAGAGTCCATCTCGCTTTCATCGGCAACGCTACCGGCAGATAGAGCAGGTGAGTTGGAGAAACCGGTAGACTGCCTGTAAGCTCGTGTGGGTTCTGGAAGAGATACAGATTTGGTCTTGACAGCACCTGGAGGTCGACCACGTCGTTTGGCAGCAGGAAGACTCTCGTCACTAGCATCAGACCCTTTTCGCTTGAGCATAGGGCTGGAAGACAGAGAAAGTTGAGATGGTTGAATCGAGGGGGGAGAAGCAACGGTAGAGAAGAGCTTGTTCAGTAAGGCGTTGGCATCGGAGAGATCGTTGATAGGGGATATGGTGGCTGGTTCAGCGGTCTTCTGTTGTTGACCAAGCTTATCGAGGAGGTTGGTGAGTCCGAGCTGACTGGCAGCATCGGCACCAAGATCGGTGTGAAGACCGAAATCACCAAAGCTAAGACCAAAAGTGCTGGTCATTGTAGGATCGGCGGTACCTCGAGTATCGGCAGCGGGACCCGAAGTGAAGTCAACCGGTTGGACAGGATTAAGCATATCCTCAGGTCGGTGAGAAATACCGAATGAAGGAAGTTCGAAATCAAAATTGAAATCAAAGTCGTTCTCGGGGTCAAGGGCGGCAGATTGCTCTGACTCGGTAGACTTGGGAGTAGCGACTTGTGAATCGGAAGGAGCGGGGGATTCGGTGTTCTTGGGGATCAAAGCGTTGACTGAAATAGATGTTAGTACCGAAGCTTGCAGCAGCTGGAAGTTTAACTCACCTTGCGCATCGTCCACCAAGAACTGATCCCAATCAAATGATTCCATGTTGATATCGAAGTTAGATTCCATCGATGTGAGTAGGTCGGGGTTGAGTGTAAAGAGAAGAGGGTCGATAATGGAAGTATCCGGTTGTATAGTATTAGTCGTGATGACTGATTGGTCCAGAGCGAATATTTGTTCGAATGGTTGAACCTGGACTAGATCTTGGTATTCCTGAGTCAAAGGTAGACTCGGCTGACGAACGTTAATAACTTGGGTCGTCTTTTCTTGCTGCACTTGTTGTGAGCTTTGGCTTTTTGGTCGCGCTAGGTAATTGCGTCGAGTTGTGGTAGGAGGTGGAGGAAGTCTGGTGGGCAGCGGAGTGAAAGCAGGGATTGTACCTTGTTGCAGCTGTTGTGTATGACTACATCGGGGTAATGAGATGCGAGGGCATGTTGAAAGTTCAGTTCAGGTAAGGAAAGACAATGTATGTATATTCATGACGATGTGACGGGTGATGGGAAAAGAATAAAAAAGGAAGAGGGGAGGAAATGCGTTTTAGTCAGCATACAATCCTTTGATCCCGCGAAGCTTGTTTTGGGAAGAAATGCCACCATGCTGTGTTGAACGAGGAAGGCTAGTAGTGTAGATACTCACGTCTTAATTATGGTAGACCTTTTATCGTCCTTGGACGGGATGTAATCGTTGACTAAGTAAGTGAGTTGGGGAGGGGTCGTTCTGGACACCGAGCTTGACACGTCCGGAGTTGTTGTTGTTGTTCTTTCTGTTGTTGCTTTTGCTGCTGGGGTTGGAAGAAGTTGAAGGCGGCCATGTTGGGCAAGATTAAAGGGAACCGAAGGTTCGTTGGTTAAGGTGTTAAAAGTGGTAGGTAAAAAGGGTTGTTGTTGAAGACTTTGAAAGTTTCGTCCTGTATTTAGACGGTGGTTCTCTTTTGTACGTGAAGTACTGTTGTTTAGGCGAATGAGAACATCTTGAATGGTATTTGTATAATAGTTATGTAAGTCGTATGAATGTATTGAGCTGGTTTATATGTGGGAAGCCTCGAGGCGGGGAGGGAAGGTGACACTTGTTGATGTTCGCTTGATATTGGTTGTTGTGTCACTTGAGATAAGGTGTTGATAACGAAAGAAAGAGAGAAGAAGAAGAAGAAGAAGAAGAGGAGGAAAGGGATGTATGGTGTATGGTGTAGTCATGAAATTGAGAAGGGGAGAGGGGGGGAATATCTGGATTATGAGTGAAAAATCCCAATTTCTCGTCGGAGTTTATTCATGGTTCCCCTTTTAAGGCGATAACATCGGCGTTATATCTTTAGATAATGTGGCACTTTCCTTTGTCTATTTGGTCTAAAAAGTGAGGATACGCACGTTCACCTGGTTTATACGAGTATGTACAGCAACACGAAGATAAAAGAAAAGTCATGCACGTTGTCAATTCATCAGATCTCCGTACTCATCATCTACATTCAGGCTGGTTGCTCAAAGGCTCCCTTCCCTATTTCTCCATACACAAAAGGCCCTCTCCAGTTGACCGGTCACTAAGACTAACGTTAATGCCAATGTCAATGACGCGTAAAGGCAAACAACTCTTATTCTTCTGTCGAATTGAACAGAAAACGGTTATTCACTTACGAATTGACGAACGTGTCTGAATATCATTGACGATCAATTTCTGCATCAACTGACAATATCTAAAGACAATCGATTTACTTGATTATCAATTCGACGCGTTTCATCTTGCACTTCAGGCTATCCGCCCTCTGGTGACTGTTCCGGCACTATCCATTGAACCAACGTTTCTTTATGTGTCTACTGATGTTTACGACGCTGGTATATGAAGATGGTAATTGACATCAATGAATGATTTATTGTTCTGATGTAGATTAACTCTAACATCATCATATCCATACTCAATCCACTTCATTTTGGAATCGGCGTTCACACGTTGCTACTCAGACCCGCTGTCCGGATCAATCGACAACTCCCGATTTGATACTTGAACAGAATCACCGAGTACAGATCCTCCAATCTCGTCTCGAGCTAATCAATCCGTGAAGTCAGATTGTCCGACGAGACTTATCTCAAGGTTACCTCAGCAGGTTCACTCTTGTATATATTGTGTATATGGCGGATTCAGCGCAGACGGTACAACTCAGGCAGAGCTCATCGATCAACTGCCGAGAAAATCACCAACTTGGCTCTTTCATCAGCTCAGCCCAAATGCTCATGGTATAAAGTCGGCAACACACGGCATTATTCCTGACCAAGTCTGATTTATCCATCGACATTGATCGTTATAGTGACGTGGTACAAAACTGAGAACCCATAAAAACCCATCTGAGAAAGGATTCCTCTATCGGGGAAATTCCCGGAGAAGTGGTTCTCAGCATGACGTGGTCTGAAGCTCCTCGAAGAAGGCTCAGCGGGACATATCACCATGGGGTTGGCGCATATCCCACTGTTGGAGTCCAAGCTTCCTTACCTCTCACTCCACCTCAAACTCCGGAATCAACAGCCTGCCTATCCCCTACACAATCCCAACAGTCCATCATGAGCAGGTTCAACGACTTAGATCACATTGTGTCTACACCAAATGTATCGATCCCAGATCTGGACCTCAACTCCCTTCCTCAGGAGATCCAGCTTGACTTACGCGCAGGAAAACAAGAACCTCTTGAAAACCATACTCAGCATATCTGGAGAAAAGGAATGACTGACTCCGCGAAAGATGCAAGGGAAGCTTGGTTGTGTTCGGGCCGGGGTAGGAAGGGGTTGCGGATTGTCATCGTCACGGGTAAGCATTCTAATTCGAGACCAGTATTGGCGTGCTCGGGAGTACTGTGCAATGAAATCCAGACAATGTGGAATTTTGCTAAAATGACAGACCCTTTTGAACACAGAGAACTTCTTACCCAAAGTGGATGGTGTGACGCGAACACTCTCGAGATTACTTGAGCATCTCCAATCTCAAGGACACGAGTGCATATTACTTGGACCTTCGTCCACACTATCGACATACGCTTCACATCCTTTAGTCGGAACTCTCGGTATTCCTTTAGTGGTCTATCCAGACCTGAAGCTTAATTTCCTTCGACCAAAATTTCTCAGCGTGATAAGGGATTGGGAGCCTGATGTCGTACATTTTGTTGATCCTATTTGGTTAGGAGCACAAACAATCTTAGCCATGGAATTAGGCTGGGCAGGTGAGAAATGGTTATCACAAGAAGGTCTACAATTAGGTAAAGGTCTCGGTGGCGCCGTCATTGCTTCTTATCATACGTAAGTACATAGCAACATGGCACTTCAGTGGATATCCTCCAGTCCGCCGCGACTTACTATATCAGTATCGCTGACCTCTTTATCATAGAAACCTAGCGACCTACGCTACACTCTTCGGTCTGTCCTTCTTGACTCCGATCATATGGATGTTTCAGTCGTGCTTGTATTCGAAGCTGCTTTTGACACTATGCCCATCGCCATCAACCAAATCAATGCTGGAGTCCCAGTCCTTCTCGGGAGTCAGATTATGGCCTAGGGGTGTTGATCTGACTCAATTTGGGCCGCATAAGAGGGATATTCAACTCAGGGCTTTATGGGGCATCAAGAGTTTCGCTGAAGAGGAGTTCACTTCTAAAAGGAAACCTATCATCACCATGAACACAGACGGGATTTTAACTCCTCCTGCGACACCTTGGACGGGACCCATCGATAGCCAAATGTCTGATTTAGGTAGCCTAGACGACGGGGCGGTGATACTTTACGTCGGAAGGATGTAAGGTCTCTTCACATCAATCCTATGTGCGGTCGCTGATGAGAAGTGATTTCGGTAGATCCTGGGAAAAGAATCTACACTTACTCCTATCAGCCTATGCTGAATTAACTTCTCTCTTACCTAATGGAGCCGTCTTACCTAAATTGGTGTTCGTTGGAGATGGACCAGCAAGAAAAGAACTTGAGTCACGTTGTGAAAACGAACAATGGGATGCAGCGTTTATGGGTCACAGACAAGGTGAAGAATTGGCAAAATGTTATGCTAGCGCGGATATCTTTGCCTTTCCAAGTTTCACAGAGGTAAGTATCCATGTCCATTGACGATGATACCGCCACATGTCATGTGCGGATAGATTGAACGGTCCACACTGACACTTGACGATGTATCATTTAGACTTTCGGTCAAGTAGTCTTAGAAGCTTTAGCCTCAGGTCTTGTAAGTACTTGTCACCTCTTTTACCTTTCTTTTGTTCCCACTTAGGTAATAACTCGTCGATTTTATCTGTAGCCTGTGGTGGGGCTGGACGCAGAAGGAACCCGAGATTTGGTTTCGGATGGCTCAACTGGTTCACTGCTGTCTCTCCCTGTATCTAAAGGAACAGGAACTGGCTCGAAGACATTGGGACTATCATGGGCTCAAGTATGTAAGCCAGATTCAGCAGAATTCAACTCGATCGCCAAGGGATATGCAAGTCTTCTATCTCAACTTGTAATGGATCCTAGAAAGCGCAAAGAGATGGGTAAGAGAGGATGTACAGAGGGGATTGTAGGGTATACTTGGTGGGATGCAATGGAGGTGAGCTCAAAGTTATGGATTAAGCTACGTTCCCTTGTCAAACGAGATCTAATGCTGAATCCTTAACAGGCATGTGTTGATGGTTATAGAGAAGCAATCCAATCATCTCGCTCTAAACGTTCGGTTCAAATTGTACCTCATTCTCCTTCTGATGCAGGAGACAAACCCGTTTTGATTCCTATTCCGAAGAAAAGGGGGCTATCCCTTGTGAATCAAGTAGTCAGCAGGAGACTAGCGTATAAAGGATTGGATGGACATTCGATTGAAGATGAGAGCATGAAAGGATTATAGTATGGAGGAGAACATCAAGGATGGTCGAGTATGAGTAAGTATTCAGAATCGTCAGTTACCTTGAGATATCTACTCATGCTCCTGCTAGGGAACACGGTGAAATCTATCATCGCTTTATGTCTCATGTATGCGTTATACAGACATCATAGTGCTCAATTATACAAAGACACGAAGATCGATAATTACCTGTAGTCTAGTATTGCTCGAGTTACCTGCGTCTTACTGTTTGTACTGTCGTCTTTGTCCGTCTGTCCCACATTTTCTACTTTTGTACTTTCCTTTACAATTTTGATCTCCGCCTGTATCTCTTTGTAACAGTACACAACGTATATGAGAGTCTATAGGTGTAATGCTATATATCTGCAATGATCTCTACGATACTGGCTCAGCAAGGAAATGAAGGAGAAGGAGTATTTCAAACCACAGCTGAAATAGCGGTGCCTTTCCATGGCGTGGTCTGGGACTTATGCTACTTGTGGCGTGGATCACCATACGAAGAAGTTCCGTATATACAAGAACTCAAGCATCTTCACGGAATTGATGGAGGAAAATCACTATTCGGCTGATGAAGAGAATGCCGTTGTCTTTTAATATAATATGATCGACCTGAATGAACTAACACAATTGCTGCACATCATTTACTTTTATAAGGTGAAGCCGAGACCCGATCTACTGACGATCAACCAAAATCGAGGAAGGCTCCTATCAGGATACCTTTCCTGGTTGTTTTCACCATTCGCTTCATTAGACAACGCGAGTACGAGATTCCTTAGATCCCCTAACGAGCTGAGTATAATAGTCGTTGCCTCGTCACCACATGGTGAGAAAACCAGCTCGGCTTCTTACGTTAATGTTCTCGAAAGCCGGACAGACACAGGCACGACCGTGTCGCTTGTTTTTTCTCCTTGCGGTGATTTCACCAACATTCCATCCGACGAAGGCGTTGTGCTTACATACCTTTATTTACTAACCTGACCAGAAAGGCGTCGTTCGCGATGCACTGGAACGAGACAAAATCAACGCCGCTTAACTAAATGGCGATCAACAAAACTTCATCTTTAGCATGATTTTCATCGTTCATCTTCCCTAACAAGACACTGACGGACTCTGCATTGAATGGAGATTGCCTCAACACATCTCCAAACACATTCATTTATATCACTCCGCCCGAATCATTGGTAACACCCCTTGTCTCTCAGACCTTCTTGTCACCTCGTCATAGAATCCAGTTATTCGGTCATGGTATTATCAGTATGGATGAGATAGCGAAGAGCAATAACCCATATCCCGTAGCTCCAACAGGGTATCTGCTGGGCTCATATCTAGCTGTAAGTATCACCCCTAAAGATCTAGCTTCAACCAATCTACGTCAAAAGCAAACATGGGCTGAAGGGATTGATCTCATAGCTGGCTTTGTATGGTGTACACGTATCTCAAGTTTTCCGCTATTTCTCACGTCATCGCGATTCTTGGAAAATCAGATTACTGGTCTCATGGATTTTTTTGCTCAGTACTCTTCAAATCCTCATCATCTTAGCTTCAAGTCATCAATATTTCGTTGGAGGGATAGATGATCCCTCGATATGGGGCACTTTTTGGTGGCCACTAAGTTTTCAAGATGGTCTGGTGAGCTCAATTATCCTCTGATATTCCCAATTGCAGGATACCACTAATCTAACCACGTTCGAAATTTTTAAAGATCCCACTCATGGCATTCACCGCACAGCTTTATTTCGGAAGAAGAGCGTGGTTGCTTATCGGGAGAAGACCATGGATGCTATGGGTAGTTTCTATCTTAGCTTCAATCACCTTGGCCGCTGGAATAGCGTGAGTTTCATAGTTCCAAAAGCTCTTCTTAGGTGCCAACTGAATGAACGTTCTGCCCAATAGTTTGGCTATCACAGCTCGAATATGGGCGGATGATCCTTATGTTAGCAAAGACGAATTCAAATCAAGACCCATCGGTATCCCTTCACAAGTAGTCGCGATCACTTGGATGGGATTATCCGCATTCACAGATGGATGTATCACTTTACTATTGGTATGGAGATTTCGTCAAGCGCGTAATAGTGTTTTCCACTCCACTCGAAGTCTCGTTAAACGCATGATCGCTCTTACACTCGAAACTGTTCTTCTTACTCATATCGTCGGCGGAGTCATGTGTATCATCTTCCTTGCGTCTCCGGCGGCTCATAGAACCAAGAACGACCTGTTTTGGGTTCTATTGGAATGCGTTACAGAACTATACGCTTTATCAGTTGTCTTTACTATCAATTCGAGAAATCCTACTGGTCCACAAACGCCAAGTACATTCGAACTGTCAACTGGACCGAAAGATGAGAGAGATCAACTTCCGCCAAACTTGGGTCAAACTGCTTTGGATATACATGTCGAAGGATATCAAGGATCTACACCATTCGGAGTCAGGCCAGTCGCTGTACACCTGCAGGATCCCGTTAGCTCAAGGAACACAGATACAGCCTCATCTAGAACAGATGGATCCTCGAGAACTGGAACTCTGTCTCCTTTCACTCCAATGGATGAATTACAGTATTGGTCAACATTTTCACCTCAAGGAGTATCCATTCTTACTAGATCTAATGAGGATATAGATGAGCAAGAGGAAATCAGTCTAGAAAAGAAAGAGGATGTATAGATGGGGACCTACATATAGTATATTACGCTCTTTGATTCACGTTGTACCCATAAGCATAGAATAGATATCGCATACGAGTAATTGTATCAAATACTTGTCAGATGCATTTCCAAGCACAATCGCCTTTCGCGTTGTTTCATGATAACAAACCCCTTTTCATCTCTGTCTCCTTGACCGATAAGCCGAATTCCCGTTCCTCTATCCCATTATATCGACATCGCTGCTATCATCGTCATCATCATGACTCTCTGGGATACTGTACTGACCCACGCAGTAGTCGATCCCGATGTCGAACAATACAAACGAGTTGGAACAGGAAGCCAGTAAACCCATCTCCGTGCTGATCGTCGGCTGTGGCCCCGCCGGATTGATCAATGCTCGTACTCTTCTTCAAGATGGATTCAAGGTGACCATCGTAGCCAAGGTGAGACTGTTCGCGCGCTTCCAGCTACCGTTGATATATGTCTGATCTTCACGTCTTTCAGGAAGATGGAGTTGGTGGATGTTGGCGACATACCTACCCAGATTTTGACAACTAATTCACCATGGGGGTCGTTCACCTTTTCGTACGTAGTGATCCGTTCCATTCCTCGACTCGATATTGACAGTCATTCAGTGGGCTGGATATGCCCAAGCCATCGAATCTCGATGGATCGGTCGTGCCAGCTAGAACATACCGTCGATATCTTGAGGATTTTTATCATTACTTTATAAAGGACGAAGCGGAGGTTCTGTAAGTGGTTCCATTTGCCAAGCTAGTGTAATCTTATGGAGAATGATTAGTTTCAATGTAAATGTATTGTCTTTGTCGCCTCAAGACGACAATGAGAGGGGCTGGACGGTACAGCTTCGGGCAGGGGCACAAGAAGAGACAAAATACTTTGATAGAGTCATTTTAGCAACTGGGGTAAGTCAATCTGCGCCTTGATATACTATGACCCCTGCAGCAGAGTCTATGTATGCTAAGCGTTCTGCTTAGTATCTTGGACAACCATATGTGCCTGATATATTCAAGTCCAGCCCAATCCCTACGTTCCACACTTCGGCTTTGTCTTATCCTTCCGAGATAGACAAGATCCTTGCCTCTGTTCCATCCTCATCTGACAAACCAGATCAACATGGCGGTAAAGATCACATCTTGGTAGTTGGAGGAGGCAAAAGTGGGATGGATACCGCCGCACTGCTTAGTAATCGAGGGAAGAAAGTCATATGGTCTTCAAGAGGACCATTAAAATGGTTCTCACCAGTGTCTCCGCCTGGAATGATGGGAGCAAAGTGAGTAGACGTTCCAGGGGTTCTATCGATAACTTGTCACGAAACACGCTGATGCGGAATCCAAACTGTTAGCCGAATGGATATCATGTTTGGACCAAGCAGGGTTATCGATAGCTGGACCATGTGGTTCTACCATTGTACATCGCTGGGCGCTGGGTGGGTAAGAGGATTTTGGACATTGATGACAGGAGCTTGGGTACGTAGACATATCTCGTCTCAGCAGGTATGGTATATTGATTTTGACTGGGTACGTATCGCTCAGTCGAGGTTATATACTGGCGTTCTTTCACCTCCTACTTCCGACCCATACCTCTCTCTTTGCCATTTTGCAGGAGGTATCGCAACCACGCCAACTAATTTTCTCCCACTTCTGAGAGACGGTCAATTAAGCTCTCTTCGTGATGCATCTCCGACATCCATCGATGAGGACGGAGTGGCATTCAAGGTCGCCAACGGGCATGAAACGGCCAAAGTTCAATGTGGAGCTACAGTGCTCGCCACAGGCTATCGAGGTGGGACATACGACTTCATCAATGAGACATTGAGGCATCAATTAGGATTGGAACGGGTGCCACCACCGCCTGGTTCTAGAGCAAGAGTGCTTGCTCTCCGCAAGAGTTGGAAGACAGTACAAAGTGAAGATGTAGGAAGTATCCAACTACCACTGGTACTTCGAGGTATACTACCACTTGGACGATTCAAGCAGAAGGATCTAGCTATCACAGGGGCTACAAAACGTGAGTCATTTTACTTTAACTATATGCTGTATTCAAAGCAGGTCTCACCTCTTTTATTGTCTAGCTCTCTTCATCCCTGCCATCACGTATGAAGTTGAATCCCACGTGAGTCCACCTATCTCACGAAACAAATGAGTATTCTGATTTAGTCTTGGCCACAGTGGATATCATCCTTGTTCCGAGATGACCCTTTCCTCAATCTGCCTCAAGATGCGAACGCATGTTTGAAAGAGATAAACGCAGATAATGATTTCACCCGGGCTCGATACCCAGGTCTAGATCCTTACGTACGCTCCCTACGTCCTCTTCTCGAAGGGCAAGTCTTAGATTGACTAACAAAGATTCGAATTGACAGGCATCTACACCATCTGGAACGTATTTCTCAGGATTTAACGACCTCTCTTACACTCGAGTACTGCTTAGCGATATGTCACTTAATCCTTGGAGACAGAAAGATCCAGCAAAGAAATGGTGGAAAATCTGGAGTATGGGCTGGTTAGATGTTAGAGTGAATCCTGCACAGTATGCGACTTTGGGCGAAGAGAGAAAACTGCTTAGGAGAAAGACACGATGAAGAGGGGCTCGTGTGATTAACGCAGAATCGAGAGACATGACCTTTGTATATACAGATCTTCATGTCGGAAGACCGTGGCATGTTAAACGTCATGATGCGATTATGAACAAGTTTGATCATTTTCTCCTTTTCACATCCTCGAATTGATACCTAAACCGACTCCGGATTTCTTGATATTATTACCAAATGGAGGTCTGCCTCGTCTCAACCATTCTTCTGCACCTTCTGCTAATCCTTCGGGCCACTCATCATCTACTTCATGACCTTCTCCGTCACCCTTATCATTAATGACTTCACCGTCTTCCTTGAGAACGACATCTTTGAAACTCCAATTTCTTTCCAAACCATTGGGGAGGTAATCAGCTTTACCATTCCAGATGATATCCCATTCTCCGACACCGCAAGGTTGGATGCCGGATCTGAGTGGCGGCGAAGGCGGTCTTGATAGAGGTGCAAAAGCAGGTGGCGTAGCTATACCACTTAAACTGCCAAAAGCAGGTGAAGCAGGTGCCAATGCGGTCAAGAACGGTGTATTTAACGAGGAGGAAGGTCTCGAGTCGTAAGGTTGCCGATGTGATGGTAATGTTGATTCGAAACTTTCAGTTGGTCCGATAGGTAATTTACGTTTATACAATGATGTAGAAGCACATCCGGCTGTCACACTGAGTTCTTTATTCCCTGTAAGCTGTTAGAACATGGCGCATTAGCGGACTAGTGGCAAGATGGAACTGAAACCCGTATATAAAATGAGGTGACACCGATAGACTGAGATTGAAGTGTACTCACAGCCCTACCTAAAGCAATAAGACTAGCGGCATGAGCAAAGATCACCACGCTCTTCACCTCCGGCCATGTAGATTCCACTTTACCAGTCCAAGCTTCGATGAATATCTCAGCTCGCTCATGTAAATCTTTCAAAGATTCTCCTCGACGCGAAGGGAAGACTGTTGAACAATATGAAGGGTCAATGGAATTAGGAGGGAAAAAGGGGATGAGGGAATTAGGTTTAGAAGGTCGAGGATGCAAGCCAGTTGACGGTATCACGGGAGAATACCTATTTGTTCGAAGAGAGACCAATGTCAGCACTATTGAGAATATTCTTTAGGGAATCGAATGTTAACATTGGGAACAATCCCAATTGCGCGACATTTCAGTTGAGCGGGGTATCTGAATATGGCACTTAATAAGATGGAAGAGAAGACAGAAACTCACCATTCCATCACACCATGCTCTAGTTTCACACCATCTTTACCTTCCTCGCCAGCTATCCCCAGAGCTTTGGCGGTAGGCAAAGCAGTTTCTATACATCTATAAAACGGACTTGAAAATACTAATTCTGGCGTAGGATACGGAGCTGTTTTACTTGGATCTGAGAGGAAAGAAGAGAGGATTTGGGATTGTTCGTGACCATAAACTGCGAGCTATGTTGGGATTTGAACAGGTGAGTCAAGTGATCAACATAGTAAAGGGATAAGTCTCTCTCCCAAAAATGCAGGAGAGTTAATATCCTACGTACAGGTGGATCCCGGTTCATCCCAGTGGGTGAAGTCTTAATATTTGGATCTACCCAATTTGATCTGAGAAGATATGAAACATCAGCTTGACAGCTACAGGAGATCATGCAGACGGTGTAATATCTGAGCTAGAAACACTCGAACAGATTGGAGTTAAACACTCACCTGAATCCATGTCGGCAGATATATATGTATTCGAGCATCGGTTTCCGGAGTGAGGAGGAAGTGAGGCCTTCAACTCGAGTTTTATACGATAACGTGAAGTTGTGAGATTGTAGCAGCCTGCTTTAATCGGCTCGTCAGGGTGTTACAGAGAAGAATATATCGATGTATATGCAAAGTGCACGAGAAGAGGAAGCAAGCAGGAGGAGGGATTGCTTGTTGAATAATCTATTCAAAAACGTCATCTCCAGCTCGAAGAACGCCTTTAAATGAAGCGGTTCTCCGCTTTTCAGGGCAATGGAGGGGAAAAACCAGTAAAAATAATTTATAGGCAAACCCGAACAAGATGATCTGAGAAACCTCCAGACAGACACTACAGTGTGAATGGGATTGTGAAGAGTCACGAATTGACTCTCCAGCGCATAGATCTCTCAAGGATCACCACAGACTCGGAAAAATTGCGGCAGTATATACGGGCGAGTTCAACATTTCTGTCATCGGTTTCCTCGTCAAACTAGTGGACGGTCACAGATCATAACATAGCTTAAGTCATAAACGGTGCACGAATTGTCGAAGACATCAAAAAGATGTGTGTGGTCATGCGTGCATAAGAAACACCCCTATATCCCTCTCAGAACCCTCATCCAAATACCAAGTCTATCTAACATAAATACACTTAGTAACCGAATTGAGTGAGAGTCTCGTTTTTAGCGACGGAAGCGTCAGCCTTGGCTCTAAGTTTAAGAGTGGCTTGCTACAGAGTGATAAAATTGATATCAGTGGATGTCCAAATTGTCGCCTTGAATGCGAATGAAGTGCAGGGGCGTAAGACGAGAAAGGAGGTTAGACAGGAGTAGACGAAAAACCACTCCCTCCTCCACCTTTTACGCGAAAACTATTTACTCACCTTTCGCTCGAAGTAAGCTTGTCCCTTAACCTTTCTCTTCTCCTCGAGTCTGTCAACGACATCCTTGTATTGCCATCCGACCTCGGCTGAAAGTCTCTTGAGAGTACAGAATTTTCGTCCGGGCTTGAGTCTGAGTACTCGGAGAGCAGCGGGGACAACCATCTTCTTTACTTTGTCTTGAGCTGGGGGAACACCCTCGTACAATTCAAGTCGTTTGAGGGCGGCGGCACCTCGGGATGATTTGTGGGGGACCATACCTCGTACAGCTTTGAAAAGGATTCGAGAAGGTGCTCGGAAATGGAAAGGACCAGATTTCTTGGGGTTGACGATATGTCTTTCTGTAAAGGTGATCCACAGTCAGCACTTTATAAAGACCAAGTGTCTTGAAGTAGGAGCATCAAGGATAATATGCTTTAACAGATGAAGTGAATTCAACATGGTAATGAGGTCTCCTGACCCTTTCGTCCGATTCCTCTGATAACTCTCCATCCCACACAACTGACTTTACTACTTCTTCCCGAGGCGATCCCCCAGGAGACGAAAAATCTACTCACTGTGCAAGTAGTTGTGGTACTTCAACTTGTTTCTGAAGAATGAACCGGAAATGTTGATCTCCTCACATCGTACAACGGTGACCTTTTGGCCAGAGAGGATCTATTTTGACGAATATAGAAGTCGATTGGTGTGAAATTACATTGATGATTGGTAATGGTAGAGTAGACAAAGAATTCCACTAGTCAGCATACATCCCATAATAGGTTAAGATCCTTCATTCCATTCCAAATCCTTTTTCCGCTCTAAAGAACGACGCTCTTCCGTTTCTTCATGATCGTCACGTCGTGCACAATCTCCTCCTGATGTCCCGATACACAGTCGTCCTTCACATCTTTTTCCTCTCATAAAATCTCACTCCCTATTCCTCTGTGTAATAAACCAGAATCTACACTAACCTGTTTGGAGATGATGGAAGCAAGACGACCTAAAAGGTGTCCTTTGCCGTCAATGACGATAGGTTGGGCGGAGAAGGTGGACATCTAATGGGTATGGTTTTTGATGTATGAATGAAAAGACGTTTTGACGATGAGGTAATATAGCAAATTTTGACGATTGATGATTTCGACGAGATTTAAAGTAACAAAGAGCGATAATGAAAACGATTAGCACCTTATGTCAATTATCTGAAGAACGAAGCTTTCAGCTCACCTTTGATATACACGCCCTTTTTGATATAACTTGAGGTCTGAAAAAGGATCTCTTTGCACAATAGATGTTGATTTGTTCGTTGAATACAGCAAGACCTGACAGTGAGAGTGAGAGTGGGAGAGGGAGAGGGAGAGGGAGAGTGAGAGTAGGTAACGGTGAAGCGGATTCGCTACGGTGAGAGACAAGGAAATCACCACCATACACATAAAACTGAATGTGGCACTTTTTGGCAACCCCTTCATTTTACATAGTGGAAAATCATAATAAAAGCGGAGAATTCAATCACCACTCAAACTGTTAAATGCATATGTGGCACCCTCTCCGGTGAAGCTGTCTTCGGCGTTAGCAATAGGTTTATTTATCGCCGATATATACGCTTTGTGAAGCTTCGTTAATTTAATTCTTCCACGCTACTAATAATGCATCTCTGTTCCATGCAAAGCTTCACCTCTGTATACAAAAATACATTTCATGTGCGTGACAACTATAGCAATATTCCATGACCACTTTGATGCACGAAGTTACACCGATTTTCCTTATCATTATCGATGTAAAACTACACTGTTAGGCCATGTAAAACATATCGTGCCCTATCCTGCAGACTCATTCAACTAATTTCACTCCCCCTTCTGACTACCTTGCTTTCCATCAGGAATTTTTGAGGATACTGGTGGAAAACACGTAACGTGCCCGAGACTTACGTCGTTGCGATGCCTTATAGGTTAAGCGGGTCTGGTAGGTAACCAGGGACCTCTACATGCTTAGGATGAAGAGATTTGGTATGAGGGGATAGTTTCTCGTGAAACACAAACTTGGCTGTCAAAAGAGAATAGAGCGTTAGTACGGACATCGTCAGTCTGTCAAAAGTGATTGTGAGTATTGCTGTAAATATGATCGCGGTAAGTGGCTTCACTTTGATGAGAAGATGAGAGGGGTAGTGGGTTGGTTGACGGAAACAATCGTGATGAGTGCCAATGGGCTCCAAATGTATATTGACAGGACCGGAATGATGCGTTCACAACGATCCTCTATGGAGACGAAGAAGGGTTCTCGATATGGAACGATATGTTTCTGACGAATATATGCCCATGACGTGCCCATGACGAGACTTCATACACTTGTTTTGCAAATTCGCATTCTCAGCAAGAAGCTGATGAAGGGACTGCAAGGACCATGCGCTCTGTATCAACCAGTACAGGTCGAGTTTTTCATCGTACAACATTGGTACGTTGATCTCAGGTGCTATGCAGACCATTATGAACGTCTCACAGACCAAGTTGATTGTTCGGTTCGGCAAAATGCCTCTTCCGTATGCCGTACCAACTGTAAATCATTGACCCTGAGATTTATCCTCCCTTCCTTTTTTAAAGCATTATTGGGAGATAGAGACGCGTCGCTCTTTGATCACTCGCCGTGTCGATCTGTACAGAAGAAGTGACATAGACTATATAGCATTGCGAACACATTACAGAGCCTGTATGGGCAATGTACACAGCATGGTGTCTGTCTCTGTGATCAGAACCAGAGAAGTCAGGTCACAAAAGATAGAGTTGATGAATTCCCGATGATCCGATCCGGCCGATTAGGGAAGTGGGAAGGGGGAAACGTATAACATATGGACTACGCGGTCGAGGTCGCGCGGATTGGTGGCGTCAACGTTGAGGAAACGGTTCACGATCTCTTGGCGCTATATGATAGCGAGACTGATGGTTGATTGATGGGATGGTCAACGCTCACAACAGAACATGATATTCCATTGCATGAAAGACGGTCTTGTGTCCCGAGATGACATTATGGCAGACCCCACAACCAGATGATGCGCAGACATCTAGGTACGACGAGGATGGGAATACGAACAGGGAACGGTAAAAAGAGAGTTAGACTATTTCGATACCTAATTTAAAGTTGGGTGCGGCACTTCCCTTATTCGGGGTTCTTTTTCCTCTTTTGAACGCGCTAACTTATCTTTTTCAACTTTACTAACAAAACATCGCAGTCTTTCTCTCTCTTCCCTCTTTGTTTCACCTTACATAAATCTACATCAATGAGCGACGGCAACAACAACAACAACATGCGCTCTCAGCCTTTCTGATCCATTAATTCACTATCCTCAACCATAACACAGACAAATAGTAGATCAACAACACAAGAAAATCAGTTGAGACGGATAGTCTGATAAAAAGAGGATCTTGGTCAGGCATCGCGACGTTTAGCGCAAAGACCAATCATTCGTGGTGATCAAGGAGGACAACGTATTCAGATCCAGATCAACAACACAGACACAGTCACATTCACACGTCAGGATATATCACGACATCACTTCATCAATCATTAACCATCCATCATCTATCTTGCACCGCATAATCTGGTTCAAATTCATTTGAGCACTGTCTCCGCACTTGAATCGGATACATAACAGATACATACTGTTGAACTCACAGTCGGGCTGGTCGACGCGCTTTTGAACCTTTTCTATCCATCAGCCATCCCAATCTTAGTCATCCTCACACCCCATGTCCCACTCACAAGACTACCTCGCTCCGACAGCTCAACAACCACTCAACAAATACATACCACAATCCCCTAAACCACATTCACCGCCTCAGACACCTTCACCCGTATCGCCAGGGAAACCTATCTTATCACTTCCACCACACACTACTGATTCTCAAGACGAGAGAGGAATGTCAACAGGTGAGGAAGGATTGAATCATTCACGTAGATCAAGCTTGACCTCTGAACATACACCTCAAGGTACTCCCGAAGGATACAGTTACTCCTCTTCCCCTTCGCTTCCTATCGTAGCAGAAGCTTCGTCCCATAAACCATCATCATCTTCACCCTTGGCTGGTATGGGCATAAGCTTCCCACCAGAAGCAAACCCTTTACCTACAGAACTCTACACTCAAGAGCAACCCTCATCATCAGATCATTTACCGGTCATGAACGGACCACCTTCCCTTCAGCGACGAAGGTCAAGCGAAGGTGTCAATTTCCCCCTGTCCAACGGAGGTGGTGTTGCAATGTCGCAGTCACTTTCAACAGGGTCGACATCCTCCGTAACGAATGCCCCGTCTCAGTCATTATCACCTTACCCACCTTCGATCATCGGTCAGCTCAACACTCCCCCTCGGCCTCGTACAATCTCTCCTCGCCACAATGCACCCACAACATTCGCATCATCTTCTTCTTTAGGTAAATCAGGTCTGGGTGAACCGCGTGAGAGAGTACTGTCGCCGAGCAAAGTCGATATGGCGGGAGGCATTTCGGATCAGGAATATGGAAGTGGAACTGGCAACCATCTAGACCCTAATAATCCGTATGATCAACCACCCATTCTGAAAGAGAAACAGAACTGGACGTCTGCAAATAGCGCTTTCTCATCTTTTGGTGGAGTCGGAAGTCAACCTTACTTCCCATTGACAGGCAAGGAGAATCTATTGGGAAACTCACCGACGGTACATCCAACGAAAGTCCCCTTCAAAGACAGTGTTGGATACTGGTTGGCCTTATATTTTTGTTTCAACTTGGGTTTAACACTATTCAACAAATTCGTTCTCGTCAGCTTTCCTTTCCCATATGTGAGTGAGGTGATCTGCCTGTGCGATATCATACGCTGATAGCAACTGGTCACCCTAGACTTTGACTGGTTTACACGCTCTGTCTGGTTGTGCCGGTACTTATATAGCATTGGAACAAGGTGCTTTTGTGAGTAGTCGAATTCCCATGTACGACACCAGAATCGCCCCCCTGATACAGGAGAACCCTGCAGACCCCAGCTCGTCTCACACAAAAGGAAAACATCATCCTCGCTGCTTTCTCTGTACTTTACACCATCAACATCGCAGTCAGCAATATCAGTCTGCAATTGGTATCCATTCCCGTGAGTACCTTGGCATCGCTTCATCAAATTGTTTGGGAATGCTAATCCACCATTTATTGATTCAGTTCCACCAAGTCGTTCGAGCGTCCACTCCCCTGTTCACAATCCTTATCACCGCTATCTTCCTTCGTGCTAGATTTAGTGCCTTGAAACTCATTTCATTATTACCTGTGGTAGCCGGTGTAGGATTTGCGTGAGTACAAGCATTGCCTCCGATCCACTTGTCCCAACGATCTATGGCACGTCTAATCACGCCAATGTTGAGGCCTACTGACATCGCTTCTGTATAGTACTTACGGGGATTACGACTTCACTGCTTTGGGCTTGATTTTGACGTTACTTGGTACCTTCCTTGCTGCACTGAAGACTGTAGTGACGAATCTGATCCAAACCGGTGCTGGTGGTCGATTGAAGCTTGTACGTAAAGTTATCTTGATTGCTCAAAGTGCAAAATGCTGCCCATCTGAATGATGCTGGACATACACTGACCCCTTCGATGTTCTCACAGCACCCTCTTGACCTGCTAATGCGTATGTCCCCACTGGCTTTCATCCAATGTGTGGTTTACGGATGGTATACCGGTGAACTCGAACGAGTAAGAAGATATGGCGCTACTCAAATGACTAGGTCAAAGGCGATTGCGTTGCTGTTCAATGGCGTTTTCGCCTTCGGTCTGAATATCGTATCTTTCACCGCCAACAAGAAAGCTGGAGCTTTAACGATGACGGTATCTGCCAAGTAAGTCTATTCATTCCACTTAAAACAGACCGCACGCTGATCTCCACGTTCATCTAGTTGCAAACAAGTCTTGACCATTGTGTTGGCTGTGATGCTCTTCAATCTCCATATTTCACCCACTAACGGTGTTGGTATACTACTCACTCTGCTTGGGGGTGTAAGTGCTATATGAGGTCGAAAACCTATTAGTGGGCTGAGCTGATGTTTTCACGATAACTTAGGGTTGGTACGGATACGTTGAATACATAGAAAAGAAGAAGAAGACCAAAGTACTAGAACGGGCTTAACCAGCAGTTCCTTATATCTCCCTTCATCATTCACCGTTTCGGGCGGTACAACGAGCGACCACCTGTTCGAACGGCAATCGAAGTACGCTATGGATGTCCGATTTCGCATTTTGGACCTCTCATTGGATTCAGTTAAAAACGAAGGTGTATACAATTAGATTTTGATATGGCACTGTACAATACGACACATCTAAGATAAGTAGATTTGATATCTACAGTTATGCATATAGATGTACAATACTCCAAATCTAAAAGCTGAACTTGGCAACAACTAACATGACCCCTCCCCTGATGGCATAAATTCTCCAATAAGGATCTAGTCTAGATTAGACGAAAGGAGTGCAAGCAAGGCCTCAGACCGCTTTTATCGACTGAACGGATTTCAACTATACATATCATGCTTCTCAATACAATGGATTGGCCGAGAGACGCGGAGTGATGCACTGATCGATATACTTGGATATAACCAGGGAAAGAAGGAATTACGCAAACCATTTGTCTCCCCCTTTTATTTCTTTCCCACATTTCCAAGCTTGGTGCCATATAAACCTAGTTCCAATGACTTTCACAGACCACCCTGCCGCCCATACACAAACCACGGTTACCTTGATGTCAAAGATCTTGACCTCTATCGGAGCTGTCCCCGATCACGTACGAGCTAGATTCCCTTACCTATCTCGTGACAGTTTCTACTCCAATCTCAGCCATGCAGGCACTTCACAAGATAACGTTGTATCTCAGCAAGAATTCGATAGCTGGAAAGCCAAGTACGAGAAAAACTTAGAGGACTATCGAGAGCGCTACTAGGAAAAGTATCTCAAGCTTACAGAGGGGTATTCCGACCAAGGTGTTGCTTTGAAACGGGCTTTGGGAACCGCTGAGAATCTTCAGTCTGAGAACAACGATTTGATCGCTCAACTCCAAAAATTACACAGCCAGCTGTCAGTCTCGACTATAAACGGAGCGACAATTATCCCAGCTTCCTTGCCGCATGATGGGAAGTATAAGCGTGATGAGTGGGGTATACCTCTGATCAATACCAAAAATGGCGAATTCATCAACTTGGATGACGAATGAAAGGCGAAAGGGACCCGCATCCTGCGGAGCTGTTTTCTCAGCTGCTACATTTGATAGAGTCGGTCGAAAACGTGCATTAACGTATGACATGCAGACCCTTGATTGATGCATGCAACTCTTGTTCGGATTGAATGCCATGTTTGAAGAACGGTGTCCGACGATTTCGGTCCACGAAGAATGATATTGCGTGTAATGGTATCTCTTAAACTAAACAGTCTAGATCAAGGCATAAGACAACTCAGAGTCATGGGCAACGAGTGCAAGTTGGCGGCTGAGTATACAGCTCATTTCCTCGCCTTGACTGTGCTGTGGTGCGAATGCCCCCCATCAAACTGCGAAGTGGCAACCGATCGATCGAAAGCCACGCAATATCCAGTACAGCTCCGTTTTTAGACTTTTTTGGGCTTTTTGCCTTCGGCTGAGTAAATAGACTCCTAGGGAAAGAGCGCAGAGACCTTACCAAGTGCCCCATTGCTCCTAAGCTGTCGAGTACCAGCGACCTTTATACTTTGCGACGTAATCACTGTTCCTCCTTGGGAGGGTGATACAAAGGATATCTGCCAGGCTTCGGTGTTATGAGACCTCCTTTTCTACGTATGTCTTCTGAACACTTTCGATTAGACATTGGCACGGTCCTCTCCGTTGTATCCTAGTCTTAGACTGACTAAATTGAGAGTCGACAACGCGTCATTTGTCTTTAGTTGTGGCCTTCTCGATAGTCGTCTGAAGAAATTGTACTGCATGTTGCAAGGTATCTAATCGCGTCTTCAGTGCCCTTTTGCTGCCCTCTTCTCTCATCATCCTTCAAGATTAAACCATCGCATTCGAGGTAAGCTGTAGCCAAAAGGACGGTATTAGATAACTTGACCGTGCTAATGTGGGGTTGTCGGGAAGATGAGTTCCAGTCAGCCATTAGAGCCATCGCAATCCCGCAGACCTGTAGGAGTTCTGACGGAACAAGTTCCTTCCTCGAATGACTGGAATCTGCGCCTGAACGACATCGAGACGAATCATTCGACCAGGCTCAGAGCCGCCGTCGGAAGGAAAAGTAACCAAGGGTTAGGAGCTTTAAGTTTACTCTTGGTGGCTTCCGCTGGTGTTAATTGCTGGTTAGCTGCAAAGACGAGATCACAAATGAGTGATCAACATGCTATTTCTGAGGACTTGGCTCGATGTTCACATGACAATACAACTGGGTGGGAGCAATTGGAAGAGACAACTGGACGGCTGTCCGATGCAATCAGCAGTCTACAGGAGGCGCAAGGAATGATAGCTAGCGCGAACAGTACTAATACAACTTGCCCATCTTCATCCGTCGCGGTGCCTCCTACCTCAACAGGAGAAGCTGAGGGAGATTTGTATGTTGTATAGAGGTTTTTGGAAGTGCAGTCATGACTGATACTTACTTCATCCTGATAATTCGGATCACACCTGTTCTGAACGTTAATCCGCTAGTTCCCACGACATTCTTGTACATCTATACACTTGCAAACATACCTATACTATTGATCGCAGCGAGATGCTGCTAGCGCTTGTACTAGTTTCGGCTTGTGCATTACTTTGCCAGCCGCGAAACGTCGATTATACAAGATCGATAGGATGATCTGGGGAGGCCAATCTCGCGTAGGCTTATCGGCTGGATGATTACGATCCACCAGAGACGAGTTTACCATTTTTGGTCTAAGTGCCGTGTCCAAAGAAGACCTACTTCTCTTCCGTATACCCTCTCGCCACTCCACTTCTACCTTCTTCCAACAGACTAGGTTCGTCCATGCCGTATCTAGGTTCTAAACCTTTGAATTCTCTCGAAGCAAGGTAATTGCTACCCGCCGATTCTAATCTTGCCAGAGAGAAATTTTGATTTCGTAAAGTAAGAGATTGTATGCCTTCGCTCGGGACTTGGTCAAATGTCAGCTAAGCGGGATTGATAATACAGGTGATGGTACCCATGAAGCCATACGCTCACGACCGGTCTGGCGGAAGACGGGCTCAGAAGATAGACTTACTTTCAATTGAATCCGTTGCACCTTTGAAAACCTTTTTGGTCCGCATCTTTCCAGTTATCAGGGAGAACTCAGGCCCATCATTGTCGTCGCTTTCAATTCCATTCGTCGCCGGCGTTTCCACAGTTGCGCGATCTTGCGCTTCTATATAGGAGGCGTTACTCTACGCACCAACAGATATGCAATCATTCAAAAAGATCAGACTAACCTTTGAGAACTTTGTTAAGATCCAGTGTCCATTTCTCCGGCGCCCATACGTGTTCAGGACCCTGCAGAGCCAATTCCAATTCCCATGGAGTGATGATAGGTCTCAAAAAGTCTTTTGAATCGACTACACCACCTTCGTTACATCCGACTAGCACAAAACATTCCACTTCTGCAAAATTGGCCAGTTTTGCTGGGTTCAGTCTGCCCACCGACAATGTATACGATTTCTTCTTCGCCCGCCTGAGATCTTCCCGTAATTGCTTGATAAGAGACTGGGAAGAGCTTAATCCAATATTCGAGACAATGAGACCGAAGATATCCGCATTCAGTGCTTGGTGTAAAGCGAATAGTCGACGAGATAGGAGCCGAGAGGTTTGTCGATGTAAGGCAGTGACAGACGAGGATGCAGGAGAATACAAGTACAGCTAAGGAAGAACAGAGGATGTAAGCTGATATGCAGGTCTATGATACTGAAAGAGCGTGAGAATCCTTCAAAGAGTTGTGTTCCTACAACTTTGTTCAGAGTGTGACAGCAAAACCACTCACAGAATTGTTTGCATGAGTCATTTGCAAGTTGATACTGCTCCTTCCCTCTTCACCGATGTACCACATTCTACAATTATTTAACTCAACTCCCACAGGTGGTTCTATACTTCTTAGAGCAGGAGATTTGCCTTTGTCTTTTCCGTCAAGTTCGGAAGAAGTAGCTGGTCTTTGAATTGTTGCAAAGCTTAACGGAAAGGCACATGACTCGGTGAAGACTTTTCTGATCTCGTCTAAAAGCAGAAACAGTCAGGACTAGGGTCAGAACCGTTGCATGGGTCGAGATATGTTTGATCTTACCTGCCAGCCAGTCGAATGCAACGTCCCAGACCACAATCCCACCCTTTTCCGCACCATCTTCTCCACCTGAGTCATCTCTGCCACTCTCCAATAGGCACTCTACAGCGTGAGCTGTATTGAGCCTACGACGAGGAAAGACGTAATGTACGGGAAGAGCATCGGTCCTGTGAGGTCATCAAGTCACTTTCAACCGCATCAGGTCCCTAAGGCGGACGAGAGAACACGGATTGCAAGGCGTACTCACGGTGTCAAGCAAGCATGTCCATAATGAACCAAGAAGTCCGCAGGAAGATGCAAACAGCTCAAAACATCAGGGCAACAGCTACATTAAACCACATCAGTCATCATGATGACGGATTTATAGCGAAAGGCCTGCTTACTTTCCATAGGTGCTATCGGCAAGAACATACGCTTGAGCACCTGTATGCTGGATTCTAGTCTGTATCGCTCTATACACCTGTACCGAGGAGGGGAGAAGTTCGTCCGGAAACTGAAGGCCAATCTATTGCAACGGGACAGCGTTAAGATACATACCAATCTCTTCTAACTTTCACGGCTTAAGGACTTCATGTGCCTATACCAGAAGGCCGGGGTTTCAATAACACCGCTCACTCACAGTCTTATATCCACCACTCAGAATCCTTCCTACAGTATCCTCCACCTCAAAAGCTGCTTCCACACTCATTCCTTCAACGCCGTCACCCATGGACGATGGACCAGCCTGAGCATTCTCCAATATTGAGTCTAGCTCTGGGTGTGATAGAGCGTGTTCAGCTGGTGTAGAGAAGGCGTCAGACATGGTCGGTATTGAATGGTAGCCGAAGCAATCCTGCTGAAACGATCGAATCTACTGTGATCAACTTGATTTTAAGACATTATTGTTGTCAAATTGGAAGTCGTAAAAATCAACTTTTTTGCGGCATTTTTTGGTTGCATTTGCCGGATGTCGCCGCTTCGTCAACCACAGCCCGATGAGATACATCTCCCCCATCTAGACTGATTTATTCTAAGCCTTTTTTAAGCATGACCGAGGGGGCAGAATACAAGTAACAGGAGATGATGATACAAACTCCTTGTACTGCTGATTACGTCCCGCTAACCTTATCAGTGGAAAGATATCCCTCATGATCCGCTCTCACATCGGCCTTCGGGTATAGCTGATACCATGTCAATGGTTATTTAAGCCCTCGGTGTTCTTACTAGCCATCATTCCAAATCCCCACCAGTCGACGACCTACTTTGCACTCCTTCCATCTCCACTTTCCAACAAAACGAACAGCATGAAAGTCTTTCTCACCGGCGCATCAGGCCGTCTTGGCTCTCACATCATTCCCCATCTCCTCGCTAGAGGCCACACAGTCACTGGTCTCGTCCGATCCGACGCGTCCGCCAGTGTCATTAAAGCCTTAGGCACATCAAGCGAAGTTATCCCGCTCATCGGCTCCTTGGACGATACCGACCTCCTGACCTCTAATGCAAAGTCCCACGATGCTGTGATACATTGCGCAATGGATCACAAGAACCCTGCGACCGGACCAGTACAAGAGCGAGCTACACTTAAGCTGTTCGCCGAAGCTCTTGAAGGATCCGGTAAACCACTTCTCATGAGTTCAGGTACTGGCCTTCTCCCGAAAGGATCTGACGAGACCGCTCGCTCGACCCCTGGGAAGATGCTCAGAGCAGAGACTGAAGCTTTTGTATTGGACCTCAAAGAGAAAAATATCCGATCAATTGTTGTTCGACTCGCTATGAACACTCATGACATATCCCATATTCATATCTTTGAGGGTATGCTTATCGGTGCTGCTTCTGAAGCCAAGCTTGGCTATATTCCTTATGTTGGAGATGCCGTCTGGTCAGCTTGTCATGCTGATGACGCAGGTCTCCTTTACGTTCTTGCAATGGAGAAAGCCGAGCCTGGGACAGCGGTCCATGCAGTCGAGGAGTTTGTCAAAGTGAAAGACATCGCTGAGGCTCTTTCAAGGCGTACGGGCTTGAAGGCTGGAGAAGCATCGAAAGACAAGGACAAATTCGGAACTCTGGGATGGCTGGGTATGTTATTGGGTTGGGATAACGAGGTCAAGAACCAGTGGACGAAGAAGACTTTTGACTGGCAACCAAAGGGACAAAGTCTATTAGAAGAATTCGCGGCAGCGCCGGACAGCTACTTCAGGTAGATAGGTAGATACTTGTCTTCATATTGCCGTGGTTATGTACCTGTATACGTGTGCTATAACCCATGGTCTCTTATGTCCTATCGTTTCGCGCATCAGGAATTCCGCGAGGTGACCTCCACCGGCGAGATCCGAGAGCCGATTATCGGGAAGACCGGTGTAAATCTGGCCGCGGGTCAGGCATTTATCACCAGACGAGCTTGTTTAGAAATGACAAGGTCCAATCCTCGTGATATATCTTCTGGGACTCGCTTCCCCATACGTTGCACTGCTGAAATCAATCATCATCTGTACCACAAGGCAGTTTCCAAATGATTAGCAACCAATCTCGCAAGGATGACGAAAATGGTTTGCTTCACTTCATTCCCGTTAGGAAGTCTGAAATGGATGTAGTAAGCTTTACTTGCAATATCAATCCTAGGCGCGTTTGCGGGACGAGCTGAATCAACGAAGCCTTACGCAGATCTGATCAATATTGACCTGTCGAAATGGAATCAAGGCGCGAATGCCCAAAAGAAGCTGGCCACCCAGCTTTACACGGCAATGACTACTCAAGGATTTTTCATGCTTACTGGCACCACTATTACAGAACAAGAGATACAAAGACAAGTAGACATCGGTTTTGTGAGTGGGTCAGATCGTGGAGGATAACGGGATCGTGCCTGGTCTTTCTGTAGTCCTGCTAAGATACTTGTGTTTCAATCATAGACTGTACTCGAGACAACCCCATTGGAAGAGAAGCAAGCTCTCGATGGACATATGGATGTCACCGGTTTATACCGCGGCTTTAAATTGAGAAATTACTATGAGTGAGTTTATGTAGGTCCAATATCGAGTGGAGCTCATGAGGAGAAGAATGGAGAATGGTGTAAAGGATCAGATCGAGCAATTTAACTGGCAACGAGACATGGAAGATCAGCCTATGCCTTCTACCATCAAACCATACGTACCAGAAGTCAAGTCTTTCTGCGAACGAGTACATACAGATGTCCTCTACAAGGTCTATCGGCGTGAGTCAAGCTTTCATATGACGGTCGATATCAGCATACTGACACATGATACAGTGTTCGCCATCGCACTCGAGCTTCCAATCGAGACATTCGTGCAGATGCATAAGTACGAAGAGAAAGACGATTCTTGGTTCCGATGTGAGTGATTGCCTTGAGAGGAACGTAAGCAGGCAAGCTGATTGTGAAAATCCAATACCTAGACATGGCTTATTACGATGAGTATAGCAAAGAAGACGAGGCCAAGGTCGGCAAAGTATGGCTCAAAGGACACACCGATCACGGTGCAGTGACGATGGTATTGTGAGTTGTCAGTCAGATACATAGGCGGATAGCTGACATGTGCATCATATCATGTCGGCGCAGCTCTCAGCCTATGTCATCACTACAGGTGCGAGATGAAGAGGGCAACTGGCTGTACACGCCCCACGTACCAGGGGGTATTATCGTGAGTCATATAAGACAATACATCATCACATCTTCAACTCACGTTCCGTCTCTAAAGATTAATTGCGGTTCAATGATGGAATGGTGGACTGGTGGTCTTTTTAAAGCCGCAATTCATCGTGTGATGGCCCCTCCTGACGATCAGCGCAACCACATTCGATGCGGTGTCTTTTACTTCTCCATTGCAAACAACGACGTACGGCCAGACTTGCTATCCGAGTCACCTGTGTTGCAAAGAATGGGCCGGAAGTCCATTTTCAAAGATGGGAAAAACATCGATGCGCGTACTTTCAGTCGAGCGAGAGTGGCCAAGGTAGGCAAATCGCCAATGTATAAACAGAAATGGGGAGCTGGAGAAGTTCTCGTGGAAAATATCGGTGAGCTTGCATGGATTTACATGATTCAGCCCAAACTGAGCATAACATTATACCATTTGTTTTGTCAGCTGGCGTCGAACTTCCTCATTTCGGCTAGCTTCTTGACGAACCAGATTGAGACTGATAGCTGTAGATATGATGTATATCGTGAACAACACTGATAACGTGTAATCTAAAAAGAGTGTCTACGTAACCTAATCCTCTTGTGCTGCACCAAAAGACCGTACCAACAGCGCTGATTCGATGAACTGTTTCTCCGCAGCCGGCTCAACGATTGTGCCAAAAGGCATTTGTCCTGTCATCTCCCACATATCTGGGATCCCCCATGTCTCGTTCATTATCTTCCGGTCTGGATAGTAATGCTGCAAAGTAATGCCCAGCTCCGAACACTCATGCGTTAGTGCCAACCAAGCTGAAAAAATGGTTAGAAGCTATACGAGTCATGACCACTGTTTTCCCACCCACTGGAATATTGGGCGATAGCAGACGATTGTAAAGACCAATTTTTGATATTGTTTGCGTATGCCGGGTATTTCTCAATAGTCTCTTGGAGTACTGCCCGGCGTGGTCAGCTTCCACCAAGGAGTCAAGCATAAAAATGTCACCTTGGTTATCCTCGAAGAACAAAACCGTCCCGTGCCCATTTCTCAGAGTCTCAATCTTGTCTGCCACAGTCCTACGTGACGTGTTGAGATTTGTCAACCCCATTCCTTTATAAGTTAACATTGATACTCGTCATAGACACTCACTCGAAATGCTGGTAGGCAACATTTGGTCGTTTCTGTAGTACCTCATTTCCAAGACTCTGGGATATCAGGTCCCATAATCGCACGTGATGGTCCCCGAACAGTACAATAGCCCTAGTAGATTGCATGTTAAACATCGATGGAGTATGCTTCAAACACTCGGTAATCATTTGGCTCAACACGCCGTCATTGACAGGACATTTTGGGCCGATCTATGCTGCATTGTCAGGACTTTCACAACTTAGATATTTCCTCGCCTTGGACAGGTAACTCACTACGTAATTTGAACGCCTCTTCTTCATTGCACCGAGAACTTCCATGCTTGAACGGTATCTTTGTGTACAGCCTGCGGTCGATCAGTCTGTGCTGTTGAAAACCAATTTACGATCTCAATCGCACAGTCATGTGACAACTTATAGCAAATCAAAACACGGAGAATGCGGCTCGCGTCGTAGGTGGGGCAAGTTAGACCGCGGCCAAGTACGCCGCGCCGGCTCGTGTGATAATCCCTGAACAATCCCCAGGCCTAGGAACGCTGATAGCACTCTTTAGATCAAAAGCTGTAATACCAACCGCAACTCAAAATGAAGATGGGTAGTATGTGAAACAAACACCTGTTATCAACAAACCACTCGATTTTCTGTTACCAATATTCGTATCGTTTAGGGACGCGATAATATCTCTCGTCGCTTTCCTGTCTCTTTCAGGACGGTGAGATGTCATGTTGGACGACACGGATTACAGTAAGTACCTCTCATAATCCGTAGGAAATAATATTTTTAAAACGGTTGAAATCGATAGATGTGGCCGGAAAGGGCCAGGAGCCAGGTCGTAAGCCCCGGTCAAGGCTAGATCGCCCGTGTGACCTTTGTGAGTCCAGTTTCTTTGACTAATGAGCATCCACTAAAACGTACCTGAAGGTCGAAGACACAAACATCTCTGCGCAATCGAGATCAAAGGACAACCTTGTCTAGGATGTAAAGCTCGCAATGTGACATGCACTTTTGACCTACCCACAACAGCTCGTAAAAGAAAAAGACCAGATCCCATCGCGGCGGACATGTCCTCTGGCACAAATCAGGTGTTAGGGAATGTAGAAACAGACTCATTGTCATCGTCAGTAAGTTCCAGAATGTATTTATTAGATATGTGTTGGGACTGAGGCAGGGCGGCTATCGCAGCGACGGCAACACGATCTAGCGTGGTCACCGACTGCGGCTATCTCGACGAATTTCTCATCATCTCAATCCTCCACTCTTGGGTATCCTCAACAAAGCATCAGAACAGGCTCGGATTTGAATAGCGCGTCTATTATATTTGTACGTTAGTCTTTACACAGATCGGCAGGGACTGACATAGTAAGCTTGATGATTAGCAGAATAAAGGTCTTGTGGGGGGATTCCAATCGCAGCACGATGGAAATTTAGATGAGAATGATATATGGTCAGAACAAGGAGCAGAACTGCCCGTAAGCTCCTCGCAGCGGAAGATCAGGCGTGCATAAGCCTATTCCCTTCTCACCAAATTTACGAAATATTGTTAGTTGAATCACCATGCATCCCTTGACATGAACGAAAACGATGGTCAAGAATCGCACTTCATTGGATCAGGGGCTATCTCCAACTTTGTACACAATCCTACAAGCTCTTTCACCGTCCCACAGATCTATGGAATCCTATCGTTCCGTCAAGTGTCTTCAGATCCGGCCCTACCAGTCTTCTTCGTCAAGCATCCTGCACTACTGTATGGACGAACGCTCAATAGTTCACGCGCTATTTACGACAAAGTCTGTAGTCTATGTGAACCATACTGTCAAGATATCTCTTCGAAAACCCTTTTCACGTAAATTCATCTCTACCTTCAATCGCTATAGCTGACGACTATCATTCTCGAAAGGATACAACAGATGTTACTTCCTGCTCTTCCCATTGTTAACTCAAAGCGACTCGAAACTTCTTCTCTGGGACACTCCGGCAGTGGACCTATACCGTACGCTATACTGACCGGCTTGATCGCTCACTCAACAGCTTATATTCCTGAAATCCGTGCCATACATCAAGATCTATGGCACCGTGCTTTGCTGGCTCTCGACGACGAGTATAGGCAGCCTCGATTGGCAACTCTGCAACTCGCCCTCCTTCAACTGTACTCACGTCCACCAGAGCGAGGTGAAAATTCGGGTCAATTAACGATTGGGCTTGCAAGGGTGAGTGCGAAGCCAGTAAGCTATCCTCAATCTTACTCAGACTTGAATCAAAAGGCCATTGGGACAGCGCATCTACTTGGACTGCACATGGACCCTACAGACTGGTCGTTACCTAGATGGGAAATTAGACTGAGAAAGCGCATATGGTGGTCATTGGTAATTCAAGATAAGTGGAGGGCTTTGCTGTTCGGACGGCCCAGCTAGTAAGTCGTCTTTTTCAATCAGTTCTCTGATGAAAAGCTAATCTCCATCAATTAAGCCTTCACACCGCGACCCACACAGTGCAAATCCCGACGATGTCAGATGGAGATTGGGGAAACCTCACCTCTCCAACGGATCGAATATCCATGTCTACTTTCATAGCGACTTGTCAACTCACCATCGTAGTAGAGTAAGTGTCATCAGTATCATTTATTGCTGACTATTGCAGCGACTTACTCGATTTATCGCCCACCACACATACAAATCCACCAGTCTCGCCGATTGCTCGCCTTGCCAAGCTCGATTCTGCTATCCACAGACTCGCACAAGTCAATCTCAATCTCCCACCAAGCGCGCTGTGGGTGAGCTCAATTGGCAGTAGTGCAGAGAAATATCCTACGGGAGTTCGTAAGTGGCTCAAGTGGCTCATTCTCCACTTTTACCTTGTGATGCTGACAATCCTCTGTCTTAGATTCGTTCCACCTTTCGTATTTGGGCCTGACTGTCTTCATCCGCCGTCTGATCCTGGACAGTGTGAGCGCTGATATGCCCCTGCAGGCGGTATCAGCTCTCTCGCTCGCCTATCAGTCATGTCAGGAGGTAATTCATATGATTACGTCACTTACCCTGTCGGATCAGGAGACATACTGGGCACCATGTAAGTTCTATTCAATGACGTGAATCTTTCATGTTGATCTTAATCGCAGATACGTCCCACCACATCTCCAATACCGTGGCCCTTCTTCTTCGTGTGGCCGCACGTAGTCAGGTGTCCGTTCCCGAAGTATATGGCAATGCGATTAACGCCGTCAGCTCATTTGTTCGCCTATTGACACAAAGGTATCATGACAATCCGTGGGATGTTGTTGGCACCGCTTTACGACGTCTTGCATCGCTGCTATTACTAGCTTATCAAGATTTCCCCGAGATTCGTGATTCATACCGAGACGTCGCTTTTGTGCTCCATCTTCCAGTAATTGGTGGGTGCCGATCGATCAATGCTGCTGTGGACCTTTCATGCTAAGATGTGATTTAGACGATGTACAACCTCAGCGGACTGGTATTCCGCCTCTTGAGCACGAAGAACTTGAGCTCATATCTCAGCTCATCAATGACCCAGATTGGTTGACCGCCCTTGGGCTCTGGAACGACTCATAGACGACCCAGTCATACGAGATCCCAAAATCAGCTGTCCGTATGTATTTTCTTTTGCAGCACAGCACCTTTGCTGTCCAGCCCGAAAACAGTATGATGAGCCAAGACTAGACGAATGCCAATGACAGCCGAAGAAGGTTTACTGGTCAAAATCCGATTCGATCGCACATCCGTTTCAGGGATAATGTCAAAAGCTCCAGGTATCATCAGCAAAAAGGTATGATCGATGACACTTGAGAAAGGGATGATAGGTGTGAAAGGAACTTGAATCAGCCAGTAATGCGACCTTGTTACTATGATCCGGTCTGGTTCTATACACCACATTAATCGTAACATGTTATATTGACTGAATGTCATTGGAACCGTCAAATGTCGAATTCTGCTCAAAACTTCGCTTATCCAATTACCTTCTGACGAACTGGCAATGCACGTCAACTTGGAAGAATTAATCAGATGCAGGCCAGCTGCGGTTATTGAAGACCTGAACGCATATCGATGGAACCCGATCGTTGTGAGAATTAGTACTGAAGTAGGATCAGTCTGCGGAGGAGGCAGAAAATTCAAACTCTCGCATATTGAAGGGGATCCTCCGATATTAGAACAGAAAGAAAATCACTTCTTTCAATTACACTACATCCAGGCAGCCTTCCAGCGTAAGCTCCGGGCTAAGATAGATCTGATCACGCCATCTTCAATGTCTCATCCGAAGGGCCGTAAGCAAGCTCGTTGATTGTGACTTTCCCCTTATCCCACACTCCTTGTACCCAATAAGGATCAGATTTTAACCTTTTCCAAGCCTCTTCGAGGGTCGCATACCGGTATATCATTGTCGATCCTCTGGTCGCGGGACTTAAATGACCTTCGGGAACTGCTGGAGGTGCTCGATCGGTGTGATGGGCAACGGTGTCATCTAGGAACGCTCGGCCGAATACTGGACGACCACTAAATCAGTCATATATCCAATGTTAGTTAGGAAACGACACACCTGTTCTTCCAGCAGCTCTATCCTTTTGCCCTAACGCGAGGTGTTCGCCTCTCGCTGCGACCCTCTTCTCGAAAGCACCGGATTCGTCGGGACAAAAGCAGATATACAGTGGCATGGTGGTGCTGGAATTGTGATGTGGAGAGGGAATGAGATGCCAATCCCAATATGTATTATAAATACTTCGGTAGCTGGCTAGCCGGTGGTCGTACTCCATTGCGGCATTCAAGAGGTACAGCTCGCTTGCGGCATCCGGACATATGACATACCGAGAATCAGATCATAATGCATATACGGTCATTTGGTGTAAGGTTACATGTTGAGCAATGAGCAGATATCGAAATAAACCCATTAGTACCGCTTCCATAGTCCTACTTCTCCTCCACGATCTTGTTGATGAGCGTTCCTACACCATGCGATACGTATACCCGGAACTCGTCGCCATCTTTCAGAACGAGTCGAGGGTTTGCTGACCATCCCACTCCAGCTGGCGTACTGTCAAGTTCAGTCAGCGAAAATGGCACTTCAATACGACGCAGATACATACCCAGTGATGATTATGGTTCCTGGTTGTAATGTTGTCCCCTGAGAAAGGAAAGAGATAATTTTCGGGATGGAAAATATGAGATCGCTATGGTGAAAGGTCAACAATGTCCCGCAGGATTGATTGATAGATCCACTCACTCTAAGCCGCTATCCTGCACTGTCTTCCCATTGAGAGAACCGGAAATTTTAATATCTGAGAGCTTGGCGACTTGATCTTTGTGAATCAAAGCTGGGCCGATAGGACATGCACCATCAAACGACTTGGAATAACACCATTGAGATTGACGGAATTGATTCTCCCGAGAAGAGATGTCGTTGGCAGCGGTGAAACTGAGCACGATTAGCACGACTGTGATCTTGTATAGCATCACGCTTACCCATAGAGATAGTCAAGAGCTTCCTCTTCGGTCACATCCTTTGCCTCTTTTCCTATCACAATTGCTACTTCTGACTCGAAATCTGCAGCGTTATCAGATACAAACGCCTTGGGAATTATGGTGGGCGCAGGATACGGATCCGCAAGTGCGGTGCTGGGCTTCATGAACAAGGTAGGAATGTCTGGCATGGCAAGTTTGACCTCCTGAGCGTGTTTCACGTACTGCGGAAACATCAACGAAATACTGTCTGAACACTCTCGATGACACTCACATTCAATCCAATGCACCGTATGGTGCCCACTTCGTTCTGAGCGAGAGGGCTGAGGAGCTTCTCCACAGATTCCGTCTGTCCTGTCTTCTCTCCAGGAGTCAGTACCGATGTTCCGGAGTAGACATTTATTTCTATCGGTTTTCCTTCATAAGCTGCCAAACCGACATCTAATTGAGAGTCTACTGGTTCTCCAATGAGCGGCGTTGAAGAGGATTTTGGGATGAATCGGACGAGTCGAGAGAATGATGACATGTTTCTAGATGATATGGAGTAAGATAAACTCGATCTAATGACATGTAAAGACCGGTTCATTATGTGAAAGATGCGGAATGTTATATGACATTTGACTAGCTTTTGTCGTCTCTTACTTGTTGGAATGATCCATCTGAATCACGCGATATCAAGGGGATCTCTTCTCCGCTAAATCCCCGCAATGGCGGACCTGGCGGTGGGAGGGACATGCGGGCAATTTCCTTGGGTGAGGTGGGATCCCCTTTAGAATGGCCGGACCGCGTGACCTAAGTATCCTCCGTTATGTTATCAACTTCGCTTTATCACTTCAACCGTCGTAATTCACTGATCATCTCATTCCATGTTAAGGCAACTTGCAACACAAAGCAACCATCTGGTCAGATCATCACTCATACGTACAATGTCAACTCAAACTTCCGCTCCAGTCAACCTCGTATCCGTCAACACCGCCCCCGATAGAGCCAAGAAGGTGATTGGGCAGGTGATTGAGAATGTAAAAGACCGATACAGCATCGTACACGCCGGAAACTCTACTAGTGGGTGTGACCAGTACGACTTACTCATCTGAGCTGATGCCTGACACAACAAAATTAGCCATTGAGGGTGTCAAATCGTTATTGGAGTCTGTTCAACCACCTCCTGGTATTTTGGTGAGTGGTGTCAACCTTAGTTGTAGAATCGCATTACTGACTGGCAACCACAGTTCTGCGCTTCCATGGTTCGTGCAGTCATGTATGTTGAATCTTCCAAACTAACTCTTGATTTAAACAGTGGACACCTGAACAACAAGAAGAAATCCAAAAGATCGCCCGAGACACTATCCCGGGTATCAAAACACATGGAATCCCCACTGGCTTGCAAGTCCAAGTTGGTCCCGATGGTATTGTAAAATACCTCATGGAGAGAATCGACGATATCATGTCTCAAAAGTAACCGGCAGTCTTGGAAAATGCATACATATAGTTCGTTCTCAATGCGTCGTAAATATCATTATTCAGGAGAGAGTGGTAGAACCCGTCTCAGTGGAAGGGAACAGGTGTTTCCTATCGTAGGTATCAGCATCCAGCAACGACATATCTAGACGCACTCACCAAAAGTCATCGTCATCTGCTGGAAACAACAAATCATTAAATTGTCCGTTCGCAGCCATGTTTGCAGAAGGAGGCTCAGCTTGGTGCGCCGTAGACACGTTCACAAGTGGTATATCATATTCATGGGGTTGTGTGGTGTGAGGTTGATTCCATAAATAACCTTGGATGATCTCTTGCGCAGTCGACAGTTCCCAATTGGGGTTTTCGGAGACCGAGGTACTGGATGTTGTCTCTAGGGTCATAACAGCAGGCATTGGATCAATGGAACCGTCATGGGACAGAGGGTCGGCCAGGAACGTCGCCAACTGCCATTCTGGAGATATTCCGTTCAGTAGATGCTTCAGTAACCGGTGGGTGTAGGCTGCCATATCATCGGACGAACATGAAGCTTCCTCTGTGAAGAACTGTACCTCTGATAGTGTTCGTATCACCCGTGCCCGATCTGACTGGCTCATAGGGGCGATGTTCTGAGAGAGAGACAAAGTCGTTAGCGAGTGGGCAAGCCGGCGAAGAATGACACGGACCTTGACAAGCCATATAGAAGTCACGGCGAGAGCCACCCAAGTGAGGTAAAAGCAATAAGGAAGGTATCGATAGGGTGCAAGGTCATGTTGTACCACCATGGCAACGCCTAACGCCGCTTCGATGCAGTCGGAAAAGGCGGAGGACATTGAGGAATGTTCTTGAAGATTTAGATTGTGACCACTCTCGCCAAAACGCGCGATCACCAGCAAACGGTATTCAGTGATGTGGAAGCGAAAGTAGGCGTCGCATAAGCGGAATGTAGATAGTTGAGGCTGCGTAAAGCGATGGCGATCTAGGGTAAGGGTCAACTTGGGTCGCGAGCAAAGATAATATATCACTCACCACCGTCGGCGAGCCATTTCCCTCTCCACCTTCTCCACTCCAGATCCAGCCAGTCTAATGTCCTCATGTTCCCAGGATCTCTGTTCAACGAGGCTAGACTATCCGCATACAGCCTACACATCCTGCTAAACGTGATCAACGGTCCGAGAGATGACTCGCCGGGCGTTGGGAATTGAGTATGTTCCGCCACCCAGTCAGCGGGGTCACTGACATCCTGAGAGTGAATCATGCGGGGGAGAGAATGATGGATCGCCAAACTATGTGATGTTAGTCAAGATGACAAAAGGGTCTGACTCACTGGTAATCCGCAACAATGAGATCTAACATAGGGGTCTTAGCATCTGATCATGCAGGCGCTAACTCACTCAGCCAGGCTCTCTCCCTGTTCAGTATCTCCCTCGCTGAGATCTCCTCCTCCGGAAGAGGTCTTGGACCGGCTACGTCCAGCTTAAGCTCCTGCGCCATACGTATCGCGTACCCCACCCTCCGCCAACTTGTCGAATCCTCCGATTTCTTCCAATGATGTAGGAGATTGAGCGCTTGGACGACCTCCACGGAACAGAGTCCAAATTCCACCGCCTGACCCACGAGCTTGTTGGCAAGCATCAGACACCGGGTATACAGTTTAGGTCGGATGACCTTGGCGGTGACAGTAAGAACGGATGTGAAAAGCAAAGTTGATTGCCGACGGCAATATGGTGGGGTGTGAAGACAAGGGTCAAGAATCGCTCCGATAGCGTTGAGATGTTGGAAATAGCTAACGGCTATTCAGTAGCTGTCCGATACCAAGTCACTTACAAATTGAATAGTTCATACGCATCAGCACCGGTCATCAAGCCAGCTGTCACCGGGTCAGGACATTCTGAGCGGAGGTGCTGGAGGAGAAACGGATTGTCTTTCGGCGGAGACACAGCAGTCTGAGCGGTGTTACCACTAATAAAAGCTGAAAAGGTTCAGCAGTGGCCCAGATCATAGGACTTACGAGATGAATCTCCGTCTACGGGGATCACATGGGAGAAGTGGATGCTCAGATTTTCTTGAACAGGAAAGTCCAGGTTGGATTGTTGACTTGTCTGCAGAGCTATATTTGATTCGGCTGTTGAACGGGCAACGGCAGCGGATGAGCTCTCTGAGAAGAACTGGGGATCCGACGTGACAGCTTCCTGAGTATTGGATGCTTCAAATTCTTGGTCAGGTTCATCTTGAGTAGACGCCTTCTTCTTCCTTCCACGCTGATGTTTGTTATACTGGCAAACGATTCCGTGATTTACGCAACGTCGGCACGTTGTATGAGCGTCAGAAGTGTGACACTTCCGCTGCAAGGGAGGACTGAATTTAGCTCCTGATTCAATATAGTATGGTTGCACTGACTTTTGCAAGTCGACAAGCAAGACAACTGATTTTACTGCAGATCATTGTCAGCTTTTGCTGCTGAATTCACCTTACTCACGCAGAGGTGGGTTGTGGAGATAGAGGTCTGAGTTGCGGCTCCCCACCACTGGTGATCGGAATGCTCATGTCAGTCGACCATGGAAGCAGCTACGCAGCTGCAAATGTTGCAGAGTTTTATCTTGACAATCGCTTTGCCTGTCAGTGCCAATGAGGTCAATATGCTAATAATCCTGAAACTAGAATCAAACGTCAAAATTGGAATCTCACGAAACGTAGTTACTACCCCGTGATCCTAAATGACAACTGGGATAGGCACCCAAATGCATATGTGAGAGAGGGAGCCTATTTCTGACAAGGTGAATTCAATTCTGTGCTTTGTTATCGAATGACTCTAGGCATTCTCCTGTATCCGCATATTTTTCCCCGCATGCGGCGTTAAGCAAATTCGCCGTTGGTGCCCCATTGTATCCTCCGGTTCAGACATCCATTCAAAAAGGTTCATGAAAGTTAAATACATAACACGACTATGTTTTGGGTTTCCACACACACCACCATTTCTCAAGATGATAGCTGCTCCTACCAATTCTGGCTTCGTCCTTCATGACGATCCTGCAACTCCCCGGACTGACGCAACCATCTCCTTCCGAGATATTCTCCCTGCCTCCGACCATCCGCGAATTGCTGGCATCGACAAGCACAATTCGCACACCTGGTGTCAGTCGCGTCGTGAGGTTCCGGCGCCGGCATGGCTCATCAACCGGCTTGACGTGAAAAATATAGAGAGACCATACAAAGGATTTTCGTCTGATGGAAAGCCTGACCCGACAATTTTCCGTTATGAGCAGGACGAAGGGGCACCTGTAGAAGCAACGGTGCGAGCGGTGCAGAGATTGCTTGATGCTATCCCAGAAGATACTAAAAAATCGTTGATAAAAGGAGATGTCACCACGGACGATGAATTCAGAGCCTGGTCAAATCCTGAGCTCTACGTCAACGCAGGTGAGCCTTCCCTCATCATCTCAAAGTCTGTGCTGAATGACATCGGTAGGCGGTATTCGACTGGATGAAACTAGCAGTGAAATACAGAATCTCGTCCACGATGTGCTTAAGGCGTCCCTTTCCCAAGATGGCTATCGCAAAGCGCTTGGCTGCACCCTCACGAACCATTTTCTCGGCGAATTGATCAACGGTCTTTCGGTGCTTAACAAGCACTCGTATAACTTTCGACTGTTCCTACCAGAAGACACTAAAGCTCCAGATCTAGCACGACCTTGGGGATACTCGTTCTTCGGCCATCATCTATGCCTAGCCGTCTGCTTTGCTGGCCCGAGAATGGTCATTGGGCCAACGTTCATGGGAGCTGAACCGGACAGAATTGATGTTGGCGAATACGAAGGATTGAGATTGTTCAGCCAGGAGGAAATTCGAGGGTTGAACTTGATGAGAGATCTTAGTTCCGAGAACCAAGCCCGCGCACAAATCAGCGAAGGAATGGATTGTCAACACGGCCTGCCCGAGGACCGATGGAATCCGTTTGACGAGCGGTAAGTGTCGCTTTGTGTATGACAACGCTGACGGGCAGACATCTCGGTGGAGCGCACCAAGATAACCGCACTGTACCATTCGAGGGCTGTCCGATCTCCTCTTTCACTGCTGAGCAGAAAGACGAGGTATATGCAATTATCCAGGCTTTCAATACGTACCTCCCAGCGGATCCCCTCAAACATTATATGGCTCGAATAAAGGCTTTCGAGGATCAGACCTATTTTGCTTGGATAGGCAAGTATGGCCTGGGGGACCCTTACTACTTCCGTATTCATTCGCCAATAACTTTCTGCGAGGTGAGTCGTGCATCTGACGTGTTCGGAGAAAAGCTGACTGTTTTTTCAGTTCGATTTCCATTGTGGAAGTGAGTTTCTTGACCTGCAAGCTCCCGAACCATGCTGACCATCTGTAGTATTCCTGACCAACACCTCGCCCGCTAAATGCCATATTCACACCGTCAACCGATTGCCAAACTGTGGAGACTATGGCAAGGCATTGATCCGACAATGGGAGAAGGAGGAGGGGTCAAAATAATGGCTTCATCTGCAATCGGTATATTGAACATGTGCTCGTATGCATCAGCGTTCCCTTATTTTATGGGCAGTTCATGACTATATACGGAGCAAAAGCTGGCCTAAGTTATTTTATACGATGATGGCTACATTTGTGAACTTCACCGTCATTCATGGGCAATATCGAGACTTTGATCATTCAGGTTCACGTCAACGCAATTGTGCCGCTGTCATTGAGATGCTCTCGTTTCACCTGTATCGCTTAAATAGACCGGATACATCTCCCTCTGCCAACAAACCAACTAACCTGAATATTCTCAAACCGGTTCTCAGCTTAGCGAATACAGGGAGGTGAGAGAAATATTCGCACGGAACTCCGGCTCTCTGCGGTGTAAAATGAGCGAATCTTTCTGTCATCCCCCCGTAAGCGTGAGCATGTGATTAAGAAATCCGGCGAGGGCTAAACACCGCAAAGTCGCCTATACTGTGACTCTGAAGAACGCCGCAAGTCACGTAACCCTTCCGAGGGGCACCGATTGCGGTGATTTGTGATGGGATCCCTTCTGCAGACACTCTTCATTATCTGCCGACTATACAAGTAAACAGAGTTACCTCAAAAATTTATCCGACAAGTTTAACACGTTAATCAAACAATATGGCACCAACTCTAGCACAGGAACTTCGTATACACATGTGAGCGGAACGACACGCATTGTCAGCAGGACATTTGCTGACCATACACGTAGTATCGGGGGAGGTATGGGAGGTATGGGATCTGCATTAGCCCTAGCCAAGCAGGGCTACACCGATATCCACGTATGGGAGTCCGCTCGGGAGATCGGAGAGGTAGGAGCTGGAATAAACATCACTCCGAACCTGTCGAGGATTCTTGATGGATGGGGTGTATTACATATAGCGAAAGACGAGGCGGTCGCGTTGGATGGAGCGAGCGTGCTTAGTAAGTACATAACATTGCAAATACACGGTTCTTGCTAATTCCATGCAGATTGTGCAAAGGATGAAGTCCTTACCAGTGTCAATTTTGACTATATTGAGAAGGAATTTGGGTACCCCTTCTTCGTGCGTAATCCTATGGGTAGTGACTTATCTGACGGTGATTCTGCAGGTTGTTCATCGGTCCGCATTGCAAAAATGTCTCGTCACCGGAGCCAAAGAATCAGGCAGAGTAAAGCTACATTTGGGGAAACTGGTCAAAGAATGGGATTTCGACAACAATCGATTCTCAGTCGTGGACAGAAGCGCGGACGGAGAAATTCAGTGGATTGACGCGGACGTCATATTGGCAGCCGATGGAGTGAAGAGCAAAGCAAGGACGGCCATGCTTGCTAGAAAAGGCGAGGAGGACCATGGTGAGTATCAGTGTCACAACGAAGGGATAGTAAGCTCACGCGAGCGGAATAGTACAAGATACCGGACAAGCAGCATACCGTATTATCGTCAAGAGGTCCATGATAAATGAGGACCCAGATCTCGTGCCATTCTTCACCGGGTCTCATTCGTATAGGTGGATAGGAGAGAAAAGGCATATTATCGTAGGTTTCAATGCACTGCGAGGCGATCTGACAACTTAAGGCCTATCCCATCGCATCTCATGACTTGTTCAACATGTCTACGGCCCATCCGGATCGTCGATTCGTGGAAGCGGACACTTGGACAGCTTCAGGATCAAAGAGTGAAATGTTGGACATGTTTCATGATTTCTGCCCTCGGGTTCAGAAGTTGCTCAAATTGTGTCCGGAAGGAGACGTCTTGGAGTGGAAATTGAGAGTGCATGAGCCTCTTTCTCACTGGGTAGACGGCAACACGGCGCTCGTCGGAGATGCTTGTCACCCCACATTACCTCATTTAGCTCAAGGTGCAGCTCAAGCGGTGGAAGACGCGGCGGTGCTTGGTGTGGTCCTCGGCAAGATCAAGTCTAAGGACGAAGTACACAAGGCACTGCTAGTTTATCAGGTGTGTAGTGCTATGATGCGATGATGTTGTTTGTGCTGATATGGTTTCACTTAGGCTCTGCGAAAACCCAGAGCTGACTGGGCAGTTGCGACCGCCGCTGCAAATGGGAAAGGTCTTCATCTCGGCAGTGGTGCGGCTCAAGAGGCAAGAGACGCTGCATTCAAAGCGGCAAAGAAAGCTGGTGGGGAGAACCCAGACAAGGCTATAGATCAGTAAGTGAGGTGCTTGAGCATCTGTTAATTAAGCTGATTCCAGCACAGGATAGTACAACGAACCCTCTACGCTCACGATTGCGCCCAAGAAGCGGAGGATCGATATGACGCGCTCTTCTCGCAGATTTAACGATATATCTGATGGCCGTTATGTAGTGAAATATCTCAGACATGTATTACTTGTTTATGCCGGTCTTTTTCTCGCATTGATGGGTTTCTCTCATTGAAGCCAAAAAGGATTTCCTGACACTCCAGCTATGAGCCAACCTGGGCCATTTGCACTCAAGCGATTCATCGGTCCTCAGATGTCACAGGCATTCTATGCAATTTGCAACCGATTAAGCAAATCTGACGTACTTCCTTCTGATCAAACGCAATCAATTCGGAATACAGAGACAGTGAGACAAGGCTGATTTCGATGAGGATGTTCAGCTTTGAAGCTGCTTCATTAATCATGCCATCAGGAACTATCCCACATTCAGGATTTTCCTTTAACCCCACAGTACATGATCAAAGGGTTACCACATTCATAGAATTTGCCGCATCACCGTTGGCGGACTTGGTTGCGGTCTCCAAACCCCACTGTCTCGGGTGTGGATCCCCAGATATGGTGACGCGGGGGTAGAGTAAAACCCCTTAAATCTCGATCACATGGCGGTGTTCCTAATCTGTGTGGCCCCCTGTGACACAGTATTTCCCCGCAATGGGCTTTCATCTTCGCAGTAGAGCCACAGTCTCCATTCACACGTTCAAAGCTTCATAAAGGGCTGACAAAGAATCAAGGTATTCCTTCTCTCCCTGATCCAAATCAACACGAATATTACGGCCAATACAATGGACGCCGAATCGCACAGCCAAACCCAACATCGAGCGGATCTTATCCGCGATGGCAGAGATCCAGACCTCCCATCTCACCATCCAGTTAACGCGCTGAGCAAATGGAGAAAATTCCTAATCCTGTTGACCCTCAGTTACAGTGGTTTCTTGGCCAATTTCAGGTATGTCTAGTATGGTAAGACATACCAATAGCTGACCCCTGTTCGTAGCGTGGCGATTATTCAAGTCGCGTTTCCGTAAGCGTTCTCCACCTGGGAGTGCTTGTGTTTGTGCTGACCTCTCTCGTTTAGTACTCTCGGCGCAGCCTTTCACGTGTCCCCTAGTCTTATACCCAACACCATTGGTTATAATCTCTTAGGTGTGGCAGTCGGACCGCTTTTCTGGAATCCATTGTCGAAGGTACGTTTTGCAGATATTTTGCTCCTGCTGACCTCCTTGTAAGACCATCGGAAGAAGACCTGTGTACCTCCTTGGCTCCCTTCTCTTTATTCCCTGTGTTGTTTGGATGGCTCTCTCGAACAGCTATGTGGTTTTCGCCGTTGCTCGAGTTTTTGCCGGTTTGACATCGTCATTCAGTCAAACTGTCCCGCCCGCCACCGTTGGAGACATTTTTGTGAAAGAAGTGCGAGGATCCAAAATGTCTATGTTCGGAGTCGCAGTCGTCATTGCACCCGCCGTTGGCCCAATATTCTGTGGAGCCATCGTCGAGAACACTTCTTGGAGGGTTTTATTCTGGTTCATCCTAGGCCTTGCTGTGATCCAGTTCCTCGCTTTCTTCTTCATCGTTCCTGAGACCCTTTGGAACGTAGAAGAGAACACGGCGATGCCCTCCTCCGCTCACCCGGCCCTTGAGCTCACTTCGTCGGATCACAAGATTGACGACGGTAAGGGTAGTTCTGAGCATGTTGAAGAGGCCCCTCATTCTGCACATATTCCTACCGGCCGAGTTGGACCCGCTTGGATGCCATGGAAGAGACCAGGAGAGTTTGGTGCGATCTGCTTGTCACCAATTTTAATGGTACGTCCCTTTCACATCAGGGCCGGCCACCACTGACTGGATTATGACAGGCTCGATACTTGACAATTCTTGTTCCGTCCATCTACTATGGTTCGATATTTGCATGGTCCGTAGGCATCACCATTGTATTCCCTCAAAAGTTTGAGAAGCCGCCATACAACTTCGCATTGATCCCACTCGGAGCAGCGTTCCTCGCATTCGGTCTTGGAGGTATTTTGGGTAAATGGTCAGGAGGTATCGTCGGTGACAAGACAGTCATGTACATGGCGAAGAAACGGGGACAAAGGCAGCCCGAGCACCGACTTTGGGCTCTTGTAAGTAGCATCACCCACGAGTTGAGGGAGTTTACTGACATTTTACACAGCTGCCCATCTTACCTTTCATGTTCGTGTCTTGCTTGCTCGTTGGGCTCACCGTCAAACTACAGCTACACTGGATCGTTTATCTGATTGGAGGCGGGCTATTCTTTTTCTGTCTTTCCGCCGCGACCGGTATCCTCCAGACAGTAAGTGCATACTTTAGGGTTGTCTCATGATCTCTGCTGACCACTACGCAGTACGTTCTCGAGGGTTTCCTCTCCCGATCCATGGACACACAAGCCGTGTTTGTTTTCTTCAAATCCATCTGGGGCTTTGCCGTCCCCTTCTTCGTGTATGAATGGGGCCAGGAACACGGTTTCTTGGGAGAATACATCGTTCAAGGTGCTCTCGCAGCGGGTATTGGCGCGATCATCTGCGTCGTGTTTATTTGGAAGGGCTATGAGATTCGACAGTGGCAAGGCATGCCCCTCGTAGCGAGATAAGGGTCCGCTCCTGCTCTTGGTGCTCATGAAGTGTATGTAGATATTGGGAGGCATGTGTAGGAATAACGCCAACGTGATGATATACGTTCTTTTTCTTCATGTACCCCACGAGACGTATGGATCACTATGAATTTGATAGGCAAAGACCGAAATCCAATGGCCTATTGTGAACCAGCTACTTTACAATATTACAAAGCTCTTCGCACCAACGATGCGATCTTCTAAAAGAACTCTCGACTCTGTGAATAATATCCAATATTGCCTACACGGTTCCGCATGTCCGAGAGTTCTTATACCTGACTCCGACCCCGTAGATTCTGAAGTCCTGCGCATGTATCAGGTGCCATATTGCTGACCTCACTCCACCCGAGAACGGTGACTGGACCGCTAGCTTCTCAGAAGTTACAAGTCATCCGGGCGAGTCACAGCATTTGCTTCCGGTGAGCTGTCATCAACATCTTTGCATCTCCCAGGTCTATGCACCTACACCGAAAAGTCAGAAATCTAGAATCATTTCGATACATTCCGCAAGGGATTGCATGAGATATTTCATCAAGGTCTCCTGAAACAGATCTTTCCGTTTAGCCTTTAACACGTTTTCAGAAATATGGAGCATGCAAATCGATTTAATAGACCTAGTAGCCTCGCTCGAACCGGACTTGGTTATAGATACTCTGTCCAGTTGCTATTCTTTCAGCATTGGCAATAAAAATGTCCGCAGCGATACCCAGCTCATTTTCCGTGTCTCCAGATAAATGAGGAGTGATGAGTAGTTTGGGATGTGACCATAAATAATGATTATCAGGCAATGGCTCTGGATCGGTAACATCGATTGCAGCTCCAAGAAGCGCTCTTGGCACGTCCAAAGCCTTCTGTAGCTCCTCTGAACCGTAGTGACTTTAGCATCAGCACATTTGTACGTAGACCATGTAAAACGAGAACATCACTAACCTGAAGAAATGACATTTCCTCGCCCAACATTGATGAAGACAGCTCCCTTGGGCATAAGTGCTTCTCATCCTTTTCGTCAGTGAGATCTCAGTTTTGAGGATGACAACTTACAGAGCTTTCGGCTGTCCAGGAAGTTAGCAGTCGCCTTAGTGTTAGGGAGACTAGAAATCAAAATGTCCGACTGCTTCAGAAATTGCTCAACAGATTCTTGGTCTGATGTAGCGTAGTACCGCGATGGCAGAGACCCTATCCGAACATGTTCAGCAAAGCCTCAAGTCAGTGATAAAATTGTACGGAGTATCAGAGACACGTGAACTGACCATCTGCGTCTCCAGTACCTGGGATCACATACTAGTAATACAACCACGAGTCAGTGCATTGCAACAATACGTTGTCCAAGCCAAAAGGAATATTTCAACTCACGTTATCCTGAGGTGTCGCCTTCCCAGAGGTATTGGCGGCGATGATATTGGTACCAAACGCTTTGAAAAGTCTAGCGGACTGTCTACCCAGAGCGCCGTATCCCTGACGAATAAGTGAGCACCAATACGAGGAAGACTCTGCCGTATACTCACCAGAAAGCCGATCGTCTTCCCCTGGATCATTCTGTTATAGAATACGTCTGCTCCACTTTCGTCTATCTCTTCACCCTCGGCCCATCCTTTTTTGGACTACAAAGCAAAGTTCAATCAGATTCAGTTCATGCGTGCGACAGTACCCACTCTTCCCAAAGCGTTAGGGGGTTACATGCCCATGCCAGGGGGGGGGGGGGTCGTCCCCAGGGTGGGAATTTCCATGCATCCGTTTTTCATGGATTCCCGGCAGAGGCAAGCATGCTGATTCTGTATCTGGAAACCATTCATGCATAGGTGGGATGTGTGATGCATGAGAATTTATTTTCAGTCAGTCGGGTGGACGGGCTGAAAAGGCTTGGGGGTCGGGGGTGAAAAAAGGCCGGGAGATGGTGTTTGGATGTATCTGAAGCATTCCAACGGGCTGGGCTGTTGGAGACAGTCTGTGTGAGCTTGGATAAAATACTGAGAGGGCTGGGGATGATGTGTGGGATGCATGAGAATTTATTCTCACTCACCTCGGCCGTTTGACCCCCTAAACCGGTGTCCAGATGGGTCGTGGGTGATAAATCCCTGTGGGATTGTCCCTGCATGTATTCATGGGATTCCAACGGGCTGGGCTGTTGGGGACAGTCTGTGTGAGCTTGAATAAAATACTGAGAGGGCTGAGGATGATGTGTGGGATGCATGAGAATTTATTTTCACTCACCTCGGCCAATTGACCCCCTAAACCGGTGCCCAGATGGGTCGTGAGTGAAGAAGGGCCGGGAGATGGTCCCGGCAGGTATCCGAGTGATTCCAACGGGCTGGGCTGGTAAGTACAGGCTGTGTGAGCTTGAATAAAATACTGAGAGGGCCAAGGATGATGTGTGGGATGCATGAGAATTTATCTTCACTCACTCGGGACTTGATCCCCTAAGTCGGGATCAAATCTCAGCCCTGTCGGAAGATGTGAGTCGCGCGCGAGTGGTATTCTTCGGCCATCACCGCCCAAAAGGTCAAGGTATTCTTCTTCGGCCAACAGCGCCCGAGATGTCTGTGAGCTGGCAGGAAAGGAAGAAGAGGTCGGTCAGCAAGGTCAGCAAGGCTTCGGGTCATTTCATCACAGGCTGTTTGCTCACCATGGAGAGCGCAACCTATCGCACTCTGACTGGCGCAGCCTGTCGCAGACCAGCAAGACCTTGCGACCCATTGCGCCAGGCAAGCTGCGACAGGATGCGACCCATTGCGGCTCAGCCTTGGATTCCCAGCTGGTTGAGGTCAATGAGACCAATGGTGATCAGGTCGGCAATCCAATGAATGATTCCACCACCAGTGATCTTGTGGTAGCAGCCGACGGCAGCACATCGGATCCGGAAGGGCCTTGGGCTGTTGCGCTGGTAATGGCGTCCTGGCTGGTCGGGTTGCTTCTTGCATGGCAGAGTTCCGCCTGGGATAGACCGTCTGGCCAGGTCAAACAGGATGCCAAGCTCAGCATCGGTCTGGTACTTGGCAGACAGGACCCCAAAGCTGGAGGGATCGATGATAGGACCAGTGGCCCACCAGGCGGTGGAGGAAAGAGACTTGGTCGGCTTGCGGATGCCAGCATTCCAGCCGAGGCCGTTGAGGATGTCGGTGAGGACTTTGATCTGCTGCTTGCTTGGATGGTCACCGTCCCGACCTCGGAAGAGCTGGTTGATGTGAGCTTGCTGGTAGACCCAGTTGGCGTTCTGGAGGAAAGCCTCCCTGGCCACAAGCTTGGCAGCCAGCCGGTGACGGTAGTGGGGACCTTCTCCTTCGTGCAGCCAGTAGGAAGGTCTGAGGAATCCGGTGTCTTCCACCAGCCTTGTGGCCTCCCTCAGGCTGGCCGCCTTCACAGTGACCTCTATCCTGAATCCACCCAGTCCGAGTTCATCCTTGCCAGTCAGACTGTGAATCATCTTCAAGGCCGAGCCGACCTGGTAGCGGATGCCACGCAGTGTCTTGGGGATCCCACCTTGCAGATGGGGATTGAAGGACTTGATGACGTGGACCAGTCTGGGATACATCTTGACCGAGAAGTTCCGGTTCTGATGGCTGGCCGACAGGTTCACCGTGCCAAAGTCCAGTGAGCCTGGCACAATCATGGGGTAGTGACGGATGCCAGGGTGCACCCCTGTGGCCGAGGCAAACAGCCAGATGTAAGGTGATCCGAAGCTGGTCCCGATGTCCCACTCATTATGGATGGCCCACCTGTGATCTACCTGAGCCGGCTCGGAGTTGAGGAACCTAATAACCGCACCCCGGGAACGATACATTCGTTACGAAAAATGTATTTAGTGGTTATTAAGTGTCAAACACCTGCCACTCAACTAATCGTTACAAATATACCACTATATGCCGAGTCAAACAGCGTATATGCTCAACAATCGTTCCGAAAAAAGGAATTAGGCACATTGTACAGCACAGTGAGGCAGCCTAAATGACCTTTATTACGAGTCACAGCCAATTAATCGTTCCACTATGAGAACAATCGTTCCCAACTATTGGAACAGCCCTGATTACGAAAAAAAAATCGGTTTTATGAAAAGTACTAAGGTCATTACAGTGAGAAACAGGTGGATATTAACCAGTGAGGAGGCTCGTCACCAGCAGAAAGGAGAGTACAGTGAGGTATACCAGAGGAGCCTCGTCACTGGTAGAAGGGACGATTACTGGAACTAAACGAGGGGTCATATTCATACCGATCACCACCCCCTTCTCTACCCGTTGCGAGCCTCCTCACAACTAGGTGCGTATATATTTCCACGCTTGTTGGGATAACAAACTCATGCATATACAATGCTCAAGCTGTGAAATACCTGAACGTATCACGCCCAAACCTAACCCTTTTCTTTTCCCTCCGCACTGGCCCTTCTTCTGCCCACCCCACCGCTACAGCTAACCGACCTTGACAAAGGACGGCTGATAACATCAGCGCAACTACAATCCAAAGACTATTCAAACACTTACTTGCTTTTCTCACCCTCTTTGCTTCATTCCTCAAACCGAGCTCGTCCAGAAGTCCACAATAGGCTACCATGTCTTGCGGGGTTAGGGGTTAGGGGTTAGGGGTTAGGGGTTAGGGGTTAGGGGGTTAGGGGTTAGGGGTTAGGGGTTAGGGGTTAGGGGTTAGGGGTTAGGGGTTAGGGGTTAGGGGGTTAGGGGTTAGGGGTTAGGGGTTAGGGGTTAA